>NW_026575140.1:8225481-8872981 GCF_905146905.1 Nyctereutes procyonoides | reverse complement strand
GTGTTTGTGTGACATACAGATATACACAATTTTTAGAGCCTTTTCCACAGGGATTTGGGTAATTCATCTGGACTTCTGGAGATGGGGGAAAACTCTCAGCAAAGGAGGGCCCAGTGCAGGTGTCTCTGGGGTGGGGCTCTTTGCAAAGCTTTACCTGCAGACCTAGAATTTAAACTTGTGTCATCAGTCTCCCTATCTTCCCATCTGAACATCTGATTCAGGTTGCCCAATTATCTTCATTGCATTCTGTGCAGTAATGAATCAACCCTGTGAACATTTTCTTCCTGTCAGAGGTAAGAAAGATTTTCAGAGCCACCCCAATATGGCAAAGCAGAACAGGAAACTACTGTCAAATCTCCATTGCCACTGTCTGCTGTTGCAACAAGTCCCAAGGGAAGTCCCTTCATAAGTGGTAAGAACCCCACTCATTTGAGAGAGGAAGAATTCAAGCCCAAATTGCCCAACAGGCTAAGGCCTGGGCCAAAGCATTTGAATTGGAGCAAACACCTATTGGAGACCTCCCCCACTCCTCCATTAGTCAATAGAAGATGTGAGGAGAGGGAATTGTAATTTACCATGCAGAATCCCAATACTGAAGAATTGGATATATCACTCTGAACATATCCCTTTTCCCCAGACCTATGTAATCATTCAACAAATTTAGGGTATAGGAAATCCCCAGTACTGTTCTGACCCTCATTAGCAAGTCAAGAATTGGCAAGGCCTCTTCCTTCCCCTTTCCCTCAACACTTTTCTGCCCTTTTCCCCCAGTATGAGTGCTTTGTTGTTTATGTTAATCAGATTTCCCCTGATTTGGTAAACGGAGTTAAGAGGGGGGCCCCCCCAAGTGTGACTTGACCTAGACTGTGAATTCTTTGGGCTCAAATCCCCCCGCCCCCCATCGTTTGATTGCATCAACCAGTAATTATATCTCATGGATATTTGAAAAGTCAGTGTCCTTCTCATTTCCTTTTACAGAAATGCATTTTTTGAAAAACTTTATTTTTTTTAAGATCTTATTTGTTTATTCATGAAAGACACAAAGAGACAGGCAGACACATAGGCAGAGGGAGAAGCAGGCTTCCTGCTTCTGGGATTCGTTACCAGGACCCTGGGATCATGACGTGTGCTGAAGGCAGATCCTCAACCACTGAGCCACCAAGGCATCCCTGAAAAACTGTTTAGATGAATGGTTTTCATCTTTGCAACAGCAGAGACCTAGATTTCATATTATCCTTAAAATTGCAGTGACTAAAAACATAAATTCATTTGTAAACATGTTTGCTCTGCTCTAATCACAAAATATGATATAACCCGCATGATATTTGGGGTTACCAAAAATAACTATCTGATTATGTCTTTAGTAAATTACATGTTTCCCCCAGTCCCAAGGATATTTCCCTCTGTAGTCATTAGTGTCTCTGTGCCTTCCCCTTTTATTCAATGGTTGAAAGACCTCCTGTTATAGTTCAAAAGCCACCCATCACCCAAGTATACACCTTCATAAAACTCCGTGCACAATAAAAGGTAAAGCTTTAAGCATGTAAAATTTGGAAATTTCCTCTCATTAAAAATTACAATAGGATTATGGGGCAAAACGTAAAGCAGATTTAGTAGTTTGTAGAATTCCTTTATATTGCTTCCCAATCATCATATCACATTCCCAAGTTACTTGATTAAAATTTCACAAGAACCCAGATTCAACTACAAGGTTGTATAGATTATGCAATAGAATGTCAGTTTTTATATTGGTGGTGAGTTCTTTAACCCCTCCTGGACCTGTTTAGGCACTTAGTGAATTGTGTTGCTGGATCTACTGTAAATGAAAGAGGTTCAAATATCAACCACTGAAAAGGAATTAAATAAACTCATACAGAACAGAGGAATGTGTTGTCACAAGATAATCTTTGTCATTGTAATACAATTAAGGCTGTTAAAATAATTTTGGTCACATGTATACTGTAAAGAACCTGCTAAACAAACACAAAATCTGAAAGGAAAATTTCCAGAGCAATTCAAGTCATGGACCAAAAGAAAAAAAGGCTTAGACTGAAATTTTTCTTTGCTCCACCTTGGGAGCACTCCTTAATAATAATGGAGAATTGATAGGGGTGGGAAATGGCAATGACTACATTTGTGCTGAAATTGTAAACAAAGCCTTATTTGATTATGATTATGTGTCAATTTTCACCCTTAGAACATGTTCTAGCAAATATTTCTGAAGGCGAAATTAGTTTTTTTAGTTTTGCCATTGGATTTAGAACATTCTCACTCCTTACGTCTTTCACTGCCGAAATCTGATAATCAGGCATCTAATTCACTTTGATGAAGTACTTCTGTACTTTATGACTGGGTCTGAGTCAGAGATGTCATCTGAAATCTTACAGAGACCAGTTCAGTCTCTCAAGATCTAGAATAATTGCAAGTCCTGAGAGAGAGAACAATCATCTTGAACTGGGAGAACCTGGTGAACAGTGGCAAAAAGAGATAAATGCCAGAGAAAAATCAAAGGGTAGATGAGATAGGAGAAATCTTTTTTTTTTTTTTTTTTTTTTTTTTTTTTTTAAATTTTTTTTTTTTAATTATTTATTTATGATAGTCATACAGAGAGAGAGAGAGAGAGAGGCAGAGACACAGGCAGAGGGAGAAGCAGGCTCCATGCACCGGGAGCCCGACGTGGGATTCGATCCTGGGTCTCCAGGATCGCGCCCTGGGCCAAAGGCAGGCGCCAAACCACTGCGCCACCCAGGGATCCCGAGATAGGAGAAATCTTAATGGGAAGATAGAAACCCCTGAGCCCATTAAACCAAGAAAGGAAAGAAAATATCTCGAGGTCATCCCAACAGTAAGCAGACTGGACTTATGCAAACTGCATTCAAGTCCTCATTCACATTGGCTTTGACACCATCACATTTGCTAAGATACTCTTTTCACACCTAATCATAATATGAATAATCTAGTAGCCCCACCTCAGCTGTGATATTAGTTTGTCCAAGAGTATGAATGGTTTTTACAGGGGCGCCTAGGTAACTCGGCTAAGCATCATCCAATCTGACTCTTGGTTTTGGCTTAGGTTGTGATCTAGGGTCATTGGATCCAGCCCTGTGTCAGGCTCTGTGCTCAGCAGGGAGTCTGCTTGAGGTCCTCTCTCTCCCTCTCCCTCTGCCCCTCACTCCGTGCTCTCACTCTCTTAAATAAATAAATAAATCCTTTTTTAAAGATCTTATTTATTTAAGAAAGGGAGAGAGTAGGGGGAAGAGCAGAGAGAGAGGGACAAGCAGACTCCACACTGATGCAGGGCTCAGTCTTAGCACCCTAAAATCATGACCTGAGACAGAATCAAGAGTTGGAGCTTAACCAACTGAACCACCCAGGCACCCTGCATGAGACTCTTGATGTCGGGGTTGTGAGTCTGAGCCCTAGTTGGGTGTAGAGATGACTAAAAAATAATATCTTAAAAAATTTATTTCAAAAACTACATAGGATGAAAGTCTTTAACCTTTGTAAGATTTCTGAGCAAAACAAAAACAAAATCCACAACCCAGAGAAGATGAAAAAGCATTCCTCTATGTGAAGCAAATCCACTCTTCCCTCTTTCCACAAAAGGGCTCTAGGAACTACTGTAGGTGCAGGAAATACAAGGATTTTGCAAAGATGAATATAAGAAACCAACTCTCAGCCTGATGTGGGAGATGACCTTTAAACAAACACACGCACTGTGACGGACGCTATGCTAGAGTTTTGTACAGGTACAAGAAATCAGTTATTTTTGCTTTATTAGTAAGCTGATAGAGGGGAAGAGGAAGGAATGCCATCTAACACACATCACTTTCTTCTCCGCCCACTATCCCCCACAGCTGATTTCTCTTCACTCCAACCACAATTTCCTACAGTGGTTAAGAGAGGCTAGACAGTTGCAGGGCAAAGTCCTGACATACAAATGTTTACATTGTGAAACATCACAGTTATTATGTGTTGATACAAATATTCCAAGAAATACCTGGGCTTCATTGGACTTTGTCAGTGGATAGTCAAAGAAACATTGAGTGTCTTTTTTTCAGCTTTGCTGAGGATAATGGCTAAATACTTAGGTTAAGGACATAATGATAAAATAGTTGAATTGGTCATCCACAACTAAGCCCAGAACTGAAGGGCTAAGTAGAAGTTACTGGATAAACTAGACTGACTTTAGAAATAACATGTTCCACCTGAGAAGAATTTGTTTCAGCTGAATAAGGAAATGAGGACTGCTCCAAACATGGGAAGAGGCATGCAAGGGCTCTACCCACATCTGTTAGAACCTAATTATAAAACATGAGGCTTAGAAACAATATTCATTTATGTATTCATTCAGCCTCTCTACCCACAAAAATCCTGTTTATCTTTCAGAGTCCAGCTCAGATTTTACATCTGTGAATTCATCCTGAACCCTTCCAAGAGCATTTCATCCAAAATGTTGGTAGAAGGATCATAACAATGAATTCCAGTTCATGGATCTCTCTCTAATATATTATGAACACTAAGTTGGATAGTCTCTGACAAGGTCAAAAACACAAACAACAAACACATCCTTGCCTTAAATAACATAACTGACTTTGAGCACATTACTTTAGCACCCACACAGAATGAAACAAACTCTCTACTATGCCATTTGTTGATATTATACTAGGAATTTGACATCTGGTATGGAGATTAATAGAATGAAAAAAGAAACTGGAAAGTTAAGACAAGGAGAGAGGGGCTCCTAGGTGGCTCAGTGGTTGAGCATCTGCCTTTGGCTCAGGTTGTGATCCCAGAGTCCTGGGATCCAGTCCTCCATCAGGGAGCTTGCTTCTCTCCCTCTGCCTATGTCTCTGCCTCTCTCTCTCTCTGTGTCTCTCATGAATAAATAAATAAAATCTTTAAAGAAAAAAGACAAGGATAGGGGTGAGGGGCCACAAATAAGGATTTTGTTCTTTATCCTATAAGCACCGGGGAGCTATTGAAGGTTTTGAAGGAGGAAGATGACCTGACCAGAGCTGTATTTTAAGAAAGTAACAGAGACAGCAGAGTGGAGAATAAATTGGCACCTTCAAGCCTAGAAAGAGAGCCCATGAGCCTAGAAAAGAGAGGCCAATGAGGCCCTGAAGGGTCAAGGCTGAAAAGCTGTATGTGCAAGACATTGTGGAAGTAGAATCAAAAGAACTCAGAAATTGCTTAAATGTTGAGAGTGAGAGAGAAAAATATGAGAATATTCAAAAAAAAAAAGGGGGGAGATAGAGAAGTTTGAAACATCCGCCAACAGATTCTTCATTGTTGGAGTCCAACTGCTTAACGTGCTAAAAAAAAAAAATACTTAACAGAGAAGCAAACACTACTTAAACATGAAACACCCAAGAGACTTTATACTTTGTTACGTGGAGCAGCAAAAACTCTAACCAGAAAAGAAATTATCCTAGATTTAGTGTTTACCAGTAGGAAATCCAAGTAAACATAACATGCTGAAACTCAGGGAAAGAGTAAATTGATAAGAAACAAATCTACATGAGCAAGCGTTCATGGTATTCACTCCAAATATACTTGAGCATTAATATATAAGCCTTTAAATGCTTATTTTCATAGTAACTGCATATGGAAGAATTTCAGGTATCCTAAAGGCCAACAATTCTTCCAAAAAAGAAAAAAAAAAGGCTTGTAGAGTTAAAAAACAGTCATAATGTCTTTAAAGAGGATCAGTTTGCAAACCTTCCATTCATGGAAGTCTTGGGTAATAACGGACCTGAGGTTTATTCTGTAAGGCCTGGACTGAGGACCAAAGCATTTAAAAACCAGGTACAGGGATCCCTGGGTGGCGCAGCGGTTTGGCACCTGCCTTTGGCCCAGGGCGCGATCCTGGAGACCCGGGATCGAATCCCACGTCGGGCTCCTGGTGCATGGAGCCTGTTTCTCCCTCTGCCTGTGTCTCTGCCTCTCTCTCTAGCTCTCTCTCTGTGTGACTATCGTAAATAAATTTTAAAAAAAAATTAAAAAAAATAAAAATAAAAACCAGGTACAAAATTGACAGAGGGAACTCTGAACTCATCCCTGACCATCTGAACTAGAATCACAAGGAACAAGTAGCTGGTCTGCCCATTATAGTTAGTTATTTTAGTTTATTTATTTAAGTAATCTCTACACCCAAAGTGGGGCTCAAACTCACCACCCTGAGATCAAGAGCTGCATGTTCTCCCAGCTGATCCAGCCAAGCACCCCTGCCCTTTGCAGTTATTAAATCAGTACCTTCTTTGGGTGCAGGAGGAATATGATAAAGGGAAATTCAGAAAGAAACATTCAGCAAGAGAAAAACACGAGAAAAGAGCCTAGGCAGAGCTGCTCTAGTCAGCTTCCGTCCAGAAACAAAGAGGAAAATGTAATCTGTATCACAGTTCATGAGCAGGTCATCCCAAGCCCCAAATCCAACTTGGTCTACAGGGCTGAGGGCCATCTCTGAATGTGATGCCCAGGGACGCCTGGGTGGTGCAGCGGGTTAAGCATGTACCTTCAGCTCAGGTCATATCCCAGGATCCTGGGCCCAAGCCCTGTGTCGGGCTCCCTGCTCAGTGGGGAGTCTGCTTCTTCCTCTCCCTCTGCTTCTCCACCCTGCTCACGCTCTCTCACTCTTGCTTTCTCTATCGAATAAATAAGTAAAATCTTTAAAAAATAAAAAATAAATAAATATGCCATCTAGTAAATTCTTATTTCTTCTGGATAGATGGGGTATTTTCTCTACAGTATTTACATACCTTGCTGGTCAACAGCTACCAAAGGAGTATAATCATGTACATGATCCAAGGAAATCTCTGTTTTTCTCATGGATGTTGCATCTACCTATTTATGTTGAATCAGAGGCTACTTGGTGAAGTAGGAAGTGAAGTGACCTGGAAACAGGAATCCTAAGTCCTAGATCTAGGCACTGAGGCAACTAGGATGTTCAATTCTGGAATGCTCAGCAGGTAGTCCTACTCTTCTTTTTTTTTTTTTTTTTAAGATTCTTCCCTAGACACCTGGGTGGCTCAGTGGCTGAGTGTCTGCCTTTGGTTCAGGGCGTGATCCTGGAGACCCGGGATCGGGATCGAGTCCCACGTTAGGCTCCCTGCATGGAGCCTGCTTCCCCCTCTGCCTGTGTCTCTGCTTCTTTCTCTATGTCTCTCATGAATAAATAAATCTTAACAATAAAAAATAAATAAAAGATTCCACCCATTTATTTGACAGAGAGAGAGAGCACAAGCAGGGGGGACAGCAGATAGAGGGAGACAGAGAATCAGGCTCCCCACTTAGCAGAGCCTGACTCAACTCAGAGCTCAATCCCAGGATATTGGGACCATGACCACAGCTGAAGGCAGACGCCTAACTGACCGAGCAACCCAGGTTACCCAGGTAGTCCTACCTGAAAACTGTGACTTTCCTTTAGGGAATAGTTCTTTCTTTCCCTCTGAACTTAATCCTGGGTGAGATAAGGCTTCCCCTTATCACAAAGAGGATAAGAGCCTATGTGGAGTGGAGGGAGCAGAGGAGGCATTGTCAAAAGATGGAGAGAGGGCAGCCCAGGTGGCTCAGCGGTTTAGCACCGCCTTCAGCCCAGGGCGTGATCCTGGAGACCCGGGATCGAGTCCCATATCGGACTCCCTGCATGGAGCCTGCTTCTCCCTCTGCCTGTGTCTCTGTCTCTCATTAATAAATAAAAAAATCTAAAAAAAAAAAAAGACGGAGAGAAAGAAAACCCAGAATCTAAAAAAAAATCATCCGAGTCTCTGGAGGAGGCCACCTGACTTCAATGATCTGAAATGATTTTTCTTTTTTTCTTGTTTAAGAGGTTTGGGACTGGGGGGTCCTGGGTGTCTCAGTCCATTAAGTGCCTGCCTTTGGCTCAGGTCATGATCTCAGAGTCTTGGGATCAAGCCCTGCATTGAGCTTCCTGCTCAGTGGGGAGTGTGCTTCTCCTTCTCCCTCTACCCTCCCCCCTCCCCCCCCAACCCTTGCTCATGCTCTCTCTCTCTCTAATAAATAAAATCTTAAAAAGAAAGAAAGAGGTTTGGGATTGTGTTTTCGGTTCCTTCAAAGTAAGAAAATCTAAACTTGATACGACCTGCCCAGGTTTATGGAACTTTCTTGAACCTTTGTCTCCTCTCTGTGAAATAAGTGGGTTAGATTATATATCAGGCAGGCATTGTATTCGGCTGCTAGCAACAAACACCAGTGGCTTAGAGGTTTTATTTTTCTCATACAGAAGCCTGGATTAGGCAATCCAGGCTAATCTCACAGTCCCACAATGCCATCAGACACACAGGCTTTCAAGACAGCCCTCGTTCTCATACTTAGGAGATGTCACATCTAAGCATCCTGTTTGTATTTTAGGTTGAGAGGAAGAACGAAGGGAAAAGGGGTACCTGGGTGGCTCAATCAGTTGGGCATCTGCCTTCTGCTCAGGTCATGATCTCAGGGTCCTGGGATTGAGCCCCATGTTGGGCTTCCTGCTCAACGGGGGGTCTGCTTCTTCCTCTTCCTCTGTCCCTCCCCCTGCTTGTGCTCTCTCTGTCTCTCAAATAAATAAAATCTTTTAGAAGAAAAAGAAGGGAAGAAGAGGAAAGCACAAAAGGGTCAACTCTGGCCCCTGGAAGATCCTCACAAAGGCTTCTATTTACATGTCATTGGCCAGGACTATGTCACATGGTCACTCCATCTGAAAGGCTGGGAAATGTGTGGGGGTTTTAATATGTGTACATTGATGCTCTGAACCCAACTGGGCATCAGTTGGCAAGGAACAAGGGGAGAAGAGATGTTGGGTAGACAATTACAGTATGTACTGCAGACTACATAATAGCAAAAGGTAACTTCCCTCTCTGAAATTTTGTAATTCTAATCATTTTGTTTTACTTAATCCTTTCTTTTTTTAAAGATTTATTTATTTATTTATTCATGAGAGACACAGAGAGGGGCAGAGACACAGGCAGAGGGAGAAGCAGGCTCCACACAGGGAGCCCAATGTGGGACTTGATCCCAGGTCTCCAGGATCATGCCCTGGGCTGAAGGCAGGTGCTAAACCGCTGAGCCACCCAGGCTGCCCCTACCTAATCCTTTCTTAATGGAAAAGAGCTAAATGTTTTCTGGAAAGGAAGCACATTTTTTAAATCTCCAATTTTGAAGAAGTGACATGACAATGAAGACATGAAATGACAATATGTACATATGAGATATCAGGTTATTAATCAAAAGCGCTTCACATTTACTATTTCATCCCTGAAACTTTCTTAAACTTGCAAATTCCAATCTTCAGGAAGCCTCTTCTCACTAATCCCAACTATTCTTTAATGGGACTAAAGTTGCCTGTTTTTTCTTTCTCATTTCCAGTGCTTCTTGGATGATTTCATAGCCTCATCTTTTCTCTCTCCAAGTAAATTGTAAACTAGTAAAGAGCAGAGCTGGACACTTAGCACAATGCTGGCTGTGTAGTGAACAGTCGAGAATGGTTGAACAATTGAACAAATGAATGAACAATTGAAATCTGAATTTCTATTTATTTTCTCTCTTCAGAACTCTATCCTCAAAAAAAAAAAAAAAAAAAAAAAAAGAACTCTATCCTCAGTGCATGCTTGCTAAGTGACTGCATCCCAGAGTTATGGCCAACGCAATTTGTACCCTAGGAAGCCAGGTTTAGAAAGCCTTTTATTTTCTGCCTCTAAATCCACTCCACCCTTGCATATTCAGCTCTCTGCAGGAGTCAGCGCCTGACCACCTCCCTTCACTTAACTGTTTCACCGAGGCCCCTTCTCCTTTTAACTCATTAAAGATCTTACCTTCAGGAAATTCTTATTTGAATTAAATTCGGTACAAGCCATTTCCTCTTCCTTTGCTCTCCAGGTTGACAGAACACAGCAAGTAACATGTTTGTCAGTGTTTATAAAGGCCTGAGTGAGTTTTCTTTTTTAACAAAATTTATCTGGGGGTTTTATACTGCAAAAGCGATGTGTTCATTATAAACACTAAAAATAATAGCTGAAAATATAAATAAGAGGATAGAGAATAAGAACTATTCAAAAACTGATAAAACACCACATGGAAAAGATCATTTAGTATCTATCCTTTGGGAATTTTTTAAAATGTATATTTATCTTACATATAAAAAATTGGCTACACTGTGTATATTGTTATCCTGTGTTGCTGATGTAACTGTGAACAACAATACACATCAATAAATATTTTTTTAAAAGATTTACTTCTTTGAGAGAGAGAGAGAGAGAGAGAGAGCGCGCGCGCGCGCGCGTGAGGTGGGGAGAGGGGCAGAGGGAGAAGGAAAGTAGGTTCCTCACTGAGCAGGGAGCTGGACCCAGGGATTGATTCGACGACCCTGAGATCAGCACCTGAGCCAAATCAGTCACGTAACTGACTGAGGCAGCCAGGCACCCCCACATTAGCAAATACTCGTAATAATGTTTGTTGGCAGGGGTGCTTGGGTGGCTCAATGGTTGAGCGGCTGCCTTTGGCTCGGGGCATGATCCCGGGGTCCTGGGATTGAGTCCTGCATGGGGCTCCCTCCCCTCGGAAGGCGGCTTCTCCCTCTGCCTATGTCTCTGCCTGTCTCTCATCAATCAATCAATCAATCAATCTTAAAAGAAAATAATAATGTGTGATGGCAGAGGGGCATTCCACTATAAAATACATCTTAGCTTACTAGTCAGTGAACTACTTTTGACATTTAGTTTATTTCCTTTTTTGAAAACTTTTGTAAATACCACTGAGTTGAACATCCTTGTAGCTAATCTGTGCTTATTGCCTTTTCTTAATTATTTCCTCTCAATGTACCCCTTAGGAAATTTTACTTTTGATGAGCAGTAAGGAGAAAAGATGAATGAAATGGAAGAGAGTGATGCAAGGCCATAGTGGCTCTTTAGCCTCGTTTTGGGACCGAAAATGTGTTTTGCTTGCAGGTTCCAGGGCTTACTCAGCATAACATAATGCAACGATTTTAAAATATATTCCAGTGGCACAACACCTGGGAATCTGAGGTCTCTACAGAACATTGCAGAAATGCCAGTAGGGAAACTTAAAAGCACAAGACATATAACTTCATGCTACATCAGATACCATCCTATTGCAGCATCTAGTACAAAGAGGCATGAGGCAGCCTTTAAGAAAAATATATCACAGAAAAATTTAATTTAGAAAATTTGGCACCGTAATTTTTTTTAACTTGTTTTAAATTCTTTTATTTATGATAGTCACAGAAAGAGTGAGAGAGGCAGAGACACAGGCAGAGGGAGAAGCAGGCTCCATGCACCGGGAGCCCGACGTGGGACTCGATCCCGGGTCTCCAGGATCGCGCCCTGGGCCAAAGGCAGGCACTAAACCGCTGCGCCACCCAGGGATCCCTTGGCACCATAGTTAATAATTTTTCTATCTACACTGGTAGAGGGCTGACATTATCTGATTTGGTGGAGCTCAAAATGTACCAATGCAAGTGCAAAAGCAGAATATTTTATTCTGAATCTCCTCTCTGCCACTTAATAAATGAATAAATCTCCTAATCACTCTGAAACCTCAACCTCTTCCTCTGCAAAATGGCTTTATAATAGTGCCTTTGTCATCCACAGAGGTATATCTGTGAATAGCAATGATAATACCTATTTGGTGTATCTTAGAGAGAAAATGAGCTAAATTGTGAGAAATTGCTTTGTAAAGTGTAACATTGTAAAACAAATGTTGCTGGTAATTGTTACCATAATTGACGGAGCTTTACTTTATATATTTGCTTTAAAAATTTTCCCTATTCATAATAAATCACTTCAAATAAATGTTTTAATGTATAAAGAATAAGTAGGCTTTCTTCTTTGTCTTACTTTTTCTTTTTCTTTTTTTAAAGTTTATAATTGCATGGGCAAATCAATTTAAAGAAATTCATCCCAAGGTAAAAGCACTTAGGGTTCTGTGTCTCTTAATCAGTTTATTCTCATTCAGCTTTCAAAAATATTTATAATTAGGTAAAACATCTAATCTATATTTTAGAAGAATAAAATCAATCTTCCTTTCCTGGATAGAAACAAATCATAGGAGGGGTTCCTAGCTGGTTCAGTTGACAGAGCATGCAACTCTTGAACTCAGGGTCATGAGTTTGAACCCCACATTGGGTGTGGAGCCTATTTAAAATAAAAAGTTAAAAAAAAAGAGAAACAAATCACAAGATAAAGAAATGTTATAAATGTTATAGACGAAGAGAAAGAACCTTGTATAAGAGAAAGATTATGGTCATCTCAGTCAGTCATGTTATTGTTTAAGCTATCTAGAATATATACCATTAACAGAAAATCATAGGAAAAGGAAAGGGCAGAGCATTCTCCTTCCCTTTAAGACATCGACCACCACCTCTAGGGGCACCTCTGGGCTCAGTGCCTGATTCCTGGTTTTGGCTCAAATCATAATCTCAGGGTCAGGAGATTAAGCCCCATGCTGGGCTCTATGCTCAGTGTGGAGTCTGATTGGGTTTCTCTTGCACTCTCTCTCTGTTCCTCCTTCCCACTTGCTCTCTCTCTCAAATAAATAATTCTTAAAAAAAAAAAAAAAAAGACATGGACCACCTCTAATTATGTCTTAGTAGCCAAAGCTTAAAAACAACCCTATCTCCTAACTGCAAGGGATCCTGAGAAATGTAGTATGCAGCTATATGATCAACTACAAATCTGAGGTTCTATTACAGTAAGAAGAATAGGACAGTCAATAGGAGGCAGCTATCCACCAAAAACTGACAGCAAATCCACAACAAGCATCATAGTTATTGGTGAGAAAAAAAAAAAGAAGAAGCATTTTAAAACAAGAAACAAGACAAGGATGCTTTCCTCTGCATGCTGCTATTAAACATTACCCTAGAGATCCGAGCCAATACAATTAGAAAAAATAAATAAGAGGGCTAAGGATTGGAAAATAAGAGAGAAAAATTTTTTTACTTGCAGTTGAAATGGTTGTCTACATAATAAGTCCAAGGAAAACATTAAAATAGTTGAGCAACTCACTGGTAAAGACAACATCCAAAAATTAAGAGTGTTGTTAATAATAAAAAATGCAATTAGGAAAGCAACAAAAACTGAGACAGCTATGAATAAACAGACAAAAGATGGACAAGACTCTTAAGGAGAAATTAAGAAAACATTACTGAAGGATGTAAAAGGCCACTTACATAAATGGAAACTATACTATGTTCGTGGATAGAAGGACTCAAAATCTGTAGTTGGTCTATAATTGGTCTATAAATTCATTATTCTATGTCAGTTAATCTATAAACACATTGTAATCCCAATAAAAATTCCAAAGAACATTGTATTGGTCTTCATAAACTGATCCTAAATTTCATACGAAAGAACAAATAGCCCCAAAATAACAAAGATTATTTTGCAGAAAAAATAAGGAGGACCTACCAGGTCTGACTTGACCTACCAGGTTAGTTAAGAAAAATTAATCATAAAGCCATATTTTTAAAAACAACTCAACATTTGTATAGAAGTAGACAAAAGATTAAAGGAAAACATAGCCCAGAAACAGCTTAACTACATATGGAAACTTGACATAAAATAGAAATTGCATTATAAATCAGTGGGAAAAGTGGGAAAACTTAATCAATGGTGTTGGAACAATTAGCTACTTATACAAAAAATTAAAATAAATTAGTTCTTCACCTTATACCAGATAAAAAATAAATTCAGAGTGGATTATAAATTTTAAAGGTAAAAAGTAATGTGGAAAGTTGTTAGAAAACAGAATAGTTTTATGACAGAATAGGGAAAGATTTTCTAAACAAGACTCAAAAGTATGAGGAGTAAAGAAAAGCATTTGATTACATTAAAATTGAAGAATATCTGCCAGACCAAATTAATATCATATAATAATATACTATAGAAAATATCAAAGGATACACCTACATATTGAGGATGTTTATAACTCAACACAACAAAAAGATTACTAGGTAACCCAGCCGAAGACTAATATACTGCATATAAATAAATTCTGACAAATCATTATAAAAAAACACAATTTTTAAGGGGATCCCTGGGTGGCTCAGTGGTTTGGCGCCTGCCTTTGCCCAGGGCGCAATCCTGGAGTCCCGGGATTGAGTCCCACATCAGGCTCCCGGCATGGAGCCTGCTTCTCCCTCCTCCTGTGTCTCTACCTCTCTCTTCTCTCTCTCTCTCTCTCTCTCTCTCTCTCTCTATCATAAATAAATAAATCTTAAAAAAAAATAAAAACCACAATTTTTAAAATAAGCAAAGAAATTCATCAAAGAGAATTCTGGAAGGTTAATAAACATGAAAAAATGCTCAACCTCACCAGTAATTGGGGTAATGAAAATTAAAACAACAAGGAGATACCATTAGGAGTAGGAAAAATTTAATAGAGTTTATATTTTAGAAAAGTTTCAGATTTACAGAAAATTTGAGAAAAGAATATCATTTCCATATACCTCATGCCCAGGTCCCCTGAATGTTAATGACTTTTATCAGTGCAGTATATATTTTTAAAAGATTTTATTTTATTTATTTGAGATAGAGAGATAGAGTGAAAGAGAGCACAAGAGGGAGGAGGTAGGCAGAGGGAGAAGCAGGCTCCCCACTGAGCAGGGAGCCCGATGTGGGGTTTGATTCCAGAACTCTGGGATCATGACCTGAGCAGAAGGCAGATACTTAAAAGACTGAGCCACCCACGTGTTCCCTGGTACATTTGTTACAATTAATGTACAAATACTGATACATCATTATTAATTAAAGTCCACACTTACCTAATACCCTTTTTATATTCCAGGATCCCATCTGGGATACTACTTTACATTTAGTCATATATGCTCCTTAGGTTCCTCTTGGCTGTAACAGTTTCTCAGACCATCCTTAGTTTTGATGGCCTTGACAGTTTTGAGGATACTGGATAGTTACATTATAAGATACACTTCTAATAGATTTGTCTGATTTTTTTTGTTGTTGTTGCTATTTTGTTTTGTTTTTGTTTTTTCATTTTTGCAACTAGACTGGGGCAATAGGATTTTGGGAGGAAGATCATAAAGTGTCATTTTTATCACATCATATCAAGAGCCCATACTATCAAGATGATTTATGACTGTTAATGACCTTGATCACCTGGCTGAAGAGTAGAAAAATTTTAAGATCTTAAAACTCTAAGTGTAATAAGAACAAAAGGAAAGGAAATGAGAACTTTCATACACTGCTGGTGCTTATGGAAGTATAAAGTGACAAAACAAAAAACAAAACAAAATTTAAAAAACCCTCACTTTGAGTAGAAATTTGGCAATATCTGGTGAAGTTGGAAGTGTTTATACTCTTGACCTAGCAATTCCACTTCTAGATTTGAAAACCTCTCAGTCACATATATAAGCATGCAATCACATGTTTATTGCAACATTAGGTGTAATACTGAATAACTAGAATGTGGGAATCCTTGGAGATCCTGGATCCATTGTTACCTGAAGCCTGACCAGCTCCCATGCAACCAAGAGCTCTTCAATGACCAAGTGATATTCTATGTTAAGCCTGGTTGAGATGATTTTTCAGTCATTTATAACCTTACTGAGTTCTAACTGATACACCAAGATATTAATGTCAAGTTCATCTAAATCCATGTGCAAGTTTGTTTTTTTTTTCCTAAATGAAAAGTCAACATCTATTAAGCAAAGTCTAAAAGCCTAGACTCTAGGCCCTAGGGAATAATTAAGGTACAGTGACCAACATCTCTAAGCTTTGTAATATACAAACTATTCCAGGCAGTCTTGATCAAAGCACAAAATCAATAAATGAAATAAACACAGTACTTGAAATTAATGAAAAGAATTTCATAAAGTGATATCTTACAAAATTTTACATTCACATAAGTCAGTTCAAGGTGAAGTTTTTTCTTTTATCTTAAAATAGGAAACATTTCAAATATACGAGAAATAGATGCCATATATCCATCACCCAAAGAACACATTCAACACTTCCGTGTGTTTTTTCATGTTTTTTAGAAAGATATATACATAACACTGAAGTCTCATTAACCATCCTTTTTCCCTTTTTCCCTTCCCACAGTAACCACTGTTCTGAAGTTGGAGAGCATCATCCCTTGCTTGTTTTTACACTTGTACTACATACATGTGCATCACTGTTTAGATTTGCATTTTCCTATTACTAGCAAGTTTGAACACCTTTTCAGATATTTATTGGCCATTCAAGTGCCTCTTCTGTTTATTTCCTTTGGCCACTTTTTCATTTGAGTTGTTTGCCTTGTGTTAGTCTTTCATATATCCTGGATACAAATCCGTTGTTGTTTATACGTGTTGCAAATATCTCCTCCCTATCAATCGCTTGTCATTGCCTTGGCTTTATGGTGTTTGGCATACAGAACCCCCAAGGACAGTTGAAAGAAATGGTGATTTGTGAGTTAATGGTGAGAATATGGGTGTTTGGCTGTTGTTATTCTTTGTACTTTTCTGTACTTTGAAACTTCTTACACTAGAAAGGGATTTCTAAAGAAAAAAATGGGAAGGAAAAAATAAATAAATAAAAAAAAATGGGAAGGAAAGTAATAGTGATGCATCCTTTTATTCTTCCTTCTGCTTTTCTATAATTTCCAAAGTTTTTGTAATAAGCAAATCTATAAGGGAGGGGAAACCACCAAATCATTTTTTTTTTAAATTTTTTTTTATTTATTTATGATAGTCACAGAGAGAGAGAGAGGCGCAGAGACACAGGCAGAGGGAGAAGCAGGCTCCACGCACCGGGAGCCCGACGCGGGACTCGATCCCGGGTCTCCAGGATCGCGCCCCGGGCCAAAGGCAGGCACCAAACCGCTGCGCCACCCAGGGATCCCCACCAAATCATTTTTTGTTTAAAGTTTTGTTTTTAGCAAACTTAATCCTTTTTTTTAAATTTTTATTTATTTATGATAGTCACACACAGAGAGAGAGAGAGGCAGAGACATAGGTAGAGGGAAAAGCAGGCTCCATGCACCGGGAGCCCGATGTGGGATTCGATCCTGGGTCTCCAGGATCGCACCCTGGGCCAAAGGCAGGCACCAAACCGCTGGGCCACCCAGGGATCCCCAGCAAACTTAATCCTAATGGGGCAGATGTTAGTGTCACTTTAGAATCTACACAGCTATCTTATGCATTTTTATATATATTCTTATTTATTTTTAAATTATTTATTTATTTATTAATGAGAGACACAGAAAGGCAGAAACATAGGTGGAGGGAGAAGCAGGCTCCACGGAGGGAGCCCAATGTGGAACTCAATCTTGGAACCCCGGGATCACGACCTGAGCTGAAGACAGATTCTTAACCGCTGAGCCACCCAGGCGGCCTATATATATTCTTATTAACCTACTCCCTACTATCAAGTATCTACAAACTAAATAGGTGATGGAAAAGCCCATATTGACATAAAAATATTCCCCACTCAGATAAGTGGCTTAAATCCCTCTCATGAGCTTGGAATCATGCAGACATGAGTCAGGGACAAGATGTCAGTAGTATTGTTTCTTTAATTTCAAAGGGCTAGAATATATATGTGCCTACATGTGCATGTATTCTGATATCCTGAATTGTGGTTACTGCTCAGAGACAATAGACACATTGAAAATTAGTAGAAATGAGGTATTTACTGAGATTAGAGTGGGTTCCTCTTACGATCTGTTTTATCACTCATTGCATTGATATTAACAATTGGGTAACAGCAGGTGTGAGTGGGTAAAATGACTCTAAATCACAATCACATGGGGGAAGTTAGAAAAATTGTGCATAGCATGGAAACCTTTTTACTTTTGTAGCTATCTGAGCAAGCAAAGCTTGAGTTTCCAAATCTAGTGACAGATTTATTTTAATGTAATTGGATAATCGGAGTTTTCCACTGTCAGAAACTTTTATCCACTTCATTACTTAGAGGATTAAAAGAAAATTTGATCTGGTGTTTTATGGAGCTTTCTCTTCCCAGGGACCCAGAGAGAGAACAACTGGGAACATATGACCCTGGATATTACCTGTTTCCGCTGCATCTGACTGAGCACAGTATATACCAGATCACTGCCAAAAATGTGAAGTCTGCCTCTCACTCTGTTGGCTCAGAATGATTAGGTTCTAGAGCTGGGAGAGAAAAACCTCAGAAATCACTGAATCCCTCTCATTTTTACAGGTGAAAAAACTGGGGCATAATTTTAGCAGGAAGTAATAAAATTTTGCAAAAACTGTGACCCAGCAATTCCATTCTTGAGAGCTACAAAGGAGAGGCCTGAGGAGACATTCAAAGATGTTCATTGCAGCATTGTTTGTAACAGAAAAAAGGAAGAAAGAAAGAAACGATTAATAGGAAAATGGCTAATAAAACATAAAATAGTCATACCATGAGGCACTATGCTACTAGTAGATAAAAGGACTGAGCTAGATCTAAGTGGATAGAGGTAAAAAAAAAAAAAAAAAAACAGAGTGACTCAAAGGGCCAAGTTGCAGAAATCTGTGAAAAATATATTTATATAAAAATTCATTTAACAGGGGATCCCTGGGTGGCTCAGTGGTTTAGTGCCTGCCTTCGGCTGAGGGCGTGATCCTGGAGTCCCGGGATCGAGTCCTGCATCAGGCTCCCGGCATGTAGCCTGCTTCTCCCTCTGTCTGTGTCTCTGCCTCTCTCTCTCTGTGTGTGTCTCTCATGAATAAATAAATAAAATCTTTAAATAAAAATCCATTTAACAATACTGTTTTTATGTGGGCACAGAATATATGATCTATGATATGATACTGAATATAAAAATCATCTAGAATGTTTAAATCTGTGTCATCCAATACAGTAGCTAGTAGGCACATGTAGCTATTGAAATTTTTTTTTAAGATTTTTATTTATTTTTTTATTCATGAGAGACACACAGAGAGAGGCAGAGGCTTAGGCAGAGGGACAAGCAGGCTCTACGCAGGAAGCCTGATGTGGGACCCAATCCCAGGACCTGGGGATCACGACCTGAGCTGAAGGCCAAAAGACACTCAACCACTAAGCCACTCAGATACCCCACTTTTGAAATTTAAATTAAGTAAAATAACAGTAGCCACATTTCAAGGGTTCAGTAGCCACATGTGGCTAGTGGCTACTGTCCTGAACTGCACAGATATGTATAATTTCCATAAGTGCAGAAGTTCTACTGGATAATACTGGTCTAAAAAAAATAAATAAATGCCAAATTCATAAAATTACATAGCTGGGTAATAGTATAACCAATAGTATAACCAGATGTCAAAAGACCACTGCTGAAGTGTTCCTGGCATGAGGGCTCATTTGGGTCACTCAGGAATAGATGAATGGATGGATAGATGGATGGATAAATTCATTCATTCATAGTAATTTAATCACTGCATATTAAGCCTTGGGTTCAGCCGTTGGGAAACAAAGTTCAACTGGATGCTATCCCAGCCCCAGAGGACAGACTAGATAAGTGTCAGTCATCAATTGTCCACTGAATGGCTTTTTTATGGCAGATCCTGTGTGAGGTCTACGGTTAGTGGTGAACAAAACAAAGTACCTGTCCTCATGGAACTCGTAATCCACAGCACGGTTCTCAACACTATGGACATTTTGATGCCTAATTCTTTGTTGTGGGAGCTCTTCTGTGTATCACAGGATCTTTAACAGCCTCCTGGCCTCTGCATACTAAAGACCAGCAGTACCCATCCTCCAGTGTGGAAACCAAAAATGTCTTCAGACATTGCCTAATGTCCACAGGGGAACAAAATTGCCCCCCTTGAGCACCACAGGGAAAGAGACACATTAATCAAAATATAACAAATTATTTAAATGATAGTAAGTGTGCTGACTGCTGTGCTGGGGACAGGTGGGCTGCTTTGAAAGTATTTACCAGGAGCCTGACCTAAACTTTAAGGGGCAGATGAGGAGTGCTTCCCTGGGATGTGACAATATTGTCTGCTCTGTTAGCCAAACATGGACAGAACTTGGCTGCTATGGACACGGTCTGAATAAATAAATCTATGCCAATGGTCTGGGACAAAGGAAGTCAGATATTCAAGTCCAGAGATGTCAGGTTTCTCTAGGAGAGGTAAGATAAGCTGGATTTTGATGCATAATTATCCATTTCAGCACCTACTGACTAAAGTTCACTCAACTGGCACAGCTTGGGCAGGTTGCCATGAACTTAAGACTAAACCAGCTGGTAAAAAAAAATGGAGATCAGCTACAGGTCTGTCTTCATCAGAGATCTGGAAGTGCCTAAGTAATAAAGCAAAATGAGAATCAGGATTTATGTTTCTCTTTGTCCAAGAATTTTGACAAAATCTCCCTCTGCTCTACTCCATTACAACAAAAATGAATCCTAGTAGAGAGAAATGGAAGAGACTTGTAAGATCACCAAATACCTCCCTCCCCCTGGGAGGAGGGAGTAGTTGGGAGTCCCCCGTTGGAAGATGTAATCAGGTCTTTAATCATTCCTTTCCTTAATGAGGCCAAAAGGGACTCCTTGGAGCTAAGGAATCTATTTTAATATTTTGAGAATTGTGTTTACTTTAACTTCTTCATTTTCTTTTTTTCTCATCTAGAAAAGAGTGGGCCTGGACTGTGAGAGGGGACTTAGCAATCACTTACCCAACCTGTCCATTTTATAGATAGAAAACTAAGGCCTACCGGGGAAAATGTCTGGCTCAAAGTTACACGGATATTCATTGCCAGTATTCTCAAATCTCTTAATCTCCTCTTTCCCTTACATTCAGGAACAACAAAAGAATATATAATTGAATGTGTTATGGGGACTCCCGGGTGACTCAGCGGTTGAGTGTTTGCCTTTGGCTCAGGGCGTGATCCTGGGGTCCCAGGATTGAGTCCCGGATCGGGCTCCCTACATGGAGGCTGCTTCTCCTCCCTCTGCCTGTGTCTCTGCCTCTCTCTCTGTGTCTCTCATGAATAAATAAACAAAATATTAAATATATATATATAATATAATACATATTATGATATATGATATATAAAAATATATAATAGGGATGCTTGGGTGGCTCAGCAGTTGAGCATCTGCCTTCAGCTCAGGGCGTGATCCCAGAGTCGTGGGATCAAGTCCCACATCAGGCTCCCTGCATGGAGCCTGCTTCTCCCTCTGCCTATGTCTCTGCCTCTCTCTCTGTGAGATAAATAAAATTTAAAAAAAAATTTTTTAAATAAAAATATATAATAATATAATATGTATAGTCTTTTGCTATTTTCAAATACATAGGGAAATATATATTTATTATGTAAGTATATAAATATATATAAATTCAAAAGTGATAGAAGTAAATGCAAAGGGTGTGCAGGATCCCAAATTCGAAAAAGGATATTAATGGAAAAACCTGTGAAGTCTGAATAAAGTCCACAGTTTAATAGTAGTAATGTGCTAATATAGGTTTCTTAGTTCTGACAAATGTTCCGTGATCATACAAGATGTTAACAAGAGGGGAAACTGGGTAAGGAATATAAGTACATCTCTGTACTATTCTTGCATCTCTACTCTAAATCTTAAATCATCCCCAAATACTATTGTCATTTATAAAGTAATAAAGCAATAAATAGGGGCACCTGGCTGGCTCAGTCGGTTAAGTGACCAACTCTCTATCTCAGCTCAGGTCTTGATCTTAGGGTTGTGATTTTAAGCCCTGTGTTGCCCAGCATGGAGCTGACTTGAAAAATAATAAATAAATAAATAAATAAATAAATAAATAAATAAATAAATAAATAAATAAATAGCAACATCAACAGAAAGAGGGGTCTTGTAATTCTGCCCCTAAATTCGAACCACTTTTAATAGCTCAGTGTCTTTCCAGGCATTTCCTTTTATGTTTATTTAAACATACATAGTTTTTAAATATCCTAGCTCATTTAACCCTTCAAATAATCATATGAAATTGACATTATGGTCAAATGAGAAAACAGAGGCTCAGAGGGGGTAAGTAATTGGCTCAGGGTCCCTGGTAAATGTCTTGGACTAGAGACAGAAGCAGACCACGTACCTCCCAACTCCACGCTGTTCCCAGAGTCCGCAAGGCTGTGCCCTGCAGGACATGCAGCTCGGGAGGAGAGTCCAGGCCTGCTCTGTGCTGCCAGGCACACGATCTGACAAGGCCTTGCGTCTGGCTGGAGCGTGGAGACCCCTTTACCTGGCAGTGGGCTCCGTATGGCCTAGTACCGGCCTCATCTTTCCCTCTCTCCTATGCCAGCAGGATGGTGATGCTGGTCATGGCCGCGAATGTTGCAGGATATAGTGAGTGTAATTTGGGGTGTGTTTTGCATTGCCTGTGGTGAAGGATGGGAAAAGGGGTGTATTCTGAAATATCAGGCAACACATGGGCAGGGCATTTCAGAATTCTTTAGAGTGAACCCGCAGTCTGCAGATGATGGCACATATTTTGGGTCCTCAGATGTGAACCAATAGCAGGATTCAAAACACAAAATATGTTCAGCTCCCTTCCCCAAAGCAATGTGCTTCACTTGCCAGGAATGGAATTTTCACACATTTAAGGTCAAAGTGAAATTTCTGGGAGGGATCTCGGTGAATCATAAAGCTAGTCACCACGTGCCGGGGCTCTGAATAGGAGGAAACTGAACAACAATATGCTCAGTTTTTCAACACTGGCCTGTGGGTAGTTCAGGATTCTGAGCCCTGGGTGACCTCCCCAACCGAAAACTCACCTCTGCTTATGTTAGCAAAGCAGCGTTTTTGAATAAGTCCCTGGCAAAACAAACCATGGTACCCCTTAGAAAGGAGGAAACTACGCTGAGTATCAGCCCTTCCCTGTGCCAAGGCCTATAGCACTTGGCCGCTCTCACTTCCTCCTCTCACCTCTCTGCAAGGGATGCGCTCCCATCGTCCCCATTTCACAGGTGAAGAAACAGAGGCCCAACGGGGAGAGGTGGCTTGCCCGAATGTCACACAACCACGAAGCAGCTGACAAAAGATTCTTCTTTTTTTTTTTTTTTGACAAAATATTCTAATCCAGATGTCTTTGCCTCTGAAACAGATGCTTTTTTTAATGTTTCAAAGTAACTTTGCAAACAAATTACATATATTTTAATCTCTTAAACTTGGAAAAAAATATCACTTCTACAGCATATGCTATCCCCACGCTGTGGTTTATATTCTGAGACCAGATGGTAAAATAAAAACCAACAGTCCTTTCCAGCACTCACTCAAATTCTGGCCATATTTTCCTACACTCAAGGAAGAGCTAAATACATTTGCGGTGGTACCCAAGGAACAGACTCCACACCTCCAGCTTGGTATAATGGGTCTACGTTGGACCTGACTTTCCCTGAGGTTTTCTCTCTCTTTAGTAAACAATTGTAATATCGACTGACTTTTATTTATAAAGTTGTCTTTCCTAACACCTTATCATAAAAAGCTTCAAACGTGTACACAAGTTGAAAGGATTTCATAGGGAACTCATATACCTACCACTTAGGTTCTACTCTTAACATTTTACTATATCTGGGCGGGGGGGGGGGGGGGGGGGGGGACACCTGGGTGGCTGTCATTTGAGCATCTGCCTTCAGCTCAGGTCATGATCCCAGGGTCCTGGGATTGAGCTCCACCTGGGGCTCCCTGCTCAGCAGGGAACCTCCTTCTTCCTCTGAAGCACCCTTGCTCGTGCTCTCTCTCTCAAAAATAAATAAATCGGTTAAAAAATTTTTTACTATACCTTTTTTTTATTGTTTTTAATAGGTGCCAAGAACTCTGCATGCATTATCTTGCTTAATCCATGAAAAACTCTCTGAAGCTCCTACCATTATTACTCCCATTTAACAGAGGAGGAAATTAAGACTCAAAAGTTAAGATGACATACAAGTTTGTCTATAAAACCATGAGTCGAGTGGCTCACCAGTTTAGCGCCACCTTTGGCCCAGGGTGTGATTCTGGAGATCCAGGATCGAGTCCCACGTCGGGCTCCCTGCATGGAGCCTTCTTCTCCCTCTGCCTGTGTCTCTGCCTGTCTCTATCTCTCTCTGTCACTCGTGAATAAACAAATAAAATTTATAAAATAAAACCACGACTCTATAGTCACAAAGATGGAAGCCAAACTGAGCTGAATTTAATGGAATTTTATTAGTTCAGTTAATGTTGGCGATTTGTTTTCTGAAACGGAGAACGGGTTTCCAGATGTAAAACTCAAGAAAAGGAGTCTGTGTGCTGAATAGGAAGGGATTTGTTCTTTTGTATTTTGCAGTTGGAGTATTGATTTTTTTTAAAAATTTAAAAAAATGTAAAGCAGAGATACAGACCCAAAGATGTTCACTATGGTGTTATTTAAAATGAGAAAATTTGGAGACAATATAAATGCCCCCAATTAGAAAAACAGCTGGCAATGGTATGCTTAAAAGATAGCATCTGATGCATGTGTTAAAAATTGTTTATTTGCCTCCTAGAAATATTTGTCAGTCTAGCATCGGGCATATGGGCACAATCCAAGTGTAATATGATAGTCAGGAACATAAATCCTAAGAATGCATATCACTCTCTCTGGCATAAGAAAATAACAGATTGAATATCAGAATCAGAAAGGCATAGAATTCCAGGAGAAAAGGATTTGTAAAGGGTACGATCATGTGGGACATGTATTAGGTGCATTTAGCTCAGTCCCGAAAAGCCTAATATAGTGTACCACACGATAAGATATCACCAGCATCCTTTATCACACACACATTTGTTGAGTGCCTACTAGATACAGATACTGGAGACTCATTGTGGGAGAGAAAGGATTCCTCTCTTTGTGAGGATGGCAGGCTGCGTGGGAAGTGATTGCCTCATCTGTATTCCGGGTTATACCCAATGACTGGTTTAGGAAAGACTCTTCCATCTGTTAATACTTAGGGCAATGGTTCTCAAACAGGGGCCATACTCATACCCCCTCACTCCCAAGGACAACTGGAAATGTCTGCAGACACTTTTGGTTGTCACCACTGGCAGTGGTGGTGGTGGCAGTGCCAATGGCATCTATGGGCAAAGGTCAGGAATGCCACTAACCACCCAAAAGGCACAGAGTAGCCTCCCCCCACACACACACCTGCCCTGGGTCAGTAGTGCTGAGGACAAGATGCAGACTTACAGAGACTCTCAGGATTCTTTCTTAGAAGCTACAGAGAAGGAGAAATTTGGTGGGGGAAGGATGTCCCACAAGAAGGTGGCAGCTCCATAGGCATCCCATCCAAGGGGAAGAGGACGTGCCTGGGTGATTATGGAGGTTATTAGGCAAACCCCTGTGTAGAGATGGTTCCAGTTTACTGAGGATTCTACTCCAAAAGTTAATTTGTAAATTGCTTCTTTGGCATGTCTTGGGTCCCCTGCCTGTCTCCCTGCAGAAGGAGTCCATATGGTGAAATGAAAGGCTCTGGAGATGAAATCAGAAGATCTGGATTAAATTCCAACTTTGCAATACTGAAAATCACTTTAGTTTGCTGAGCCCCCATTTCCACTTTTGAGAACTGAGGATGGAAATACTCCCCATCCCACGACAGAGATGAGAGCAGGTGTCTGAACATGCCTGGCTCCCTGCAGAGGCTCAAAGGTGACGCTGTCATTTTCACTGTTTGTATGTTCACAATGTATCATGAAGTGAAAAGAGTGGTTTATAAAACAGAACATATTGTATGCGTCCAATTTTTGCTCAATCTGAATATCTGCCGAGAAAACAGTCTAGAAGTAATTATATCAGATGGCTAACATAGATTGTCCCTGAGTGAGGAGACACAAAACAAAAACAAAACAGAAATAAAGATATTGCCTTTGGAATTAGGTAGTAAATACATGTTATTCCAACCCTTAAATGTTATTTTTGTCAAAAGGTATTTTATGAAAAAAAAAAGATGTTTTATGAGGTGAGGAAATACCTAGGATACAATTTATTTTTTTAAAGATTTTATTTATTTGAGAAACAGCAAGGGAGAGCACAGAGGGGGGGGGGAATGAGAAGGAGACTCCCCCTCTGACCAGGGAGCCTGACGCAGGGCTCAACCCCAGGACCCCAGGATCACAACATGACCTGAACCGAAGGCAGATGCTTAACCAACTGACCCACCCAGGTGCCCCCTTAGGGTATAATTTTTTTTAAAATTTTTATTTATTTATGATAGTCACAGAGAGAGAGAGAGAGAGAGAGAGAGAGAGAGAGGCAGAGACATAGGCAGAGGGAGAAGCAGGCTCCATGCGCTGGGAGACCGACGTGGGATTCGATCCCGGGTCTCCAGGATCGCGCCCTGGGCCAAAGGCAGGCGCCAAACCGCTGCGCCACCCAGGGATCCCTCCTTAGGGTATAATTTAAACAAGAACAAAATTAAGGTGGAAATTGTATAGAACTGTGCTGTCTAGGACAGTAACCAGTAGCCCCATGTGACTAGTCTGAATTGAGACACGCTAGAGTGCAGAAAGAAGTTTCGAAGACTCAAAGAGATTGTAAAGTGTCACATTAATAATATTAGTAGTGAAGGATGCCTGGCTGGCTCAATCCGTGGAGCGTGCACCTCTTGATCTCAGGGTCACGAGTTCCAGCCCCACATTGGGTGTAAATGTTACCAAAAATAATTAACTTAAAAAATAATTTCAATAGTGAGCATATGAGGAAACGCTTATAGTTTGGGTCTATGGTGTGAAATAAAATATAATGTTAAAAGTCATTTTACCTCTTTGTGTTCGTGTTTCTTTAAGGAGGCTACCAAAACATTTAAGATGACTTGTGTGGCTCACATTTGTGGTTCACATATTTCTCTTCGATAGTGCTGATATAAACAATATAAACTTGACTGTATGATGAAAAAAATATGCAGAGGAAAAAAAAAACAGAATGGAAAAATACCAAACTCATGGCTACAACTGAATCTAAATGGCAGGATTATGGGTGACTTTCTCAGCTTCCTTACACTCTTCTGTGTGTCCCTAATGTTCTACGGGGCGCAGATATCCCTGTGATAATCTAGGAAAGGGCAAAATGAGTCTAGAGTCTCTCCTGTATTCTAGGGCAAAAACTGTTCTTTCTCAAAATCCATCATATTTTGTAAGATGGAAAAGGATTTTCTAGCTGGCCGCCCTCTCCCTGGGTCCTGGGTGGACGGGGAAGGTCTGATGCCCTGCTTCCCACTCTCCACGGGGCCAGGGCCATCTTCTCTGGGCCTTCCCCGCAAAAAGGGAACAGAGGGTGTGCAGAGCGTGAGGAGCGGCTCGGTGGATGCTCAGAACATCCCTGGGCAAGGAAGTGAGTCATCCAGTGAGTCAGCCCCACCACCCTGCTTTCATTCTCGGTATTGTTCCACGTCGCTGCTCCCGTGTCTGTCACCCTTTCCCCTGCACCGAGCGCGTGGCCTGGGGTTGGCCCTGGCAGGCCTGGCGAGGAGGGCACCTGGGTGCTAAGGTGCCCAAGGTGTGTCTCTCACGGTGGACACACCTGTGGACACACATCGTCTCCTTTCACCTGCATAGCCACCCCTTCAACACAGGTGGCATTAGTATTCTCACTTCTGAAATGAGGAAACTGAGGCACAGAAGGGTTCCGTACTTGGCCAAGGGCTCACAGCCGGGTAGACAGCGAGACGAGCTTTCAGTTCAAGCTGGACTCCCAAGCTGGGCCTCTGAAGCGCGGCGGGCTCCCAGCGCTCGGTCTTTTCCTAGAGTTCTCACCTCGGTCGGCTCCGGACAGGACTGACAAGTATTTAACTGGTGTCTTCCCACTGCCCCATATTTCAGGTGCCCCAGGGCCTCGGAGTGGGCCGCACACCCCAAATAGAGGGGGTCTGCTGGCCTTCTTCCAAAACCTGTGTCTGGGAAAGAGTGGGAGTCTGACAGCAGACGTTCACACCCAGGTATGACTTCAGGCCTATCCCGACACCTTCGGGGGGCAACTCTAGCCAATCTTCAGGATTTCCAACTCTTGGAAATCCTACTCCACAGGGAGGGTTGAAAGACTACAAGGCATTTAAGCCAGTGCGAGGCACACAGGGAGATATCTGGAGGAGAAGGAGGGTGTTCACAGTTCTGCTCCCTCCTGAGAACAGGAGCCCACCTACTCAAGGAGCCAAGTCTAGCCTCGGGTGTATTAGCAGGGCAGGTGGGGCAAGGCCAAGTAAGCAATGCGCCTGCGCTGCCGCAGAACGCCACCCCCTCACAGATTCCACCAGGGGAGAGTCATGCCTAGGCAGCAGGCATTTCTGTGTCTTGTAAATCTTTCTGATTTTTTAAAAAATAATTTAATGTTTCTATGCGTAATACATTCACATGGCTCAAAAATTATATAATGGTTATAATCAACATTATATATAATATTATTATATAATTTTTGAACCATGTGAATGTATTACACTCACACACACACAGAAGTTATTTTTAAAAGTCTTCCTCCTACGGGGTCCCCGTCTGCCCAGCTCCTACCGCACCCCCATAGTTACTGCTGTTCTTAGTTTCTCGTGTATCTTTTCAGAGTTTCTTTCTATATTTACAAATAAATACAAATACACGCAGACACACACCCCGCCGCCCTTCTTTCTCTACAAAAGTTGCAGGCTCTTTTCCCAAAAGTAAAAATGCTGGAGAGAACACATTGCTACCAAAACTTCAGGGAAAAGGAATTCATAGATATTTTCTTCCCAGGAGGAACTGATGACTTGCACACTTTTCTTTGTTTTCACATTTTTTTTTTCTTTTTTTAAATCAGCTTTCAGGAGACGTAACTTACATACAGTAAAATTCGCCCTTTTTAGTGGACGGCTCTGTGACTTTTGACAAATGCATGCAATCCTGTAGCCACTACCACAACCAAGGTACAGAACAAATTCTCTCATGCCCCCCTCTAGCCATCCTCTACCCCCACCTCCTGCCCCTTGCAACCCCATCTGCCCCCCGGCCCCAGCCCCTAGATACCACTGATATGTTCCCCGTCCTAATAGTTTTGCCTTTTCCAGAATGTCATGTAAATGGATTGGGCAATCTATAATTTTTGTGTGTGTCTAACTTCTTTCATTGAGCAGACTCATATCCCACTGTATGGATATACCACAGTTGGCTTATCCATTCATCAGCTGAAGGACATTCTGGTTGTTAGCACTTTGGGACAAGTATCCATAGAATTTTTATAGAAATTTGTATACAGGTTTTCTTGTGAACATACATTTTCATTTCTCATTGATCAATATGTAGGAGTGGGACTATGGGATCATATGGAGAGTGTGCATCATCTCATTTTTAATCTTTACAATACTGGGATGCCTGGGGGGGCTTAGCGGTTGGGCACGACCCCCGTTCCAGGATTGAGTCTCACATCGGGCTTCCTGCATGGAACCTGGTTCTCCCTCTGCCTGTGTCTCTGCCTCTCTCCCTGTATCTCTCATGAATACATAAATAAAATCTTAAAAAAAAAAAATCCTTACAATAGCCCCGTGGCCTGATCTTGCCAGCTCATTCTCAGAGGGGAAATCTGAGGGCCTGATTGTTTCAGTAACCTGTCTCCTACGTTACCCATCAGATAAATGGCAGAGATGGGATTTGAACTCAGATCTTCCAAACTTCCAACTTTGATGTAATGCTGGCTTTCTGCCACTCTGTTAAAAGGGGTCAGAGACATCTAGGTGGAAGGGCTAAAGCCACAAATGAAATACAAACCTCGCTTTCTTTCTAATTTTGGCTCCCTTCCAAGAATTCAGTCTTCTGGTTGAGAGGAAATCCTAGTGGGGCCCCCTCTAGGCTGGTAGTACAGTCTGTTGCCTCAAGAAGATTAGCTTTCCCAAAGGGAATGATTCCTAATGTTTATGAGTAGGTATGGAATGTGCTCTTAAAAGTTTATAGTTCACTTAACATGCATCATCTCATCAGAGAACGATTTCATGAGGGGGTGGACCTCTCTCTCCTTGTAACCCACCCACAGAGCCACTCACACCTGGTGAACATCATGCAGAGGGAGCCTATTACTGACCCTTATTATTTCACTCTATTCTGAGCTGTACACCCCTCCCTTTGTGCAATGACAACCTGGCAATTCCAAACGCCCTCCTGGCACGCCTGGATTGGCAGGGTGGTGGCCTGGAAAGGGCACGGGCCTGGGACTCCAGTCCTTCCCTCAGGATTTGGTTGGACATTAGGAAGGCTGCTGCATGCCCAGCATGGGTCCCAGCCCCGGGGAGGCAGTCAGCAAATGTTGGCCCTTCCCTTTCCCCAAGCTAGCAAGCAAGATGCCAGAGGTGTGTGAGTCTCGACCACCAATGTGCTGTGTGCTTCAGGCGCGAGTCCCCTCCCTAGCCCGTGCCTCCGGTCTCCATGTTCATAAGAGCAGACCAGGTCTAAGTTCACTGTATGGAATGTAATTGGAAACGTAGCCTTCCAGCCGAAGGAAGAGGGATTAAGGGAAAAAACCCTTAAACTCCTGGCTGCCTAGAAGGGCCTGCCCTCTCCAAGCAGAGATGAGAGTTTGTTCTTAAGATTTTATTTATTTACCTGAGACAGAGAGAGAGAACGAGGTGGGGGTTGAGTGACAGAGGAGGTAAAGCAGGTTCCCCCCCATCGAGCAGGGAGCCAGACTCAGGGCCCAATCCCAGGACTCCAGGACCATGACCCAAGCCGAAGGCAGTTGCTTAACCAACTGAGCCACTCGGGCACCACCACCCCTTTTTTTTAAAGACAGAGATGAGATTTTACAGCCATGGAGGGGCTGCTGGACGTCACAAGGAGAAGCCTGAATTTTACTGATCACGTAAGGCCAGGCCCACACAGGGAGCTGAGGGAAGGTTCCATTGGGCCATAGAAGAGATGGACTCTGCCTCACACTCACTGTAGGGGCTTGCAAATCTCTTCAAAGTGGGCTGTGGGGATGGGGATCTGGGGCACATATGTTCCCTGCTCAGCTACCTCCTGGATTGTTTGCAGGTGAAGCGCGAGGGTGCAAGCCAGAAATCGCACGTGAGTTCCTTCTGGCCTACACATAGGGCGACCAACTTGTCCCGATTTGTAATAGACGTTCCACATCCCAGAAAACTCCTTAGTCCTAGGCACGCCCGGATAGTTGGTCACCCTACCCACACACCCATTTTTTAAAAAATCAAATTCACAGCCAATGCTCAAAGTTTAGAATTTCACATTAAACATTCCAAATGCCTGGAATCCCTTAAAACCTATAGAATAGGGCAGCTCTATGCCCACATCTGCACATAAAAACAATTGGCTGGGGCCGAGTGGTAGCAGCTTCTCTCAGAGGGGCCAAGCACTCGCCACTTTGCCACAATCTCCATCACTGCATCTGGTCTTACACACATCCATCCACCTCACTCATGGATATTAACTATAGAACTGGAGTCTGCAAACCTTGGTGCAAATTCACTCTAACCTCTAGGAGCTTAAAAATTTATGATGAATATTTAAAAAGTTGCCCCTAGGGGTGCCTGGGTGGTTCAGTTGGTCAAGTATCTGACCTTGGCTCAGATCATTTCTCAGGGTCCTGGGATCAAGCCCTGTATTGGGCTCTCTGCTCAGTGGGAAGCCTGCTTCTCCCTCTCCCTCTGCCCCTCCCCTGCCTGTGCATGCTCTCTCTTGCTCTCAAATAAATAGATAAAATCATAAATAAATAAATAGTTACCCCTAGCTTGCTCCTTTTCAAATGGTCCAAGATAAAAATCTTTTTTTTTGATATTTTATTTATTTATTCATGAGAGACACACAGAAAGCAGTAGAGACAGAGGCAGAGGGAGAAGCAGGCTCCCTGCAGGGAGCCAGATGTGGGACTCGATCCTAGGACCCCAGGATCACAACCTGAGTCAAAGGCAGACACTCAACCACTGAGCCATCTAGGTGTCCCAAGAACCTTTTTTAAAGATTTTATTTACTTATTTGATAGAGACAGAGAGGGAGAAAGAGAGAGAGGGAGGGAGAAGCAGACTCCCCACTGAGCACAGAGCCCAATGAAAGGCTCCACATGGGGCTTGATACCAGAACCCTGAGGTTATGACCTGAGCTGAAGGCAGACGCTTAACTGACTGAGCCACCCAAGTACCCCCCAAGATAGGAACTTTTAATGGCTATAAAGCACCATCAATTTTCTCATTGATATTCTTTTTTTTTTCCTTAAGATTTTATTTATTTGAGAGAGAGAAAGAGTGAGCATGAGAGAGAATAAGCGAGGAGGAGGGGCAGAGGGAAAGGGGAAAGGAGACTCCTCGCTGAGCAGGGAGCCCGCCGTAGGACTTGATCCCAAGACCCTGAGATCATGATCTGAGCTGAAGGTAGACACTTAGCCGACTGAGCCCCCAGGCATCCCTCACTGATGCTCTTTATTTAAAAACAAAGTAATGTAGACTAAGGATCTATATTATTTTGACATAAATCTTAAAGGATTGTCTTTTTTTTAATGTAAAAAGAAAATATTTTCTGGGATGCCTGGGTGGCTCTGTGGTTGGGCATATACCTTCAGCTCTGGTTGTGATCGTGGGGTCCTGGGATCGAGTCCTGCATCAGGCTCCCTGTGGGGAGCCTGCTCCTCCCTCTGCATATGTCTCTGTCTCTGTCTCATGAAGAAATAAATAAAATCTTAAAAAACGAAAAAAAATATTTCCCTCCTGAATTGACCCTCAAGCAGAAATTCTAGTTGCAAGTAACAGAAATGTAATCAAAAGCAGTTTAAGGAGGAAGACAGAATGGGAGTGCAAGAGAGGGAGAGGGTGAAGGGGGAGTGGGGGGATGAGTGAGAGAGAGAGAGAGAGAGAACAGACTGATTTAAAGGGTTCTGTAATCTAATGCAGACTGGTTGGAGTGGATGCCTGGATCCAGGGTCAACTGGATTCAGAAGCTTGGGCTCTGCCCCAGCCAGGACTTTGTTCCAGCTTCTCTTTGCAAATCAGCTTTATTCTCTCAGGCCAGCTCCTGCACATGAAGGAAAGAAAGAGCAAAAGCAGCTCTGGGCTCACATTTTTACTATTTGAAGCCCAAAAGAGGGGAAAAGGGTGGGTGGTGACTAGTGGTGGTATTCTCTTTTCTACCAGTTGGAAGATCCAGTTAGAAAAATCCTAGGGAAGAATTCTGATTGGCCTGGCTTAGTTTCTTTTTCTTTTTTTTTTTTTTTAAGGTTTTATTTATTTATTCACGAGAGACAGAGAGAGAGAGAGAGAGAGAGAGAGAGAGGCAGAGACATAGGCAGAGGGAGAAGCAGGCCCCATGCAGGGAGCCCAAAGTGGGACTCATCCCAGGATCCCAGGATCATGCCCTGGGCTGAAGGCAGCGCTAAACCGCCGAGCCACCAGGGGCTGCCCCCTGGCTTAGTTTCTATGGCTGTTCCTAGACCAATCAGGGATCTGTTTCCAGAAAAAAAGAGGGATGGGTGTCAGGCAGGGCCAAGTCATAGCCACCGAGAGGTGGGTTATGCGGGTTGCAATGAGCTCCGGGGCCCTCCAGGCTGGAAAGCTCTTCTCTGCAGTTTAGATTTTTGGAACCAATTACAGCAATCATGATTGTTTGCAATGTGCCAGGCACTGTTTTAATTGCTTTGCAGATAGTATCTCATGGAATCTTCTCATCGACCCTCTAAGAGAGTTTATTATCCCTGTTCTACAAATGAGGAAACTGAGACAAGTAGTTAGGCAACCTGTCACGTGGCCGACCTACGCTGACGGCAGGTGGTCTGGCCAGAAATCCTATGGATCACTTGGATGGCTGCCTACCTGAGAGAGCCACACGCTGGACTATAAAAGATCTGTCACAGAGGCCTGTGTGCTGGCAGTGCTCAAAGGTGTGACCGCTAATGGTGCGGCTTTCCATCTGTGAGCATGGGTGGGGGACTGGGTGAGAGGTCCCCCAGATTCCTGCCATGCTTGCTGCCTGTGCTGGGGAAGCCGGCTTTGATCTGCCTCTGAGCCACTGGGCACAGAGCTATCTGTTCATCTGGCCTCTGCCAGGCGGCTTGGCCCAGGCTCCGGCTGCATTTCTGCTTCTCACCAAGCCTGCATTCAGTGACCCGAGTCCGGCATCAGGAATCAGAAAAATCATATTTTGATTTTTTTGTTTGGTCTTGTGTTGCTGGTCCTGGCTCTGTCTCCAACAGAGTACAAATAGCAGCATGTTCGGGTGTCTGTCTGGGTTTTAGAGGAATGCAATTCATTCTGACAAACGTGTAGTGAATTTCTTCTCTAACAATGAGGACAGGGTTATAGCAATAAATGAGAAGCAGACTCTGCCCTAAAAGAAAAAGTTTAGGTTACTTTTTTTTAAATCCTTATCTCGAAACTGCTCCATTCCAGATCTGGCAATAGGTTTCTTGTTCTCTCTCTCTCTCTCTCTCTCTCTCTCTCTCTCTCTCTCTCTCTCCCTCTCTCTCTCTCTTTTTTCTTTTCTTTTCTTCCTTTCAGTAGGCTCCATACCAAGCACAGAGCCCAATGTGGGGCTTGCACTCCCAACCGTGAGATCAAGGCCAGCGCTGAGACTACTAAAGTTGGACGCTTTACTGACTGAGCCACCCAGGTGTCCCCGGGCAAAAGTTTTCTTGATGCTCTGAGTCCCTTCAGTTTCTGACTTTTCCAGTTCCTCCTATGGGCTGCAGCCAGTCTAACTGCTTTAAAATACTGCTTTCCTCCTCAGCTGGGAAGTCTTTTTTTCCCCCAGGACTAAATCAGACCTTTAAATCAGGTTTTGCTTGGGGCACCTAGGTAGCTCAGTCGTTAAGCGTCTGCATTTGGCTCAGGTCATGATCCCAGGGCCCTGGGATCGAGCCCCAGGTCGGCTCCCAGCTCACGGGGAGCCTGCTTCTCCCTCTCTTTCTCTCTCAAATAAATAAGATCTTAAAAAGAAAAAAACGTCAGGCTCTGTTTATGTCTGATAGCCTTCTCCCTCTACCACCCCCACTGGATGAATTCATCTGCTACCCGCATTGTTAACCAGCAGGAGTTAGGCTTGTCTATCAGTACCCCACCAGTCCGTACCCCTATTTTGGAATTGTCATTTATCTGCAGTTCTTGGTACATGATTTGCCTTCCGACCAAAGCTGATTGTTTCTGAGTGATCACCTGACCCACGAGTTCCCATCCATAAGCTGGCCTCAGCCAATCAGTTTCTGGTTCCTCAATATTCTGACCTAATCAGCTCAGGGAGCAGAGGAAGATGGCCCCGGAGCAGGAGGGTGTTGTGAGGTTAGGGTGTCAAACTTACACCAGGTAAAATTCTAGTAAGAGAGGGAAGCAGGAGAATGTAACTTACGTAAAGGGACAGAGGTGGGAAACCATCCATGAGGCAATGCCGAGGGAGACAGGAAGGGAGGAGAACCCGCCCTGTCCACCAGGGTGAGCCCCCTCCTGTCCCTGGTGAAGTCCACCTTCTAGCCTGGATGTCTAATCTACCTTTTAACAGAGTCCCAGGTGCATTGAGCAAGACTGACATGGCCTGAATTTCTTGCAACCAAACTGTAACTAGAATGTCCAAATATTTCATCCATTCCATGACTGTCAGGGTTAAAACAATGGTGCAGACATTCCTCCTCTCCCAACAGATGGAAGACCTTTCAGTTCACCTTTATACCCACACTGCTTTCCCTTGCCCAGCAAACGGTCCACGCTCAGTAGAAGCTTGATGAAGGAATGAAGGACTATTCATCTGTGAATTTCTCGGCCTGGTTCTCCAGCCGCCCCCATCCGGCCCCATACCTAACTTCATTTCCCACTACTCCCCACTACACACCCTTCGCTGTGGTTAAACCAGTCTCACTGAGACATCCCACCATTTCTCTGAGCCTTTCCTCATGCTGGAATGCCCTCCTCCCTCTTCACCTAGTTATCCTTAATGGCATCCCCCTCCCCCTGCATTCATTCCTCAAATATCTATTGAATGCCCACTCTGTGTCTGTAGTAGGCATTATGCTAAGTGCCAGGCTACAGCCGAGAACGAAACACGTAGGCCTTCTGTCGCCAAGTTGCTCACTGTCTTAGGAACTTGCTCCAAGAGCCCCCCACCCAACTCCCACTCATCTCCCTCCTCTCTTCCCTCTTGTAAGATTGATTCTCACTACCTCACGCTGCTGTTAGTTAGCAGCTTCTCTTGAATTTGGCCCACCAGGCCTCCTCCTGTAAGCTGGATTTTGTGTTCCTTGAGGGCTGGAGCTGGAATTCTGTCCTTTTTCTATTTATATTCAGGTGGCTCTGCAGTGGGGACACAGTGGACACCTAAAAAATAATTCTTCACTGCCCGCCTGCCTGATTCAAAGTGTCTCCTGCCCTCTTGGCCTGGAAAATGGAAGGACAGAGACGTATTTGTCTCCCTTTGCAGTCCTGGGAATAAACATCAGCCTGGGTTTCAGCTGATCCCAATAACCCTGGCCATAAAGCACCATCTAAATCCAGGGTAGAGATGAACAAATAGAGGTTTTATTTGTTCTGTTTAATCCCGGGTACTCTGGGGGAGGGCTTCACAGACCTCCTTGCCACAAACCTATGCTAACAAACAAGAAGCCACTTCTTTGGCCTCCTGTACGGTGTCCTCTTACCTACGAGTCAGCCCCCTTGTCTCCAGGCCCTTCTGAAAGACACCTTTCAGCTCTGCATCTTTACTGGGTGGGAGGGAAAAAAAAATAGGGGCACTAGATTTCATTCTCTCCCCCAGACATAAGCAAAGGTGGTTCATCCCACACTGAGCCCAGCAAGCCCTCACCACAGAATTTTTCTGCATAAAGAAAGTGCCTTTTTGAAACACAAAGTTACTGTTTCAACTCAGGAAGGGAAAAAATAATCCACCAACCAACCCCAAAACCTGCACTTGGCCAAAATCCTGAGTTCGATGACAGGAGCAGAGTGAATCACTTCTCTCTGCTCTGATTGCATCAGCGACGGGCAGCTGGGAGCTGTTTGGTACCCCCAGCAGCGGCCTTTTGCCATATTTGTGCCTAATCCTGATCCCCATTTTTGCTTGTAAGCTGCGCCATCTTCACTAACCCAGGACAGGAATTAGGTCCAACCCCTCCTGTTGAGTCCAGGGACTGAGCATTCTGAGAGAGAATCTATTGCAACACGAAGGGCTGTTCCTCTTGTACCTAAATCTCAAACCCAACTCTTTCCACTTCTCTGTTGCCTGAGACACTCTACAATGCCCCTGACATCAAGTCTTAGCTCCTAGGTACTCTAAACTCTACACAATAAGTAGCACTTTTTGAACAAAGTCTTCCTAAGTACCCTGCCCTTGCTAAACATTATTTATATGTTATTTTATTAGATCCCAAAACAACCCAAACAATCCTATGAGGAAGAAGCAATGATAATCTCTTAGGTATAGAAACTGAGACCCAGAGAAGAATCTCTGTATTTCAGACATAGAAACTGGGACCCAGAGGAGTAGACTAGTTTGTACCTAGTAAGTGACTGAGGTAGGATTTGGACCCAAGCCAGCTGACTCCCAAATCAGTGCTTTTTAGCACTATGCCCATAGCTCTCTCTTTGTTCTCATCTTCCTGAAGACTATCCATTCTCCAAAGATGGAAGGAAATTCCATCCCCTTCCAGATATCTGCAACCCTCTCTGGCCTTCTCTAATCTGACTTACTTCCTCTTACCTGTTAGCACCTCTCAGGCCATTCTGAAATAATCATTCATTCATGCAAGAAATATTAAACACCTCAAAAAATAAATAAATAAACACCTCTATATGCCAGGACTGTTCTAGGAGACTCGGCAGTGAACAAAACAGATAAAAATCCTGCCTTCATGGACTCTACATATTAATGGAGGGAAGGAGGACAGATACTAAAGAATATAGAGGTCACCTGGCTGGCTCAGTTGGTAGAGCAAGTGACTCTTGATCTTGGGGTCATGTGTTCGAGCCCCATACTGGGCACAGAGCTTACTCTAAAAAAAAAAAAAAGGATATAAATATATGAAACTATATATACAGTAGGTGACAGTACATGTAAAAAAGAGAAATAAGACAGAGAAAGGATATTGAGAATTTCTGAGGAAGTGTACAAGTTTAGGCAGGGTGGTAAGGGCAGGCCTTACTGAGAGAGTAGAACCAGGTTTAAGATCTAGAGATGTGAGTGAGCCGTGTGAGGAAAGGGCATTTGAAATGGAAGGGTAACCGTAAAGGCACAGAGGCAGGAGTGTGCCTGGTTTGTTCAAGGAATGACTCGGAAGCCAGTGTGGTTGGAACAGAACAAGTAGGGGAAGAGCAGTTGTACATGAGGTGAGAGAGGCAAGGAGAAGAGGCTGGACTCTAGAGCCTTGTGGGTCATTGTCAGGGTGTTGGCGCTCATTGTGAGTGAAATGGGGGGCCACGAGAGGGTTTTGAGCAGACTTGGCATTTTAATAGTGCTTCTCCGGTGGTCGTGTTGAGAGTAGGCCAATGGGGCTAAGGCTGAGAGGCTATTAATAAGCCAAGTGAGAAATGATGGAGGCTTGGATGGAGGGCAGTGGTGACAGCAGTAGATTCTGGATGTATTTTGAAGTTACACCAGTAGGACTTCCTGACACATTGACGATGGGGAGTGAGAGAAAGAGAGGAGTCAGGAGTGACACCCAAGCTTTTGGCCTGAGCCTCTGAAGAGGGAAGATTTGTTGAGATAAGGGTGGAAGGACAGGTTTGAAGGAGGGATATCAGGAGCTCAGTATTGGATATGATAAGTTTGAGATTCCTAATTCAAGATCTAAGCGAGTAGGTGGTTAAACAAACATTTGTGGAGTTCAGGGGAGCGATCTAGCTGGAAACACAAATATAGAAGTCATTAGGGTAAAAAAAAAAAAAAGAAGTCATTAGGGTGTGGATGGTATTTATTAAGCCCCAACATTGAGTGAAATTATCCAGAGAGTCAAGTATCTAAAGAGGTGAGGTCTAAGGACCATGCCCGGGGCACTCTAACATTTAGAGGTCAAAAAGATGAGGGTGGCGCCTGGGTGGCTCAGTCTGTTGAACTCTTGATTTTAGCTCAGGTCATGATCTCAGGGTCCTGGGATCGAGTCCTGAGTTAGGCTCCCTGCTCAGCAGGGAATCTGCTTCTCTCCCCCTCCCCCAGCTCTCTCTCTCTCATAAATAAATAAATATATCTTTAAAAAAAATAAGATGAGGAGGAACCAACTGGAAACTTAGAAGGAACAGATAAGGAGGTGAGAAGCAACCCAGAAGTGTTTCAAGGAAGAGAGATCAGTTGTGTCAGATGCTTCTGATTGGTCAAGCACCAAGACTGAAAAATCAACCCATTGATTTTTCCCCCTAAAATCAACCAAAAAAAAAAAAAAAAAGAAAGAAAAGAAAAGAAATGCTTAATTAAATAGTTCTCTTGTTTTGTTTAGATGTGTATTCATCCAGATTTCTTAACCGATGGCAAGGTTAGGAACAAGGATTGGTTCCCAGTGTTGTTCTGCACGCTGTCCACCCTGCCCTCAAGCCTCTCCTTCCCTACCCCCACCCTCCACCCCCAACCACCACACCTCTACACCCGACTTTGCTGGAGTCCGGGACTTGACTTACCCACCAAAGGAATCTTGGTCCTGAGCAGAAGCACCAGAACAATCTCCAAGGCAAGTCATGCTTCCCAGATCTGGCGAACGGAGTTCAGTTGCCACTAGCACTTTCAAGAGAAGAGGACGGAAGGGATAAACAAGGTGGTAGAAGGGAAGATGCAGACACCAAGGTAGAGGGAAAACAAATTTTGCTCTTAAACACTGCCTGCAGCAATTGTTGTCAGGAAGCAAAGGAATTTATCTTAGGGCTGCGTGGCTCCTTGATTTAGATAAAATCAGTCATCAGTGAGCTGTTTTCCAGTTGGCTCCATCCTGAAGCCCAGAGTAGGGAAGGGGTTGAGAACGAAATTCCTCTGCACTGAGTTTTTCTCTGGCAGGTAAGGAAGACAGGCATGTCAGAGCCTGGGAAATAGAAGAGAGATGGGAGGAAGATGCCTGGCACAGGATTCCCAGAGGTGAGGCTAGGCCGAGGAACGGGTTTTAAGAGCGGTGAGCTCTAACACTAACATCTCTGAACTTTTTCTTGAAGTAATAATAGATACGGGGGAGATGTGCACCGCAGGGGGACTTCTCACACACCCACAATAGCCACACTCAAGTCAGGCACCCGGGAGCCCCTGTCCTGTTCCCTTCCGATCAGGACTCCACCCCAGGCCAATTACTGTCCTGACTCCAAACAGCATGGACTAGTTTTGCCTGTTTTTGTACATTCTACAAACCAGCTGTGCCTTTTAGCATCTGACTTCTTTCATTTCCCACTGTGTTTGTGAGGGTCATCCACACGGTTGCACAGTCGTCCAGCTTATAGCTCATTGCTGTAGACTATTCCATTATAGGATGATAATGCTATTGATTTATCCCTTCTGCTCTTTTTTTTTTAAAGATTTTATTTATTTATTCATGAGAGAGAAGCAGAGACATAAGCTTCTCACAGGGAGCCCAATGTGGGACTTGATCCTAGGACCCCAGGATGATGCCCTGAGCCACAGGCAAACGTTCAACCACTGAGCCACCCAGGCGTCCCCTTCTGCTCTTGATAGGCATAGAAGTTGTTTCCATTTGGGGGCCATTACAAATAGAGCTGCTACAGACATATTGGGACAAGTTTACCTCCCAATAAATATATCAATTTATATTCTAAATTACTTATTCTAATTAGAATATAAATCTATATTCTAATTTATACAATATATTCTATATTGTACTAAAAACTTTAATATTGTACTATATGTATTTTATCACTCTCTATTGCTTTACCCATCGATAAAGCCATCTTTTTCCTCCCCCTTTGATGCATTTCAGCGTAGGGTGCACTTTCATTACATTTCACCCCAAAACATTTCAGTATACTTGTCACTGACCAAAACTTAACTATTTATTCTCTGAGGGAAAGTTTATACAAAGTGAAATGCATTCATGTCAACAACATTATTCAATGAGTTTCTGAAATGTATATATCTGTATAACCCAAACCTCTATCAAAGTATAAAATATTATTATCATCCAGAGGTTTCCCTTGTGCCCCTTCAGTCAATCTCCCCGCTGCAACCACAATGTTCCTTTTTTTTTTTTTCACCATTGACAAGTTCTGCTTGCTTTAGGACTTCATGTAAATGTAATCATATAGTATGTACTCTTTTGTCTAAGGCTTCTTTCACTCGGCATAATATTTTTGAAGTTCATTCATGGTGTTGCATGAATAAGTAGTTTTTTCCCATTCATTGCATGAATATACCACAATTTGTTTATACCTCCTCCCGTTGACTGACATCTGGGATGTTTCTAGTTTGGGACTTTATACAGAAAAATGCTATCACCATTCTCATACTAGACTTTTTGCAGACATATGCCATATGCTTTCATTTCTCTTGGGTAAATACCTAAAACCAAAATTGCTGGGTCACAGGGGTATGTTTAGTTTCGTACGAAACTGCGAGACCTTTATTTCAAAGTGGTAATGTGATTTTTACACTACCACTAAAAAAATAGGAAAGTTAATATTGTTCACTGCCCTTGCTAACATTTGGTGTTGTCAGTCTTTTTAATTTTAGGTTATTCTGGTGGGGATGGAAGCAGGACCTTGTTTTAATTTGCATTTTTTCTGATAATTAATGATAGTGAGCATGTTTTCAAGGGCTCATTGGCCATTCATCTATCTTCCTTTGTGAAGCATCTGTTCAAATTTTAGCCATTTCTTATTGGGTTGTTTGTTTCTTTTGCTCTTGAAAGAACTGGTTCTAAGTCCTAAATGTTAATCCTTTGTCAGATAAATGCTTTCTTTACAAATAATGTCTCCTAGTCTTATGACCTGCCTATTTATTTTATTGAATGTCTAAAAATAAAAAATCTTTATCATCAAGTCATGAAGATGTCGTTCTAGGTTTTCTTGTAGAAGTTTTATAATTTTAGTTTCTACACTTAGCTGTATCATCCATCTCATATAATTTTTGTGTATAGGACAAAATAACAATTGAAGTTGTTTGTGTGGTTTTTTTTCTTCTTCTTGTGGATCCAGCATCCAGTTGTTCCAGCATCATTTGCTGCAAAGACTCTCCCTTTTTAGATTGTTTGGGTACGTCTGTCAAAAATTAAATAACCATTGAAGTGAATTTCTGAACTCCATTCTGTTCCATTAACCTTTGAGCCTTATGATAGAATCCCACTGTCTTTATTTTTGTAGCTTTACCATAAACTTGAAGTAACATGAGTCCTAAACATTCTGTTTTTTTTTTTTTTTTTTCCTTTCAGAATTGCTTTGGATACTCCAGGTCCTCCACATAAACTCTAGAATCAATTTGTCATTTAAAAAAGAAGTTGGCTGGGGTGCCTGGGTGGCTCAGTCAGTTAAGCTTGGTTTCCCTCAGATCATGATCTTGGGGTCGTGGGATCTAGCCCCTTTTTGGGCTTCCCAGTCAGCAAAGAGTCTGCTTCCTCTTTCCATCTGCCCCTCCCCTTGCTCATCCTCTCTCTCTCTCTCTCTCTCTCTCTCTCTAGAAGAAGAAGAAGAAGAAGAAGAAGAAGAAGAAGAAGAAGAAGAAGAAGAAGAAGTCATAGTTGGCTAGGATTATGGAGACTTTGTTGACTCTTCATATCAATATGGGTGGAATTGACAAACTAACACTACTGAGTCTTCCAAGCTATGCCATGGTACATTTCCCCATTAAGCAGGTCTTCTTGAATTTCTTTCAGCAATGATTGGCAGTTTTCAGTATACAGGACATGTCTTTTGTTAAACTCATCCCTGAGCATTTTATGTTTTTTGATAGCATAGTAAGTGGAATTGGTTGGGTTTTTTTTATTTCATTTTTCCAATTGTTTGCTGCTGGCATACAAAATTACAATTGATTTTTAAAATAATAACCCTGCATCCTGTAAAGTTGCTGATTCCGTTTATTAGTTCTGTTGTAGATATCTTAGTATTTCTTTCTTTTTTAAGATTTTATCTTTTTAAAGTAATTTCTATACCCAAAGTGGACCTCAAACTTACAACCAACCCTAAGATCAAGAGTTGTATGCTCTACCAACTGAGCCAACCAGGCGCCCTTCTTAGTATTTCTATATAGACAATCATGTCATCCTCAAATAGAAGTTTTACTTCTTACTTTCCATTTTTTTATGTCTCGTGTTATTGTACTGACTAGGATTTGCAATACAATGCTGAATACAAAACATGAGAGTATATTTGTCTTGTTGATAAGCTTAAGGGGAAAGTATTCATTATTTCACCATTATATATGATGTTAGCTCTAGAATTTCACAGATAACTTTTTTTTCACATTAAGGAAGTTCTTTTCTATTCCTAATTTGCTGAGGATTTTTGTCATGAATAGATGTCAAAAAATGAAAACAAAACAAAACAAAACAAAAAGATGTCAGAAAGTGTCTTGTTTTCTTCTACCTGAGATTACCCTTTTTTTTTTCCTTTTTCTGTTAATATGGTACATTACAATGAGTTTCCAATGTTAGACCAGCTTTGCATTCCTGAGATAAACCCCACAGGTGATGATGAGTTATCCTTTTTATATTTTGCCAGATTTTACGTACTAACATTTTGTTAGGAATTTTTGTATCTGTGTTCATGAGATACTGGTTTTTAACTTCCTTCCTTCCTTCCTTCCTCCCTCCCTTCCCCCTCTCCCTCTCTTTCTTTTTTCCTTGATTTTTTCTTTTAGATTTTATTTATTTATTCATGAGAGACACAGAGACAGAGACATGGGCAGAAAGAAAAGCAGGCTCCCTGCAGGGAGTCCAATGCAGGACTCGATCCCAGGATCACCACCTGAGCCAAAGGTGGATGCTCAACCACTGAGCCATCCAGGTGCCCCTCTTTTTCCCTTGTTAATGCCTTTCAAGTTTTGGGATCAGGGACCCCGGCCTCAAAAACACAAAGTGGAAGGCATTCCTTTCTTCTCTATTTTCTGAAAGAGTTTTTGTATCATTGGTAATATTTTTCTTAAATATTTGATTGACTTTGCCAGTAGGTCGGCTGAATCCTGAGCTTCCTTTACAGGAAGGGTTTTTTTTGTTGTTGTTGTTTTTCTTAATTTTTATTTAGGATAGTCACACACAGAGAGAGAAAGAGAGAGGCAGAGGGAGAAGCAGGCTCCATGCAGGGAGCCCGACGTGGGATTCGATCCCGGGTCTCCAGGATCGCGCCCTGGGCCAAAGGCAGGCGCCAAACCGCTGCGCCACCCAGGGATCCCTGCAGGAAGGTTCTTGATAATGGATTCAATTTACTTGCTAGCAAAAGGGACATTCAGATTTTCTATTTTATCTTACGTCAGTTTTGGTACGATGTGGTTTTCAATGTGTCCATTTCATCTACATTGTCTAATTTATTGGCATAAAGTTGTTTATGACATTCGTTTGATAGCCTTTTTAGGGGCACCTGGGTGGCTCAGTGGTTTGGCACCTGCTTTCGGCCCAGGGTGTCATCCTGGAGTCCTGGGATCAAGTCCCACATCGGGCTCCCTGCATGGAGCCTGCTTCTCCCTCTGCCTGTGTCTCTGCCTCTCTCTCTGTGCCTCTCATGAATAATAAATAAAATATTTTTTAAATAGCCTTTTCATATCTTTAGTGTAGTAAAATGCCTTCTTTTGTTCTTGATATTGGTGGTTGTCTTCTCTCTTTACTAGGGAGCAAGGAGAAGGTGGTCAGTCTGGCTAGGGTTAATTAATTTTGTTACCTTTTCAAATAACCAACTTTTGCCTTTGTTAAATTTATTGTTTATCTGCCTTCTATTTTATAATTTCTGTTCTACTCTTTATTATATCCTTCCTATCATTTACATTGGGTTTACTTTGCTCTTCTTTTTCTAGCTTCTGAAAGTGAAAATGGCTTTTTCTTCCAATATGAGGTTTTACAGCTATAAATATGCCTCTAAGAACTACTTTGTTTTATCTTGCAAAGTTTGGTATGTTTTATTTTTATAATCACTCAGTTCAACATATTTCCTAATATTCTCTGAGATTTCTTAGACTACTTGTTATGTAGAACTGTGCTGTTTAATTTCCAAGCATTCAGGGTTTTCTACATATGGAGTTCTTGATGTGTAACTTAACTCCATGGTGGTCAGGTAATATACTCTGGTTTTAGCCCTTTTAAACTTACTGGGATTTGTTTTATCACCCAGAATATGAACTACGTTGGAGAATATATCAGGGGCACTTGAATTTGAAAGTAATGTGTATTCTGGTGGATTCTGTAAATATTAACTAGACAAGGTGGTTGAAAGTGTTGTTCAAGTCTTTTATGTCTTTATTGATTTTTTGTGTCTAGCTGTTGAGAGAGTGGTTTAAAATGTCCAACTATAATAGTGAATTTGTGTATTTCTCCCTTTAATTCTGTCATTCTGTTTCTATTCAATTCTTTCCTTTATGTTTCTATTGTCTATGCTTATTATACCCTCCTGGTGATATTTATTATTATAAGGTTTCTTTTTTGTTTTTTATCGCTAAGGATAGTCTCCATCTTAAAATCTACTTCATTTGATATGAATTTAGCTACTTCAACTTTGTTATATTTACTGTCTGTATGCTACAGTGTGCATGCGGAGTATCTTTTCCCATCTACTTCCTATCAATCTCTCTTGTGTGTCTCTCATAGGCCATACTGTTAGGCCATGGATTTTTATCTATTCTGAGAGACTCTGCTTTTTTATTTTTTAAGATTATATATATACATATATATTTTTTAAACATTTTATTTATTTATTTTTAGAGCGAGAGAGCACAAGCAGGGGGAGCAGCAGAGGGAGAGGGAGAAGCCAATGCGATGGAGGCTCAATCCCCAGGACCCTGGGATGCCGACCTGAGTAGAAGGCAGATGTTTAACCTAATGAGCCACACAGGCGCTCCCAGATTCTGCTTTTTAATTGAAGTGTTTCAGATTAATAACCTTTACTGTACTCACTGATATGATTGAATATTGGCCTACCATTTTACTATCTTTTTTTCTTTATCCCCTGTTTTTTTGTTCCTCTGTTCCTCCTCTCTTGCCTTCCTTTTGGGTTAATTGAATTTTTTAGAATCTAGTCTAACCTATCAATTAGCTTTTTTGTTATACTTCTTTGCATTTTTAAGAAATAGTCACTGTAGAAATTATATATATATCCTTAATATTTCACAGTCTATTTAGAATTAATATTTATGCCACTTCATGAAAAATATGTATTAAGTGTTACATGTACATAAGTTATAAACCTCACAATACAATGTTAAAATGTTTGCTTTAGACGTTCGTAAGTATCTTAAGAAATGGAGAGGAAAGTGGTATTTTTTTTAAATATTTTATTTATTTATTCATGAGAGACACACAGAGAGAGGCAGAGACACAGGCAGAGGGAGGAGCAGGCTCCACACAGGGAGCCCTATGTGGGACTCGATCCCAGGACCCCAGGATCACGCCCTGGGCCGAAGGCAGGTGCTTGCTTAACCGCTGAGCCACTCAGGCGTCCCATGGGAATTTCTTATGTTTACTCTTATATATACTATTTCTGGTGCTCTTCTTTCTGCCTGAAGATCCAAATTTCTGCCTGATATCATTTCCTTTTGCCTTAAAAAAACTTCCTTTAGCATTTCTTATAGTGCAGATCCGTTGTCTATGAGTTCTCTTTGATTTTGTTTATCCATAACTGTCTTTATTTAATTTTAAATGGTTTCCTGTCCAGGACTATGCTGTAGTGCCCCTCTCTGTTTCCCACAAGAGTTCAGGAGAAGTCAACTTCACCAAAAGCCTAGTTACTGGTGCCTTGGGGAGCACGGATAGAAAAGTGTTTGTCAGGGCAAAAAGCTTCCCCCAGAGAGGACCCCAGCTAGAGGGCAAGAAGTCCGGCAGAGATAGAAAAATCACAGCAGCAGAAATTGAGAACAGAGATGATGCAAACTATCCCCCTCTCAACGTGGGAGCACCCCAAAGTCTATGCAATGATGCACATGCCTCCAAAGATTCTCATTTAGATGTCAGAGAAAAAGGAACCTCAGAAACATGGAGCATTTGAGGACATTACACAAAAGACAAGTTTAACTCAACTTGACAAGTATTATTAAGTGTGTAATGTGTACTTTCAGTCCTCTGGGCCTTCATTAGGACTTTTCAGAAATCTTACTTTTCAGCTGGAGAATGTATAGACTCAGCAGAAAGGTTCCCTTCCCATTGGTCTGTGGGGTCAGCTGACTCCAGGACTCCACCTGGGAAGTTGCTCACCAGCCGGAGGCTGCCAGATATGCCCCATAAACAGGTTAACGTGTCAAAACAGAGAGGGTTGATAAAAGCTTCGTCTCACTACCAGTGATACTTGGGAAAGAACTTTTCCTGAGACCTGTGTTGCTCGGCTAACCAAAGTCAGGCATTTCTGGGGCACATGGTATGGGAACTTCTTTCCAGCTTTCCCTGGGAAAGATCTGTGCCCCTGTGCAGGGCTAGGGCTGGGGCCAGCCAGGAGGGGCACTCACTTCAAGTGTAAGATTGAAGAAGGCGCCAAAAATCTCAGAAATCAAGATAAATAATATTTGATTGCAATATTTTTCTTAAAAAAATAATGTGAGAAAACTCTCTGATAAACAAAATACTGAAATTTTAAATAAGACGGTGTGACTCCACTCTTGTGTAATTCACAACACTTGCCATCTCCTGCCTGGTCCCACCCACGCTGGGCCCTGCCTTTACTTCAAATGTTGGTGTTTTGTTCATCATGGACCTTCTTGCATTCATCTTGATTTTAAAATATATTCCATTAAAATGGTTTCTCTTGATTACTGTGGTTTTTAGTGCTCCCTTAAATTTTGTATTCGCCTTACCCTAGTACCAGTCCTGAACATCCTTCAGAACCCCTTTGAATCTCCCCTGCCACTCCTCCAGCCCATCAAAAGAAATACCCCTACGTACTTTGATGATGAGAAGGCATTTTTTCGATATATAAATGTAAAAAGCTTACCGACAACACTAATAACAGCCAAAGGAGGGATTTGTGTAAACTCCTGGCACAGTTCATTCAGCAGTTTCATAAACAGGAGTTCTAACAGATTTCTAGATCCCAGAGTAAAAATTCATCAGTTAAAATGATCTTAAATTTCTTCACTTGAACATAAGAGACTAAGAATTAAGGCTGAAAAATATAAGAATTTGAGTATATTTTGTTACATGGTTATAATGCACGTTAATGTATTATGTATTCATGGCAGCTCTGATACTTATTGGTGGAGTGTGGTCAGCATGGGTGCCATTCATAAAATACTGAATCCCTTTTACTCTGTCCCATTGCATGTCAGGAGAGGCAACATAGAATAACAGTGAGAACTCTAGATTGTGAATCCCAGGTATGACATGTATTACCCATATCAATTTGAGCAAGTCATAAAATGTCCCTGAGGGGCAGCCGGGGGGCTCAGTGGTTGAGCATTTGCCTTTGGCTCAGGTTGTGATCCCAGGGTCCTGGGATTGAGTCCCCGCAGGCAGCCCGCTTCTCTATCTATGTCTTTGCCTCTCTCTCTCTCTCTGAGTCTCTCATGAATAAATAAATAAAAATCATTTAAAAAAAAGTTCCTGGGTCTCACTTTCCTCATCTGTAAAAAGGTGCTACAAATTTAGCTTAAATATCATGTCATTTAAAATATCTTAATTGCCTGCTCCTTTGTTTTTTTAAGATTTTTTTTTATTTGAGAGAAAAAAAGTTCAGAATAGCCATTCTGGACTAAAACATCAGTGATCTGGGTTGATTTAAAAAAAAAAATGGCTAAAGTTCCAGCAGGTGGAGGAGGAACCTGCACTTGACAATGGTTGACTGTCATTTTTCAAGGGTGGAAACATCACATTCCCACCAGGACTTAATGAAGAAATTCAGGTTCTATTATTAATTTCCTCCCCAAAGTCTAATCTTGTCGGGATTATAATTCATAATTCTGACTATCTGGCACTTGGAAGTTTAAGAATTATTCTTTATTTTAGCAGACCATCTTCTTTGTTCCTCGTTTTCAGTTCCAACTGTTCTTTCCCACCTTCTAGCCAGGTGAGTCTCTCAGGACCTTTCCCAAGGACCCAGTAAAGAGACACTAATATCTTAGAACAGGGGGATCCCTGGGTGGCGCAGCGGTTTGGCGCCTGCCTTTGGCCCAGGGCGCGATCCTGGAGACCCGGGATCGAATCCCACATCGGGCTCCCGGTGCATGGAGCCTGCTTCTCCCTCTGCCTGTGTCTCTGCCTCTCTCTCTCTCACTGTGTGCCTGTCATAAATAAAATTTTAAAAAAATTTTAAAAAAAATATCTTAGAACAGGAACAAAACTCCTCTGAAGTCCCCTTTAGAGTCTGTCTCTTTATCATTTTGTCACAGCTTTGTTGAGCTATAATTCACATACCTTACAACCCACCCATTTAAAGTGTGCAATTCAATGGCTCTGAGTATATTCGGAGTTGTGCGACCATCACCACAATCAATTTTAGAACATTTTCTTCACCCCAGAAAGATATCTTGTACCCATTAACAGTTACCTCTCATCCTCCCATACCCCCAGGCCAGCAATCACCAATTCACTCTCCAGCTCTATAGATTTGCCTAATGTGAACATTTCATATAAACTAATCCTCACATGGTCTTTTGTGAGCAGCTTCTTTCACTTAGCCTGATGTTTTGAAGGTTGATCCATGTTGTAGCATGTATCCCTACTTCATTCCTTTTTATGGCTGAATAATATTCCATTGTGTAGTTATACATTTACATGTATCCATTCATCAGATGATGAACAGTTGGGTTCCTTCCACTATTTGGCTATTGTGAATAATGCTGCAGTGAACACGGGGCACAAGTTTCTGTTGGTATATATCTAGAAATGGAATTGCTGGGTCATATGCACCTTAATAGTTTTCAATGGAATGATGTGACAATTATCTATTCCTGCATGGAAAATTACCCCAAAGCTCCAGGACTTAAAATAACACTCATTGTTTACTATCTCTCACAGTTGCTGTGGGTCTGGAATTTGGGAGTAACTTGAATAGGAGCATCTGGCTCCAGGTGTTTCATGAGGTTGCAGTCAGATGCTGGTCATTGTGGAAGTCCTCTCAAGACTTGGCTGCAGCTGGGGGATCCAATTCTAGGATAGCTCACTCACAGCTGGCAAGTTAGTGCTGGCTATTGGCTGGGCCTCAGTCTCTCTCCACACGTGCTTCCCCACAGGAATGCCTGAGTATCCTCAAAGTAGCCTCTAAGACAAGCTAACCAAGAGAACAAGGCTGAAGCTGCACTATCTTTTACGATTTAGCCTCAGAAGTCAGGCACTGTCACTTTCACCAAATTCTATGGTTCACGTGAGCCAGCCCTGATTCATGCAGGTGGGTGGGGATAAGCAAGGGGGATCAGGGGAAGACACCAGGGGAGGGAGGCTGGAGACACCTTGGAGGGTGGCTACTGCAAACAGCTTGACTTCAAAGCTCTATCCCCTGTTGTTCCTGCGGAGATGATCCAAAGTTACAAATCCCAGGCAAGAGGTCAAAAAGTATAGGTCATAGTTTGGAGGACCGTGACAGCACCATGTCTCACTCCCTCCACTGGGTGGATTTGATAACTCTCCTGCTGGGGAATATGAGGAGAAGGGGAAGCTAAACGCACTATGTAATAGAAAGATGAAGAAGTCCCAGCCTGCCTGCTGTCCTTGCATTATTGCCCCTGGTATTCACCTCTGGAAGAGCCAACCTTTTGTCTCCCAATTCTGCATCAGCAAAATCCTCCCGGAATGTTATTTGGGTTATTTGATCCAGTCGTCAAATCCACGTTCCCTCCTGGCAAATTGGCAGGTACCTATTAAGCATCTACTGTGTACCCAAGAGCAAATCCTAGCATCATTTGAGACTAGTGTAGATGGATACGCCAAAAATGGCCAGGCATGACCAAAATAGATTGTTGTCAAACCCACCTGTCTTGAGGCTTCAATAGCAAGAACTGAAAAGGACTTTTTTTTTTTTTTAATTTTTAAGCTAGCATTTAGAGATAGTACTGCCTAAAGAATGCTCTTAGGCTGATTTTCATTTAGAAAATTCCAGAGGACATGAAACATAAAGAAAGATTAAGGAACAAATCTAGAGACTTTTAGTCACCTGACAGCCAAAGGTAATGCTTATCCTACGTTAGATCCTAGATGAAGGGAAAAATGGTTGGAAAATACCTTACTGGAAATTGGTGAAATTGGAATACAAATTGTAAATTAGATAATAGCATTGAATAGATACTATGTTCATGATTCTGAATTTTATAATTATATTGTGGTTATGCAATAAAACATATTTGTTCTTAGGAAATACACATTGAAGTATTATGGGGTAAATTTGTCCACAACTTAGTTTCCAGTGCTTCAGAAAAATATCCTGCGTATACATATGTGCAAACACACGCACACACACACACACACACACACACACACATAGCAAGCGCATGCAGGAAAATGTGAACAGTAAATCTGAGTGAAGAGTATACTATGTTTGCAGCTTTTCTGTGAAATTGAAATTATTTTGAAATAAGAAGTTTTTAAAGAGAAAAAGGAAACTTCTGAGAGCCTTCGTAAAGGACTCTGGTGTCACAGCTCCTTCACGGAATGGTTAATGGAAGGAGTCAAGGTCAGCCAGGTGCTTATTACCCACATGACCAAGCCAATGCTGTGTGCCAAGTGCTGGAGGTGACAACTGTCTCAGTTGACAACATCTCCTGGCAGTTAATAAAAACTCCAGGGGCGTCTGGCTGCCTGACTCAGTGGAGCATTCAACTCTTGATCTCAGGGTTGTGAGTTGGAGCCCTATACTGAGTGTAGAGATTACTTAAAAAGAAAATCTTCAAAAACAACAACAAAAACTCCAACATTACCAAACCTGTATAATTGTCCTGTGACCCCCACAGCCAGTCCCTGAAAGCGATAGTTTCAGCTCACTCCACCCCTGACCCCTTGTCCGGCAGCCACTTCAACAGCTCCTCTATGAGGTCCCGGCTGGGCAAGGGCTCACGTGCCCTCTTGCTCTCCTAGGCTGAGAGCATCCTTCTGCTCATTTGGGCTCTGGGCTGGAAGACAGAAACCTCTTGTTTCCTCCACATCAGTGGCAGTGGCCAGAAAGCCATGGTACAAAATCCCCCAAGTTTCCAAGAACATACCAGAGCCACAGATTGGCCACATGTCTCTGAAGTGGTCCCGAGTCAGAAACCTCCACGTGACATGGCTCAGGCTCAGATGTCAAGATGTGTGTTCCAATTCCTGTTCCAATAGATGAGTAGGAGGCAGCCAGGAGCTCCCCTGACTTAGAAGAAACAGATCCGATCGGAGCCCAGAGGATGCCCAAGTGGCCCTCTGGCCTTCAGAGTTCACTAAATATGAACATATGAACTCTACAAATTAGTTTCAATGCCAGCCAAGCCTGGGTATCACCATCTGCCTGCCAGACCCAACTGCCTGACTTCCAATTAGCAGTGAGAAGAAGTAGAAAGGCCACCAGCCCTGGGGGCTTCAAAGAGGAGGAGGTCGGGGAGATCCCTGACAAGAGAGTCAATCACAGAGCCCTGATGAGAACGACCTGAGAAGAAGGTCTTTCTAGTCCCCATGAAAGTAGTTACCAGACTGTGATGCTCCAGCGAGTCCACAGCCCAGCCACCACCTGCTGGGGACAAAGATCTTTCTCCTCCAGCTCAGACTCTCTGATGTGCATGTGGGAAAGACCTGCCTCCCACTGTTTGCCTTTCACAGAGGATGTTTTTGGCTTTCCTGATTACCTGAGACCAGGCAAATGAAACACAGGCCCAGTTCTCATGAATAGCAAACACTGGGGCCCCTGGGTGCTTGGTGGGGTAAGCATCTGCCTTCAGCTCAGGTCATAATCTTGGGGTCCTGGGATTGAACCCCATGTCAGGCTCCCTGCTCAGTGAGGAGCCTGCTTCTCCCTTTTCTCCTTGCTCTTGCTCCCTCTCGCTATTTCAGTCTCTCTCTCTCTCAAATAAATAAATAAAATATTTTTTAAAAAAATGAATAGCAAACACTTTCATGGCACTCACCAAGTCCCAGGCACTGTCCCAGGTGCTTTACAGATAACTCATGTGACCCCCCACCACACCCCTCAGTAACCCTATGAGGGTAGTACTCCTATTATCCACATTTGGCAGGTGGGAAAACAGGCAAGAGAAATATAGAAACATGCCTAAAGTCACTGATCTAGTAAATAATGAAGCACTTGCATCTGTGCTTTTAACCACTTTTTTTTTAAAAAAAAGATTTTATTTATTTATTCATGAGATACACAGAGAGAGAGAGAGAGGCAGAGGGAGAAGCAGGCTCCACGCAGGGAGCCTGATGCGGGACTCAATCCCAGGACTCCAGGATCATGCCCTGGGCCAAAGGCAGAAGCCCAACTGCTGAGCAACCCAGGCGTCCCTGTAACCACTTTCTATGCAAGGCTTCCTAGCATGCTTTATGTGCTCCTTCTGAAAACCCATAATCCAGGAAATAAAGGTTCACATTTCAAAAACCATATATGGACAGGAGGAGATGGGTAAGGGGGTCTGCATAGCAGGCTGATGGCCCACAGGAAAGTGGAGTGGGTCTCACAGCCACCTGGCCTGCTTCTGATCAGTACCATGGCATCCATTCACTGGTTCATCTTCTCACAATTAGAATTTAGGGCCTACTAGGGGGTAGAACGGGAGAAAACAGAGCAGCACTACTTAGATAATGAACTGAAACTGAACACACAGTGAAAGAGGCAGAGAAGGAGGGTTGGGCTGAATGAGTAGAGCCCACGTCAGGAGCAGGGTGGAGGGCCACAGCTCCCAGCAGCATTCCCTGGCCACACCCCCCACCATAGGCCGGGCTCCTCCTGCACCCGACACATAGCATCCTTATTGTGGCATTTCCCACACTGGATTGCAGTTTCCTACTTGCTTCGGTCTGCTGCGAATTTCTGTATTCCCAGTGCTGGGCACGGATTAGTCATTCAGTGTTTGTTGAGTGACTTTCCGAGTGAAAAAGCTCTGAGAGAAAAGAGCTCAGATACACTAAGAGGAGAAGAGCAGCAGGCTCACCTGAGCAGGGTGGGCTAGATCAGGGTTTCTCCAACTATGGGAAACAGGAGAAGCACACAGAGATCTGTGAAAATGCAAATCAGGATCAGCAGGCATGGGGTGTGGCCTGAGCTCTTCTATTCCCAAAGAGTTAGCCGGTGACACCCCTGACACCCCGGCTCCTGCTTCCTGGATCCTACCTGGAATGCTGAGGTCCTTGATCCTTGACCCTTCTCAGTCCCAAAGGAGCCTCATTCCACACTAGGGCTCCCTTCCCCTATGTCTGCGCTCCCTCTGCGGTCCCTCACACACCCTTAGCCACTGATCCCCTTCGTCTTCCTGCCCAGATCCAGATTTGAAGACCACCAAATCCCTGCACTTCCCACAGTTGGCCCACTGGTCCTAGGCTGGGCCTGGTGAGGGGACTCCTTCCCAGGTCACCGCCCCCGGGTGATCACAGGATCATTGCTCACTGTAGTCCCACCATGTGAGGCTCCCAGCAGTCCCACCATGACAAAGGTTTGCTCAGGAGCTGAAGGGAGGGCTGGGTGGGGGAGAGACTTAATGCCCCATAATCCTCCTCAGCACCACCCCTACTTCCTCCAACCTGAGTAAAGCTTGTGATTGCTCAACAGGCCATTTCCCATCCATCCAGATGACCATCTTTAGGAGCAGTGTATGGACATACAGAAATTCTAGAACTACCACGGGGAACAGGCAAGGTTTGTCTTTCTCAGTTGGGGGAGGTACCCATTCCCTGCCAGTGATATTCTTTTCTTTCTTAATCTCTAGGCCCCTGGTCTCTTACCCTCCATCTTCTTAAAGAATCTGATGCCACCATTTATGCTGAACCGCCCATGATGGAGAAGGACTAAAGCACATCACTTCTGAAGGTTTATTTCCTCCATTGGCTCCTCTACCCTCAGCCCAGATCCAGTGTCTGTCCCCCACTGTCCCTGGGAAACTCACCCCCCTCACCCCCTGACTTGCGGGGCAGGGCTGGGGGTGGCCGGCCAGTGCTGGGCACTGCCCAGAGATCTGAGGGCAGGAGGAGAGCCCGCTGCAGCCTCGCAGCCCCGGCCAGGGGCTGCCTCTCTGCAGGCGACGTGCTCCACAGCTCAGCTCTCACGGGCTCCCTTGAGCCTCCCACCCTAGGGTGCTGCCCGCTGCCTGTCGTCACAGCCCGCAGCACCTCACCAGCCCCGCTGGCTGCCTCCATCCTGCCCACTTCACTGTACACAGTCCTACTACTAACCGTCCTCTTCTATTTTTTTATTTTTAAAGCAGTTTTTTTAAGACTTTATTTATTAATGAGAGACACACACTGAGAGAGAGAGAGAGGCAGAGACAGAGGGAGAAGCAGGCCCCATGCAGGGAGCCCCACGCAGGACTCGATCCTGGACCCTCAGTCAAAGGCAGGCGCCCAACCGCTGAGCCACCCAGGCGGCCCTTGTTTTTTTATTTTAATATTCAGCTGAGCCCTTTGGAGTGTGCCTCCTGTTTTCTGCTAGGATTCTGATTACAGAAAGGTGCATTTTTTTTTTTTACCAAGTGCAGGCTCCCAATTTGGCTTAAGCCAAAGCAGTGAAGCTCTGATGGTAGAGCTGGGGAGCCAGGGGCGTCCAGAGGGCGAAGTGTCCCGTGTCTGCCCGCGCCCTGAAATCCCAGGTCCCCCAGGCCTGTGTGGGGCGCGCCCCTGCTTTGTGCTGCGCTCAGGACCGCGGGGATCAAGGGGGACGCGCTCGGGGCAGGCCCGGGGCAGGCCGAGGCCGGGGTGGGCCGGGGTGGGCCGGGGTGCGGGCAGGCGAGGGCTGAGCGGGGCTGGGAAAGAACAGGGGCAGGCCGGGGAGGCTCCGCTCGGCCGGGGCCGGGGGGCCTGGGGGGCCAGGGGGGCGGCTCCGTGGAGGCCCCCCCCCCGCCGCGCCCCCTCCCGCGCCCCCCGCCCGGCGCCTGCCGTCCTCCCAACCACCCGGGGCGGGCGGCATCAGCCCTTTTTATAGCCAAGGAAAGGGAGGCTGCGTGCGGGGGACTGGCCCACAGGTTTATAAATAGCCGCCGGGGGAACCGAATTTGAATCCAGGCTGCCTGCCGGCCCGCAGATGCTTGCTCCCCGCGGCCGAGGTGCCTGCGGCAGCCAAGGGACCACGGGGCTGCTGAGCACTTTGGGTGGAGTCTTCAGACCCCCCCCCCCCCAGGTAGGTCCTAGCATTACCCCCAGCTTTCAAAAAAAAAAAAAAAAAGACATTGTCCCACGGAAAAGGGTGACCTCACTCTCTCCAGGGCCCCCAGCCAGGCCACGGTGCAGCCAGGGCTTGAACCCAGGAGACCAACTCCTATTTCATGCCCCCAGCCACCACATTCCTCCAGGGCAGGACCTCAATTATTATTATTATTTTTTTAAAGAGTTTATTTATTCATGAGACACACACACACACACAGAGAGAGAGAGAGAGAGAGAGAGAGAGAGAGAGAGAGAGACAGGCAGAGCAAGAAGCAGGCTCCATGCAGGGAGCCCCACGTGGGACTCCACCATCCTGGGACTCCAGGATCATGCCCTGGGCTAAAGGCAGGCGCTGAACCGCTGAGCCACCCAGGGATACTCCCCCCCCCCCTTTTTTAACAGACCTTATTTTGTAGAATGGTTCCAGATTCACAGAAAAATTATGAGGATGATACAAAACCTTTCCTAAATACTCTGGCTGGGACTTTCAATGCCATATTGAAGAACAATGGGGAGAGTGGGCATCCTGTCTCGGCCAGAGGAGCTTAGAGGAAAAGCTTTTAGCTGTCACTGTGGAGGATGATGTTAGCTGTGGGCTTGCTACAGATAGCCTTTTGTTGTTGTTGTTTAGGTTTTATTTATTTATTTTTAAAGATTGTATTTATTTATTTGAGAGAGACAGAGATAGTGTCAGAGAAAGTAAGAGAGAGCATGAGCAGGGAAGAGAGGGAGAAGCAGGTTGCCCGCTGAGCGGGGAGCCCAATGCAGGGCTCCATCCCAGAACCCCGGGATCATGACCTGAGCCAAAGGCAGACTCCTAACAGACTGAGCTACCCAGGTTCCCCTAAGTTTTTTTTTTTTTTTAAGAGTTTTATTTATCTGAGAAAGAGAGAAAGAAATTGAACACAAGTGGGGGGAGAGGCAGAGGCAGAGGGAGAAGCAGGCTCCCCGCTAAGCAGGGATCCCTATGCAGGGCTCAATTCCAGGACCCCAAAATCATGACCTGAGCTGAAAGCAGACTCTTTCAGCCAACCAGGCTCCCCTCAAGGCACTTGATTTTAATCACGTGGAGCTCATCACAACAAGCGCACTCCTTAATCCCCATCTCTATTTCCCCCATCCTTCCACCCACCTCCCCACTGGTAACCATCAGTTTGTTCTCAGCAGTTATAGTTAAAAGTCTGTTTCTTGGTTTGTCTCTCTTCCTTTTCTCCCTTTGCTTGTTTGTTTTGTTTCTAAAATTCCACATATGAGTGAAATCATATGGTATTTGTCTTTCTCTGACTGACTTATTTCACTTGGCATTACACTCTAGCTCCATCCATGTCGTTGCAAATGGCAAGCCTTCCTTCTTTTTGATGGCTGAGTAAACATATGGCCTTTATTATGTTAAGGCAGGGTCCCTCTATACTCACTTGGTCGAGAGTTTTTTTTATCAGAAATGATGTTGAATTTTATTAAATGCCTTTTCTGCATTTATTTAGATGATCCTATAATTTTTATCCTTCATCTTGTTAGTGTGGTGTATCATACTGATGGATTTGCATATGTGGAATCATCCTTGCATCCCTGAAATAAAACCCACTTGAATGTATTGTCCGATTTGGTTTGCTAATATTTTGTTGAGGATTTTTCTCTTCTTGTGGCATCCTTGTCTGGTTTTGGTATCAGGGTAATTTTGGCCTCATAAAATGAGTTTGGAAGTGCTCCCTCCTCTTTTGTTTTCTGGAGGGGTCTCAGAAGGATTGGTATTAATTCTTTAATTAATTCTGTAAATGTTTGGTAGTATTCACCGGTGAAGCTATCTAGACTTTTGTTTGTTGGAGGCTTTTGATTGCTGATTCAATCTCTTTACTAATAATCGGTCTTTCAGATTTTCTATTTCTTCATGAAATAAAGACAAATAACGTATGATATCACTCATATGTGGAATCTAAAAAATGAAAGAAACGGGGGCACCTGGCTGGCTCAGTCGGTAGAGTATGCATCCCTTGATCTCAGAGTTGTGAGGTTGAGCCCCATATTTGGATGTAGAAATTACTTTAAAAATAAATAAAAATTAAAAACAAACAAACACCAAACTCAAAGATACAGAAAACAGATTGGTGGTTGCCAGAGGTGGGGTTGGTAGAATGGATGAAGGTGGTCAAGAGGTACCAAAAAAAGAAGAAAATAAAGAGTTTCCATATAGGCCCAGTTTCCCTTATTGTTAACATCTTATGTTAGTGTGATGTGTTTGTCACAATTAATGCATCAGTGCTGATATGTCATTATTTACTGAAGTCCATAGTTTATTCAGATTTCCTCAGCTTATCTAATGTCTTTTTGTCCCATCCAGGACACGATATTACATTTAGCCATCTTGTCTCTTTAGGCTCCTCTTGGCTGTGACAGTTTCTCAGACTTTCCCTGTTTTGATGACCCTGACAGTTTTTTAAATTATGTTTTTAAAAAAGACACATTAAATTTACCATCTTAACCATCCTTCAGTGTACAGTCAGTAGTATTAAGCATATTCACACTGTTGTGCAATAGATCTCCAGAATGTCTTCATCTTGCAAAACTGAAACTCTAAACTCATAAACAACTTTTTCCCCTCTCCCCCACCCCTGGGTAACCACTATTCTACTTTGTGTTTCTATGAATTTGACTCCTTTATTTATTTTTTGAAGTTTTCTCTTTCTTTCTTTCTTTCTTTCTTTCTTTTCTTTCTTTCTTTCTTTCTTTTTTTTTTTTTTTTTAAGTAATCCCTACACCCTACATGGGGCTTGAACTCACAACCTGGAGATCAAGAGTTGCACGCTCTACCGATTAAGCCAGCCAGGCGCCCCCTGGCTACTTTATTTTTTTATTATTTTTTAATGATTTTATTTATTTTTTCATGAGAGACACACAGAGAGAAGCAGAGACATAGGAAGAGGGAGAAGCAGGCTCCATGCAGCAGAGAGCCTGATGCAGGACTCAATCCCCAGACTCTGGGATCACCCTTGAGCCAAAGACAGATGCTCAACCACTGAGCCACCCAGGCGTGCCCCCTTAATACTTTAGATACCTCATTTAGACCTGGAATTATACAGTATTTACCTTTTCATGACTGGATTATTTCACTTATAATGTCCTCCAGTTTTCATCCATGTGTCAGCCTTTTTAAGGCTGAATAATATCCTACTGTATGTGTATACCACATTTTAAAAAATATTTTATTTATCTATTTATGAGAGACACAGAGAGAGAGGCAGAGACACAGGCAGAGGGGGAAGCAGGCTCCCCACAAGGAGCCCGAGGTGGGACTCGATCCCGGATCCTGGGATCACGCCCTGAGCCAAAGGCAGATGCTCAACTGCTGAGCCACCTCGGCGTCCCCACATTTTATTTATATGCTCATCCATCAACAGACAGTTGAGTTACTATTGTGAACATAAATAATCGAGAAATCGCCGTATTGTTTTCCATAGCAGCTGTATCATTTCACCTTCCCACCAGCAGGGTACTGGGGTTCAAATTTCTCCACGTCCTTGCCAACATTTTAATTTTCTAGGATTTTTTGACAGTAGCCATCCTAATGGGTATGAGGTGGTATCTTACTATGGTTTTGACTTTCATTTCCCCGATGATTAGTGATGTTGAGCATCTTTCCGTGTGCTCTTGGCCATTTACACATCTTCTTTTGAGAAATGTCTACTCAAGTCCTTTGTCCATATTTTTATTGCTGAGCAGTAAATGCATATGTCACAATTTATTTATCCGTTCTCCTGTAGGTGGGCCTTTGGGTTGTTACCAATCTTGGCTATTGCACACAAAGCTGCTGTGAACATTTTTGTGGTACTCTTTTTGTGGGTATATGTTCTCATTTCTCTTTGATACTTTTTGTACTTTTGTACTTTCCTGCATCTACCAGTGCATTGGACCTAGTTGGTACTCAGAAAAAATGGACTGAGATAAAGTGGAGCGAGTCACAGACCTAACAGCCCTGGGGTAGTAATAATCATTTTGTATAACAAAATGCATTTCATATAAAAAAGTTTCAAAGTTGAGCATGAATGCCAATACCGCAGGCCTAATAAAAAGAAAGGACATCTAAGGGAGAGACTCAGTGATTCCATCAATAATTTTGAAAAAGGATAAGCTTTGAAGAAGAGCCAAAACATGGGGACAACCAGGAGACTTCCTGGTTGAGGATAGAACCTTCTCTCCCCCGACGCTGGCTGGACAGGGAGTCCTGGAGGGTGTCTTGATGGAGTCACAACACAGGACACAATCCCAGGGGGGAGGCAGGCCCAGACACAGTAAAGATTATAACGCCCATGGTTTGTTACAGAGAGATTTTCTTGTGATGTTTATATCTTGTTGAGGAGCATTAATACTCTTTGTTTTTTTTCCCCTTGAAATCCACTCCTGAATTGCCACACTGAGAGTTTGTCCTGGCCAGGATAACCCAGAACAGGACACAATCCAGCAACCTTTTCAACTTGGCTCTAGAAGATGTTTGTGTGTAGTCGGGAAACCCGAGTTTCTGTCCTTAACTCGCCGTAGGCGCCCTTGTATCCAAAGTTCCTTCCAACTCTGAATATCATGACCTAGCAGCTATACTTCTATCTTCAGTAAATATTTTTTTAATTGTTATTGTTATTTTTTTTTTTTTTAGTAATCTTTACACCCAAACTTATGACCCCGAGATCACGAGTCACATGCTCTTCGGACTGAGCCAGCCAGATGCCTCCCTTTAGTAAAAGCTCTTTTCTTATGTGCTCACCATAGAAAGTTTAGAAAATATAATAAGGAAGCAGAAGAACATATAAAGTCACTCATAATTTCACCACCCAGTGCTCTTATTTAACATACACTCATCCATATAAAAATATGTGTTGAGTGCCTACCATGTACCGAGCAGTTTGAAATATACTTTCTAGGCTACTTATATTTTAATGAAATCATCTTGCTTTGTAACCTGCCTTTCACTCAGGGAAGATATGTGATCATATTTCCATGGCAGTAAATATTTTCCTGCAACATTCATTCCAGTTTTTCATTAATAAACACTCTCAGAGCTAGATTTTGAACAAAGTCATACCATTTTTTTAAAGATGATTCTGGAAGTAGAATTACTAGATCAATTAGTAATCATGCTTATGTGTTTGGGCAATGCCAAGGTGTCCTGCTTCCCCAGCCTTTCTTTCCATCCTTCCACTCACACGTACGCACTGAACAGAGTATAGAACTGTGCTGTCCATTACAGCAGGCACTAGATGCACATGGCTATGTATATTTAAGTTAAAATTAATTAAAATAAAATAAATAGTTCAGGTCCTCAACTTCACTAGCCTCATTTCAAGCACTCAATAGACATATATAACTAATGGTTACTGCAATAGTTCAAAAACATTTCCATCATCACAGAAAGTTCTACCGGACATCACCAGTCCAGAATAATGTTCAATTGATGTTAATTATTTTTATTTTTGGGTGGAGAGATTTGGGGTAATTTTCCTTCTTATTGAATGACTTGGCCCCTTTATTTTTTTTTCTTGGCCCCTTTATAATGAGCATCTATCAATGACTGTTTTACATTTATTATGTTTAAAAGCTCTCTTCCCTTTGGAGGGCTATACCTCATTTCCACTAGCTACCTATGGATGTTTGATTATGGGAAATCTCCAGAGCCCTTATGTCTGTCTAGTCATTGGTTTGAATTCAAATTTCCTTTCTAGAGATGGAACTCAAAAAAGTTGTATGAAGAATCCTTAGGGGGACGCCTGGGTGGCTCAGCAGTTGAGCACTGCCTTCAGCCCAGGGCATGATCCCGGAGTCCTGTGATCGAGTCCCACATAGGGCTCCCTGCATGGAGCCTGCTTCTCCCTCTTCCTGTGTCTCTGCCTCTCTCTGTGTGTCTCTCACGAATAAATAAATAAAATCTTTTTTTAAAAAAAGAATATTTAGGGGCACCTGGGTAGCTCAGTTGGTTAAGCATCTGACTTGAGCTTAGATCATGATCCCAGGGTCCTGGGATCGAACCCCACATTGGGCTCCTTGCTCAGCAAGGAGCATGCTTCTCCCTCTTACTCTGCCTGCTGCTCCCAGGGGCAGCTGAGTGGCTTAGTCGGCTATGTGTCCAATTCTTGGTTTTGACCCAGGTCATGAGCTCAGGATCATGAAATTAAGCCTCATGTAAGGCTCTGCACTCAGTGTGGAGCCTACTTAAGATTCTCTCTCTCTCCCTCTCCCTCTGTGCCCCTCCCAACCCCCTGCTCACATATACTTTCTTTCTAAAAAAATATATATATATATGTGTGTATATATGTATTTATACATCTATATATGTATATATATTTACTTATATATACTTAAATATATGTATATATAATTAAATTTAATTATATATATTAATTAATTAAATATATACATATATCTATAAAATATATACATAAATGTATAAATATATATTTAATTAAATTATATATACATATATTTAAGTATATATGCATAAAAAATTCTGGAAGGATACATAAGAAATTAGAAACATTACGTACCTATAGCATAGGGAGTGGGTGTCTCCGCAGATGAGGACAAGAATGGGAATATTTTCTATGTCAATATGTCACCTATTTAAAATAAGATTAAAAATAAATTTAAAATACATCTTTTTAATAGCATACAATTGTAAAAATATCAGGCAGTGAAATTCCTTTCCCTAAAGGTTATTGGCAAGTTATTGAGAATCCTTCCAGATTTGGGTCTGTTATAGACAATCATACATGATAAGAAAGGGCTGGTGTGCACTCATTCCTTAGATACCACCAGAGCCCTACCTCCCTTCCTATTAATAAGAGCTAGAAAAAGGGCTTCTAAAACTCCAGGACTTCTTCCGCTCACCTCTCCAGATGGCCCTTGTTAGAACTCGATGTCTCTTTTGAAAGCCCTGCTAGGGGCACCTGGGTGGCTCAAAGTGGCTGACTTAGCTCAGGATGTGATCCCAGGGTCCTGGAATCAAGTCCCGCATCGGGCTTCCCTTAATTTATCCCTGGTGGCCTAGTGGTTAGGATTCAGTGCTCTCAATAAAAAATTGATTTAGAGAATTGCAAATCTGTTGAGATCTAACTGACATGCAATAAGATGCAACCATTTTAATGTAGAGTTCAATGATTTTTGGCAAAGACGCCATCCCTCTCATCAAAATACAGAACCTGTGCATCACCCCAAAAAGTTCCCCTTTTTCTCTTCAGGATTTTTTTCAACAAAACTGAATAGAATACAAACAGGATTCATCACACACAGTAAAGATATTATTTCACAAAATTTACATTTCGGCTACATTTAAAGATACATATGCACACATTATAAGGTTGTGGTGTGGGTCACCGTCAAAAAATGTGAAAGTTCCCATTGAAACATGAAGGACCATGCAACACATTGGTGGTGATTGTAGAAGTGCTAAGTACTTACTCTTGATGGTCACTATGTGCTGAGCACTTAACGTGCATCATCTCATTTAACCCTTCCAGCCACTCTCTAATTGCCTCATCACCTCATTCCACAGATGAGGAAACCAAGGCTTCACTACCTCGGCTGGAATCTGGTTCCATCTGATTCCAAAACATACCGTCCTTAATGCCTTGGTTTCCTCTTTATGCGCTTGTAACTCTGGCTGAAATGTCAAATCCTGGAGGCTACAGACAATATCTGCCAGTCAGCTTCGGTTAATTCACTCAAGCACCACAGAAGTAATAAGAGATGGAAAGAAGACACGGTCCTCCCTCCGTGGAGCTTGCAGCCTGGTAGGCACCAAAGAGAAGGTCACAGTGTCATGTTGCTCTTTGTAACCCTGGGCATAACCCCGGGCATGACGGGCGGGCTCTTCCTATGTGCAGGCTCTGGGACAGCCTTTCTCTGGCACTGTCCTGGGCAGGGAACCTGTGAGGCCCAGATGGTTCTAGTTGCTCTGAAAGGCCTGAGATCCACAGGAGTCTTAGGTGACACACACAGTCCTGAAGCTGCTGGAGGCCCAGGCCCAGGACCTTGCTGGAAACCTTGGAGCCCTCCAGCACCCTCCAGAGTCCAAGCAACTGGCCACAGAACAGCAGGGGCAGGATTTACAGCACAGAATTCCTTTGTCATTAGCGTCTTTGGCCCTATCGTGCCTCTGTGATACATGGGTAACCACCAGCAGTCTCTCATTTCAAAAGGGTCAAGAGGAATAGTGTAGGATCTACCTTTCAGTTAGCCCTAATTGATTTCATCCAAATTGATTTACTGCTAATGAGCCTGTTTGTCTCAAGACCCAAACTTCTTTCTTCATTAGATTCTCTGGCATCACTAAATCTTCTGACCATCAGGAACTGTCTTAAAACACTCTTAAACATCACTGCACTCAACACACTCCTTGGTCTGGAAAAGTCAGCCGACACCCCCAACAGAAACCAGTTTTCAACCAAGGAGTAGCTAAAAAGCCCTGGGGGGATCTCAGGGTTATCCAGGTTTCTCAGTGTGCTCACCTGGTTTTGCTGGCCAGGACTGATGGGGAAAGAACTAGAGACAGACAGACCTGGATTTGGATACCAGCTCTGTCCCTCCTTAGCTGTGTGACCTTCGGCAATGTAACCTAACCTCTGTGAACTTGTTTTGGAAGAGAAAGAAAGAAGAAAGAAAGAAAAGAAGAAAGAAAGAAAGAAAGAAAGAAAGAAAGAAAGAAAGAAAGAAAGAAAGAAAGAAAGAAAGAAAGAAGAGGAAGGAGGGAGGGAAGGAGGGAAGGAAGGAAGAAAGAGAAAGAAAGGGAAGGAAGGAAGGAAAGAAAGAAAGAAAGGGAAGGAAAAGAAAGAGAAGGAATGAAGGAAAGAAAGAAGAAAAAGAAAGAAAAAGAAAAAGAAAGAGGAAAGAAAGAAAGAAAGAAAGAAAGAAAGAAAGAAAGAAAGAAAGAAAGAAAGAAAGAAAGAAAAGAAAAGAAAAGGCTAACAACCAAAGCCTTGCGGGGTTACTGTGAGATTACACAGATCAAGGTATGCAGTTGGCCTTAATACATATCAGCTCTCCTTCCCTCCTCTTGCCTGCCAAGGAGATCAACAGTCTGCAGAGACGAGAACAGCCAAGCAACTTCTCTACAGCAGGATTTGTATGTGTGACTGTTTTTCCTGGAAGGGGGTGACCAGGCAGCCCTGACTGGCCAGAGCGCCCGAACCTTGGCGCTGGCAAGGGAGTGACGGGGGGGCTCCTGGGGTCCTCACTGCCGAGCATCCTAACGCCCACGCCCCACGGTGCTCACCTGGAAAACAGGCCCCTCCATCCCACCGACCACTGGCGCCCCCAGAGGCCCGAACCCCACCCCCACTGACCTGCACCCCAATCGGCCTCGCGGGGCTGCCGCTTCCCTCTTGCTCTCTAAGCGCGCCGCTCCAGGAGCCCAGTTAACCTGCTCCTGGGGTCACAGCAGGTGCTGCCGGACCCTCGGCGCCCTCTCCGCACCCACTCGAGACCGCGGCCCGGACCCTCGGCGCCCCCCCCGCACCCACTCGGGGTCGCGGCCCGGGCCCTTGGGTCCCCCCCCCCGCACCCACTCGGGACCGTGGGCGGCGCCAGCCACGGGCACTTCTCTCTCCCTGCGCGCGGTGCAGCCTCGAGGCGGTGCAGCAGCTGCTCCTGCACCTGGAGCTCCCCTCCAGAGGGTGCTTCCTTTCCCAGATTCAGGCTTCAGCGCCAGGGCCACCTGCTGAGATCATGGCAGCGCCTCCGTCACATCCATCACTTGGACGGACTTCTTTTCACCCTTGCACGCGTCGCCACCTAAAACCCTCCGAGGGCTGGTCGGTCTCATTCCCCGTGGGCCCGCATCCTACCCCCGGGGGGCCTAGACCACCATCTGGCACGCAGCTCGGCGCCCTCTGAGGCTGTTACATAAATGAACCCTTTTGTCTCGCCCTTGAAGCATAAATCAATGATCTTCAGGATGGTCTCTCTTCATAGGAGAGCTCCTAATATGTAAGTGTCTAGACAGTCCTTTATTTTTGGCAATTTTGGCAAAGTGACTGGCTTCTGGAATTCAACAAAACCAGACAACGCCTGTCTCCCTAGTCTCATCCAAAGCTGTGCCACCTCGTCCAGATTCTGCAGAGACTCTTGCTGTCTGGCCCCCTCCTTAATAACGAAGCACGGATGAGACAAAAGTTTTACAAATCCCAGGGGAATATTCTGCTGCTTGAAAAACTAGAGCACCACGGCCTGGAGCCTTCCTGCCAGAGGCAGTTCACAGCTCGCAAAGGCCCCTGCTCCTCAGCAGCTGGACACATGGGATTAATTCAGGCAGGAGCCGGGCAAGAAATGCAGGCCCCTGAGTAGTGCTCAAGAAAGGGAATTTTAAGATCCAGACTGAACAGAAAGCAGGGGCGGAGGGGAGGTGGGGGGAGTAGGAAGGACTCACCCTCCTAACCCAAGGGATCCTAACCTGCTAGGATTGATATTAAATGTTAAATTGGGGACGAGTGTGTGTGTGTGTGTGTGTGTGTGTGTGTGTGTGTGTGTGTGTGTGTGTTTTAGGGAGACTGTCTATGGTTTTTACCGGGGTTGCAGTAGGATCTCTGCCCCCAGAGTTTCAGAGGCACGGATCTAGAAGGCACACAATTAGGTTAAAGAATCATCTCCATCCTAAACATGACCTGAACTGGAACGATCACGAGAAAGGAAAAGTGCTTTGTGCTCCAAAGAAAACAACGGCCATTTCCAACAGGAATTGGCTGTCACATTCTCTGCACTTGGAAAAAAAAATCAACAGAGCATCCGCCCAGCCTGCTCGAGGCCCATCCCTTAAGCCCAGGTCTCCAGGGAAGGCCGCGAGCCTTTGTTTTCCAGGCTGTGGGCAACCGGCCGGGCCCGGAGCCAGAGGGGAGAGACCTCGGTGGAAGAAAATACGCGGATGCGCCAAGCCGTGCGGGCTGGCGGCGCCCGAGGGTGGGCTCAGCCTGGGGCCCCGGGACCCACCAGGTGAGGAGGAGGGTGCTAGGCGCGGCCTCGGTTCTCCCCCACTGTCGCCATCGGGTCCAGCGAGGATCCTGGGCCTGCTTCCCCCCGCTGCTCCCTGGCAGCACCCGCAGGGCAGGGCAGGGCAGGCGCAGGCGCAGGCGGGGCTGCTCTCCTCCCGCAGGCGGCCGACCCGGGCCACCCTGGTTATCTCCCGAAGCTCCCGCCTCTTCGAGGCGACGGGGCCCGCGGGCTGTGCGGAGAGGACCCCCCTTCCCCTGGCCCTTCTCGCCTTTGTGAGGGGGGACGTGGGCCCCGGGGGCAGGCGGGCAGGCCTGGGGCCCGGGGCGGGGCCCCACCGGGCGCGACCCCCGGGGAGGGCCCGGCTGCCGAGGGGTCCCGCGGACTCACACCCGCACCGAGCTGTGATTTCCCGAGTCTGCATGTGCCCCATCCTTAATGCACCCAGGGGGGCTCCTGGTGTCCCCCCCAACACCGATTCTCCGCCAGGCTCCCCCACCCCCGTTCACAGCACCTCCATGCCCTGGGGGCGCACCCCCGGGCCGCGCAACAGCACCTCCTCCTCCTCCTCCCTGGAAACACGCGCCGGGCCGGGCACCAGCTCCAGTGGCGTCATCCCCCCACACCCCCACGCACCCCCACGCACCAAGATGCTCTCCTTCACGTCAGCCTGTTTGCTTCTCATAGCCTGTGACTTACTTTTCCGCCTGTCTCTCCACTCCAAATGTCAGGTCCTTGAGGAAAGACCGAGAGCCTCTCTCTGCTTCTCCACAGTCGCTCGCCAGGCTTCTGCCCTGGCCCCGGGCCTGAGGAGGCTCACCTGCGGGGTCTGTGCAGCCCAGGCGCCCCCCCCCCGCCCTCCCCCTGTCCCTGGGCGGGGGCCGCAGGGGGGGCTGCCGGCTGCGCCGACCCTGGACCCTGACAGGCCTCACTTCTCCAGGGACCTCTTCGTCCCGCCCACAGTTCTACAAACGCCCCTTCGTGAAACGCTCCTCAGTGACGAGTCCTAAATGTGCCACCTGTTACCTGGCTGGTTCTGACGGGTACAGGGGCCACAGCCAACTCACTGACCGGGGCCTCCCCCACCTGCCATACCCCAGGTACTTAATACGTGAGTTTTGAATGAATAAGTGCATAAGGCTACGGTGCTTTCATTTATGTATTTATTAAGATATAACCCGTATGCCACAAAACTCACCCTTCTAATGGATATAACTCAGCGGTTTTTACTTTATTCACCAGCTTGTGAGATCATCACCACTAATTCCAAAGCATTTCCTCATCACTTCAAAAAGAAACCCTGTCCCCATTAGGGTCACTTCCCGTTTCTCTCTCCCCCAGCCCCTGGCAACCGCCATCTACTTTCTCTCTCTCTCTCTCAACTTACCTGTTCTGGATACTTCATATAAGCGGAATTCTGTGACATGTGCTTTTCTGTGTCTGCTTCCTTCAGTTAGCATCGTGTTGTCAACATGTAGCGGGATTTCATTCCTTTTTCCGCTGAACAATCTACCCCGTCACACGGACAGACCACATCTTGTGTGTCCACCTACCAGGTGGTGGGCCTTTGCGGAGGTTTCTACCTTTTGGCTATTATGAATACTGCTGCTACAAATACTCATGTCCAAGTTTTTGTGTAAACCTAGGTTTTCAGTTCTCTTGGGGAGACACCTAGGAGTGGAATTTCTGGGTCACACAGTAACCCTATGTTTAAGTTTTTGAGGAAAGAAGGGCACCTGACTGGCTCAGTAGATTAAGCATCTGCCCTCAGCTGAGGTCCTCATCCCAGGTTCCTGGGATTGAGCCCTGCATTGGGCTCCCTGCTCAGCGGCAAGTCTGCTTCACCCTCTCCCTCTCTCAGTGTGATCTCTCTCATTCTTTCTCTCTCTCAAATAAATAAAAACATCTTTTTAAAAAAACTGCATGGAGAAGAACCCAACTGACACAGATGTGGAGCAAAGGGAGTCTCAAATACCATACGTCCACTGCAAGTATGCACCCAGGAGACATTCTTGCACACATGCACCAGGACACTCAACCTAGAATGCTCATAGTAAAATCATTGGCTAAAAATTGGAAATAAACCTAATGCTCATTGCCAGTAGCTTGGACAAATATACTGTGGAAGAAAGAAATAAATGGATTACAGCTATGCAGAACGGCACAGAGGAACCTCACGGTGTAGAAAAACGTTACAAAAGAATATGTACAGTTTCACTTATATAAATTTCCAAAACAAGTAAAACTAAATTATATAGTTTAGGGATGTGTATGTAGGTGGAAAAACTATTAAAAACCATTTCAACAAAAAACAGGATATTGGTTACCTCTGGTGGGAGACATGGCAGGGAGAGGCACAGGAAGGTCCTCTGAGCTGAGCCAGCTGTGTGGTTCCTGTCCTGGGTGAGATGCACTGAGGTTCACTTTGAGTTATTTTCAACTGTACACAGGTACTCACCTACCTATGCACTATTCTGAAAGTTTTATATATATTTATATATGTTTAGAGAGAGAGAGAGAGAGAGCGTGCACACGCAAGAGAGAGAGCGGAACCTCAGTCAAGATGTCAGGAGATCAGGATTCCAGATCAGCTTTCCTCTTCAAGGGCTGTGGGACACGAGACAAATTATTTAATCTCTCTGCCTCAATTTTTTTATCTCTAATATGGGATGATAATAACAGCCACTTATTTAGGGCTTACTATTCCTAAGCACTATGCTAAGTGCTGCCACATATGTTATCCACATATCTTACTATGTGTCCCTTGCCCATAAGAAACATATAACTGAAGCCAAGTTAAGCAGAAAGTCTTACAAAGGTGCTGAAATTGCCTATAGAACCTAAGGGATGGTGCAGCCAGAGGACAGACTCTGGCAACTCAGTCTCTCGGGCTGCCCTTCTCTCCATAAATGTTGCATTCCTCTCTTTTGCTATAAACTGCACCCCAGCCCACCTGTGAGGAACTGACCACCCACAACTCTCAGGTTTTTATCTTCTCCAAGACACGGGCCAGACCCAAATCTCAGTGCAAATTACAAAGTTTCTCGAAGAGAGAATTCTTACTGCTTTCGTTTGGATCCAGGATCCACCCCTGACCCAGTCAACTGTGGCAAAGGGGCAGAGTCACACTATGCAAAATGCCTGCTAGGGAAAAACATCATGAAACTAAATGGGACTATGGTTGTTGGCAGTCAGCCCATGGAAATCGAATTCCAAGAGATGTAGAGTCCTGCGAGGACAGCTCCTCAAACAGGGGGAAGAAATAGTGGAAGAACAGACAATCCAATGTCAACTCTTATGTAATCTACTCCTTGTAACAACCCCTTGTAAGAGCCCAATGAGATGATGTCAATATCCTCATCTTACAGATAGAGATTGAGAATCAGATAGGACCCAGTTTCTCAATCACGGCACCACTGACATTTTGGACTGAACAATTCTTTGTGGTAGGGGGCTGTCCTGTGCACTGTAGGATGCAGTATGCCTCTGCCCACTGGATACTAATGATACTCCTCTAGTGGTGACAATCAAAAAATATCTCCACGTGGGGTGCCCGGTGGCTCAGTCGGTTGTCTGCCTTCGGCTCAGGTCATGATCTCAGGGTCCCTGCTCAGTGGAGAGTCTGCTTCTCCCTCTCCCTCTCCCTCTGTGCTCTCATGCTCCCCATCTCAAGTAAATAAATAGAATCTTAAAAATACAATCTCCACATTGCCAGATGTCCCCTGGAGTGGAGAACCACCAGCGGAGGCTAAGTAGATTGCATAACACTAGTAAGTCAGAGACAGGAATCAAACCCAGGTGTTGGTGACTCGAGAGCCTTCTCTTAGTCACTGTCTCTCCTAGGATCAGATGTAACTCACCTCCCTCACAAGATGGTAATGAGGTTATAATGGTGTGAGAGCACCCTGAAGTTAGGTGGAACATATTGCCTCCACATTCTTTTTGTGCTTCTAGTTCTGTGGATCGATGTGGCTGCTCAAACAGCACAGGACTCTCCTCTCTCAGGAATTTGAATACCAAGGCCTGATCATCAACCAACCATACTTCCCACTTAGTTTCACAATGAGATTCCTCTTCAAATCCTCTCATGAAGATTGGTATTCCCAGACTCTTGCTGTCTCATGTTCAATTCTACTTTCCATCCAACCTATGATTTATGGTAACCTTCCTTAGCTAGTTTTTCTTCTAGAGGAGTCAAGTCCTTCTCCAGCTAATTGGGTCCCCAAAGCCCATATGTTCGTCTTCCACCAAAACAAAAACAAAAACAAAAACAAAAACAAAAACAAAACAAAAAACACCTGACGAAGCATGTTACATCTCTTCCTTCATGCACTAGAGGTCTCGATAAACTTGGTGGTTTCCATGGAGTGGACCCCCCTGTAACTAAAAGGCTTCTCTGAGAAAAAATAAAACAAGACAAAATCAGAGAGGGAGACAAACCATAAGAGACTCTTAATCACAGGAAACAAACTGAGGGTCACTCTAGGGGAGGCAGGTGGGGGATGAGGGATCTGGGTGATGGGCATTGAGGAGGGCATGTGATGTAATGAGCACTGGGTGTTATAAAAGACCAATGAATCACTGACCTCTACCTCTGAAACCAATAATATGTTATATGTTAATTAAATTAAAATTAAAATTAACAAATAATAAAAATAAAAGAGGGAAGCCCGGTGGCTCAGCGGTTTGGCACCGCCTTCAGCCCAGGGCATGATTCTGGAGACCAGGGATCAGGTCCCATGTGGGGCTCTCTGTATGGTGCCTGCTTCTCCCTCTGCCTGTGTCTCTGCCTCTCTCTGTCTCTATGAATAAATAAATAAAATCTTTAAAAAAATAAATAAATAAAATAAAAGGCCTCTCTGAGAATGCGGTTGACAAAGCCCCTCATGGACTGCCTCTAATCTGTTAGTTTTTATTTGGGTTTTTCATATTCGTTGTGACTGAATTCTAAAAACAATGAAGTCCTTCATTTGCAAGGCTTTGAGGCTCTCCCATCTGAACCAAAAAGGAAAACATTTTGGCTGAGATTAGAGTGGGTTGGCCACGTGCTAGCGACAGGAGGTCCTTACGGTGAGCTTCTGGAAGTTTATGAAAGAAAACGTGTCTCCAGCTTATTTTGATTGCCTAATAAAATGGCACAGTATGCCATTCATATCCTTCCAGTCAAGATATAGCTTGTTTGGGTTATAATATGTTTTTTAGTAAACTTTTTGTAATAAAGATTTATTTATTTGACAGAAAGGAGGGAGGAAAGAGAGAGAGAGAGAGAGAGAGAGAGAGAGAGAGAAAGAATGCACAAGCAGAGGGAGCTGCAGAGAGAGAGAGAGAGAGGGAGAAGCAGGCTCCCCTCTGAGAGGAGAGCCTGACATGGGGCTGGATCCCAGGACCCCGGGATCATGACCTAAGCTGAAGGCAGATGCTTAACCGACTGAGCCACCCAGGTGCCCCTTTAGTAAAGTTTTTAAATTGAAGTACAACAGAAAAACACACAAATCAGAAAATCACAAATATCTAGTTTGATGAATTTATCTTAAAGTACACACACCCATATAACCACTACCCGGATCAAGAAAACACTAGCATTCCAGAAGCCCCTCTCAGAATCCCCTTCTGGTCACTATCCCAGCCCTCTCCCTAAATGTAACCACAATAATTTTAATCTCACGACCTCCATATTTTTTATGTATTCGATGGCCCAGACAATTATCTCTGGAGGGCAAAATTAATCAGAAGCTGGGAGAATTGTTTCTCCATGAGTCATTCTTCAGAACAGTTCATCAGTGAGGATGCTTCCAGCTGCAAGTAATAGAAACCTCAGCTCAAACAGCTTACACAATGAGAAAATTTATGATCTCCACATAAATGAAGTCCTAGGGCAGAGGGAGCTTCAGGGTTAATTGAATCAGAGGCTCAAGTCAACAAAGCCCCATGTTCTTTTCATCTCTCCACTAGGCCATCTTGGTGTTTGCCCCATTCTCAGCTGGTAGCAGGACAGCAGTACTTTCTGTGACTCTCTCTTCTGAGGGGAAGCTTCTTCCAGAGGTATTATCCCACTGGTGAGGATGTGGACACATGTGCAACCAATCAGGCCAGGAGACAGGATTGCTCAATTCCCTTAGACTTACCACATAGGATGGGATGGAGGTCCACTCCAACGCTTCCTATGGAATGCCATGTAGAACCAATGGAAAATGTCAGACTTGACTCATCTATAAACCTGCTTTATAGTACAAAATGGTAACAAAGGTTATAAACAGTGGAGGTTTGTGGCTGAAGGTACTGTTGGAGATTCAAGGTTACAGGTAAGTAGCTCTCTGTGAGGAAAAAATAAATTGACCGTGGCAAGATAAACACAGCAGCTCCTGCCCTCTCTCCTCTGAACGTCAGTGATCCTTCCTCTCAGAATTGCCTGTTTGGGCACTGAGTCATAAACATCATTTTAAAAGTTACCGGGATAGTGTCTGTTACCAGTTATGTTAATCACAAGACATAATGTTTCAGTATACACTTAGGACAAATCCTACTTCTTTACAAATCACATGATGGCAAGCAGCACACATGGGAAGGCTATTTAAATGCTACCAGGTGTGTGAGTCACGGCTCCTCAAAGGACTCCAGTTCTTTCAGTGACCTTGATAATACCCATCTGCCATTTGGTTCCCCCTAGAAGTTTGAATATTCTCAATGTTAAAATCCCTATGTTATTTATATTTTTTTAAAAAGATTTTATCTATTTATTCACGAGAGACACAGAGAGGCAGAGAGATGCAGGCGGATGTGGGACTCAATCCCAGGACCCCGGGATCACGACCTGAACCAAAGACTGATGAGATGCTCAACCACTGAGCCACCCAGGTGCCACCCAAATCCCAATTTTAAAATAAATACTATGAGTCATACATATATATGTATTAATATTCATCTGCATATAGTAGTTGAAAATGTAACATATTTACATCTCTTTTATCACTGTGCTAGTCACATATTATTAGAATACTAGTGAATACCTGGAATCTATCATCAAAGAAGATCTGGGTAAGCAAGCTATACGCACCAGTGAGAAACAATCATAATCATGATGTACAATAGTCATATTCTTTCTGTTAAATGGTAAAATGTGTATGTCTGTATACAATATGACAAATAGCAGAAGGTTTCAAAGATAAGGTATTACACTGGATATGTATGTAAATTTTATATATGTAAGTATATGTGCACCAATAATTTCACATTATGTAAAGAAAAAAAGGGTCTTTAAATAATTATTCCTGTGGGATGCCTGGGTGGCTCAGTCGGTTAGGCATCTGCCTTTGGCTCAGGGCATGATCCTGGGGTCCTGGGATCTAGCCCCACATCAGGCTTCCTGCTCCTTGGGGAGTCTTCCTCTTCCTCTCCATCTCCCTCTCCCTCAGCTCATGCTCTCTCTCACTCTCTCCCAAATAAATAAATAAATAAATAATCATTCATAGTAGATAAATACACAACTTGATAGTATTCCCAGCACCAAGAAAGAATGAACACAGGGCAATTCCAACTGAAGAGTAAAAATTCCAACACATCCTTCAGAAAAATACATACTACAAAACTAATATTCTTTTTTTTCAAGATTATTTATTTATTTATTTATTCATGAGAGAGAGAGAGAGAGAGAGAGAGAGAGGCAGAGACACAGGCAGAGGGAGAAGCAGGTTCCATGCAGGGAGCCCGATGTGAGACTCAATCCAGGGACTCCAGGATCACACCCTGAGCTGAAGGCAGGCGCCAAACCACTGAGCCACCAGGAATCCCTAAATGTATATTCTAATATGAGAAAGTACGTCAAATGCACTTGATCTCAACAGGCCTAACACCCCCCGCCCCGGTTTCAGAAACTGTATTCTCTTTTTCACTAAAGTGAAAATATAAAATCCTGTGGTTATCCATCATTTAAATGTGTTCTAATATCCAATAACCTTCCAATAACCCCTGGATGTTCGAATGTTTGTTCTTGTTAGAATTTCAGTTCTTTCTCAAGAATAACGTGAGGTATATACGTTTACTATTCCTTTGTACGTCAACTGGGAGTGTGTCTTTTATTTATAATCCCAAACTACCTCAGTTTGCTTTTTGGTGTTGGTTAGGCCTTTAAAAAAAAAAAAAAAAAGATTTATTTATTTATTTATTTATTTATTTATTTATTTATTTATTTATTTAAGAGCAAGTGAGAGAGCACACATGCACGCTCATGCAAGTGGGGGAGGGATAGAGGTTGAGGAAGAAAATCCCAAGCGGACTCCTCACTAAGTGCAGGGCCCAAGGTGGGGCTCAATCTGACAACTCTTAGATCATGACCTGATCCGAAACCAAGAGTCCAACACTTAACCAACTGAGCCTCCCAGATGCCCCTGGGCTAGGCCTTTTTGAAATAAGTTGAGTATTTCACGATGCCAAGACCCCATAGTCAATTAGAAAATACAGATCTTCTTTTTTTTTTTTTAATTTTTATTTATTTATGATAGTCAGAGAGAGAGAGAGAGAGAGAGAGAGAGAGAGAGAGAGAGGCAGAGACATAGGCAGAGGGAGAAGCAGGCTCCATGCACTGGGAGCCCGACGTGGGATTCGATCCCGGGTCTCCAGGATCGCGCCCTGGGCCAAAGGCAGGCGCCAAACCGCTGCGCCACCCAGGGATCCCCAGAAAATACAGATCTTCTAAGGAGGATCCCAAATGATACAAAGAAGCCCATTAATTTGTTCTACAAAGGTCAGATCAAGGTTGTAGAGATTTTAAAAATACTCTTTTCTGCCATGCCAGCAGAGGGCACATATTCTACTTCACTGTACAGTAGTTCCCTCTTCTTGACAACTAAGTTTCAAGATCCCCAGAGGATGCTTGAAACTGCAGATAATACCAAATCCTACGTGATTTTCCTATACATACACATCTATGATATAGTTTAATCTATAAATTAGGCAGTATAAGAGACTAACAACAATAACTAATAATTTAAAAAAGCAATTTTAACAATAAACTGTAATAAAAGTTATTGGGAATGTGGTCTCTCTCTCAAAATATCTTACTGTACTTTACATACCCACACACTCTTCTTCTTGTGATGATGTGAGATGATAAAATGCCTACATGATGAGACAAAGTGAGGGGGATGACAGTCATTGTGAGCCTGACCTTCTGACCATACCTCAGAAGCAGGATCATCTGCTTCCTGACCACAGGTGACCTTGGGTCACTGAAATCGCAAAAAAGAGAAACCATGGATAAGGGGAGGTGGGGCGACTATCCAACCAAGCAGATGGATTCTGAGCACCTACTATGTGTAGAACACAGAACATTGCATTAGAACATTGCATTGCAATTAGAATATTGCATTAGGCTGGGAAGTGACTAAGTGTACTGCCCAATCCCCAGCCTCAAGGACACTACAGTCTAGTTGAGAAGAGGAACACAGGAACTAGTCTGGCACCAAAGAATAAAATGGCCATGCATGTGATAGGCACTCTAAGAAAGGAGAAGTCAGGGGATCCCTGGGTGGCTCAGCAGTTTAGCACTGCCTTTGACCCAGGGTGTGACCCTGGAGACACAGGATCGAGTCCCACGTTGGGCTCCCTGCCTGGAGCCTGCTTCTCCCCTCTGCCTGTGTCTCTGCCTCTCTCTGTGTGTCTCTCATGAATAAATAAATAAAATTAAAAAAAAAAACTAAAATAAATTAATTTAAAAAAAAAAGAAAGGAGAAGTCAGTGGATGGGAGTAAAATGAGGTTTCATGGGGAAAGTGAGACCTAGCATTTGACCGCAGCCTGGGTAGGATTCAGCTAGGCCAACATGGCAAATGTGCTGCTCATCCACTGCCACTCTTTGTACCTTCGGCAGGCATTGCGAATCAAAGCCAGTGTGGCTCCACTTTCCACTGAGCTCCAGCCCGAATTCAGTGCTACTGGCAACCCAGACCAGTTAACAGGAATCAAAACTCAATCGCATTTAGCCTTAGGAATGGGGTGGGAGGTGGATATTCTGGCTCATGGAGAAGAACTTTCAAGGATATAAAAGGTGGGAAAAGGGCAAGTGGAAGTAGAAGATGGGGAGTGGCTGGCTGAGAGCAGGGTATCTAGGTAATCAAATGTGATACATAGTATTGGGTCAAGTCATATAAGATATTGAAAAATTAGCAGTTCTTGAATAAAGAATGTGTTTGAGAAAGGCTTGGAAGGAATACGCATAGCAAATACAGAAAATGACTGGGTGCACCTACTTTTTTAAAAAGTCTTAAGAAAGAGCCCAAACCTCTGCATAGACTTAAGGGTGATAATTCTTCTCACGAACAAAAGATTTCATAAGCATCCTGAATTCTAGGTTAGAAGACATATTCCTTTAGAAAGCATTGTTGCACTGTGTTCTCATCTACGGTGCTGCTGTTCACCGATACCAGTTTCCTGATTCTTTTTAAGTGATTTTTTTTTCCCCCTCTTTGGAAGCTTTCAGGAGAGTGGTTCTCAACTGTCATCAAGAATCAGGTTCCCTTTAAAAAAAAAAAAAAAGAATCCGGTTCCCTCAAAACAGATTCTGTTTTCATTGATCTGTGGCAGGACCGGATATTAGCATTTCTTAATGTTTCACAGTGATTTCAAGATGATCCAAAGTGTTACCATGGTCTGTGTTTTGGACTTTATCCTTATCCCTTCTGTTCTAAAATTCCACAATGATCAGAGTGGGAGTCCTTTTTTTATTCTTCTGAGCATTCAGGCGTCCTTTCCAGCTCAAAAACCATAATCATTAGTTCTGGGATGTTTTCTTGCATTATTTCTGTGATAATGTCTTCATTGTTCATTTCCAGATCGCCTATTGAGATAGGGTAACTCTTTGTATAAGCCTCTCACTTTCAATCTTTTCCTTTCTGTTCTATCTTGTGGGAGGATTTCTTCCTTTTTATTTTCCAACCCTGCTATTGCTTCCCTTTTTATTTCTGCTCTCACTAAACAAAACAAAAACAAAAACAAAAACAAAAACTCAACCAAACAAAAATCTTTTACTTTGAAATAATTTTAGGCTTACAAAGATTTGCAAAAATAGTACAGAGTTCCCAAATAAACTTCATAAAAGCTTCCTCTAATGTTAATATCTTGCATAACCAAAGTGCAATTATCAAAACTGAACAATCAACATTGTAAAAGTGCTATTAAGTATAGACTTTATTTGAATGTCACCAGTTTTTCCACTGGTAACAAGGAAAAAGAACATTATCTTTTTCTGTTTCAGGACCCAATCCAGGATCCCACACAGCATTTAGCTGTCCTTCCTCCTTTATCACCTTCCCTTCCCCCAATCGGTGACAGTTCTTCAGTCTTCCACAACCTTGACAACTTTTGAATACTGGTCAGTGGTTTGGTAGACTGTCCACTACTTTGGGTCTGATTATTTTCTCATGTTTAGATTGAGGTTACAAATTTTGGGGAATCCAGTAGAGGTGATGTGCCCTTCTCAATACATCATTTCAAGGATACATGATGTTATTTATTGCTGGTGGTGTCTGCCAGCTTTCTTCACTGTAAAATTACTGCTTTTCTCTTTGTGATCAGTAAATGCTTTGAAAGAGATACTTTGTGGCTGGGTAAATATCGGATTTCTTCTTAAGCCTTTGTCTACTGGCTTTAGCATTCATTGGTAGCCTCAAGTTTGTAATTTTTAGAATTCTTATTCTCTTAATGTCCCTTTTTTTTTTTAATTTTTTATATGATAGGCACACAGTGAGAGAGAGAGAGAGGCAGAGACATAGGCAGAGGGAGAAGCAGGCTCCATGCACCGGGAGCCTGACGTGGGATTCGATCCTGGGTCTCCAGGATCGCGCCCTGGGCCAAAGGCAGGCGCTAAACCGCTGCGCCACCCAGGGATCCCCTTAATGTCCCTTTTTAAATAGCATTCTATGTTTGTCTTCATGGATATAGATATCCATGTTGTCTTCATGGATGTATCCATGACGTTATCAGGGGTTGTTTTTTTGGGAGGAGGGGGGCTGCTTTTCTCCTGCCTTATCTCTTCCTCTGACTTTTTCTCTATTTGTTTTGGTCTCTATTATGTTAAGGCTTTCCAAAAACGGTTAATAGTCCTTGGCTCTCCACTCATATTCAACTGTTAAGCAAGTCACTATAAATCTTTTCAGATGCTTTGCATCAGCAAAGCTTGTTGACTGACGGATTTCACTGCAGGGTGAACATGTGGAAGCCACCAAACATCACCGTCTGTAGATCTTCTCTTGAATTGGTGAGTTTCTCCAGAGAGGAATCTTAACTGTATTCTAGGAGCCAAGGGGTGTGGGTGGAGGAGGTCTTAGCAATTTGTATGAGCTTCCACTTAATCCCCACTTTCCGCTCCAAACTTGCTACCGCCCTCAGCTTTGTCTTGTAATATTACGTCAGGGTTCTCTCAGATTCAACTTTGCCCAGGATTAAACCTCTAACTTTCGTCAGATAGAGAAACAGCTGCCTCACTGTGCAGGCTAGGTTTGACAGAGGAGGTCTATGTGTGTGTGGCAGAGGCGGGGGTGGGGGGGTGCAGTAGTTAAACTCAGCTTTCAAGGCTGCTATACAACTTCTACCCTCACAGGTAAACAGTGCTCCCCATTTATGAGTTTTTTAGGGATCTGTGGTGTGACTTCATTCCTATTGGCTTTTCCTCCTGTAGGCATTTAGATTGTTTTCTATACTCTTCTAAGTTTGTTGGTCTTCCACCTTCCAAAAATGGCTTGAGATCTTTCATCAGCTGAAGTGTACTCTCTCATTCACTTTGTCTTCGTGGATTTATATCATTCTTTATTCCTTACTCTCATTATTCGTGTGGCTTTTGGAAGGGAGCAGAGATAAACAAGTTTATTCAAACTACCATGTTCAATCAGAACCCTATTTTTTTAGGGTGATCAAAAAATAATTTAAAGGGGAACCTGGCTGGCTCAGTCAGTATAGCATGCAACTCCTGATCTCGGGGTTGTGAGTCTGAGCCCCCGCTGGGTGTAGACATTACTTAAATAAACTTTTAAAAAATGAAATAAGTAAATAAATAAATAAAATTTTTACAAAACAATCTAAGGGCATCTGGGTGGCACAGTCAGTTGATCATCAGATTCTCGATTTTGGCTGAGATCAGGATCTCAGGGTTGTGAGATTGAGCCCTGTGTTGGTCTCTGTGTTCAGCAGGGGGTTTGGTTAAGATTCTCTCCCTCTGCCCCTCCACTGCTTGTGCCCTGTCTTAAAAGAGAAATTTAGAGACGCCTGGGTGGCTCAGCGGTTTAGCGCCTGCCTTTGGCCTAGGGCTTGATCCTGGAGTCCCAGGATCGAGTCCTACATTGGGTTCCCCACAGGGAGCCTGTTTCTCCCTCTGCCTGTGTCTCTGCCTCTCTCTCTCTCTCTCTGTATCTCTCATGAATAAATAAAAATAATAAAAAAAAATCTTTAAAAAAAAAGAATAACTTTATAATAAAGAAACCTAATAAACACTACCTCAGTCCATTGATTGAGGTCACTATCAACGGTCGTAAGTCATAGTATACCCCCCTTGTGATAAAAATGGCATTTTACCTCTGTAGCCTTCCTTCCACCGCCCCCATCCCCTGCCCACAACCCTACAGCCTTTGTCTATAATAAGAAAAATAACAAGTTCCAAGGCACCTGGGTGGCTCAATCAGTTGAACATCTGCCTTTAGTTCAGATCCTGGGATTGAGCCCCACATCAGGCTCCCTGTTTAGTGGAGAGTTTGCTTCTCCCTCTCCTCCTGGCTCATGCTCATTCTCTCAAAAAAATAAAATCTTAAAAACACTGAAAAAAAAATATCGAGTTCCAACAGATGGCATCCTACAATGTACCTAATCAGTACTCAAAATTATCAAGGTCATCAAAAAACTAGAGTCTGTGAAATTGTCACAGTCAAGAGGAGCCAAAGAAAACATGATGACTAAATGTGATGTGGTATTCTGAAGATTTTTTTTTTTAAAAAGGCACTATTTAAAAGGTGAGGAAATACAAATAAAGTATGGACTTTAATTGTAAAAATGTATCATAAGTTGTTCATAGGGGACAACAGGTGTCCACTTTATGAGAACTCTGTATTATGTGCATAGTTTTCCTGTAAACTTAAAACTGTTCTAAAAAATAAAACTTAAAATATTTATACAAAACCAATAAATATTGGCAGCTCAATCTATTTACAGAGAAAACAGGATGGTTTGTGGGCATGCATAGGTGAATGGGGTTTTTGGTTATTAGTGATGTGGGCAACATTAGGATTCATCTCAAAATTCTACTTGGGAGTCCTAGATAGTTCTTCAGCAAATCTGGCTATGGTTGTTCATTCAGACACAGCGTGATAAATCATAATGAATCTACTTAGCTTAGCCTTCCTTATCGCCCAGCTTAACGTGAGGCACCCTGAGAAATGCAGAAGACAGAAGACCTTTCCTTCAGAGCTCACAGTCCATTCCTGAAGACACTTGAATACACATGTACACACACAGTGTGTGATTGTAGCATCTGCCTTGGGTAACTGCTTCCCATATGATCTCCCTCCCATTCAAACCTGGGTCCCCAGGCCCTTGATGGGGCCAGAAGCAGACACTGTGATATTACCTGGCCAACTATGTTCTCATTTATAGGAATTAATTTCCACTAGACATTTGGACTGGAAATTATTATAGCCACCTTGGTTGCTACTGATCTTCTGATTTCTAGTCCTAGTTCCTCCTGAAGTCCAACTATGCTTCCTACACTTGAGTTCCATCAGATATTCATAACTGACTCATAACAAATAGGTTCCCTTCCACCTATATTAGCTTATATAGGTTTACCTTATTCTATGAAAAAAAAAATAATTGAGGTGCCTTGGTGGCTCAGTCCATAAAGCATCTGACTCTTGAACTGAGCTCAGGTCTTGACCTTAGGGTTGTGAGTTCAAGTCTGACATTGGGCTCCATAGTGGGCATGGAGCCTACCTTAAAAAAAGGAATAAAAAGAGAGGCATGTAGGTGGCTGTTGATGAGGCATCTGATTTTGGCTCCAGTCGTGATCTTGGGGTCCTGGGATTGAGTGGGGCTCCACTCAGCAGGGAGTCTGCTTCTCCTTCTCTCTCTGCTCCTCCCCCTGCTGGTGCTCTAATAAATAAATGGAATCTTTGGGGGGGGGGAATCTGTGTATCTTTTTAAAATGAATAATATTTCTTCTTTCCAAAGATATTTAGCACAGAACAAAAGGTGAGTTTCTGGCCTATGATAACTAGGGTATACTTGGGAGAGGCCGAATCCTTACAGACATTACCAAGGCAGGCATTTACGGTTAGATGGATCGCAGAGGCCATAGTGGTCAGTATATGGGTCTCAGAAACCAAATTTGAACGAGCTTAAGACAAAAAAACAAATTTACTGACTCATATGTGAAAGGTCCAGAGGTAGAATGTAGCCTTAAATGAAAGCCAACAAAGATGTTCAAACAGAACTCCACTAGTTTACATGGATGGTCCAGATCATAAACAAATTGGCTCTATTTCTTCCAAACATTTTCTAGGACAGACTAAAGGGTACATTTTTATACCACGATACTTTAAAGTGAAAAGAAGCATAGCTGAGGTGTTAGCTTATAAAACACAAGGCAAAGTGGTTCAATGAAGGGCAGGGCAGGGGTTAGGATAAGACTTAAGGAAAAACTCAAGAGATTCTTTAAAGGATTCAGGGGGAAAAGGGGGGTCAGATTGGGAGTTTGGAAAGCTTATGCTCCTGTGCTGTTCAGGGTGTAGCTTCCCATTTCTTTATTTGTTCTTTCTTGAGTAGTTGTGTCTGGGGGCAGATTTGTGAGAAGCTTCATTTTTACTGTGGACACCATCCTGTTGCTCTGTAAGGTAACACAACTTCCCCTTTCTGAAAAACTCAGATGAGGAAGCTAGGTAAAACAAAACAAAACAAAACAAAACACCAAAACAACAACAACAACAAAAACAAAGGTAATCTTCACTAAGGAAAAGTGAAATTCAAGCACCTGGGTTTCTTTGTGTTTCTCTTTCCCAGGCCATGTGGTTTTAAAGTGAATATCAGTGTTTCAGTGACAGAGATGAGGACCAGGAGCAAACAAGAGGAAATGGCTTTGAGACTGGCACCAATAAAAAAATGCCATATCACACCCATTACAAACAGCATTTGTTATTTACTTTATGTTGTGCTTCTTTTAATCATACATAAACTTGAATCATCCTTTCATGGTGTAACAATCTCAAAACCTGGAAATGACAATGTCCAAACCATAAGGTACTGGCATAAAGTACAGGATTTCCACTGCTCAGATGTCCACATGATTTGTAGAGATAGGTTCCAAAGAGACTAAGTTCCAGCCAACCAATTACCAATTCTCATTTAAAAAATATAAATTTAGGGATGCCTGGGTGGCTCAGCAGTTGAGCATCTGCCTTTGGCTCAGGGTGTGATCTCGGAGTCCCAGGATCGAGTCCCATATTGGGTTCTCTGCATGGAGCCTGCTTTTCCTCCCTCTTCCTATGTCTCTGCCTCTCTCTGTGTGTCTCTCATGAATAAATAAATAAACCTTAAAAAAATAAATATAAATAAATAAATATGAATTTAGAGGCACCTGGATGGCTCAGTTGGTTGGGCATCTGACTCTTGGTTTTGATATTTTTTTATTTTTAATTTTTTTAAAGATTTAATTTATTCATGAGACACAGAGAGAGAGAGAGAGAGAGAGAGAGAGAGGCAGAGACACAGGCAGAGGGAGAAGCAGGCTCCACGCAGGGAGGCCAACGCAGGACTCAATCCTGGGACTCCAGGATCACGCCCTGGGCCAAAGGCAGGTGCTAAACACCTGAGCCACCCAGGGATCCCCGAAGCTTGGTTTTTATATGAGAACCATCAGTAGAGGAAATAGAGAGTCTAGGGCTAGATTTGGATCTAAACTCTATCTCATCTTAGCTATGTGGCCTCAGGCAAGTTGTTGGTAAAATTTAGATACCTCCATCTACTGTGTAAGGATACTTATAAAGGTAAGGATCAGATATGTTATCAAAGGTACTGCATGGCACATAGCAGGTGGCACATAAATAATAAATAGTATTATAGCTGTATCCTCATGTTTCATCTGAAAGCAAGTCTAGTCTTTTCTGGATGCATTATAAAAGAATTAAGTTTTTTAGGAGCACCCGGCTGGCTCAGTTGGTGGAACATGCAACTGTTGGTCTTGGGGTTGTGAATTCAAGCCCCACATTGGGTGTAGAGATTACTTTTTAAAGTCTTTAAAAATGGGATCCCTGGGTGGCGCAGCAGTTTAGCGCCTGCCTTTGGCCCAGGGCGCGATCCTGGAGACCCAGGATCAAGTCCCACATCGGGCTCCCGGTGCATGGAGCCTGCTTCTCTCTCTGCCTATGTCTCTGCCTCTCTCTCTCTCTCTCTCTCTGTGACTATAATAAAGAAATAAAAATTTTAAAAAAAGTCTTTAAAAATTAATTTTTTTAAATGCTGAATATATGTGATTAAGTTGACTTGTCCTTTCAATACAAGGACTGGTACCGGTATCTTTTAAATAAATTAATGTTAGGTTACCAAAAATATCTGCAATTACCAACAGTTTAGTAGACTGTGTGGGTATTTCTTACCTTAAATTTACATAACTGGAATCACAATCTTCTACCCTAGGCTTTCAGGAAAAAAACCAGGATTTCTCAAGCACCTGCCAAATACTCAGTATCATGAAGAGTGTAGTCATATGAATTATTAGGACTGGAGATTAAACATTAGATTCAAACATTAGTAGTAAGAATGGGACTATCCTTTCCTGTAATTCATGTGACAGTGAAATAACCAAGCCCTAATGAAAGATATCTCTTTAGTAATGTTAGAAGGCTATCAGTAGGTTTTAAAGGTAATTACAAAAATTGTTTATTTCCCTTGTTTAATTAACGCAGTCACTAGAACTTCAATCTCAGTGTTTAATTTTCCCCCAACAGTTTAGCTATGTCCAAGAAAAACAAGCATTTGAAGACTGGCATGGCAGATAACAAAATATTATTACCTTGTACTAGCTTCTCCTTACCAGATGGTTTCAGTAAAAACAGAACTCCCAATTGGTCTACTTGGTTGCCACTTCATGTCCATTAATACAATCAAAGTCTTGATTTTTGCCTCCTGTGATTCTCAACTGAGCAACTAACTTCAAAGAAAGAGCAGCAGAAGGAGTACTAAAGAACCACAAAACTCTCCATAAACTTACACCAAATACAACATTAGCACCGATACAGGTGACTTTCATGCTTCTCAATTTCTTTTCTTCCAGAACACCCTAGGATTACAGAGCCAACACTTCTGCTTTAAAAAAAAAAATAATAATAACTGTAGTCAGGGCAAGAAAAGGAAAACAGTATCTTTATTGTGTGTAGTTCTAACAAACATTCACTGTGTGCACATTCCAGCAGAAAGAGACAAAGATCTTTGTTCCAAATATGCTGAAATAAAATAGGTAAACAAACTCCATTATTGAATACACAAAAAGGAATGTTAATATTACTCGTTCACAGTTGAGGGTGAAGTAAAAAAGAAAGGAGGTTAAATAGTCATAATATTTTGTCCAACGAGCACATGTAGACTATAGGTACAGAAGAGCAGCTCCTAAACCTTATGAGTAAGATGCTAGATATTGGGTAGGTAACTTGACAAATACCTCTCTGCTTTCTGGAACCTCCCTCTGAAATCACCCCCACAAATTCCAAACCAGGCCCTTTCAGAGAACAACAGCCAAATGTGAACTAAACTCCCCATTACTCTTGTGATATCTGGCAACAGAATGAGATGGTTTAAAAAAAGAAAAAGTCAGTCTCTTGTTGAGACAAGACACGTCTGAATCTATTTCTCCCAGGGAAGGAAGTAATGAACGTTAATATTTCTGCATTTCAATCTCCTAAATGGAATTTAATCAGATAGGTATCGCTTGAGACTTGAAGCATGAGATACCATAAGTAATGATATACCTGGCCTATAAGTATAAAGCCTTTCTCATTGCTTCACATCGGAACTAAATGAGTATAAACTCAACAATGCTCTTGTCTAACAACACATGCGTTTATGGCAACTGCTAAAAGAACTTTACAGGCTCAAATTATAGGTTCCAATGGATTTTTGTTTCTGTTTAAGAGGTTACATAAGAATTAAACACAGTATCAACTTTGTCCCTACCACTTTCTTGTCTTTACAAATGTGGAGGTATTTAGAAACTAAAACCAGTGACTAAGGGGCAGCGCTAGGAAATTTTGGAGAGCTGGTACTAATATCCCCATTTGGGCGGCACACGTTTTCCCTCCTCTCCTTTGTGATCTCCAGCCATCATGTGTACAGTGTGGTGTACGGCAGCAGCTAGTTCTCCTTGGGAACAAACAACCCACCACCCCAGAGACCAACTCTCAGGGGCCAATGGGGACTGGCTCCACTTGCTCTCCAAAGGGGTTTTCATGACCTACCAAAGTTGAGACTGTTATGAGAATTTGAGTCTACCTCTTAAAATAAGTCCTTTTTGATGGACTTGGCTAACATACTCTATTACTTTACTGTTTACAAAAATCTCTGCAAATTCACACACCAGCTCTACCTTTTGCCTGGCTGTTCGTGCAGGCTGCAGAATAGCAGTAAATGGACCCCAAAGTGGTTTTTATAATACAAAGTGACATCAGTAGTAGATCAAAAGAAGCCCTGGGTATTGGACGGATTTCATGGATGGTAGAGACAAAGTCTGAAAATCTTTTCCTCTGGCTCTAAGTAAAAACAAGTCCAGATATAAACAGGAAAAGACATGCAATTTTAAATAGAAAAACATACCTTTTGTGTTGGTGTTCACCTTAAAAATATTTTTTTAAAAAAACCACCAATTTTACTTAAGACTATCACTCTTTAACATTTCTTATAAGCCAGATGTTTTTCATTTAATTTTGGAGACTGCAACATACTTTTAATTGATCCAAGTTATCTGCTGGCTTAGTTTCAGCCTGAATGTTCCCCTTCCAGGTCCTCAATACTCCTTTGTTCTTCATTTCTACCCCAATGTGGCCCATGTAATCATGCAGCTTAATTATTATAGCAATTATATCCCAATTCTTATTCAAAGCAACCCTTCCTTATGTCTTCAAGTGGGAGGAGCATCATAGTTACACCACTTTTCTTACATAATAACCAAAGTTTTTTTTCAATAAATTGTCTAAAAGTGGCATCTGATACAAAATATTTTCTAAAGATAAAAGTTTGACTATTCCCATATCCCTGATCTATAAAAGTCTGCCAAAAAATCCCCTACAATTTCTCCATAATATCATGTCCGAGTGTTCAAATATAAGGTTAATATTATTTTGATGAATTCTGAATTCACTCTACTCCAGGACCTGTGCTGAACCTTTTTAAAAACAGTTTCCATGGGCGGATGCTGCTTTGCAGGGCACTTTCCTGTCTTGTCAACGCCATGGCAAGCTGGCGGGGGGAGGGCTGCTGCAGAGAGGAGATACTGAGCAGTGCCCATGGACCTTCTAGAACCAAACTGCTCCTTGCTGCATAGAACAATGGCTCAGAAGCAAACTGGGATTCCTTAAAAGATGGGGAGAAAAATCACCACAGTTGTGTTGGCAAAAAACAGCCCATATGCTGTCTCCTCAGGTGCTTCCACAGAGAAAAAGAGGTGAAGTCAAGCCAGAGAAATTCCTGAACTAAGAAGAAACACTAACATAATTCTAAATAATGACCTACTCTTCAATTAAACATTTATCCAAGGAACAAAACTACTAGTTGGTTTTGGGTTCCCACCCCCACCAATGGAAAAACAGCAAAACCACAAATTAGAACCATGGAGGTAAAATACGGATGAAATAGAAAACATTCTGTTGTCATGCTCTCCCCCTTTTGAATGCCACTTGACTATGGAAGTTATTTTACTGGGGCTAACAGAAGATCAAATACTGTGTCTTTGATCAAGCTGGGCTCTCTTGCTTTTATAAGCAAGAAAAAATTCACTAAGCAATAAATAAAAAAGCAGGAAAAACCCCTGGTAAAGTTCTACAGATAGAATTATAAATTTGTCCCTCACCAATGAAAGACAATTGGAGGGAATAGAAAGAAGATGGCTAGAAAGTGGTGCCACACCAAAGCAGAGCATGACATCTTCAGGAAAGGAAAGAGAGAAAAAAAAAAGAAAAAGAATGAAGTCTTTGGTGCTCTTCCTAAACTCCCGTCCTAAAGTAGTGTCTTCAATATTTTGCAAAAGAAAGAGGACTAGGAGTTCACCCTATCACCCCAATTCATCTCTCTCCCCCTCCTTCTCTCTCTCTCTCTACTCCCAAGAAATACAAGGGAAGCATGGTTCTGTCCAGCACCACTTGGCGGACTTGGGCGATGACAAGGGCTATCTGCTCCATGAACTTATTAGCAGGGAGGACAGAAGTTCATGGCCCTTCCTAGTTCTAACAAACATAAACAAGGAACAAGATCATTTGGCAGTTGTGTTTTAAGTCATAGGTGTGCAATTTTACTTCATTAATTAAGACCCTTATGATAAATAATAGAATTAAGTCAGAACTAAATGTATATATACATATATATATTTACTTCAAAGGAAAATGAAAAAAGGAAAGCTTCAAAACCAGAGTGTGTTGCCCTGTTAAGAATGTCGAATGTGCATTCAAAGAATTGAAAAGCAGGCATTTTTACCAAAGGGCAATGTCACTAGGACATCTGGGATTGTAATTATAAAACAAAGTTGGGAAACGCAAAGGGGCTGGTGGAAGCCAGCAGAGAGAGGGGCCACTGGCAGGGACACAGAACAATGAGCAGGTGCTTTGGGAATAAGGCTCTGGGAAGTGAAGGGCTCTGGCCCCAGGTCTGGGGTGGATGTCCGGCCAACCATTTGGGCTCCAAAGGGGAAGCACATACTCGGCAGGATTCAAGAAGAGGGCATCGCTCGGCCTCCAAACAAGTCTCTAGCTCACACTCCCAATGGATATGCTTTCCAACTTCCACACAGTCTCCTCAGGATGATTTGCTTTCCGACGTGTAGTAACGGTACAGGAAACCTAAGACAATGGCGCCTATGATGGGCAAAATCCAATACGACCAGCAACTAGAAGTGGGGGGAAAGCAAAGAAGCCATGAACACCTGATACCAAACATTTGCTACCTTTCAACATGTACATTTTAATATTTCTTATAAGCAAAGAGTTTTGATTTACTTTGGGAAGTTTAACTGCTTTTATCACCCAAGTAGCAGGAAAAAAATAAAAATTTGGATTGGCACGATACTAATTTTTAAAATAAAAAACAATATATAGTATGACACTAAAAATATACACATATGTACACACCTCTTTATATGTTTTTACAAAGACAAGTAGTGGTTATTTTTGGGTTACAAGATTGTGGATGGCTTCAATTTTTCCTCTTTGTGCTTTGTTTTTATATATTCTACAACTGACATTCTGAAGCAAGAAAAAAGCCACCGTTTTATAGATATAATTATAAATTTAGAAACAATATCATCAAATACAACTATTGGCAATGTTACATCTGTCTCATGTAGATTTTCTAAATTTAATCCTCACAACAACCCTATGAAATAGTTGCTACTATTACTCTCATATACGTAGAGAATACAAGCATCACACACAAAATCACAAAGCAGAGGGAGTCAACCAGTCTGATCCCAGATCCATCCTCTTGATCTCTAGTTAAGTTTGGACACTAACAAGGATATATATCGACACTGAACACATTGAAAAGTGAAATAAATGGCAGGTGGCTTAAGAAAAATTGGGGTGCCTGAGTAACTCTGTCGGTTAAGCAACTGACTTAGTATTGGCCCAGGTCATGATCTAGGGGTCGTGGGATCGAGCCCTAATTGAGCCTGCTTGAGATTATCTCTCTCTCTCTTCCTCCTGCTCGAAAACAAATAAATAAATCTTAAAAAAAAAAAAAAGTTAAATAAAGTTAAATAAATGGCAGTTGGCTTGAGAAGTCCTTCCTGTAAGAGACTTTCCTTGGAAATTTTGGAATAAGTTGTCACTCTTCTTAAAACAATTCTTCCCTGGGGCGCCTGGGTGATTTAGTCGGTAAAGCGTCTGCCTTTGGCTCTGGTCATGATCCCGGGGTCCTGGGATCGAGCCCCGCACTGGGCTCCCTGTTCAGTGGGAAGCCTGCATCTCCCTCTCACTGTGTGCACACTCACTCTCTCTTTCTCTTAAATAAATAAATAAAATCTTTAAAAAACCAACAATAATTCTTCCCTAATAAAGCTCCTTAGCACTGGTGGTCTTTTATTTTTATTTATTTTTATTTTTATTTATTTATGATAGTCACACACAGAGAGAGAGAGAGAGGCAGAGACACAGGCAGAGGGAGAAGCAGAGGGAGAAGCAGGCTCCAAGCACCGGGAGCCCGACATGGGATTCGATCCCGGGTCTCCAGGATCGTGCCCTGAGCCAAAGGCAGGGGCTAAACCGCTGCGCCACCCAGGGATCCCAGGACTGGTGGTCTTAAAGTGTAATTTCTCCATGATCCAAATGACCTGCATGCCCTTCTACTAAGACATGTCCAGCCTTAGTATTAAAAGGTTGTGAAGCCAATAAAACCAGCTAAGGTTCAATAACAAAAGTGATTCTCCTTGCCTAAACATGCCTAGCACTTTGTACATTTAAGTATGGCAGAAAGCTGTTCCAGAGAAGTTTAGAATGTCAGCCAAGTAGCTTTGTGTAAAGAAAAAGAAAGCAAGGAAATTGGCATGTACAACAGCAATACTGCACATGGGAACTGTGAAGTAACGTCCCCATAAAGGTAATCAATTCAGATTATCTTGGAGAACAACCACAAGAGACAAAAGAGCTTGAAGGTAAGGTCCTTAAGAAAACTCCAAAAAGAAATTCTTCAGTACAAAAGACTGAGAATGGTCGACCACCAGTCCTCATACAATCCTCTGTAATACTTGTCACTGGGACAGAAGCAGAGGAAATGGATTTACGCTGCACCAAAAGAATTTTAGGTTCAACAGAAACTTCCTGGCCACGAGACAGAATGTCTCTTGGAGATCTGCTCATGTTACTGCATGCAGTTGTGACTCATTTGTCTTTACTGCTTTGTAGTATTCCACTTTATGAATATACCAGAATTTTATGATATACCAGAATGGATTCATTTTAAATTTTTTATTAGTTTATTAATTTATTAATTTATTGATTGGATTCACTCATTTTATTAAGGAATGGTTATTTGGGTTGTTTACAAGATTTCACTATCTTAAATAATGCTGTTATGAACATTCTAGTATGTGTTTTCTGGTATACCTGAGCACTCATTTCTCTCAAGTATATCCCTAGAAATGGAATTTCTGGATAAAAAATTATTCATATTGTCAAATTTACTAGATAACATCAAATTCTTTTCCAAAGTGATTGTACCCACTTATGGTACCCTAAGAGGGCCTAAGAACCTTGGTGGTTCACTTCCTCAAAAACTCCTCTTATTTGTAGAATTTTTAATTTTTGCTAATCTTGTAGCTGTGAAATATACTTTATGATTTTATTTTATTATTTTTAAAGATTTTATTTATTTATTTGAAAGAGAGAGTGTGTGTGAACTCAAGCAGGAACAGAAGGAGAAGGAAAGAATCTCAAGCAGAGTCTGTACTGAGCGTGGAGCTGATATGGGGCTCAATCTCACGACTCTGAGGCCATAACCTGAGCAGAAACCAAGAGGTGGACACTTAATCAACTGAGCCACCTGGAGACCCTACCTTATGATTTTAATTTGCACCTCTCTGATAACAAATGAAATCAAACCTTTGTTTCATGTGCCTATATTTGGGTTTCCTCTTCTGCGAAGTGCTTAAGTCTTTTTCCCATATTCTACAAAATTATTTTTAACTGATTTGTAGGAATTCTTATGTATTCTGCATAATAATTCTTTTTTTGAAGATGCATTTATTTATTTCAGAGAGAGCGAGCGAGCACAAGTACATGAGTAGGGGGATGGGCAGAGGGAGAGAATCTCAAGCAGACTCCCTGTTGAATGTGGAGCCTGATGCAAGGTTCGATCTCATGACACATGAGATCATGGCCTAAGCTAAAACCAAGTCAGATGCTTAACTGACTGAGACACCCAGGCACCCCTGCATAATTCTTAATGAGTGTTATGTGTAGCCTAAGCCCATTGCAAGTTTATGGCTTATGTTTTCAAATTCTTTATGGAGTATTTGGCTGAGCACAGGACCTTAATATTAAGGAAAGTCAACTTATTAATAGTTTTCTCTAAGTTTAAATATTTTAAATTCTCTGTCCTACACCTCAAATAAAAAAGAGGGAATACTTTTGTGGGGGGAAAAAACATCACGTTTTCTCTCTCTCTCTGAAACACTTCAAGTAGGATCTCAGAAAGATAAAAGAGTTCTATAAAATCTCTATAAAGATTTTTTACAAGCCACGGATTCCAGAGTTATCTCAAGTACCTTTAAGGGATGGCAAATGTATACCTTTCAGAGTTCATACTACTGTATTACAAAAACCACGGCAAGGGCTATTTGTAAGTAAACCTTTGAAAAAAAAATCCCTAAATACACACGCAATACATATTTTTTCCTTTCTATAAAATGCAATAATAGCACCTCCCCCCCTTAGATGGTTCTGAGGATTAAATGAGATTAAGTTTTAAGTGAAAGATGCAGAGCTGGGCTGAGCTACAGAGCTTGACTTCACAGTAGTTACTTGTCCATGCATTGGCCATTCACCCAACATGACTCCAATTTATGTTACAACATGACTTAAAAATTATGTAAGGCATGAACTTTTGAGATTACTCAAAATGACTGCAACTGCCAAAACTTAATTTTGCTAATAGTAAGGAACTACTGAATTTGCAATAAATTCGGCCCCTCTAAAATTAATTGTTAAACTGTACTTTTTAAAAATTGAGATATAACTAACATATTCTTGAAACACAGTAACACAATATTGCATTCATTTTAGGTGTACAACACAGTAATTTAGTAAGTTTATACTTATGCTTTGCTCACCGCAAGTGTAGTTACCATATGTCACCATACAACACTCAAAATACCCTTGACTGTATTCCCCATGCTGTACTTCTTATTCCCAAGTCAAACTGTACTTTTTTAAAAATATATTTTATTTATTTATTCGTGAGAGACAGAGAGAGAGGCAGAGACATAGGCAGAGAGAGAAGCAGGCTCCTTGTGATGAGCTCAATGTGGGACTCGATCCCAGGACCCCAGGATCACACGCCCTAAGATGAAGGCAGATGCTCGACCACTGAGCCACCCAGGCACCCCTCAAACTGTACTCTTAAGTTATGTTATACATGTATATTTACAGAAGAGTCTCTAGCCAGACATTATGTTGAGCATAAGGAAGTCCATTAAGGGTATACTAACCTTTTGCACGTGGCATCTTTCGAAGGGTCCTAAAGAAGACACATATTCAAAAGTTACCAACAAAAACAAAGAAGATTAATAGAATACATAAATCTTCCTAAATGTCTACATAAACTCTGCAACTAATAACATAACTTCATTGTTCATGCAATTTGACATTTATGAATCTAATGTACTGGGAGGACCAAGGATTCTATTTCTGATAACATACTAGTAACTCCCTCCTGAAGAACAGGTAAGGAAAGCATAGAAAAATGGCCTAAACTTTCTTAGATGAAAAAAAAAATGCTGTTGATATAAACTATATTGAAATGAACTAACTGGAGTCACAATAGTATGCCTGGTTCAGCTGGGCTTGCCACTGGCAGTAGCAAAGACTGTATTTTCTGAAAAAATATACTTAAAAAAAATAAAAACTTGTGACAAACAGATCAACTGTGAAATGCTCTAGAGCATGCAGATAATTGCTTTGTGGCTTATAAAAATGAACTGGTTTACTCTCTGAAATCATAATTATGATTAGAAACCCTAGGGCTTATTTAACAATGAAACAGGAAGAATGAAATTAAGGGGGAAAAATACCAAAATAACCTTAAAAACAAAATTTTGGCAATAAAAAGTAATGAACTACTGATCCATGCTTCAACATGGATGAACCTTGAAGACATTTATGCTAAGTGAAAGGACTTAGGTATAAAACACATCATGTTATACAAATACGATAGAAATCCATTTGTAAGAAAGGTTCAGCACCGGCAAATCTAGAGGATCTGTGGTTTCCTAGGGCTGTCAGGGCAACAGGAGAAGAATATGTGGAGGGAAAGGGCATGGCTGCTAATGGTATGGGGTTTCTTTCTGGAGCGATGAAAATGTTCCAAAATTGTGATTATGGTGGCACATTTCTATGAATATACTAAACCCCCCTGACTGGCATATCTTAAATAGGTAAATTGGATGGTTTGTGAATTTTATCTGATAAAGCTGTTATTAAAATTTTCAAATCCAGCTCTCTGGGCTTGGACCTGGCTGGGGGCGACATGGCCAAATGCACCAAGAAGGTAGGAATTGTGGGTAAATACGGGACCCTATATGGGGCCTCTCTCAGGAAGATGGTGAAGAAGATTGAGATTAGCCAGCACGCCAAGTACACCTGCTCCTTCTGTGGCAAGACCAAGATGAAAAGGCGAGCAGTGGGCATCTGGCACTGTGGCTCCTGCATGAAGACCATGGCCGGTGGTGCCTGGACCTACAACACCACTTCTGCTGTCACAGTAAAGTCTGCCATCAGAAGACTGAAGGAGTTGAAAGACCAGTAGAGGCTCTGCCATTTGAAACATTCCTAGCCTATAATAAATGGGTTAATTTATATAATAAAATTACTTGGGCTTGTTGTTAAAAAAATTTTTTTTCAAATCCAATTTAAGTAAATATTAAATGAAGTTCTTGAGTCCATTAATTAAGCTAGATACACAAAAGGCCTGCTAACTTACTGCCAGAGGACAAACCCATTAGCATAGGTTACTGCTGCCCAAAATTATCCTCTTTGTCATTATGGAGAAGTATGTGAAGGTGTGAACACAAATAACAACTCTGTTAAACCACAATTTTCAGTAATCTCCAAGAATTTCCAAAAACCCTACATACTGGTCTAGATAGAGATTGTGAAATGAGTTTTAATTTCATATATCCGAAACACTGCCATGCAAATGAATACATGCCCTAAACTCGAAAGACATTAGCCCACAGGCAAATAAAACTTTTAATAAAAAGTTTCAGATAAACCACATTAAAATACTACTATACTTCTTCGCGACCTTGATGATTACTGCTACCCAGGACATTTCTACTAGAATATCATGAGTCAGGTTAATTAAAATGTGTCACAAGTCAATCTTTGAGAAATACAGCAAATGCTTTATAAATTTGAAAGGTGATGGTTTTCGTAGTTATGGTAGTATGGGTATCAGATTAATTTCTAACATTGTCTTTTAAAAGATCCCACTACAGTAGCCATGAAATAACTGAATTTCATCAAGAAAATATCCATGGTCTTTTATGCCTTATCCACATATATACCAATGATTTTAGAACAAAAAAATGTACAGTCAGTATTTTAAAAACAGATAATTTGAAAGGCTTACATGAAAGCATTATGGACTAATATATGTATTATGTTTAATCTGTAATCATAGTAAAAGCCAAAGTTCATATAATTAGATTCTCTGGATTTCAAAACTCTAGCCTCTTTTACAACTTAAAACCTGGGATGTGTGCTAACTGGAGTGAACCTCAGGAAACAACTGAAGTGAACAATGCAGGAAGCAACTGAGAAAAGAAAGAGAGAAAGACCAGAGAGATCAAAATATGCTCCAACTGTAAGAGTTTCTAATAAGCAATAAAAAAAATTTTAAATATAGTTTTTTTTTTTTTAAACTAAGTACCTCAATTCCTGTTTTAAGATCATTTCAGCCCTAGAGGCAAAAAGGCCAACTTCCCTACCGCTGAAGGAAAGAGAAGAGAAAAAAGTGGACCCTCTCTTTAGGACACTGACAGCCAAGTAAATGCCAAACTACAGCAACTCCATTTTTAATCAACCATAATGAAAGAGTTGTTTAAGGCACTGCTCTTAGAAGCCAAGTACCTCAGCCAAGTTTGGAAATAAGCCAAGTAAGTTATTTTTAATTTAACAAAACTAAAAAGAAGGTTTTGTTAACACAAAACTTTCATTCACCCTCATTCTGCTGTTCTCTCTATGCTCAGCTCCCCAATTCCCATTTCCACTCCAAAGCTCTGTGCTCAATCTAATGGATGCTTAAGTGAAATTCCTACAGTTTATGATTGACTTTAACCTACCCCTTTGTGTGTTCAGGCATATCTGGCTGGTTATATCCTTGCCCACATTTTAATTTACATGTAAGATTTTTGGTCAGGAGAACAGGAACTGCTCAATTTTTGGCATGGAAAGCTGTAATTGCAATACTATATGATTTTAGTTATAAGAGAGCAGATCAAATCCAGAGTTCTTCTACCAAAAGCCTTACCAAGTAATTAACATGCATGTTTCTGGAATACACTTCCAAACAACTAATTGTTTTAAGTCTAATTGCTATTTTAGCTCAAAATTAACAAAAATGAACTGTTTGAATATATTGGTTTCTTAGGTTCAAAGTTCATTAAGGCTTAATTCCTTCATCAAATAATAAATACATATATACATTCATACATACACGAAACATGGACTCTGTAGGATAAAAGGAAATATTTCATAATATGAGTTGCCTTTTTATTAAGCTGCTCATTAAGTGAAACTGTCTATTGTCTTCAAGTTCAACGCTAAATCAATTCCCTCATTTATACAAATGAAAGGCTCAGATAAACTCTCGTTCTAAAGCCATATTTAATTAACTCAAACACAATTTTCTGACCCAAGGGCATTTTAGCAAAATCTGTAATAGCAGCCTTCTAAAGGTTAAAGAGAAGGAAACGCTATTTTCCAAGTTTGGAAAGACTGGAGGAATGCTTACCCATATGTAGAGTTTTCTATCTTGCACCTGGTATACAGAGATATGCTCTTCTAGACACTATTCCAAGAGGCACTGTACTGTGTGGACTCTCTTTGATATGGTTAAGAGAATGACAAAGAAATATAGTAATTGGCAAATGTATAGGAAGGGATTTGGGGGTCAGTGGGCATGGTTTCACTATGAAAACCGTTTTTTAAAAAACATGAGAAACACAAACTAAGTAATAGTGTACTCTGTCATCAGGACATTCACATAGGAAACAATGCACCAGAATTATTATTATAATGCATTAAATTATACAGATAGGGCATTTTTAAAGTGAATCTTCAGCCTAAACAGATTTAAACAGAAGGGAAATCTATTGTAAGGTGTAGAAGGAGATTTGGCAGGGGGGTGGGGGGGCGGGGGCGGCTTATGTTTTAATTCCTAAATTAGATGCTTGCTATTCCAAGAGGATTCCAAGTATTTAGAGTTGGAAAAAGTGGATTTTTAGCCACATGACAACTTTGGTGAAGCTAATGAGTATTTGGGTGGTCCAACAGTTTTTGCAGCTTTTTATTTAGAACACTTTGGTTTCTATGTGGCCAGTAACTTATAAAAAACAACTCTGGAACTTTTGGTTTCAAACTCTATTAGAAAGGATTTTTCTCCCATAACACAATGGACTTTATGGCATGAACTGTCACAATATGAATTTCAGCATTAATTTTTTTTCAGCATTAATTTCTTAAAATCTAAGAAGTTTGACTTGAAAATTGAAATACATGATTGAAATATTTGAAATACATGATTTTAACATTTTATAGTCCCAACTATGACATGGCCATGTATGCATCCTGAGGACAGCCTTTTCAAGAAGCTCCTAAGTATTAACACTTACTGTTTTGTAAAGTACATATCATCCCTAGAGGCAGCCCAGTCAAGTGCAAAATATTTCCCTGCATATAAAGGCAAAATTCAAAGATGAAAAACACCCTTTAAGACAAATTTCTGTACAACTAACTCTCTTGAGAACCCACTGTGATATCATATTTAAGACATCACTGAAGAAAAAAATTCAATATTCAGAGTAATTTCCATTGGGACCAAGGAGTGAAAAACTTGTTCTAACACTAGAGGGCTGATTTGAAAAAGATGTTACCTTATCCTTCTAACACCTTTTGCAAAACTACATACTATTTCTAAATAAAGCATTATGAGAGAACATTAATCCTTGAAATGCCTCAGCAATGGGCATTTTGTTTTTCAAGAGGGATTTTGCCATTACATTCTATGCTTTATTTCAAAATATTAATGTTTCAAAAATGAAATGTTAAACAAAATCAGGAACCATGAATCAACCATGCAAAATTATTTGGTTAAAGAGCAATTACTACTCATCTAAAGGGCATCTACATAACCATTCCAAACTTAAATAAACTAGGTTTTATGTATGACAGGAATATTAAACAATACTTTGAAGGAAATTTTTGGTATGATGCAACTAAGTAATTATATTACATAATTATAAACAATGTATTCTTTTTAGTTTCTCTCCCATAAAACAGAAGGTAAGCTGAATGTTATATATGTGTACCAGAAAATTGTTGTATAACAAAAGTCGGTAGCATCAGTAAGAAAAAAATGTATCTGCTTTTATTTTTTTTTAAAAAATTTTATTTATTCATGAGAGACACAGAGAGAGAGAGAGAGAGGCAGAGACACAGACAGAGGGAGAAACAGGCTCCATGCAGGGAGCCCATCAGGAGACTCGACCCTGGGTCTCCAGAACCATGTCCTGGACTGAAGGCGGTGCTAAACGGCTGAGCCACCCAGGATGCCTGTATTTGCTTTTAAATGCAACTTATAGATTGCTTCTAACATACATGGAATTTACTAGATTTCAAAAGTTAAAATTTTTATTATTTATTTATTTTTAAAGATTTTATTTATTCATTCATGACAGAGAGAGAGAGGCAGAGACACAGGCAGAGAGAGGAGCAGGCTCCATGCAGGGAGCCCAATGTGGGACTTAATCCCAGGACTCCAGGACCATGCCCTGGGCCGAAGGCAGGCGCTAAACTGCTGAGCCATCCAGGGATACCCAAAAATTAAAAAAATTTTTTTTTTCAAAAATTAAAATTTTTAAGTTAAAATATGAAGTTTAAATAACATGCTAAGCCTTTACGGAGACAATCTTATTTGGTTTTTATTTATTTTTAAAGATTTTATGTATTTACTTGAGAGAGAGAGAGAGAGAGCAAGTAACAGAAAGAATGGGGTGGGGGGCAGCAGGCAGAGAGAGAGAAAGAAGCAGACTCCCCACTGAACAGAGAGCCAGATGCAGGGCTCCATCCCAGGACCCTGGGACCACGACTGGACCCCAAACTGAAGGTAGATGCTCAATTAAATAAGCCACCTAGGTGCTCCACAATCTTATTTGTTTTTTGTTTTTGTTTTTTATGATAGTCACACAGAAAGAGAGAGGCAGAGACACAGGTAGAGGGAGAAGCAGGCTCCATGCACCGGGAGCCCGACGTGGGACTCGATCCCGGGTCTCCAGGATCGTGCCCCCGGCCAAAGGCAGGCGCCAAACCGCTGCGCCACCCGGGGATCCCTCTTATTTGTTTTTAAAAAAACACATCAGGGCAGCCCCAGTGTTGCAGCGGTTTGGCGCTGCCTGCAGCCTGGGGTGTGATCCTGGGGACCAGGGATCGAGTCCCACATTGGGCTCCCTGCATGGAGCCTACTTCTCTCTCTGCTTGTGTCTCTGCCTCTCTCTCTCTGTGTCTATGAATAAATAAATAAAATATTTAAAAAAAATAAAAAAATAAAAAATAAAATAAAAAATAAAAAACATATCAAATCCTGTTACGTACAGCAAATGACATCTCATCAAAATTCTTGTCTATGGAATACTGTTAAAGAACAATCACTGGGGATCCCTGGGTGGCGCAGCGGTTTGGCGCCTGCCTTTGGCCCAGGGCGCGTTCCTGGAGACCCGGGATCGAGTCCCACGTCGGGCTCCCGGTGCATGGAGCCTGCTTCTCCCTCTGCCTGTGTCTCTGCCCCCCCCCTCTGTGTGACTATCATAAAAAAAACAAACAAACAAAAAAAAAAAACAATCACTAATTGCACTGTATGGTAAGTAATTCAAATTTAAATAAAGATTTGAAAAAAATTAATCGGGTTTCTTGTAGAAAAAAAAGAACGATTATGATGAAATTTTTAAGTAAAAATAAACAAGGCACAGAACAGTATTGTGATTTTTTAAGGAAGGGATGGTAGATTGGCCTATCAATGGACTGATCAATGGATCGATATGTCCGTCCACCTATTTATATTTATGAATGCACAGAATCTCTTGAGAAGAATAAACAAGAAAATGGTAGCTGGTTACCTCCGGGGAGGGGGAACTGGGAGACTGAGAGTTGGAGATGGAAGGAAGTCATTTTATATGTATAATAAAATATATATATAGTTATATATACTTATACATTTTATATATGATTTATATATAATTTATTTTATATATTATATATTTTATATCAGTATATATTATATTTATATTATATAATCATATAAATAATATGCATGTTACTTATATAAAATTACATACATAAAAGTATACTTTTTTGCACTATTTCAATTTTTTTGCCATCATGTATTACCCATTCAAAAATTTAAATGGGGGGCACCTGGGTGGCTCAGTGGTTGAGCTCAGGTCATGATTCCAGGGTCCTGGAATGGAGCTCCGTGTCAGGCTCCCTGCTCAGGGGGGAATCCACTTCTCCCTCTCCCTCTGCCCTCCCCCACAATTCACGCTCGCGCTCTCTTGCTCTATCTCAAATAAATAAATAAATTCTTAAAAAAAATTTTAATGGAATAATGGTCAGGTTACTGAGTCTATTCATTGTAATGATATTTTAAGCAGCTGAATTGCTACCTAGATAATATCTGTTGAAGAAATGAATGAAATGGTACTGACTACTTTTATTAGGTTAGCATGCATATGTACCTCATCTCAACTGCCAGCAGCTCAGTTAACCTACAGGTGAACCCACCATCAAGGGAGAGACCTCGGGGACAACAAATGGATCTAGGTTACTCACAGTACAGCAGACGGGCAGGCAAAATGGCACAGGAAATACCAAGTGTTTCTAAGGGGAGTTTCCACAATGCAAAGCAGACCAAAAAAATGTTAAGTAGGAATAGAAGCCTGATGTTTCTCAGCATGGGGACTATTGCAGGGAGGAAGAGATTCACTGAGACAAAAAGGTTTTTAATTCTAGACCGTTAGCTAGGACTGAAGAGGTGAGAAAAACATCTGTTGCCAGATCTCTAGTTTCTACACTTGTACTTTTTAGTTTTGTAATATTTCAGGGCCTTGGACCTCAGGCATTATCAGTCGAACAAGAAAACAATGGGTGATTATCAATTATTTAAATGTTGTAGCAGAAGCAGTATGAAAGGTAGTTGCAAAAAAACTGGAGACACGTTCCTGATTTAGACTCTCCAACAGCAGATTCTGGATGGCTTTTTTCTTTTTTTTTTTTAATTTTGTGGGGAGGGGTGTCCTTGCAGGCAGGGAAGAGATGGGAAATTGTCGGGGGAGGAGAGAAGTAGAGAAATGAAAGAAGGGAGAAGGGAAGGGAAATGAAAACTGTCCCCTGAGGCAGAAGATACCTCTTAATTAGGCTTAAAAAAAAAAAAAAATACACACTTCTTTGTAGAGGTTTAGGAAGCCTTAGCCAAAAGCAAGTATTAATGAAATGAATTTTTACTTCCAATTTTTCCACATGCTTCATGGTGAGTGAAGAAAAATTAAGAAAAGAGACAGCTACATCATAGATACAGAAGTACTTATTTAAAATCTTTGTAAGAAATAAGTCTGAGGAACCAGGACTTTCTTCCTGGAACTGAAATCAGGTTGGAATCTAGCTTTATGAAAACCTATGTGGATGGCCTTGAAATTTTTCCCAAAGGTTTTCCTTGCTTGATATGCCTTAAGTACAGCAGTGTGACTGGAAACACTCTATAATGTACTCTCTACTTAATAAAGACTGTCCTCTGGGTACAACAGACAGGCGGACAACAGCTCTGAATATACTGCCTTTAGTTTATACCAGGCACACCAAACTATATTTGAAAACGTCTAAATTAATGCAGAATTCAGTGAGTTAAAAAGAGTTTCTTTTTCTGAATTTCTTTCTTTTTTTTCTTTTTTTCTTTTTTTTTTTTTTCTGAATTTCTTACCAAAAGTCCAAGACTCAACAGATTTCATTTAGCTGAGACATCTCTAACTCATTCTTTGGTCTACACGGTAGACAGTGCTTTCTACAGAAGAGAATTAAAGTTTTCCAAGTTTTCCAATGAAAAGATGGGCACATCATTTAGCAAAAAGTCTGGCGCATGGCTACCTGGGTTGCGTCAAAAGCATATTCCCAAATCCCACCTCCAGAGATTATGAATCAGTAGTAGTGGAAGCCTAGGAAACAGACATTTCGGAAACAGCCCAGGGATTCCAACACAGGTGGCTCAAGGGACAGAATTTGAAAAACTCCGCTCTCCATTCCTAAGAATGGTCCTCACCATATATTCAACTACCAAGGAAGAAAAATAGCAACAAGAAGCAATTGCAGACTTTTAGACAATTATAATTCCAAAATTTTTTCCTATTATTTTAATAAAGGTGTTTTCATGATTGTTGTAGGTTATGACTCCTAGATACTAGGTATATCACTTGTACAAATGGGAATATCCCTTGAATTCAATGTTTACTTTAACTGAGACCAATGTTTTCCACATGTTTGATACACTCAGCAAGGCCACATGCAGCTCAAACTTTACCTTTGTTACACGTACCAGAGCGGGAAGACAGACCCACAGTGCTCATGAAGCATTTAAAGGAATCATTTCATCCCCCGCTTCAGGAACAATTCAACAAATCAGAGTACCAGAGTGGAGCAAGATGGAAGAGATAATTTCCACAAACACTCTGGATTGCAGAGCAACAGACGGCAGACACTGTCAAGCAATCTCGAGTTGAAAGAATTCTATGTCTGGGCAGACTTTAACTGCCGTATCAAACATGTTTGTGATTCCAGCTCAGTGAGGAAAGAGAAGCAAGATGCTCAAAGGAGGAAAAGCTGCTACCATGAAGCTCTGGTAGCAACTGAACTGCTGTCCCTTGAAGTGAAAGGGTAACCTAACAGCTCTCTGAAGGCGGAAGTCAAGAAAAGCAGGAAGTAATAACGGAAAGGAACAGCCCCACTTGTGGGAAGCTAAAAGGCTTTCCTATTTTGTTCCTGGTATGTTATGCGGTACGCGTTAAGCTTTTCAAATATTTAATCTTTTGGTTTTGCTGTATCACTGAGTAAGTAAAATGGGTACAGGCCTATTTGAGCCCATACGATAAAAGGATTAAATCTGGGTAAAAGGGGCAGAAAGGCCATTCTAATCAATTACTTCAATCTGTAACTCCTGAGCTTTTTAAGTGAAAATCAACTTTCCAATTATTTTTCCAACACAGAATTATTATCACCTGCACTATTTAATGTAAGAATAAGAAATACTTTTTCTACAACTGAACCCATAAACTAATTTCTTTCAAAACCATACAAGGCATGGCTTTTTTTTTTTTTCAAGCAAATAGAAGCACAAACAAAATGCTTCCTACTGTTGAAGACTTAGCTATTCCTTTTTCCTAAGATGGCACTGAGTCCAAATTCCTGAAAAATAGGATTTTTGCTTGGAGGAAAAGTAAACACTTCTGTTGTTAAGATAATTTTTTAAAAAGCCATTCTATTTGCGTAAATAGAAATATAAACACTTGAAACACCAAGAGAAACAAGTGACTTCTTACCTTGCTACCACTTTCAGGTTTAAGGTCATCCTGTTAAAAAAGGAAAACAAATAATATTCTAAGTCATATCCAAACGAATTCTCACTCGGTGCACTATGTGCTTGTTTCTAACCTTAGACCGTGAGACTACATTCTGGGAATAGAGAATTCTCTGAGAGACGTCAAGGTCTGTAGAAGGATAGATGCTCCCCCACCCCCAACTCTGAGCCTATCAGGGTCCCCTGTCTATAGTTACCACCTGTAGCAAGGAACTTTCAAGAACAACCAAATCATCATTTTAGCCCAAGATGTAATTGTATTACAAAATCAATTTTAAAAAATTCCCAAAACCATTTCCCTTCACATTTCTGATACTACCGGTGTTGCTTTCCACACAAGAAGCTGTATCTCAGCAGAGCAAATCAGGCAAAATGATTGGGAGGATATGTAGCCTGATGGCTGGGTTGAATGAATTTCCATTTTAATACTGCATTCCCCCTTGTTGTGTTCTGTGGCTGTTCAGCACGCCTCGTCCAGTTGGTTCTTACCGGATGCACATCACCAATATAGTACTGCTTTAGCATTTCTCTGGCATCAGAGGAGTGGCCTACATCTTCAAAGCTTTCACTCGCATCTGCACCAGCTTGTTCCAGCAGGACCTCTTCTCCTCCAGGATGCTACAAAAAAAAAAAAAAAAGGTATTTGCTGAACACAGGGTCCTCTGAAAAGCAAACTAATAGAAGTTATTTTCCCCTCTTCTCCTTTTTTCTCTTTTCTTCCTTTAATGGGAGCCATGGGACAAACTGACATTGTATGCCACCTGACGGGATGCAATGGGAAGAACATAACATGTGATATTCATACCAAAAAATGTATATTCTTCATGTAATTGTGAGGAAATCTAGGACAATAGCAAAGGGAGATTCAGCAAAAATGACTGGCCTATGCTCACCCAAAAAAATCAAGGTCACAAAAGCTAAGGAAAGACTGAAGAACAGTTCTAGGTTGAAGGAGGCTAGCAAGACAGGACAACTGGGAACAATGTGTGCTCCTGGCCTGACTCTCTTTGGCAACATTATCGAGATGGCTACAGAAACCCGGATGGAGACTCTGGTCAAAGAATAGATGGAATTGTTTATTCTATTCTTGCAACTTCTAAGTTGGAAATGGTTTCAAAATAAAAAGTTAAGTAAGTGGTACCAAAATAACCGCCTCTATACCTAGGAAGTAGATTACATCTATAACTGACAAACTATATGACCCTGGGCAAGTTACTAAGAAACTAAGAGGTAACTTTTCTTCCTTGTTTATAAAATGGAGGTAACAGGAAGATCCTATCTTAACTATTATTGTATCAAATGAGATAAGGATATGAAATATTTTGTACTCAGGAAGAGGAGAAAGGTGTAACTTATATAATATGCTACCACCTGTGACTTAAAAGCAGATACATATATGTGTAATATACATGCATAAAATCTCTCTGAAAACAATGAAAAGGACCTGAGGACTGGGAGACATAAGGTAGAAGGAACATTTTTCACTGCAGACCCTCTTGAAATAGTGTTACCAAGTAAAGAACTACCTATTGAGAAAAGATTTTAAAATTACCTTTATCACAGTCTCTGACTTAAACATTCAATGAATATTTACTTACAATGAGCAAACTGAGAATTTACATTTTATGACATATCCAAATCTGTATTTTTAAAGTATCAAGTAATCCTTTTAAGGAGTTACTTTTTATAACAACCTTTTAAGCAGGAATAATATTATCATCCTTATTTTAAATAGATGTTGTTTATTGGGGGGAGCAAGCAGGGAGAGAGACAGAGGGGGAAGGAGAAAGGGAGACAGCTTCTGAAGCAAACTCCTTGCTAACAACGCAGAGCTCGATCTCACAACCATGAAGTCATGACCTGAGCCAAAACCAGTCAGAAGCTTAACCAACTGAGCGAGCCACCCAGGTGCCCCCATCCTTATTTTAAAGGTGAATTCAACTGAAACTTGCCTATGGGATCCCTGGTTGGCGCAGCGGTTTAGCGCCTGCCTTCGGCCCAGTGCGTGGTCCTGGGGTCCCGGGATCAAGTCCCACATCGGGCTGCACAGGGCCTGCTTCTCCCTCTGCCTGTGTCTCTGCCTCTCTCTCTTTCTGTGTCTCTCATGAATAAATAAATAAAATCTTTAAAAAATAAAATATAAAATAAAATGGCAGCCCAGCTGAAGGCAGCACACTACGCCTGAGGACAGCACAGCCAGGGCCAGTCCTAGGCAAAGGTAATGCCCAGGCTGAGGGCCTGGCCCGTGACCCTGACTAGGCTGGCTCTCAATAAAGATGGCGGGAGGAGCTCCGGGCTGGCTCAGTCAGTAGAGCATGCAACTCTTGATCTCAGGGTTGTGAATTCAAGCTCCATGTTGGATGTGGAGATTACATAAAAATAAAATCTTGGGAGGCCTGGGTGGCTCAATGGTTGAGCATCTGCCTTCCGCTCAGGGTGTGATCCCGAAGTTCCAGGATGGAACTTCAGATGCTATCTTGCATCAGGCTTCCTGCGAAAAGCCTGCCTCTCCCTCTGCCTGTGTCTCTGCCTCTCTCGCTGTGCCTCTCATGAATAAATAAATTCTTTTTAAAAAATAAATAAAAATAAAAATAAAATCTTTAGAGGCTCCTGGGTGGCTCAGTTAAGCATCTGATTCTTGATTTCAGCTCAAGTCACAATCTCAGGGTTGTAAGATCTCCCCATTCCAGTTCCACACTGAGCATAAAGCCTGCTTAAGATTCTCTCCCCCTCTGAACTTCCACAATTCTCTCTCTAAAGAAATAAAATGGAAATTATAGTCCCAAACAGTCCTTGACATGAAAATACTACTTCTGACAATCCAAAGGCTGGATTTTCAAAAAACAAAAACAAAAACAAAAAAAGAACTAAAAGGAAAACAGTATTACCTTCTCTTATGACTGATCCCACTATGCTTATAGACATGATGAAAGGGAATTTAACAAATGTCTTCCCTGATTCTTACTAGTGAATGGATAAACATAACATACTCAGGCTTTGTTACAACCAGAGTCCTATTTCCACTGACCTTGTTTTAAGCATATGCTATAGCAAGGAATTCAACTACTCTCATTAGCTGTGTCCTGGTGAATTTTACATCCTGGTACATCTATGTATTTGGGCTTCGGAGCATTTATTCTCTCATTTTGGGCCAAGAGAAAGCTGATGACCAATCAAGAATAATCCAGGCAGATGACTAGAGCAGCCATGGCCATGTCCACACACTGCAACAAAGCCTTCAACGCAAAGTGGAAGGTTCTGGAGCCAATGGGTCACCAGTGAGCACTTGATGATGTCAAAGAGCTCATGGCCAAAGATCTCCACTTTGAAGGGATGTTCAAAAAAGAATTATAGATCTCCATTTATTGAAGCAGGGATTAGCTCTGTTGGGAACACAGTGTAGCCCTTAATCTTGTAAGATGTTTGAACTGGGCCTCTCAGAATAAAAAGGAGAACACGTGAGCTTGTGGACGTGCAGCAAGGATCATTCTTGTCTGAGCCAGGTTCCCCTTCATGTTTGAAAGTGGAGGAAATTATTGTGTTCAGGGTGACTTACAGGGAAAGAACTATTTTTAAAATGTTTAAAAATTTCCTTCTGGTTGACAATAGAAATAAAAGGCAGAGCAAGGGGAAACTCAAGCCTGTAATAATATATAAAAACTTAGCAAAAATTCAATCTTTGGAAGTAACATTGCCAATTATAATATGTACAATTAGCCTGACATCTAAGCCAAAGTAAACTCCTGTTTCTTCGGATCCAAATGCCCTATATTTTTACATCTAATTTATGTGCTGGTGTTTTAATAATTTCCTTTACAAAAGTAATAATTTTTATTAATAAAAATTTACTATGTATAAGCAAAACAAATATCTCTGTATTGTTTATTTTGAACCTACAGTATGACATAAAGAGCAAATGTATCGAAATTTCCTTCAAATAAGTTATTTTTCAGAGTGAATACTCAGTGTTAGGATACACTTAACAAACCTTCTATGTCTCTTAAAACTGTCCAGGGAAAATTGGTGACCCTACACACTGCTGGATTCTCAAATGCCTTAAAGAATGATCACCTATAGGCTAACTAATGGGATATTCTTCACATGCAGTTCAGAATACATCAAGTCAACTAAAAACTCAACAGCTCTGTACTGTAATATGGTGACTCAACTGTACTAAAGAGCCAGTTATTCTGGAAAAGAGTTTACATATCATTATAAGAAGGTGGAGAGGGCAATTGCTGGCAGATACACAGAAAAAAGTTGCCCAGGAATAATCATCTGGGTTAAATGTCCTAGGGAAGTGGCAGGGTGCCACTTCTGTATCAAGAGGTAAATGTAATTTGCATGTTGAGTACTGTAATCAAAAGTGAGTGACTCAACTCTATAAATTAAACCCCATTGTTTTTTCTTTAAAAGACAAATCAGTTTTACAGAAGTAAAAGTGAGGAGATCAGAATAAGATCTGTGGATCCAATTAATGTCAAAATCCTGGTTGTGGTATTGTACTATGGCTTTTTTTTTTTTTTTTAAGACTTTCTTTCTTTGAGAGCACACGAGCAGAGGGAGTGGTTGTATAGGGAGCCTGACATGGGGCTTAATCCCAGGACCCCAGGATTGTGACCTGAGTTTCAGAAGGGTAGATACTTAACTGACTGAGCCACCCAGGTGTCCCTGTAATATGGTTTTGCAAAATGTTACCATTGGGGGAAATGGGTAAAAGGTACAAGGGATCTATTATTTTTTTACAAGTACATATGAATCTACAATTATTTCAACAAAATTTTCAATTAAAAAATCAAATTGAGGGGCACCTGGGTGGCTCAGTCAGTTAAGCATCTGTCTTTGGCTCAGGTCATAATCTCAGGGTCCTGGGATGAAGCCCTGTGTCAGGCTCCCCACTCAGTGGGGAGTGTGCTCTCTCTTACTCTGTCTCTCAAATAAATAAAACCTTAAAAAAAAAATCAAATTGAATTCCCTAAGTATATACCCCCAAAAAATGTATATAGATATATGTACTTACATACACACACAAATGATCATAGCAGCAGCATCTGTTATAACCCTACTTGAAAACCCAATGCCTGGGGTGCAGTCAGTTACATGTCTTACTCCTGATTTTGGCTCAGGTCATGATCTCAGGGTTGTGAGATGGAGCCCCACATTGGACTACAGACTCAGCAGGGAGTCTGCTTGAAATTCTCTCCCTCTTCCTCTGCCCCTCTCCCTGCTCACATACTCTCTCTCAAATAAATAAAAATCTTTAAAAAAATTTTAAGAAAAAAGAAAACCCAATTACCATTAGCAGAGTATAAATAAAGATATAATTCTACAGTAGAATCCTAATCAGTAATGAAAAAGAACCACTGCAATATCCACAACATGAAAGAATATAAACGGCAAACAAAAGACATCAGACATAAAACATAAGCATTGGAAGTCAACAGAGCGGGTACCTCGGGATGAAGAAGAAAGCAGTGATTAGGAAAAGGCAGAAGGAAAGGTTCCAGCATGCTATAAAGTTCTAGATGGTGGTTATCCAAATGTGTTCATTTACTAGAGTGACGTCATATGACTAAATCTCAGCAATTTATAATTAGTGGGAAAATAAGTTCCAAAATATCACATACACAACTACCCTTGTATATATATAGTCAAATTATCTTCAACAAGGGATGTAGGACCACTCACAATAGGGAAAGGGCAGTCTACTGAACAAATAATGCTGGGAAAACTGGATATCCACATACAAAAAAATGAGAATGGACCCTTCTTTTATCTCACAGACAGGAATTATCTGAAAATGGATTAAAGATCTAAACATAAGCCCCAAAACTATAAAACTCCTAGAAGAAAATTTTAGTACATTAGATTGGATAATGCTTTCTTGGATATGACAAAAGCATAGACAACAAAAGTAAAAATTGACAAATGGGAGTACATCAGACTTAAACATTTTTACACACCAAAGGACACAATCACCAAACTGAAAAAACAACCTACAGAATGAGAGAAAAGATATGTAAATATCATAAGGGGTTAATACCCAAGATATATAAAGAACTCCTAAAATTCAACAACAAAAACATCAAATAACCTGATTAGAAAATAGGCAAAGGACTTAGACATTTCTCTGAAGATGATCTACAGATGACCAGCAAGTATAGGAAAAGACGCTCAACATCAGTAGTCACAGGGGAAATGCAAATCAAACACAATGAGATCCCACCTCACACCCACTACGTTATTATAAAAACAAACAAAACAACAACAACAACAACAATAAAACCCAGAAAGTAACAAGTGCTGACAAGGATGTGGAGACGTTAGAAACCTTGTGGATTCTCAGCCATATAAAATGGTGCAACCACCAGGACATTCATCTCCAGACCACTTTTCAATTTTAAAACAAAACTCTATGTACATTAACATTTTTTTTTTAATTTAAAGTCTCTTTCTTCTGATATTAGCATAGCCACCACTGCTCTCTTCTGGTTACTATTCATATGAAATATCTTTTTCCATTCTTTCTTTTTTTTTTTAAAAGATTATTTACTTATTTATTCATAAGAGATGAGAGAGAGAGAGAGAGAGATAGGCAGAGGCAGAGGGAGAAGCAGACTCCATGCAGTCTGCCCGATGTGGGACTCAATCCTCAGACTCCAGGATCATGCCCTGGGCCAAAGGCAAGCACTAAACCTCTGAGCCACCCAGGCATCCCTTTTTCCATTCTTTCACTTTCAACCTATCAGTGTCTTTGGATCTAAAGCGGGTCTTCTGTAAAAAAAACAACTAAAGTGAGTCTCCTATAGACAGCATATTGTTGGATCCTGTATTTTTATCCATTCTGCCAATCTCTGTCTTTTAAGAATCTAATCCATTTAGGGGCGCCTGGATGGCTCCATTGATTGAACATGCAACTCTTAGTTTTAGCTCAGGTTATGATCTCAGGGTCCTGAGATGGAGCCCCACATTGGGCTCTGCACTCAGTGGGGAGTCTGCTTGAGAGTCTCTCCTTCCCTTTCCCTCTGTCCCTCCCTTCCACCCCTCATGCACATGCATACACACTTGCTCTCTCTAAAATAAATAATCTTTTTTTCTTAAAGGAATTTAATCCATTTCCATTTAAAGTAATTATTGATAAGGAGGGACTTAACTCTTTCAAAATTAAAAACTTCTGTACATGAAAGACATTATTGGGGCACCTGGGTGGCTCAGTCAGGTAAGTGTCTGCCTTCTGCTCAGGTTGTGATCCCAGGGTTCTGGGAATGAGTTGTGTGTTAGACTCCCTACTCAGGGAGGAGTCTGCTTCAGCTTCTCCCTCTCCCTCTCCTCCCTGATCCTTCTCTTTCTCTCTCAAATAAATAAAATCTTTTTTAAAAAGGACATTATCAAAAAAGTGAAATAAGCTACAGAATGGGAGAAAATATTTGCAAATCAAATATCTAATAAAGGACTGATATCCAGAATATATAAAGAAATACAACTTAAAAGCAAAAAGACAAACAATTCAATTGGGAAAAATCGGAAAGAACTTACACAGAGGACCAGTAAGTACAAGAACATCATTAGACACCAGGGAAACGCAAATCAAACCAAAATGAGATACCACTTTACATCTGGCTAGGATGGCTACAAGTGAAAAAATAATAAGTGCTGGAAACAGTGTGGGAAAATTGGAACTTTCATCCACTACTGGTGGAAATGTAAAATGCTCCTGTGGAACACCATTTAGAGTTTCCACAAAAAGTGCAGAACAGCCATATGACTGAGCAATTCCACTCCTAGGCATATACCCAAATGAACCAAAAACAAGCACTGAAGTAGATATTTGTATGCCAATATTCACTGTAGTGTTGTTCACAAATAGCCAAAAGATGGAAAGAATCCAAGTATCCATTGATGAACCGCTGAATGGACAAACAAAATACAGTATATATACATATAATGGAATATTATTCAGCCTTAAAAGGAAGGAAATTCTGATATATCTACATGGATGAAACTTGAAGACATTATACTAGGTGAAACAAGCTAGATACAAAAGGGCAAATATCTAATTATTCAATTTATATGTGGTACCTAGAATAGTCAAATCCCTAGAGACAGAAAAATCCAAGTGATTACCAGGAACTGGGAGGAGAAGCAATGGAGTTATTGTTTAATAGGTAGAGTTTCACTTGGTTATGACAAAAAAATTCTGGAGATAAATGCGGGTGATAGTCACACAATCACATGAATATGCTTAATGCCGCCAAACTGTACAATCAAATATGGTTAAAATAATCAATTTTATGTTATGCATATTTTACCACAATAAAAATTTTAAAAACCAAACATGAAGCAAAAGGAGCCAGACACCAAAGGACAAATATTATACGATTCCATCTATTTGAGGTACCTAGAGTTAAGCAGTTCTAGAGACATAAGGTAGATTAGAAGTTATCAGAGTGGGGCACCTGGGTGGCTCAATGGTTGAGTGTCTGCCTTTGGTGCAGGTCATGATCCCAGGGTCCTGGGATCGAGTCCTGCATCAGACCCCCCGCAGGGCAGCTTCTTCCTCTGCCTATGTCTCTGCCTCTCTCTGTCTCTCATGAATAGATAAAATTAAAAATATTTTTTAAAAACAGAAGTCATCAGAGGAAGTGATGAGGGGGTAGTTATTGCCTAGTGGTTACAGAGTTCTGTTTTGGGTGATGAAAAAGTTTTAGAAACCGATATCAGTATTGGTTGGTTGTACAACTGATTAAATGGCAAATTTTGTTATATATATTTTATCACAATAAAAAAAATAAAGCTAAGTTTATATACCTGAAATTACTATTAGCCAAAAATTTACTTTTGTCTGAATCACAGCAAAATAAAACAAATGAGACCCAAAAAATTTCAGAGGTTAACCTGAATAATCTAGATTGGGGGTCTACACTATTCAAATCTATTGAACAATCATAAATTTCTCCCTATTTTCATTCAGTAAATATAATACAAGGCGAGGCATATTTCCCACTTTTTCTAGAACCTGCTTGGCTTTTAAATCTCATGTGAACTTACCAAAAATTTTTTTATTTTGACTTGGAAGGCCTTTGTGTTTTAAGACTAATGGATCTTGTCCCAGCTTTTATTATGTAAGCAGTTACACAACATAACAAATGTTTTAAATAAACCACACTTCAACCAAGATCACAAACTTCAAACAATGACTGTGATCCATTCATTTCTCTCTCAGTCCAGCAATAATCAAGTGAAATACTTCAAAGATACAAAGGGAATTTTATAATGTCCTCTGGTGAAGGATTTCAGTTAGTTCATCTGTCCAAAGAATATGTGATAGGGAGGAAGACTTTTGGCTCTTCCATAAATTTATTGACAAAGTATTATCGAAAAGAAGACAGGGTTAAGGAGGGCACATGATGAGATGAGCACTGGGTGTTATACTATATGTTGGCAAATTGAGTTTAAATAACATTTTTTTAAAAACTTAACAAAAAAAGAAAATTTTGTATTTTAATACAGAAAAGAGAGAAGACAAATTAGTAATAGAAAATATACTTACAGATTATTAATTTTAGGCAAATGATAGGAGTCAGATGGCAAAAAAGAAGAGAATGCAAAGAATGACAGTTATGGAATAAAAATCTTGATGGGAAAAAAAATCTCACAAATTCTCTGAGTGGAAATCCCATAATGATGTAATAAAAATGTAACAATAGGGAAATGCTAAAGACCACTTGACTTAGAAAATAAAATCTAGAGTCATTAAGATTTTGGAAGCTGCAAAATTAAGCTGGGTGATGCAAAGGAGGACCTCTAGCCAATTAGATTGGCAGGTTACCACATCAACAAGAGATATGGAGGCTGAAATTCTAGAGGACAAAAACAACTTTCAAAAAATAGTCTGACAGGGCAGAGAAAGATGACAGACCTGAGTGGAGAACAGGAGGAGATGGTGCAGGTCCACAGGTGTTCATTCGCCTTCAGATTAGACAGAGCCTAGTAAGGCAGAGGTGTCCTCTAGAAGAGGATAACTCGATGGCTGCCAGAAAGGGTATAACTTTGGCAGTCACCACTGCCCAGGATCAAACTGCAGGTCTGCAGATCCAAACATAACTTATCCCCACCAGAGTAAATCCCACTGCTATAGATTTTCACAATTCCTTAGGTACCTTCACAGTATTCATTTATCATGACTGCCATTATTTATTTGATGTCTTCATTTACCCGCTAGTCTATAAGCTCCACAAGAATAGCAACCATGCTTGTCTTTTTCATGGGTGCATTCTAGAACACAGTATGCCTGGAACATAGTGAGATCTAGAGAGAGCTCACTCGGCCCTCCTTCCCTGTCTCGTGCCCTCTCTCCCTGTCTGGTATATATGCCACACCCATGCCCACATGCAAAATGAATAAACGAAAGTCAATTTGTTCATCAGAGCAACTCACCCAGACAGTACGGGAGGTTAAATTTTGCCTCATTTTATTTCTAGCCTTCCCTGAGACTAACCACTTGCAACTACTCAAGGAAAGAAAGCAGTCTTCCCATAGATTTGTTAATTTTACAATCTAGATGACAATCAAACTACAGTTTCTTTTCACCAGCCTTGAAGAAATCCAATAAGAATTGTTATTATCTGAAGCTTTCAGGGGTGCCTTCAGTACCCTGATATCAAACAGAGCCTGCATTCTCTTTCTTGCATGACAATTAGTTGTACACAGATTTCATTCTCCCTCACATGTCCAAGACATCTAATTTACCTTTACATCTTCAGAGTATCTGCCACTTAAGCACTCAAAAGATGCTGCAGGGAACAAGTAAATTTTATTATGAATAAAAATAACCTCAATCAATGAATGGCCCCTAACACTTACTGAGCTCTTTATGCCAGGTAACGTGAGTCTTTACACATTATCTGTATTAATTGTCACAACAACTTTGTAGAGTAGGTACTATTATCTCTATTTTACAGATGGGAAAGGGTCTTTACAGAGCTATTTGCCCAAGGCTATACAACTGTTAGATGGTATAGTGGAAAATTGACATTTGGACCCCAAAGCCAGTACCCAGACATTAAAATTATATTTCATCTATACAAAGAACCAAATTTTCTTTAAAAAACACAATAAAGTGGGACACCTGTGTAGCTTAGTCAGTTAAGCTGCCAACTCTTAATTTCAGCTTGGGTCCTGAACAAGCGTCATGGGAATGAGCCCCAAGTTGAGCATTGTGCTCAGCGTGGAGTCTGCTTGTGATTCTCTCTCCCTCTCCCTCTGCCCCTTCCTCCACTCATGCTCATGCATGCGCAATCTCTCTCTAAATAAGTAAATAAAATCTTAAAAAAAACAACTCACTATTAAGAAAATGAAAAGGCAAAATACAGACTGGGAGAAAGAAGTCACAATACATAGATTGACGCTTAAACAATACAGGGGTTGAGGTGCCATCAAACTCTATTTTCTAAACACAGCTGAAAAATCTATATAATTTTGGAGTCCCCAAATACTTTACTATTAGCCTCCTGTTTACTAGAAGCCTTACCAATAAAAGTCAGTTAACATGTATTTTGTATGTTACATACACACACACACACACACACACACATATATATGATATACTGTTCTTACAATAAAGTAAGCTAGAGAAAAGAAAATGTTATTAAGAAGATCATGGGATGCCTGGCTAGTTCAGTTGGTACAGCATGTGACTACTGATCTCAGGGTCATGAGTTCAAGCCCCATGTTGGGCGTGGAGCCTAACTTAAAGAAAAAAAAAAGTAAGATCATAAGGAAGAAAAATACTCTGCTGAAAAAAATCCATCTGTAAATGGACCTGTACAGTTCAAACCTGTTATTCAAGGGTGAACTGTATCTGAAAGGAGCTGCATCAAAATGTATCAGGAATGTTATCCCTCAATTATAAATGGGCCAAGATAGAACAGACACTACAAAAATCCATACAAATGGCCAATCACACCATGATGATACTCAATATCAATGGTCATCAAAGAAATAGAAGTTAAAACCATAGTTCATACACAAGCACACATCCATTAGAATGGTTAAAGGTACAATGACAGATACCATGTCAGTGAGAGTGTGGAGAAAGTGGAAAACTCATACACTGCTGGTGGTAGTGTAAAATGATACAGACACTTTGAGAAAAGGCCTAACATTGCTTAGAAAGTGAAAAAGTATGACCTAGAAATCTTACTCCTAGGTATTTAACCTTAATGAAAACATAAGTCACACAAAGATTTGTTTTTTTTTTTTTTGTTTTGTTTTTTCACACAAAGATTTGTACATGAACATTCACAGCAGGTTTATTCATAATTGCCAGAAAATGGAAACAACCCAAATGGCAATGGACAGGTGAACAGATAAATTTCAGTTCAATCACACAATGAAATAAATATATAAAATTAAAATTAAATAAAAAGCAATTGAAACAAACTGCTGATATATAGGAAAAAAACAAAGATAAGTGTCAGATATGTGAAAAGACACAAGAAAGTGATATTGTTGTTCTATAGTACTAGAAATAGAGGCACTTGGGGGCTCAGTCAACTGAGTGTCTGATTCTTGATTTCGGCTCAGGTCATGGTTTCAGGGTATGGGGTCAATCTCCACATTGGGCCCCCTGCTGAGTGAGAAGTCTGCTTGAGATTCTCTCCCCTTCCCTCTGCACACTCTGCTGAAATAGTCTTTTTTTTCTTTCAAAGGATGAGTTGTTAGAAGTTAAGAGAACTTAGTCAAGCACTCAGAATAATAAGCACCCAGTAAATACTAATTGTACTACTGAAACAAACCAATGAAAAGATACTATAATTCAGTTAAGGAATACTCTGATCAGGATGCCTGGCTGGCTCAGTCAGAGGAGCCTGCCACTCGTGATCTCAGAGTCTTGAGTTTGAGCTCCACATTGCATGTAAAGATTACTAAAAATAAATAAACTTTTTTTAAAAAAAAGGAATACTATGATTCTACTCCCATATTTATTTGTACATATTTGTATATATTGGTATATGCCAGAAGATGTGGAAAGATCAAACATTCTTGGGATGGAAAGTTTTACTTTCTTCCATTCTGTATTGCTTTTCCCTCCAACTTATCCTCAAGTTCTTGGCCAAAGTAATCCACTGAAAAGTAAAGTGCTTTCATGTCACTTCCATCTTTTTTTTTTTTTTTTTGAGATTTTATTGATTTATTCATGAAAGACATAGAGAGAGAATGGCAGAGACAGAAGCAGGCTCCCTACGAGGAGCCTGATGTGGGACTCGATCCCAGGTCTCCAGAATCCCGCCCTGGGCTGAAGGCAGCGCTAAACCACTGAGCCACCAGGGCTGCCCTAATGTCACTTCCATCTTAAAAGGTTTCATTGGTTTTCTAATACATTTAGGATCAAATCTATATGACCTACTCTGTCTTGCCTGGCCTGGCTCCCATCAAGCTCTCTGGCCATTCTTGACCTTCATTGGCTATCCTACAGCCACAGCTGCTTTCAATCCTACTAATGGGCCAAACTCTTGCTTGACTCTGCCAATGCTGTCAGAAAGCTCTTTTCTCTAGTCTTCCGAAGCTAGTTCCTTCTTAGCTCAATTAAAAGTCATCTCACAGAAGCTTTCCAGATCACTCTTACTAAAGTAGATCTCCTGGGTCGCCTGGCTGGCTCAGTCAGAAGAGCATGTGACTCTTGACCTCAGGGTCGTGAGATCAAGCCCCACGAAGGGGACAATAAAAAAAGTTATTCTTTTCAAAAATGTTATTTATACATAAGATAATGGCTTCCAAATTTCTCTCACCTGTGATACACAGTAAAAAAATAAGACTATTAACTGAAACAAAGGTTCACAAAATCATACATATCCTTGCTAAGGGAGCTGTACTTGGATATTTTCTAGTCTATGTCATAAGATAGCATAATCATTTTTTTTAAAGATTTTGCAAGGTGGGCAGCCCCAGTGGCGCAGCGGTTTAGTGCCGCCTACAGCCCAGGGCGTGACCCTGGAGACCCTGGTCGAGTCCCATGTCAGGCTCTCAGCATGGTGCCTGCTTCTCCCTCTGCCTGTGTCTTTGCCCACCCCCCCCCGCCTCTCTCTGTCTCTATGAATAAATAAATAAAATATTTTTTTAAAATGTTGCCAAGGTTTTGGGTTATCGTTCATGATTTCAATAAATTAAACTAATATCACTAATTCAAAAACGCAAAATTAATGTTAGGGTAAAGATAAATAATTCAATTACATTACCAATTCAAAATTATCACATTCAAACTCCAGAATAACATTATATCCATAGTTATTAAAAAAAAAAAAAAAGCAACTTACAGACAAGATTTTCAGATTAGGAACTCCTGTCTACAGAGGAACCTAAAAGTAATTTCAGATGGTAAAAAGAAGAATGAGAAGATGGGTCTTCCCATCTCTTTTTTCTTTTTTTAAGATTTTTATTTATTTATTTATTCATGAAAGACACAGAGAAAGAGAGAGAGGCGGAGACACAGGCAGAGGGAGAAGCAGGCTCCTTGAAGGGAGACCCATGTGGGACTCGATCCCGGGACTCCGGGATTATGCTGAAGGCAGGTGCTCAACCGCTGAGCCACCTAGGTGTCCCTTTTTCCTTTTTTTTTTTTTTGGATGGGTCTTCCCATCCCGTGTAATACCAAGTCAAAACCCTTGGTGCCATCTTTGACTTCTTCTGTCACTCCTCAAATCCAATGCATCATCAAATCCTATTGGCTCTACCACCAAAACACTTCCCGGGGTGCCTGGATGGCCCAGTTAAGTGACAAACTCTTGGTTTTGGCTCAGGTCATGATTTTCAGGGTTTTGAGATAGAATCCCACATGGTGTTCTGCTAAGACTCTCCTTCCCTCTCCCCTTGCCATCCCCCTGCCCACCCACACCTGCCAAAATAAATGAATCTTATAAAAAAAAAAAAAAAAAAAAAAGTCCACACATCCAAAACCTGATACTTCTTAGCACCCCTCACTGCCAAGCCTGGTCCAAGCCACTACGACCTCTTGCCCAATTACAGCAGCCTCCTACCTGGGCTCCTCAATTTTCCCTTTGTGATACAATTAAACCATTAAGTCACATCATGACTCCCCTGCTCCAGCGTGGGTTCCTATTCCAAAAGTCAAAATCCTTCCTAAAGCCTACAAAACTGGTATCTGTCCTCACTTGATTAAGCAGACCTCATCTCCTCCCATCCAGCCACTGTGGCCTCCCTCACTGTCTTCAAACACCAGACACACTCCTACCTCAAGGCCTTTGAACTTGCCCTCTCAGCCAGGAATGCTCTTCCTTCAAATATCCACACGGCTAGCTCCTTTAACTTCCTTCTGGCGTTTATTCTTGTCTTCTTCTTCTTCTTCTTCTTCTTTTCTTCTTCTTCTTCTTTTTTTTTTTTAAGACTTTATGTATTTACTCATGAGACACACAGAGACACAGGCAGAGGGAGAAGCAGGCTCCATGCAGGGAGCCTGCTGCGGGACTCGATCCTGGAACCCCGGGATCACGACCTGAGCCAAAGGCAGATGCTCAACCGCTGAGCCACCCAGGTGTCCTCTAGTCATCTTAATAAAACCAACTCTGGCCATCATATCTAAAATTCCAACCCTTTACCCTTACACCCTCACCCCTATAGACATCCACAGTGCTCTTCTTTGCTTTATTTTTCTTCTTAGAACCTATCGCTTCCTAAAATAGCATATTTTACAGTTACTCTGCTTATTGTCCACTCCCTGGAGACTAGTTTCCATGAGGGCATAAATACAGCTCTCCACTGTGTATCCTAAGCACCTAGAGCAGTATCTGACACGTAACAGGCACTTGATAATTATTTGAACGAGCAAAAGAATGAAGGAATGGGCTTGGGATGAACTAGAAAATCGGAACAGAGACGACAGAACAGGTAAGAACAGCTAAGGGCAGATAAACATCTGTGGCGCAGGCTTCGTGGGCAGCTCTGGCACACCTGCAAGTGTGAACCCCCCTTAGCAACCACTACTCAAACCTGAAATAAGGGTCCACTCCAGGCACTGAGTGTTCCTTCCAAGTTGATTATGTATTCTAAATCAGTCAAGAAGAAATTTGGGGGCAATGGAAGCACAAAAACATTACCTACCATTATGAACTATGCTTTAACAGGCTACAACCCACAATTTTAACTTAAAATGAGGCATATGCCAAAGGACTAAACTAAGGCTGGAATTCTGAAGAAATGCTCTGTACATAAGAGAAATCAAGGAATCTATCTAAACCAGATTCTGCTACTCATCAATTGCCCAGCCAAAATCTCTGTGAACCTGTTTCTCATTCTGTTAACCTAACAATCACTACATCCAAGTCACTCTCAACTAGTGATCCAAGGATGAAATAAAAGGGGAAATACTTTTAAGGTGCCTTTTAAAAGCATAAAAAGCCATACAAGACACTAAACTCTAAGATGTTTCCTGGCCATGACGATGATTTATTAAAAACAATGTCCTTTTGGGAAAACTTTACATTTCAAAACTTTTTATAGATTTACGAATCAGAACGTAGAAAAAAATATTTTACTGGTACATTTGATTCACAGAAATAACTAACGGAAATTAAGTTTTTTCTCAGGTACAAGGTTACATTGCACAGGAATTCCCAAGGAATTTACTACAAGATTATTAATCTATTACTCAAAGTGATACACACTCAAAATTGATATATGTTAATGTGAATACATGTAAGTACCACAAAGTCTCAGGAGCTGAGTGGGTGGAGTGTCTGTCTAGGAGTAAGAGGGAACTTTCCTGTGTGATGGAAATGCTCTGTCTTAACTGGGATTGTGATTACAGGAATATATTTGTCCAAATTCAATAAATTGTACATTTTAAATGCTCACAATTTTCGTATGTACGTACACCTCAATAAAGTTAGACAAAGTCTATCCTGCTTCCTTAAATTAAAAAAAAAAAAAATCACTCAGTGCACCAGGTCTCAAGAAGTTGCACAATGCAACAGGCTTGAAGATTTAACAAAGAGGAGGAGTCAACGGCCAGAAAAGTTAACTCATGACCTTCTGGCCTCAAGGTCAACTCCAATTAATAGAAGATAAAGGCAGCATAATGAAGGAGAGAAAGAAAGAAGAAAGAAAAGAAAAGAAAGAAAGAAGAAGAAGGAAGGAAGGAAGAAGGAAGGAAGAAAGAAAGAAGAAAGAAGAAAGAAAGAAAAGAAAAGAAAGAAAGAAAGAAAGAAAGAAAGAAAGAAAGAAAGAAAGAAAGAAAGAAAGAAAGAAAGAAGAAAGAAAGAAAGAAAGAAAGAAAGAAAGAAAGAAGAAAGAAAGAAAGAAAGAAAGAAGAAGAAAGAAAGAAAGAAAGAAAGAAAGAAAGAAAGAAAGAAAGAAAGAAAGAAAGAAGAGAGTCTCAGGGTCTTTTCAAGAAAACCAGAAATGAATTACTTCAGAGGGCGCAGTGGGAAGAGCACAGGCTCAGAGCCCTTCGGACCTAGCCTGGGATGGTTACAGGCTGTTAAACGTGTGACCTTGAGAGTCCTCCGTCTGAGGCTCAGTTTCCCTTTCTGTAAAATGGGGATGATGCTGGCCCCGCGGTCTGGGCTCGCGCACGGCCCGGTACTCGGTATGTGATATGCAATACATGACATTTACTGAAGCCTCTGGAATTTAGCGCCGGCTAGAAATGCATGCAGAACCGAGGCCCCTCGGCGTCGGTCCGGGGGAGCTGCGGCCGTTTCGCACGCCCCTGGCCCGCAGCCAGGCCGGACTTCCCTCCTCCTCGCCCGCAGCTCCTCGGGTCGGGACCACCCCTCACCGGCGCAGCTCCCAGGGGCCGTCCACCTCCCGGGCCCCACCTCTTTAAGGAAATCGGTGACATCGTAGACTCGCCCGTGGATCACCAGCCAGATCTCCTTCAGGGAGTTGCGCCTCGCCACCTCCTCCAATCGGTAGTAGGTGACGGCGGCCTCGCCCCCCTGCCCGTTCCCATCGCTGCCGCCGGCTGCCTCCGTCGCCATGGGGCCGGGGATTCCGCTCTTCGCCGCCGCTCTCCGCGTTTCCGAGGGTAACTTCCTCGGGGGGGGCCCTGGCGCTCAGCCCTGCCCGGCTTCCGTAACCCGGGCTCCCGGCCGTCGGGGGGCTCCTGGCAACAGCCAATCGCGATTCCGGAGAGTTCCTGGTCCGGTTTTCTCTTCGCCAATGAAGCACGGACTCAGCTTCAAGTCCCGCCCACCCCTCGGCCGCTCCTTGCGGCGTCGGCCTGGTTCGAGGTCCAACTAACCAATCAGGATCTTCTATCCCTCCAATCTCGCCAACCAGGTATCGCGATTTTGGAAATTCGCCTGGTGGTCCCGGGGTGGCGGGTGTTACGTAACGGAAGGTCTCCTTTCGCCCCGCGTGCGGGCCTGCGGGGCCGGGGGAGCCCGGGGAGCGGGGCCCTTGTGTCCCTTGCCCCGTTTCCCTTCGCCTCCCTTCCTTTCGCCGCGACCTGCCGTTCCCGCACCTCCTGTGCAGCCGGTATCCCAGCCCGGGCTTACATCTTTTGATTTGATTTGATTTTTTTTTTTTTTTTTTGGCAACCTTCAGGCTGTGACCAGGCGATCCCCATCCCAGTCTCCTTTTCCTCAGCAGTAAAGGGCGAGATGACCTTGTTTAGTCGATGAAACGAGAGAGTGTAAATGCACAGCGCTTGGCACACAGTGGTCAGCACCTGCATGACCCCGGTGCTAGGAAAGGGGGGGGGTCACCTAAGGTCACGGACAGGTGGTATCCCAAGTTTCCCAAGTTTCTGCCGCTACTACGACTGATTTTGGTAGACGTCAGTTATACCTTGAAGTTGGGCAAGGGGATCTGATTTTTAAACGGATTATCTGGTGATCGGAACATCGCTGTGCTATTTTCGTTTCTGTGCGTCCTAAGAAGATCCACCTCCGCTGTTCCCAGCTAGAGGTCCCCGCATTTTGGAATTCCAAGCTCGGTTGATGTGCAGTGTCGTCAGCTCCTCACCTTTAACTGCCTTTACAAGTGACCCATGACATGTAATGTGCTTTTCATCCTGTCACTCTCCAAGACTCGCCACAATCCATCCCCAACCTCTTTTACTAACGTCCTCCACCGTTCCTTTTGTTAAGACTCGTGTACCAGCCACTGACTCCTAGATCTGCTGGTTATAAAACCACTTCGGCGATCGCACCAGGTCCACCAACCCCTTCCTCCCAAAGCCTACTCACTTTCAAGCTCCTCCTGAAATTTTTTCAGAAACTCTCCTGCAGTCCCAGGCTCCAGGGGTTCCCACCTCCTGCAGCACCTAAGCATATTACTATTTCAGGAAACCCCCTGTATCTGTAAATCTTGACTTCCCAGATCTTACGTCCCAAATGAGACTGAAATTACGAGAGAAAACCCTGACAACCACAACAACAACAAAAATCTCAGTTTCTTCCGAGAAATCCCATACGATTGTTAGGATCTTCCACAAGCTAGATTCAAATATTTACGTTCATTTCAGAGATATTTACTGAACATTTACTGTGTCACAAGTACTGAGATAGGGAACATAAGAAATAAGCCTTCTGGGGGCGCCTGATGGGTGGCTCCGTGGTTGAGTGTGTCTACCTTTGGCTCAGGTCGTGTTCAGGGGTCCTGGGATCCAGTCCCTACTTCTCCCTCTGCCTGTGTCTCTGCTTCTGTATGTCTCTCGTGAATAAATAAATAAAATATTCAAAAAGAAAAAAAGCCTTCTGAAACAAAAACATTCACATATATATAAATTTAAGTTCTAGAAATAGAGATTCGTTTCGAATGTAATAGGAACACATATTTGTTAAATGAATAGTTCACACTTAACCCCAGTGTGCATGTGTCACCCGAGGAGGCTGTTTTAAAAATACAGATCCCCAGGAGCCTGAGTGGCTCAGTCAGTTAAGCCTCTGCCTTTGGCTCAGGTCTTGATCCCAGGGTCCTGGCTCCAGTGGGGAGTCTGCTGCTCCTTCTCACTCAGCCCCCCCCCCCACTTATCCTCACTCACTCTCTCTCAAATAAGTAAATAAAAGTCTTGAAGAATACAGATTCCTTCCTGTCCAAACATGAGAGTCTCTTCCTCACCTTGAATCTTGGTTTACTTATTACTTACTCTGACCAATAGATTGTGACGGAAGTGTGGCTGTGCAAGATATGGAGTTCAGACCTCAAGAGGCCTTGAAGTTTCTGTCTTCACCACATTAGACCGAGATCAAGATGCTGTGAAGAAGCCTGGGATTAAGGACCCACCATTTAAACTCTAGACTGAGCCCACCCCTTCATCAACTTTCAGCTGAGTGTGGAACACTGAGTGAGCCCAGGCTTACTCAGCAGAACTGCCCAGGCAACCCACAGAATCCAGAGACATAATAAAACATTGTTTTAACAACAACAAAAATGCAGATTCCCAGCCCCACCTCCAGAGATTTAGGCCTGGATATAAACCCAGAAATGAACATTTTTAACAAGCATTTGTGATGACTCTGATGCAAGTGATTTGTAGACAATTTTGGGAAATGCTGAACTTTTTCTGAAGCAGATATGTCTTTATCTCTCATACAATAAATTAGTAAAATTACACAGCATTTCCTTTACTATCTCCACCTTTAGGAAACCGAGTCCAATAGTGTTTGTAAAGACCCTAAGATGGTAGTGTAAAAGAACTTCTCAACAAAGGGAAGGGTTAGAGAAATATATTTGGAGTACCATAATATCAAAAGCAGGTTTTCTGAGACTGGGAAGAGAAAAGTGGTTTGGGATTCCTCCAGTAACAGCAACAGGAAACCCACAAGTTTCCTCAAAGGGACAGACTTGGAGAGGGAGGGGAGCAGGGGAGGCAAGAGCCCATCAGAGGAAAACGGCTACGTACTGTACACAGGGAGATCAGACCTTCTGTGCAGGGCTCCCAGCTAGCAGACTACTTGAGACCCAGTGCAGAATCTATCAGCTCCACAACAGAGCTTTTGGGAAGTGAGCCATGTGGCCTGAAGGCTAGAGTGCCCTTCCTGAATGTTTTGCACTATGTAAAACCCCTGCGGAGGAGCGAACTGCTCCCATAAATGAGTAAGACTGAATTTTTCATCATCGTGCCAAATGGAATTAGGATCACACTAACTTGTTTTTTTTTTAAGATTTTATTTATTTTCTAACTTGTTTTTTTTAATATTTAAATTCCTTTTTTTTTTTTTTAGAATTTCAAACAGGTTCAGTGAAAGAATAATACAATGAACTTCCATATACTTTTAACTTAGATTACTAACTGTGACTATTTTTCCATATTTGATTTCTTCCATATATATTTATTATTGCTGTTGTGAATAATGTTAGACCATTTCAGAACAGGTTGCAGACATCGTGACCTTCACCTTCAAATAATTCCGTATTTCCTAAGAACAAGAACATAGTCTTACATAACCCCAGTATGATTTTCTTCGTCTTCTTTTTTTTAATATTTTGTTTATTTATTCATGGGAGACACAGAGAGAGAGAGGGAGAGAGAGAGAGAGAGAGAGGCAGAGACACAGGCAGAGGGAGAAGCAGGCTCCCCTCGGGGGGAGCCCAATGTGGCACTTGATCCCAGGACTCCGGTATCACGATCTGAGCCAAAAGCAAATGCTTAACTGGTGAGCCACCCAGATGCCCTCTCCACCCCGGTGCCCCCCCCAACCCCCCCCCCAGTATGATTTTCAAATTCAAGGAATTCAACATTCATACAAATCCAGGATCACACATTGCATTTACTTATGTCTCCTTAGTTTCCTTGAATCAGGTACATTTCTTCAGTCTTTCTTCTACTTTAAAACATTTACATTGTTTAAAAGCATGACCTCTGGACACCTGGGTGGCTCAGGCGGTTAAGCATCCGCCTTCTGCTCAGGTTGTGATCCAGGGGTCCTGGAATGGAGTCCCACATTGGGGTCTCCGCTCAGCGGGGATTCTGCTTCTCCCTCTGCCCTTCCCCACTTGCTCATGATCTCTCTCTCTCTCTCTCTCTCTCAAATAAAATCCTTAAAAATATAAAAAATAAATAAAAGTATGACCTCAGATTGAATTTGATTCCGAAAAATAATGTGGCCTAACTGTATGATTATTAAATTCATAGTCACCATTCCTGCATGTTAGCCAGAAAGTCTAACTGGGAATCCCCATCCCTGCCACTTACAAACTTGGTTAATATTAGGTAGCTTTCTTGATCTCTTTTTTTCCAAGTGGATACCCAATTGTACCAATACCATTTGATGAAAACATAATTCCCCAATGAATTGTCTTCATGTTTTTCTTGAAAATGGATTTTCCATACCAGTGTGGGTCTTTTTCTGAACTTTCTATTCTGTTCAGTGTTTTGTCTATTCTAAGGCCAAGTCCACACTGTCTTGTCTACCCTAGCTTTGTAGTAAAGCTTGAAGTCAGTCAATGTAAATCCTTCACCTTTGCTCTTATTTTTCAAAATTGTTTCTGCTATTTTAGATCTTTAGTGGTTCCACATAAATTTTAAAATCAGCTTGTTGAACCAAGTAAGCAAAGTTAATGTCACCAGTGATAAGTCATGTGGATAGCGTGGTATGTGATAGAGAGAGCGCTTCATCACTATGTAGTCTTCCCAAAAACTCTTGATCCCAGTGGAAGCATGAGAAAAACATGAGACAAACCCAAACTGAGGCGCATTCTACAAAATACCTGACCAGTATTCCTCAAAACTGTCAAACTTATTAAAAGCAAACAAAACAAGTAAACACTTAGAAATTGTCACAGACCCAGGTGGACTAAGGACATATGACAACTAAATGCAATGTCATATCCAGGACTGGCTCCTACAACAAAAAAAAAGGACATTAGAGAAAAAACAGTGAAATCCAGAAAAAGTAATAGTAATGTTCCAGTGTTGATTTCTTAGTTTTGACAAAAGTACTATAGTAAATGTAAGATGTAAATATTATGGGAAACTGGGTGAGGGGTATAAAAGAACCCTCTGTACTATTTTTGGAACTCTTCTTTAAATCCAAAATTATCCCGGGATCCCTGGGTGGCGCAGCGGTTTGACGCTTGCCTTTGGCTTAGGGCGCGGTCCTGGAGACCCGGGATCGAATCCCATATCGGGCTCCCGGTGCATGGAGCCTGCTTCTCCCTCTGCCTGTGTCTCTGCTCTCTCTCTCCTCTCTCTCTCTCTCTGTGACTATCATAAATAAATAAATTAAAAATAAATAAATAAATAAATAATAAAAGTTTAAAAAATAAATCTAAAATTATCCCAGAATCAAAAAGGTAATTTTTAAATCAGCCTTTTAATTTCCATAAAAGCTTACAGACTAATTTATAGAGAATAAACATCTTAACAACCCTGACTCTCATAATCCACAAATACGGTGTACTGCTCCATTTATTTGAATCTTACTTTAATTTGTAGTTTTCAGCATGAAGGTCCTTTGCATCTTTTGTTAAGTTTAGTCCTAAATATTTTATGATTTTTATGCTATTATAAGTAGAGCTATTTCAGTTTTCAGTTGTTTGGAGCTATAATCGAGAAATAGAATTGATTTTGTACACTGACTTAAGTGTCCTATGACCCTGCTAAATTCACTTAGAATTCTAGTGGATGTTTAGTATATTTCTTAGAATAACCTATGTAGCTATCATGTCGTCTACTAATACAGACAATTTACTTCCACCTTTCTAATCTGTGTGCTTTTTCTTTTTTTTCCTTGCCTTATTTTCTGGCTGGGACTTCTAGTACAACATTAAGTAAAAACGATGAAAGGAGCATCCTTGCCTTGTTCCCAAACTTAGAAGGAAAGTATTCAGTCTTTCATGATTAAATATGATGTTGTCCATAGATTTTTTCAGTTGATGCCCTTTATCAGATACAAAGCAGAATTTCCCTGTGTTTCTAGTTTCCTATTTTTTTTTATCATAAAAGAATATTGAATCCTGTCAAATATTTTTTTCTACATCTTTTGGGATGATCATAGGATTTTTCTCCTGTAGGCTGTTAATATGGTGAATTACTTTGGATGGTTTTGAAAAACTTAACCCTCTTTGCCTCCCTGGGATCAACTTCACTTGGTTACAATACAGCCTTTTTAATATATTGTTGGATTTAATTTGCTAGTATTTTTTAAAGATCTTAGCATCTATATTCATGAGGAATATTAGCTATAATTTTCTATTCTTGAATGCCTTTGATATTTTACCAAGCTTTTTGATGAATATTTACTGAATAACTACAGCTAAGTACTGTGTCAACATGAGTATTATACAAAACTCAGCACAGTGCCTGCCACAAAGTGTCCTCAGGAAATGCTGGATATTTTGGAGTTATTATTTCTAGATGCTATAAATGAGACCCACCTCCTAAAGAAACTTAGAGAAAGATGGCACCTACTATATAGAACTTTTTTCTTTCTTTCTTTCTTTCTTTCTTTCTTTCTTTCTTTCTTTCTTTCTTTCTTTCTTTTGTAGCCTCCTTGCCCAATATGAGGCTTAAACTCACAACTCTGAGACCAAGAGTCGCATGCCCTATTGACTGAGCCAGCCAGGCGCCCCACCCTAAAGAACATTTTTACATTAACATTTTACTTTTGGGGTTTCATTTATTAGAAACTCTCCCCCCAGCCGTCCAGGAGCATGCTCTGAAATTTATCTCAGATGAGAGTGGGATCAGGGAGAACCTGGATGGTTCAGTTGGTTAAGCATCTGCCTGTGGCTCAGGTCAGGATCCCAGAGTCCTGGGATGGAGCCCGGAGTTGGGCTCCCTGCTCAACGGGGAGCCTGCTCTTTCCTCTCCTCCCCGTTCATGCTACCTCTATCACTATCTCTCCCTCTCTCTCAAATAAATGAATAAATCTAAAAAAAAAAAAAAAAACCACAGTGAGATCAGTGTGTGAGGATCTGCTGCAGGGAAGTTGTTGTTTACCTTGCAAACTCATTCTACTGTTTTTGTATAAAGAGTGGAATTGGAAAAGGAAACAGTCAAGGAAAACACTGTGCATGCTCCATGAGACTAGAGCAAGAAACAAGGATTCTGTGTCATCTTTTGCAGACAGCAAACACAGCTCCTGTGTTCTCACACCTTTTTGAGGGGGAAGAGATCCCCTTTCCTGTTCCGGGAACAGAATACAACGAAGTAGCCTCAAATCTGCTCTTGCCCTTCTCAGAGTACTATATCCCCTGGCAACCTATTCCCTTCTCCTGCCAGAAGGAAGATAAACTCTTACAGCCTTCACAGTCCAACACTCTCCTTCCCTTCCTAGGGCCAGGCCTAGGTCATCCAGTGCAGGGAAGCTTCAGGAAGTTGATGCAAAGTTAGAAGCCTATATCCTTCAGGGTATGCCCTCAGGGAGGGTTTGGTTGCAAGCATCTTAGAGTTTTTCCAATCCTCAGGTCAGCCAGACATCCCTGGCCTGTTGGGTGGACTCTTCTGGAGCTTCCCCCTGGACCATCCCATTCAGTCTCATGCCGGTGGGCCCAACCCCCAACAGCCCAGCCCAGTTTCATTTCGAGAAATGAGAGAAACTATCATTGCATAAATAGCTGTTAAACAGGACGGTTTCTACTAGGGTTGGTTTTCCTGGTTTCAGAACACTCACTTTTTTTCCCTGCTGGTGTTTCTTAGTTTACTCTTAACAGGTAATAAGTACTTCATGTGTTTCAAAAACATAGACGTGTGTGTATAAATATATATGTGTCCATTTATATTAATGTATATATAAACATAAGCAAATTACCCTTCGTATGGATGTATTGATTTACATCCCTACCCACAAGGTGTGAGAATGCCTGCTTTTATAAAGTCTCACCAATAATGTGTGTAATCAACAGACCAATAAAACAAAGAGTCCTAAAATGCATTCAAGAATAGAAGACGTGGGATGCCTGGGTGGCTCAGTGGTGGAACACCTGCCTTAAGCATGATCCTGGAGTCCCGGGATCGAGCCCCACGTCACTAGGATGGCCATCGTTAAAAAGAAAAGAAAAAAAAGATAGACAATAACAAGTGTTGGTGAGTATTCACAGAAACTGGAACACTCTCCTACACTGCTAGGGTGAATGTAAAATAGAGCATCTACTGTGGAAAACAGTCTGGCACTTCCTCACAAAGCTACACGTAGGGTGACCCTATGACTTAGCAATTCCATTTCTAGGTATATACCCAAGAAAAATGAAAACTATGTGTCCATACAAAAACTTGCTTACAAATGTTTATAACAGCACTGTTCATAATAGCCAAAAAAGTGGAAATAATCCCAAACTCCATCAATTGATGAATGGATAAATATAGTATGCTATGTCCTGAGAGTGGGTAATTATTCAGCAGTCAAAACAACATGCTAGAGCAGCCTGGGTGGCTCAGCGGTTTAGCGCCACCTTCAGCATGGGGCGTGATCCTGGAGACCTGGGATTGAGTCCCACCTCGGGCTCCCTGCATGGAGCCGGCTTCTCCCTCTGCCTGTGTCTGTGCCTCTCTCTCTCTCTCTCTCTCTCTCTCTCTCTCTCTCTCTCTCTCTCTGTGTGTGTGTGTCTCATGAATAAATAAAATCTTTAAAAAAAACATGCTAATGGATGTACCTTGAAAACATCATGCTAAGTGAAAGAAGCCAGTCACACAACAGGCTGCATACTGTATGATTTAGTTTATGTGAAATCTCCAGAAGGGTCATGTTTTTAGAGAGACAGATTTAGTGGTTGCACAGGGCTAAGAGGATTGGGGGTAAAGGGGAGGGGGTAATGACTGCTAACAGGGTGGGGAGTGAAAATGTTCCAAAATTAGTTTTCATGGTGGTTGCACATCCCTGTGCCTGTACTAAAAGATACTGAATTGTACATTTTCACCTTCCTACCTTATTAGAAGTGAAAACTTTTCTCTCTGTAGCATTTCAGCTGTTCTCTCTTTAAATCTCAGGTCGAATTCATAGGTGTTCAGGATGTTTTGAAAGTTATCTAGGTAAGTTTGTGGGGCCAGGGGAGTTGAGGACACCTACTCTTCCGCCATCTTGCCTATATCCCGAATTATACATTTTCAGTAAGTGAATTGCCTAGTATGTGAGTTACATCTCAATGAAGCTATGGTGGAAAAAATGGACAGAACTTAGATACAATGTGAGAAGTCTGGATTAGTGTTTGAAGAAGGGCAGGAAGAAAGGGAGGGAGAAATATTTTTAAAAAATATAAAAAGGCTGTAATAATTCCCAAATGTGGAGCCAATGAAAAAAGATGTTCAAATGTTGAAGTTTTTTACAATGTAAGTGGTTCTTTTTGATAAAGACAATCTAGGGATGCCTGGGTGGCTCAGCAGTTGAGCGTCTGCCTTCGGCTCAAGGCGTGATCCTGGAGTCCTGGGATCGAGTCCCACGTCGGGCTCCCTGCATGGAGCCTGCTTCTCCCTCTGTCTGTGTCTCTGCCTCTCTCTCTCTCTGTCTCTCATGAATGTATACATAAAATCTTTAAAAATAATAATAATTTTTGTGTGTATCCTTCCTGAGTTTCTCTATGCAAATGCTAATAAATATTTATGCTTAGTTTACTCATTTTTATGTAAAAAATAGCTCAGTTCTGTGTCTTGCATTTTTTACTTAATGATATCTTGGAGATGTTTAGACAGTAATACACAGAGAGCTTCCTCATTTGTTTATACAGTTGGATAGTTTTCCATAGTTAATATTCATTGTTTGATATGAATGTTTCAAAACTTAACTAGTCTCCCACTGGGAAATTTGGGTTTCCAGTCCTTTCAAATGCTGTAATTAATAACCTCAGTCTTACATCATTGTCCACACGTAAAAGAAAGAACTAGGACTTCCAGGTCAAAAGTATATGCATTTGTAGGGTTAACAATTGCATCAATTTTTTTTTCACTGGCGATGCATGTAAGTGACAGCTTCCTCACAGCCCCACAGAGGGTGTTATCAAACTTTTTGAATTATACCAATCTGGCATTTAAAAAAATGCTATCACTCTGTAGTTTTGATTTTTATTTCTCTTCTTACAGGTGACGTTGAACATGTATATAGTTAAGCTTCAGAAAGGAATTTATCAACTTTCTATCTAGATCAATTCCTGAAAAATAATCCTAATAGCCAAGAATTTCTTTTTTTAATATTTTATTTATTTATTCATGAGAGACACACAGAGAGAGAGGCAGAGACATAGGCAGAGGGAGAAGCAGGCTCCATTCAGGGAGCCCATTGTGGGACTCCATCCCAGGACCGCGGGATCACGCCCTGAGCTGAAGGCAGACACCCAACCGCTGAGCCACCCAAGCATCCCCAAGAATTTCTTTTGAGTTGAGATGGTTTATTTTCTACATGCCAGCCATGAGTCTACCTTAGGGGATATTCCTTCTACCTGGAATGGTCTCCCATCCCGATGTCAAATCAGATTTTATCTCTCTAAACTCAAGTCAAATGTCAATCCCTCAGGGAAATTTATGAGCCACCTCATCATTAAGTGGCTACCCATTCTAATATGTCATTCTGTTTTCTTTTTGTCCATAGAACTCAGGGCTACACACATTCTTCTGACTTATGTATTGATTGATCTGTATGCCCACCATGGTAGCCCCAGTATCTTTGCACATAGTAGGTATTTACTAACCATCTGTTGAATAGATAAATACCCAGCTTCCGAATGAGGGAGAAAGGGTTAAGTTTCTAAACAGAGTTTTCTGAAACTGGAGTGTGGGAAAGGAATTTGGCCTTGCCACTGGATTAAGAATGCCTACAGGCAGCCCCTAACCCCGAAATGTTATTCTGAAAGCATTTTAGCTTCATGCTAACTTTGAGCCGCGGACGTGAGACCCACCCATGGTTAAGTTCAGGTTAGGTTTGGGACACTGGGATATTTTCTTTCATCCGTAATCACTGGATCAAGGCCTATAAATCAAATAGTTGAGACACAAAACACAAACAAGGTCGTAATTTGTTTCTTCCTGCCCTCTGTTTTTCTTGGCATGGAAAAACTCAAGCTTTTCCTGCCTGGGGATGGGTAATGACACTGGGGGGTGATTCATTAAAAGTGGCCTGAGTAACTGGCCTTTTATTTCTTCTCATTCTTTCCCTTTATTGTCCCAACTCATGTAAGGAAACACATTGAATAAAATAATTCTCCTGCTGATAAAGAACTTTCCCTTTGACTCTTTGTTCACTTGCAGTTACATGTTCCCAGAATCAAAATCTTGGCGCTAGGGAGGCCGAAGTGGCTAAGGGTGGATCCGATGTATACTTCTGATAGAGAAGGAAGGCCAAGAGTCCTGACTTATGGAAGCCAGTTTTTTTGCCTCCTTTTCTTAACAGTGTTGCCTATTTTAATAGGAAATTGTCCCAGTCTCCAAGGAATCTGGCAAGCGTTAGATGTGGGTGTGGGTAACTCTGAGAGCCTTAGTTCCCCAACTCTAAATTGGGTGTCACAATTATCAGTACTTTCCTCTCAAATGAGTGCCATCAATGTCAATCACTCCTAAGGCCAGAGAGAGAGGAGGAAGTGGTAAAAATATTCAACTTAATAGTACACATAGATAATAATATTAAGAGAAATTGCAGAGTACACTATTTTCATCTTTTACATTACACATTTCTATTTTTTTTAAGTTTTTTTGTTTGTTTGTTTGTTTTTTGTTTTTTTTTTTGTTGTTGTTTTTGTTTTTTTTTTTTTTAGAGACAGAGAGAGAGAGAGAAACAGGCAGAGGAAGAAGCAGGCTCCATGCAGGGAGCCCGACGTGGGACTTGATCCCAGGTCTCCAGGATCAGGCCCTGGGCAGAAAGCGGTGCTAAACCACTGAGCCACCGGGGCTGCCCATACACGTTTCTATTTTATTTGAAATATCTTTATATACTTTTTAAAAACTAAAGAATACTCCTAAAAATATATATAGAAAAAAAAAAGAAAGAAAAGCTGGACAATAGACCATAATAGACCAAAATGCTGACAACAGCTATCTCGGGGTTGAGGGCTTGGAGTGGATTTTCATTTTCATCTTTATCCCTGTCTGCATCTTTTTAGTTCTTTTCACAGATTGTGTATTACTTTTGTGATTAAGAAGAAATAGTAACAAATTATTGTTCTATTTAAGTTGGTCTGTGTGCCCCAACCTCCTGCATCTCTTTGTGGAAGTGGAACAATTCATTTTCCAAGAGGTGGGCAGAGAAGGACACAAGTGGGACTATGATCAGGGTCAGGGTCAGACTGTGGAAAAATACCAGTGATGCCTCACCCTCCGCATGGTTCTGCTGAAGGCCACTATTAAATCACTATTAAGTCATCCCTCCTTTGTTTTTTTTTCCCCCTCCACGTGAAATAATCTCAGTTCCTCTCACCTGATGTTGTAAATCTGTTGTAAATCACAGAGCCTGCTCCTAGAGCTCCATGATCTCTGTCCATTCCCAAGGCAACCAGCTCCTCCGTGGGGACCTATGTCGTCAGGGTGAGAAGTGAGATGAATCTATGGGTCCCTGATGTTCTAAACTGGTGGCTGTTGCTGACTTTTGGGAAGGGGCTTCAAGGGACAGCAGGCCTCCTCCCCACTCAGGCCCCAGGTCCATTAGGGGTCTAGGTAGTCAGAAAGTGGATTATCTTCTAATATGGCTACACATCGGGTTGGAGAGTGTGGCTCAGGACGTGAGCCCAATAGGCTCCCTTGTTTCCTAATTAAGCAGACTTTCCTACTAATCCCAGGCAGCAGTGACTAGGCTGCCGTCCCTGTGTGGAGTGAGACCAGAACCTGTGCTCCTTCCCAGCCTCATGGCCTGGTCCTGAGAGCCCGGGAGAAGGAGGCACTGGCAACTCATGCCCAGTTTCTCCTAATGTTCTTCCTTCCCTACGTGTAGAAGGCGAAAGGGGAAAAGAGAAGCCTAGAGCATTAGTGTTGTTAACCCTCTACAGGAAGGAAATATCTAGAGAGGGAAGGAAGTATTTTCCTCTACAGAAGTCCTTAGTGTTTCTTGGGTTATAGAATACTTTGAGGATATGAAGCAAGCTGTAAACCACCACCTCAGAAAAGTGCACATACGTGCTGGACTTTGATATTAGTAGCTTGTATATGCCTTCTTTGCTTTTCTTCTAGAACCCTGCTTTTTGTCTAAGGAACTGTTCCTATCCTACTCTATGCGAGGCTGTACTGTCCATCAGTAGGCTCCACCTCCCCTTGCTTTCAGGTGAGGCATGTGATCCAGTCCATCCAACCAGAGAAGCTCATTGCACCTGGCCCTGTTGTTTCAGGAATGGGCACTTGATTTAAAGCAACCAAAGAGGGAAAGAGAACTAAGAGAGGGTAGGGGGGAAGACCCATTCTTTTTTTTTTTTTAAAGATTTTATTTATTTATTCATGAGAGACATAGGCAGAGGGAGGAGTAACCTCCCTGTGGGGAGCCTGATGCTGATCCCAGGCAGGGATCGGGACCTGAGCCAAAGGCAGACGCTCAACCACTGAGCCATCCAGGTGCACCAATACCCCTTCTTTATCCGAAGAATACTAAACTGAAGAAAAGTAAAGCTTGAGGCTGTCCACGGCTATTTTGTCTGACTAGTGGAGTCTCAAGAATAGAGCCCAACAAAATGGAAAGGTGCCCTCAGGATATCATTAAACCCTTGAAGCCAGTCGTAAATGAAACCTAAACATAAACGAGCCACATAATTTCCTTTTTTTTTTTTTCTCCTCAAGCTAGTGTGTGAGGTAAGTTTCTGTTCTTGCAACACATGTGCCCACATAGAACTTGGCCTCCTCTTTCCAGAGGTGGTCAGACTCTAAAGCCCAAACCTCCATGGGACGTTAAGAGTTCTTTCTGTTAGTGGTGCCCCTTATACATTTGAAAATTGATCAAGTATTCTAAAAGATTCACATACAGCTGATAACTGAATTTGTGGCAGCAATATTTGCTTCTTCATGCTGGCACCATTTCTAGGTTAGCAGCAACCTGAGAACCATAGTGGGAGCACAACCTGGAGGGCCCATAGCTTGAGAGATGACAAGTAGCATGGGTGTGTTAGAATGTAGGAAATGCGAGGAGAAAGCGACTAATCCTCTTTTTCTTTTCTTTATTATTTTTTTCTTTTCTTTATTATTTTTAAAGATTCTATTTATTTATTTATTTGACACAGACAGAGAGAGCACAAGCAGGGCGAGCAGCAGCAGAGGGAGAGGGAGAAGCAGGCTTCTGGCTGAGCAGGGACCCTGATGCAGGGCTGGGTCCCAGGACTCTGGGATCACGACCTGAGGCAAATGCAGCCACGTAACCCATTCAGTCACCCAGAAGCCCCCTTTTTCTTTTTCCATATAATCCAAGAGAGTTGCAGGTGGAAAGGAGAGAGAGAGAGAGAAACCTACCCAAACCAGATGGGGGCAAGTTAACCTGCAAAAGGGCACTAGGAATTTGATACAGGGTGGTGTAGAAAAAGCTCTGAGATATAAGAGCTAACATTTTATTAAGCATTTACTCTAGGCTAGATGTTACACTGAACATTTTCCATGCATTATAACCATTCTGGGTGGTGGGTACTATCATTATTCCCATTTTGCAGATGGAAACACTGAGACTGAGAGGGAGTAGGCATTCACAAGAGCGTCCCACAGCTCTACAGCCAGTGGAGCCAGCTCCCATGTCAGGGCAGTCTGAATCCTACACTTCCTAACCACCACATCCCTACTCTTTAGCTAAAGACCTGGGTTATAATCGAGGTTCTGGCACTTGCTGGTTGAGTGACCTTGAGTAAATCAGCCTGAGTCTGTTGCCTCTCCTGAAAAAATCAGATACTATATTACATAAACTTAATCTCTTTCAACTCCAAAATTCCAAAAAAAATTTTCAAAAATTTTCAAGAACATAAAGGAAATTCCCAGCTCCCCAAACTAAGATTTGTATGGCTGGCTTGCGCTTTTCCCCTCAAGACCATATAGATTGGTTTTCCCATGGATTTAGGATCAAAGGGCTCCTTCGGGTTATGTATTCCTTTGAAATGAATTCAAAGGCATGCATTTTCAAAGTGCAGGGGGAACTGGAAAGCCTTCATCCTTGCTGAGTGAATCAGCATCCTGGGAGCACAGGTGACAAGTCCTGACCCATCCCTTCACTGTCAGATAAGCTCAAGGGTCACAGCTCTGAACTTGACCCCACTTTTCCTTCTTCCTGCCCCTTTTGTGGGTTTTCTGATAAGGTGCCCTAAGTCAGCTGTAGCACTGTTGTCTCTCTCTGCAAACATAGTCCCCCAGGGCGTGCACTCTGCCTGTGAGCTCCCCAGCTGCTTCCAGCTCTCCCTCTGCCCACAGCCCTTTAATTGCTGCATTCCAACAAATTAGCCATGTGACAGAAGATTATTTTTAACTTCAATAGAGCAGCTCCCTCTCTTTTAATATATCGTGCTTGGCCCACATTCCCTCGGTGAAAAGGGCACCATCGGCTACTTCTGAGAACTTTTAATTACTCCAATTGTTTGCAAACCTCTTAGAAGCTTGGAAAAAAGTATTTATTTCGCCTTTCCCAGGTTTCCCATTTCTTATTTAATGGGAGCTGAGGCTGAGTCCAACCTGGGGACTTAGCAGCTTCAACAGGTCTCCCCAAATCCCCTCCAGCCTCCTCCCACCCGTTCTCCACAGGACTTTTTTTTTAAAGTGCAAATCCACTGGGAGGATGAAAGGAGAGCAAGTTCTAGAATGACAGGGACTCCCACCCCAATGCCACACAGAGCCCCAAGGCGGCAGGAATGGAGGTGGGGCTGATGACCCCAGGAAGACTGAGGGCTCAGCACCTCCTAGGTTTTGGGATCCTGTTGATTGGGACTGATGGACCAAAGGCCCTTCTCCAATTTTTCTGAATGTCCTAAGCTCCAGGTATTTCTCTAATCTCAGGAGGCCAAGTGGGCTGTGTGGCCAAAAATGATTGGGATTATTATCACCCACCTCCACCCAGAAAGGTAGAGAAAGAGTTGCATTTGAGTCCCCTCAAAATTGAGAAATATGCAACTTCTTATATCTGAGTTTTGCAAAAAAGTTCAAATAGGTTATATCAGCATGGAATCATTCCAGCCACTTGCTATGCTATATGTATTTTGACACACAGTGAATTATAAAAAGATAAGGGTGTGTGTGTGTGTGTGTGTGTGTGTGTGTGTGTGTGTGTGTGTATGAGAGAAAGAGAGAGAATGGGTGTAGTTGTGTGTTGGTAAAAGGAAAGAAAAAATGTTCCAGGCAGTGGGAACAGCATATATGCAAGCTGTTGGGTGGGAAAAGTCAGTGTGTTCGGGGAATTTAAAAAAGGGCAGTGTGACTGGAATCTACAGAGAGTAACACATTATGCTCCCAAGCCCAGTTCTCTCAAGTTTTCAAAATTGAGGTATATTTTACATAAAATAAAATGCTAACATTTTTGTGTATAGGCCAGTGAGCTTTGATAACTGCAAACACTAACTGCTACCCAAATCAAGATTCAAACTTTTCCATTTCTTCAGAAAGTTCCCTAGTGCTCTTTATCCAGTCAATGCCCCCAACCTCAGGCAGCTGCTATTCTGATTTCTATCACCATAGATTCAACTTGTTTATCCTTGATTTATCATCACAGTAATAGGATCATACAATTTGTACTTTTTTGTGTACACTTCTTTCTATAATACATCATCTGTATTGTTCCAACAGTTCCAATCTGTATGGTGTTTTTCTGTTGGATTTGCAGGAATTTGTGAGTTGGAGTCCCGCGCTGGGTGTAGAGTTTACCTTAAAAAAAAGTCTTAAAAAAAAAAAAGAATAAAATCCCTTCCTTCATGGAGCTTCCATTTTAGTGGCAGGGGTGGGAGAAAAACTAAACAACTGAAAAATGTATTTGTATAGTGTGCTATCACTAATGTAAAACAGAAGAATAAAAGGGGGGAGAAGAAAGCATAAATGTATTATTTTATTTTTTTAAGATTTTATTTTTGGGGACCTGGGTGGCTCAGTCGGTTAAGCATCTGCCTTCGGCTCAAGTCATGATCCCAGAGTCCTGGGATAGAGCCCTGCGTTGGGCTCCATGCTCAGCAGAGGGTCTGCTTCTCCCTCTTTCTCTGACTGCCACTCCATCTACCTGGGCACTCGTGCTCTCTCTCTCTTTCTCTGTCTCTAGCAAACAAAATATTTTGAAAAAAAAAAAAGATTTTATTTTTAAGTCATCTCTACACCCAACGTGGGGCTTGAACTCAAGACCCCAAGATCAAGAGCCACATGACCCACTGACTGAGCCAGCCTTGTGCCCCATAAATATGTTCTTTTAAAGCTGCATCAAATCCCTCTCTCAGAGAAGATACACCAGAAACTGGTAGCACTGAGGAAGGGAGCAGGGCAGCTGGGGAGGATGCAGGCAAAAGAACACATCACCTTCTGCTCTGGGTATCTTCCTAATTTATAAATGATTGAATGTGTTATCTAATCCAGAATTAACGGATATAATTACAATAGCTTCATGAAGTTGGAAGAAATATTTGGCAAAATTGCCAAGCACCTGGGTCCTGAAGTTGTGGGAAATGCTTCAGGGCATTTTAATCAGTGCGGGAGGAAAGGGCTGGCTCCCAGCTGTCACTCACTGCAGTCTTAGCATCGCTTCAGTGAGATAAAAGAGGCACTGAGAGGACAGAAGGAAACAAAATCAGTCTTGAGTCACATATGTTTCTTGGGTATTTATAAAAGGCTTAGGCAGCTCCTTCCTAAATTTGAATTAATGTCGAAAGGGAATCATTTCAGGAAGTATGAGTTCCTCTCTTCAAACTTTTTGGGACCATCCCACTCTGGGATGAATAGCACAGAGCCAAGTTCATTCATAGGGAACATCTGCGAAGGGGTGGGGGGGAGCACAATAAAGAGACCATCTGACACTGAACGTGGACACCTATTGAATTTTTTTTTCTAGCTTCTCTCGGGATGTTCAATTGTTTGGTGATATGGGAAGGAAGGTCTATACAATGTTTAGGGTTGTTATTGGGGTTTGTTCATATAATATGTGAAAATGCCAATTTGGGAGAGAAGCTTAACTAAAATCTGCATTCTTTGTGAATGTTTGTGTTCCAGAAGCTTCGCAGAGTTGTTGGAAAGTGGCTTTGTAATTTCTTTGTGGCCTCTAGTCAACCAAAATGATAAAAAAGGGGCACCCTGCTGGCTTAGTCATTGGAACCTATGACTCTTGATCTCAGGGTTGTTGGTTAAAGCCCCACTATGGATGTAGAGATGATCTAAATATAAAATCTTTAGGGACTCCTGTGGCTCAGTGGTTGAGCACCTGCCTTTCGTTCAGGGTGTGATCCTGGAGTCCTGGGATTGAGTCTCACATAAGGCTCCCCTCAGGGAGCCTGCTTCTCCCTCTGCTTATGTCTCTGCCTCTCTCTCTGTGTCTCTCGTGAATAAATAAATAAAATCTTTTAAAAATAAAATAAAATCTTTCAAAACAACAAACCGGGGGGGGGGGGGCTGGGTGGCTCAGTGGTTTAGTGTCTGCCTTTGGCCCAGGGCAGGATCCTGGGGTCCCGGGGTCGAGTCCCACGTTGGGCTTCCTGCATGGAGCCTGCTTCTCCCTCTGCCTATGTCTCTGCCTCTCTCTCTCTCTCTCTGTGTCTTTCATGAATAAATAAACAAAATCTTTAAAAAACAAACAAACAGACAGGGGCATCTGGGTGGCTCAGTCAATTAAGCGATTAAGCATCTGACCCTTGGTTTCAGCTCAGGTCATGATCCCAGGGTGGTGAATTTGAGCCCTGCCTCATCTACTTGAGATTCTCTCCCTCTCCCCCTGTTCCTCCCCTACTCGTGCATGTACTTTCTCTCGCTGTCTCTCAAAGAAATAAAGTCATTAAAAAAACAAACAAAAACCAAAAATGATTTTAAAAAGCTTAACTTTGAATATTAAGTCTATAATTATTTATCTTAACTCAATAAATTAATTCTTTCAAAACCATGCCATTATTTTTCCTATTTTTAAAAATATTTTATTTATTTATTAATGAGAGACACACACTGAGAGAGAGGCAGAGACACAGGCTGAGGGAGAAGCAGGCTCCATGCAGGGAGCCCAACGTGGGACTCAATCCCAGGACTCCAGGATCACACCCTGGGCCGAAGGCAGTGCTAAACTGCTGAGCCACCCGGACTGCCCATTCTTTCCTATATTTTTATTGATTTTTAATTGCTAGTTAGTATAGGAATACACTCGTCTTTTTAAAAAAATCAGAGTGTTGCAGATAAACTTTTGGTTCTCTTTCATCATTTTCCATAATGTTAATTTAATTGGCCCTGAGTGTGGCTGGCAAATAAATACTTTATCACACTGATTGTAATACACAGCAAAGTGTGAGAATTACTTGTCTAACTGATATAAGACCCTGATGTTTTTGGAAACTTAACACTAGAAATGATGGGAAATGCATATTTTTTAAAATAAAATAAATGGGTTTCCTTCTTTAAGTGAAGGGTGAGATTTGCCTTTCAAGACAGACTGCATTTTAGCAAAAATGTTTCAGTGAACTTTTGGATTGTGCAACTAAAAAGCCACTATGCAATCCTAGAATGAAGACTGGAGACAATGAAACCCTAAACTTACCATATAAAAGTTGACATTGTCATGGGCGTGTAATCTCTGTAGAGTATTAAGATGTAGCTGGAAGCTGGATATTGAGGAAGAACTGACTGAAGATGTTTCTTGGCTAGAGAAGGAGAGGGCTGTAAGAGTCAGGAGTCAGGTTGAGACTTTCGAGGACTATGTTTTCCAACATGGTAGCCACCAACCACATATGGTTATTTAATTTTAAATTTAAGTGGATTGAAATGAAATAAAATTAAAAGTTCAGTTCCTCAGTCATGGTAGCCACATTTCAAGTGCTCAATCGCCCCATGTAACTAGTGGCTACCATAGTGGGTTCAAATACAGAACACTTCCCTCATTAAAGAAAGCTCTATGGGACAGTGCTACTCTAAAAATCATTTTACATGGTCTTACCTCGTAGCTAGTTTTAAATTTTTATTCGTGAAATGTGGTACTTTGCTTTACCACCAAGCCTTCAACAAAGTTTTAAAATGAAAGTGACAGCTAACATTCATTGAATACCTATGTATTGGTCAGCTGTCTTGGTTGCAGAGAACAAGTTTCACTCTTGTTAACTTAAGCACAAAGAGATTTATTGAAGGATATGGCTAGGGGCGCCTGGGTGGCTCTGTGGGTTAAGAGTCTGCCTTCAGCTCAGGGCATGATCCCAGCCCTGCCTCAGGCTCCCAGCTCAGCATGGAGTCTGCTTCTTCCTCTCTCTCTCTCTGCCCCTCCCATTGCTCATGCTATCTCTCTCTGTGTCAAATGAATAAATAAAATCTTTTAAAAAAAATTGAAGGGTATGGCCAACTCACAGAAACATTAAGAAAGTTAACAATACACTGTAGGCTAAACATCTAAGAATGACTTCCAAAATTATACTGCAGAACTGGGTTGACAAGCAAGCTGCAGCCTCTGCCACCATCCAGACGATTCAGAATTGTTAAGCTGCCACCAGCAGCTGCTGGCTCCAGTTTCACGTTGCCTTTGCCGTGACCAGCACCAGCAAAATGGATGCTTCACACCTGCCTCTCCATCCACTGAATTCACAGTTCTAAAGTCTCACACATAACGGCATCTAAATCACAAACAGAATCAGAGCTGCAAGAGTGTTTGAGAAATGTAATAAGTGTTAGCTTTCTATTCCCTGCAGTTCAGAAAGCAAAGAAGAAAGGGGTTGGAATGGGTTTTAAGAGAACCAGTCTGAAGTATCTGTCATGACTTGCCATGTGCCACATCCGGTAAACATGCCTGATCTCATTTCATTCTTACAAGAATTCGGTGAGGAAGGCCCTATAATTAGCCCCATTTGACAGATGAGCACATTACAGTAAATGGTGGGACTCATGGTATGAACTTAGTTGTGCTTTTGGAAGTTAAAGGAGCCTTCTGTCCATTCTTGGAAAGAACTAAAGGGGAGCAGGGAAAGGACAGGTGCCTGCCTGAAGAAGCTAGAATGGAAGATGACAGACAACAGAAGCTAGAATGGAAGACGACAGACAACCCACGAGATTAAAGCAGCAGTCTCAAGGTGACAAAGGACAGCCAGAATGAATTCGAGAACTCCGGAGTGGTGCCAGATTCATGCCAGATTCCGGAGTGCCTACTCTCTCCACAAAGTCCATGCTGCCCCCAATGGAAAGAACCAGAACTTACACATACATGACTAACAACACTTGCCTGGTTGCGTTTCAACAGTCCCAACTACATCTATGACACACAACAGAATGCAAAAGTAAAGAACTCGACAGGGAAGGCTTCCAGAAGGAGGTGAGTTTTCAGTAGGTTTTGGAGGAGAGAAGTGTTAGCTTGCCTACTGCAGTCAGAAGGCAGAGAGTTTCAGATGAAAGAACTCATATGTGTCATGCCAAGATTCAGGGCTTAAACAGGACAGTCACTGTAGCATATCAAAGCAATGTCCTTGACTGACAAGGAAGGAGGTGGGTCAGTGTTTAGGAGAAAAGAAATAATCTGATTGGGAAGGGAATTGATTGCAGGATAAAATCATGTGAAACCCATCCCATGATTACAATTACATTGAAATATTAATAAAGTGTATTTTGAAATTCATTTTGGAGCAAATTGATGAAAATCTCAGGGAGTGGAACCCAGAAATTTTCTAACGAACACCTAAGTTGATCTGTCTTGAATTGCCTGTCACAAGGGCTCCTCCTCGTCCCAGTTCCCCTTCCCTGAGAAAAAGCCCAAGCCCCTGGTGCATGGGATCTGGGGCCCCTTCACCACATCATTCTTTCCTGGAGACATTCTAGCAGGATCACAAGGTAACCATGTCAGGGTGAAGAATAAATCTCAAGGAAATGGGGTTGCTTGGTGCTGGGAGCTTCAGAATAACTTGAGAAAGCAGCATTGACATCTCAGAAATGTGGTAATATGTGTGATTCTTACTTTGCTTAAGCTTTATCAGACAATATTATTTTCTTTAAAGATTTTATTTATTCACTTGACAGAGAAAAAGAGATAAAGAACGCAAGCAGGTGGAGGCAGGCAGAGGGAGAGGGAGAAGCAGACTCCCCACCAAGCAGAGAGTCCAATGTGGGGCTCTATCCCAGGACCCTGAGATCATAACCTGAGCCAAAAGCAGACACCTAACTGACTGAGCCACCTGGGCGCCCCCAAACAATATTATTAACTAACATTCTAACAAATCTTTCCACCTGCTAGGTCCTAGGCTAAGCCATTTAATAATGCTTTTTATTATTTATCTCTCACAACAATTACTTATATTAGAGGCTATTACCATTCCCATTTTACGATAAGGAAACTGGCTTAAGAGGTCCCAGCTAAGGACTGGACTCTGCAGCCCATAGATTTAGCCATCCTGCTATGCTGCCTTGATTTCTTCTCTCCTATTTTTTTTTCCACAGTTTATGTTTGATTACTCATTGGCTCTTCACTCCTCCAACTTGAAGTTTCTTAAATGTGGTGATCAATTCTAATTCATCTTTTCACACTCTCATTCCCATTACGTGACAAAGAGTAGCAGCATAGTGAGTTCTAAATACATGTGAGCTGGACAGAGCTTCATAACAGAACAGCCACTCACTTTATATACTTATCCACAATTACTCTTGCAGATATTCACAGCTTCTGGATCACAAGTTGATGATGTGAGTCCTCTCATTTCATATAGTGTTAGCATCTTGGAGCCAGATAGTTACAGCCACTTATTAGTGGTGTAACTTTAGGCAAATGCTAAAAGAAAAAAGTTTTATGATTTATAAAGGGTTATTTGTAAAAGGAGCATAGCTCTTAGGTTGTGAAGAAATAACTGGAAAGATTTATGATTCAGATGCTTAAAAATATGTATGTGTGACAGCACCTGGGTGGCTCAGTTGGTTGAGCATCTGACTCTTCATTTCAGCTCAGGTCACGATCTCAGGGTCCTGGGATCGAGCCCTGTGTGGGGCTCTGTGCTCAGCGTGGAGTCTGCTTGTCCCTCTCCCTCTGCTCCTCCTCCTGTTCTCTCTCTATATAAATAAATTTAACAACTATATATTGTTTGTGTAAAGGCACATGAAAAGGTGTTCAATATCACTAATCATCAGGGAAATGCAAATTAAAACCATAATAAGAAATCACCGGGGATCCCTAGTGGGCTCAGCAGTTTAGCGCCTGCCTTTGGCCCAGGGCATGATCCTGGAGACTGGGGATCGAGTCCCACATCGGACTCCCTGCATGGAGCCTGCTTCTCCCTCTGCCTCTCTCTGTGTGTGGCTCTTGTGAATAAATAAATAAAATCTTAAAAAAAAAGAAATATTAAATGTTGGCCAAGGTTTAGAAAAAAAAAGGAACCCTTATGCACTGTTGGTGGGAATGCATTAGTGCAGCCACTGTGGAAAACAGTATGGGGCTTCCTCAAAATAAAAATAGAACTACAGTACAATCTAGCAATCACATTTCTAGTTATTTATCCAAAGAAAATAAAAATAGTAATTTGGGGATCCCTGGGTGGCGCAGCGGTTTGGCGCCTGCCTTTGGCCCAGGGCGTGATCCTGGAGACCTGGGATCGAATCCCACGTCGGGCTCCTGGTGCATGGAACCTGCTTCTCCCTCTGCCTATGTCTCTCCCTCCCTCTCTCTCTCTCTGTGTGTGACTATCATAAAAAAATATATTTAAAAAAGTAATTTGAAAAGGCATATGCACTCCTATATTCATTGCAGCATTGTATACAATAGCCAAGATTTGGAAGTAACTTAAATGTCCATTGATAGATGACTGGATAGGTAAGATGTGGTATACACATACAATAGAATATTACTCGGCCACAAAAAGAATGAAATCTTGCCATTTGGGACAATACTTGTGGATCTGGAGAGTATTATGCCAAGCAAAATTAGAGAAAGACAAATATTACATGATTTCACTTATATGTGGAGTCCAGAAATCAAAACAAATGAACAGACTAAACAAATCAGAAACAGATTCCTATATACAGAGAACAAACTGATTGTTGCCCCAGGAGTAAGGGCATGAGAATGAATGAAATAGGTGAAGGAGATTAAGAAGCACAAACTTCCAGGGGTGCTTGGGTAGGCTCCAGCAGTTAAGTCCCCCACTCTTTTTTTTTTTTTAAGATTTTATTTATTCATGAGAGACACAGAGAGAGAGGCAGAGACACAGGCAGAGGGAGAAGCAAGCTCCCTGCAGGGAGCCCGATGCGGGACTCCATCCTGGACCTCAGGATCATAGCCTGAGCCAAAGGCAGATGCTCAACCACTGAGCCATCCAGGTGTCCCAAGTCCCCCACTTTGGATATCAGTTTAGGTCTCACAGTCTTGAGTTCAAGCCCTATTTTGAACTTAAAAAAAAGAAGAAGAAGTACAAACTTACAGTCATAAAATAAATAAGACATGGGGATATAATGTACAGCATAGTGAATATAGTCATAGCATTGTAACAACTTTATATGCTGACAGATGGTAACTAGATTTATTGTGGTGATCATTTTGTAATGTGTATAAATATGGGATCACTATGGTATATACATGAAACTAATATGATAGTGCATTTCAATTATTCTTTAATAAAAAATATGTACTTGATAAAAGTGGTGGATGGGTGGGCTCTCAGAGGAGCCCAGGGTCTTGCCAGTGTAGCCAGCAGCCTGCTGACTCTCTTGGTCTCCTCCTTTTGAGAAAGATGGAGCAGCAAACAGGGACTTGCTGGGGTTAAATGTTAACTTGTGTTTATTCCTCTACAACTGCCTGCTGTTTAATTTGGCCAACCCAGTGAAGATTCCTCAGTAAGCCTGTGTGTAATTTCTAAACACCAGGCCTATGACCTTTATACACATGCTAAACATTTATAGAGCGGGAGACCTCTCCTTTTTCTCCATCAGTGAATTGAATAAATACCAACATCCTCCCCACTCCCCCCTAAAAAAGTATTCTTTGATCTACTCTAAAGATAAACTGGTAATATTTCATCCTGATCAGCTAAGGGTCGTAAAACAGATTCTTTGATAAGCCAATTAATTTCAGAGGGCACTGGGGCTTGTTTCTTCCTCATACTGATTTATATTCACAAAGCCATTGAATGTTAGAGCTGAAGAGAGCCCTTTTAAGATTATCTCATCAAACCTTCTGATCTTAATGGATGAGAAAATTGCACCCTCCAGAGGAAAGTTTACACAAATGTTGATAAAGAACCATCTAGAAAATGTTTTGTCACAGCAATTCTTACAGCGTTTTAAGCTTTCTGTGGTTATTGTCTCTTGTTCTCTTTTTAATCTGGTGATTCAAATACAGTATTTGGGTTTGGGATTGAAAATCCTAATCCTCAATTTTATGCTGACGTCAGAGATATTTGAGAATCACTGCTGCCCCCTGCTGAAAATTTAAAATCTCACAGGTTTTCAAGGTTACATTGGATTTTTTAAGTCAAAAAAATTATAAAAAGTAATACTTCCTTAAGTTAGTAAGTTTAAATAGCATAAAAGGATATGAAGAGAAAAATAAAACTTGCCCTCCTTCCCAGTGATAACTGTCATTAACAATTTTATTGAACATTCTTCCATATTTTTTTTACTTCTATATTTGTATATATTTACAAATATGTATATGTATTTATATATATAAATACTTTTTAAAGATTCATTAATTTCTTTACTTGAGACAGAGAGAGTGTGCGTGTGTGCAGGTGTAGGAGGGGTGGGACAAAGAGAGAGGGAGAGAGAATCTTAAGGAGGCTCCATGCCCCCCCCCCCAACGCCTGTGCAGGGCTCCATCACATGACGCTGAGATCATGACCTAAGCTGAAATCGAGTCCTATGATTAATGGACTGCACCACCCATGTCCCAATTTGTTTAACAAATAGGAAAATACTATATGCAGTGTTTTGTAGCTTAGTTTTCTCTTCTTTATTTTGAATAGTAATATATTCAAAAGCTTCCTAAATTTTTTTAGAAATATGTCTTGAACATTTTTTTAAAAAAGTAATCTGTGTGCCCAACCTGGGGCTTGAACTCTCCCAGGAGATCAAGAGTTGAATGCTCTTACAGCTGAGCCAGCCAGGTGCCCCCAGGCGCCCCCAGGTGCTCCTGTATGAAATATCTTTTCAAAGCACTATAGTAACAACCTCATTCTTTCTGATGGGAATATAAGACTTCATTGTAATAAATTATTTCTTCAGTCCTTTTTTGATAGATTAAAATGTATGTCTCTCTAAGAGCAGGGAATTTACTGTTTTGTTGTTGTTACTGCTGTCCCAATAAAATTTGTTTCTGGGACGCCTGGGTCGCTCAGCGGTTTAGCGCCGCCTTTGGCCCAGGGTGTGATCCTGGAGTCCTGGGATCAAGTCTCACATCAGGCTCCCTCCGTGGAGCCTGCTTCTCCCTCTGCCTGTGTCTCTGCCTCTCTCTCTCTCTCTCTCTCTGTTTCTCATGAATAAATAAATGAATAAATAAATAAATAAATATATCTTAAAAAAATTTTTGCTTCATAAATGAATGAACATTTTCCTAGTTTTAAGTATTTCTCTGTTTTAAAATGCTGCCCTGAATATCCTTGTGCCTGTATTTTGGGGCATTGGATAAAGTCTAAGAGGAAGTGCAGGTTCAAGGACATGTGAATTTTAAATTTTGACGAATCCTGCCAAATGAGGACTTTTGATAAAACATGGATCCAGATGTTTAGTAATTCTATCATTCCCATATCTGGCTGGACATCAAAACCAGAAGCTCCCAGAGGATTAATGAAAAATGGCCCTTTTCTCTGTTCTTAGTTCTAATGGGGGGGGCAGGCAGGAATATTTAAAACCCCACTCCCCACTATGATTCCCACGCACACTCAGAACTGGCAGTAGCCACATAATCTACCCATGTCTTGCTCCACTGCAGCAGATAGGAATGTGCTCCTAATCCCAATCTTCATGTGGTAACTCACTTGCTATTCACCTGATGCTTATCGAGTGCCTACTGTGTGCAAGACTGTATGGTCTCTCAACCACAGGCAGGGTTGTGCAGGGGGTGTGGTAGGGATTTCACCACTGAGATGGGTGGTGGTGCTGGGGGCGAATGGGTGGGTTTGTTGTTGTAAGTGCTGGCCGGTGACTGGGGTTTGGAGAGGGAGCACTGTGTGGGTGAAACTCGGGAATCCTGCAGTACTACAGTAGCAGGAATTTTAAAAAGGCCCAGCCCTGCCCTCATTGACGTGTGTGTGTGTGTGTGTGTGTGTGTGTGTGTGTGTGTGTGTCTAACAAACATGGAGCAGAACTTCTAGGTCTTCTTAGGCAAGTGCTCCCGGGGGTCACCACAAGCCGAGGTGTGGGGTGTGGCACAGTCCTTTCCCTGTGGGCCCTTCTAGGCCAGATAAAATATCATGCAGAGGCAATGCACGTGGGAAATGCGCCATGGACAGCCAACAGATGGCAGTCATAAAAAAAGATGACAGATTCCACCGTCATTCACGACCCACCCAAATGTCACGTCCGCTGGGCTCTTTCCCTGGCAGTTCCTGCCCTGAGCAGGTGTTGTTTTCATGTACTCTGTGGCAGTTAAAATATAACAACAGAAGAAAAAAATACAAAAAACAAAAAACCAAACTGCATCTACTGCTCCCCGAGGCTTCCTGGATCAGAACTTCTAAACACCTTATGGCAGGAGTCCACTTGATGCTCCCAACAGTGGAGGGAACTCAGAGAAGTTAAATAACCAGATAAAGGCCACACAACTTGTTAAGTAGATTGATCTTCACGTTCTTTTTGCTTGCATATCTCATCAAATAATTTTGAAGAACTGTGTATCCTTAAAAACAGACACACACATCTATGGTCCCTTAATTTTTAACAGAGGCACTACAAAGAACAGGAAAAGATCTTTATAATAAATGGTGCAGGGCTTCTGGGTAGCCCAGTGAGTTAAGTGTGTGCCTCCGGCTCAGCTCATGATGCCAGCATCCTGGATCAAGTCCTGCACCTGGCTCCCTGCTCAGCAGAGACTCCACTTCTCCCTCGCCCTCTACCCCTCTCCCTGCTTACTCTCTCTCTCTCACGCTTTCTCTCTCTCTCAAATAAATAAATGAAATATTAAAAAAAAAAATAAAATAAATGGAGGGATCCCTGGGTGGCGCAGCGGTTTGGCGCCTGCCTTTGGCCCAGGGCGCGATCCTGAAGACCCGGGATCGAGTCCCACATCGGGCTCCCGGTGCATGGAGCCTGCTTCTCCCTCTGCCTGTGTCTCTGCCTCTCTCTCTCTCTCACTGTGTGCCTATCGTAAATAAATAAAATTAAAAAAAAATAAAAATAAATAAAATAAATGGTACTCAAATAACTAGACACCCATATGGGGAAATAATGAAATTGGTCTCTACTTTATGCCATACATAACATCACAACCAGGTGGATAAAACACAAATGTGAAAGGCAAAAATCTACAGCTTTTTGGAATATATGAAAATATCTTCTTGACTTCTGAATAGGAAAGGATTTATTAAAGAAGCCACTAATAGCCCTCAAGACAAAGGAAAAGAATGATAGATAATGATTCAGTGACACTAAAGTTACACATTATGGTTTCCATAAATACATTACTTAGAGAGATTCACAGATAAACTACAGAATAAGAGAAGATAATTGCAGAAAATATAACTATATGCTCATCAACTTGTTGCAATACTAGGCTAAGGCAGCAGTATACAATGGTGCAACTTCTTTGAAAAACAGTTTTTAGGGCAGCCCCCGTGGCGCAGCGGTTTGGCGCCATCTGCAGCCTGGGGTGTGATCCTGGAGACACGGGATCGAGTCCCGCGTCGGGCTCCCTCCATGGAGCCTGCTTCTCCCTCTGTCTGTGTCTCTGCCTTCCTCTCTCTCTCTCTGTCTGTGAGTAAATAAATAAAATCTTCAAAAAAAAAAAAAGTTTTTATACAAATGTTATACAGTTGCCCCTTAAGCACCACTGGTGCTTTGATTGAACATGCAGGTCCACTTACGCACAGATAAACACTTAATATTTTTCCTTATAATTTTCTCTCATGGATTTCTTTTTTCTTATTCTTTTTAAAAATTTATTTATTCATGAGAGACACAGAGAGAGAGAGGCAGAGATACAGGCAGACAGAGGAGAAACAGGCTCCATGCAGGGAGCCTGATGTGGGACTTGACCCCGGGACCCCAGGATCATGCCCTGGGCCAAAGGCAGACGCTCAACCGCTGAGCCACCCAGGTGTCCCTCTTACTGTTTTCTTAATATCATTTTTGTTTCTCTAGTTCATTTTATTGTAAGAACACAGAATGTAATATGCATAACATACAAAATATGTGTTGATCAGCTGCTTATTTTATATCAGTAAAACTTCTGGTCAACAGCAGGCTTTTAGTAAAGTTTTGGGAGAGTCAAAAGTTATATGCGGATATTCAATTGCATGGGGGTCAGCTTCTCTAGTTTCTGCATTGTTGAAAGGTCTACTGTAGTTTGCAATTAAAAAGACAAGAAACCACTGCCTAAGAATGTGTATCTCTTTCCATGTTTTTTTTTTTTTTTGTTTTAGGTCCTTCCATATTTTAAAATTCACATCTAAGTTTCCATCTTATTTACTTTTTTTTTTACCTGAACAATAATGCTCATTGCAGCCTTATTTGTAACTGCCCTAAATAGGAAACAACTCAAATATCTATGGAGAATGAATAAATACTTTGTAGATTTTCTTTTTTTTTTTTTTTAAGATTTTATTTATTTACTCATGAGAGACACAGAGAGAGAGGCAGAGACACAGGCAGAGGGAGAAGCAGGCTCCATGCAGGGAGCCCAACGTGGGCCTCGATCCCGGGTCTCCAGGATCACACCCTGGGCCAGAGGCAGAGGCTCAACCACTGAACCACCCAGCTGTCCAAATAATATGTAGATTTTCATATAATGGAACACTACTCAGCAATAAAAAGGAATGACATGAGTGAATCTCAAAAACAGTGTTATGCAAATGAAGCTAGACACAAAAGTACCTACTATATGATTCAGTCTTTATGAAAATCAGAAACAGACAAAACCAAGATCCTTAAAATCCAAACAGCAGTTGGTAGATGGGGAGTGTCTTGAAAAGGGCATGGGGGAACATTCTGGGATGATTCAGCATGCATTTAACTAGATGCAAGAGACATACTTTCTGGCACATTACAGATCTTAACATTCAAAAATAAAACTATGATATCATCGCCATAAATACACCCAATGAAATATAAGTACCATAATTATTTGACATCCACCATCATTTATTTAAATATTTTTAAAAAATATGGACAGGCCCTTCTTGAACAGCCAAACATTTTAATAAACTTTTTTTTTTTTTAAGTAAACTCTACCCTTAATGGGGCTTGAACTCATGACCCTGAGATCAAGAGTCACATGTTCCACTGGCTGAGCCAGCCAGGCAACCCAACAGTCTTACATTTTGAATCATTCTTTTTCTCCTTGAAATCCAAGTCTCCTATCAAATATTACTCTAATGTAACATGGATTTATGTTTGATAGATTCATCATCTACTACTCTGCAACAACATATGACCATATATTTACTTTTTTTGTTGCATTTTTAAAATCTTAAAATATATACTATCACCACAAGGCTTTGAATATTCATTTTCTTTGGGCTTAAGCTAGCATTATAAATTATACACTAATAAAATTGATCAAAGCAGCATTAAATTATATCCATTGAAAATTCATCTCTCAAGGTGCCTGGGCGGCTCAGTCAATTAAGTGGCTGACTTTTATTTTTTTAATTTTTTTTTTTATTTATTTATGATAGTCAGAGAGAGAGAGAGAGAGAGAGAGAGAGAGAGAGGCAGAGACCTAGGCAGAGGGAGAAGCAGGCTCCATGCACCGGGAGCCCGATGTGGGATTTGATCCCGGGTCTCCAGGATCGGGCCCTGGGCCAAAGGCAAGCGCCAAACCACTGCACCACCCAGGGATCCCAAGTGGCTGACTTTTAATATCAGCTCAGGTCTTGATCTCAGGGTGTGAGTTCAAGTCCTGCATTAGGCATTAGACATGGAGCCTACTTTTAAAAAAAAAAAATCTCTCAATGAATTAATGAGGGAGTAGTTAATGGTACCTTAATTAGTCTTTTTTTTTTAAGACTTGATTTGAGCAAGAGTGAAAAAATGAGAAAGAACATGAGCAGGGAGGGAGAAGCAGAGGGGGAGAGAGAAGCAGACTCCCTGCTGAGCAGGAAGCCCCAGTGTGGGGCTCAATCCCAGGACTTCGGGATCATGACCTGAGCCAAAGGCAGACGCTTAATGCTTAAGCGGTTGAGCCACCCAGGCACCTCTTAACTAATCTTAACTATGCTTGTATTTGTATCCAAATTTGGTTTTTAACCTCATAATATACACCAGAGTGAGATGTTGGATGGCGTGCCTTACCTTTTGCAAGGTGGGAAGGGAAACTGACAGGATATCTGACGTTGGTGTATACAGTTTTAAGAAAGACAACACATGAACGTTGATCCCCCTTGAAAAGCCTTCATGCTTAGGGATGTGTGTAATTCTAGTTTGAAGGCACCAGTTTAGAATGTGTGGAGATGGAACTCTGACCCAGATATGTCTGACTCCCAGCCTAGATTCTTTCAACTGCTCCATACAATCCTAATTTATTCCTTATCACTTTGGCCTAAATCATTTTGGGAAGATTTATTTGCCGGGTGAGGGTTGGGGGCAGCTTATAGAAGTCATATATTACCATTGCTCAAAATTAAAATACAGTGTCATTTTTACACGTTGGTCTCATATCTAGGCCTTCAGGGCAAGACTAGTGTTTTATCTATAGTTGTGGCCTTAGAACCAACTGAGCTTCAACTCACAAAGCCTCAGTGAATGTAGAGCAAATGCCCATGGAGGACAAGACCATATGTGCATCTTTGACTGGCATAATAAAGAAGGTCCCAAAAGTGGGAGAGGTGATGCCAATGGTTGGCTCAGCTTTGTAGTTTAAGGCTTCCATTATTTCATCAGTCCTTTCATTCTCTGCTACAGACAACTGATGGTTTCTCAAACTAACATCCAATGCTTGATGCACTTGGCTTCAAGACAGTGCCCTCACTTAGCCTTCCAACTAGGTTGGCCCCTGCTCTCTCTCCAAAGCCCTCCTTTATCAGATTTCTGTAACTCTCACTGCTGACCACAAGAGAACGTTCATCTGTGAGACTGGGAAGAACCAACTATGTGTGTTCTTTTAAAAAAAAATTTATTTAAATTCAATTTGCCAACATATAGTATGACACCCTGTGCTCATCTCATCATGTGCCCTCCATAATGCCCGTCACCCAATCCCCCCACCTGCTATGTGTGTTCTTAACACAGACATGCCATGTGCAGAGTCAAAAAGCCTGAAGAAGGGACACCTGGGTGGCTCACCAGTTGAGCCTCTGCCTCTGGCCCAGGGCATGATCCTGGAGTCCCAGGATCGAGTCCCACATTGGGCTCCCTGCATGGAGCCTGCTTCTCTCTCTGCCTGTGTCTCTGCCTCTCTGTGTGTGTGTCTCTCGTGAGCAAATAAATAAAATCTTAAAAGAAAAGAAAAGAAAAAAGAAAGAAAAGAAAAGAAAGGAAAAAAGAAAAGAAAAGAAAAGAAAAGAAAAAGCATGAAGAACTTTCTATCCATGCTGGGCTTCATGCCCTGTTGCTGTTCTCCAGCGTGCAGATGCTGGAACAGTTCTTCCCACACTTCTAGACTTGCATGTCACCTTGATGACTTTTTGGTATATCCACAGGCCACCTGCGTTTACCTCATGCTTTTCTTTATATGACTCATTATTTTTTACCTAAAAACTTGCTTACGTTTTGTCCTGAGCAATAATATTCAAGTAACAACAGGCTTGATGAGTGATGTGTGCATGTGTATTTCAAAAGCATGTTTTTAAAAGTTCATAGTTATTAATATTTTCAAAACGTTAGTTGGTTTTCCCCTCCTGTGTGTTTCTCCTTTACTTTTACACAAAATGCTTTACTTCTGACACTTGTGGTCACCAAATGTGTGGGGTTTTTTCCCTACACCAAGCAATTCTTTATGACACCAGCTGGATATTCTACAATTTAACCCCATTACACACAACTTCTGCCCAACATGGCTACAAATCAGAGGTTTCCCCCAGTTTCCATCAATTTGCTTAGAGTGGCTCACAGAACTCAGGAAGACACTTATGTTCACCTGTGTATTTTTTTTTTAATTTTTATTTATTTATGATAGTCACATAGAATGAGAGAGAGAGAGGCAGAGACACAGACAGAGGGAGAAGCAGGCTCCATGCACCGGGAGCCCGACGTGGGACTCGATCCCGGGTCTCCAGGATCGGGCCCTGGGCCAAAGGCAGGCGCCAAACCGCTGCGCCACCCAGGGATCCCTGTTCACCAGTGTATTAAAGGATATAACTAAGAATAGACATGAACATCCAGCTGAAGACACACATAGGGCAAGGTCTGGGAGGGTCCCCAGCACAGGAGCTTCTGTCTTGGTGGAGTTGAAGTACATCACTCTCTAATTACATGGATGTGTTCACTGACCTAGAAGCTCTCTGAACCCCATGCTATTAGGATTTTGTGGAGGCTTAATCATGTAGGCATGAAAGATCATTAACTCCATTTTTAGACTTTCTCCCTTCTCAAGGGAATGAGGGAGGAGTGGAAAAGTCCAAGTTTCTAATCATGGCTGGGTCTTTCTGGTGACCACCTCCCATCTAGGAGTCACCTGGGAACCCACCCAGAGTTATCTTTTTAAAACAAGAGATACTCCTAGTACTCTTATCGCTTAAGAAATTGCCAGAATTTTAAAAGCTCTGTGCCAGGGACAGGGGGCAGAGACCAATATATACATTTTCTATTATCTCACAGTGTACTACCCCAAAAAATTCACATATATTGTAAGATTAAAAATGTCCTGTTCTAGATAGGAACTCGTCAGGCTTATCCTATTTTATCTTGAGCATGAAGTAATCTTTGGGTACATAATTATTTATTTGTTCATTTTTTTATCGGAGGTGCATAATTTTTATCACAGAATAAAATTCCTTGCTATGAACACATCATGACTTATTTAATAATCTTTCTAGTTCTAATATACACTATAAGTAATGCTTTGATGAAAATTCTTGCATTTAATTCTTGGTGCTCATTTATAATTATTTTCATATAATAATTTTCTAAACAATGAAAGTTGTATGGTTCTTGCTGTTTTTGTTTTGTTTTCTTGAATTGCTCCCAGGAAAGGTTTCATAGATTTACACTTGCACCAGCACTGACTGAAATGCTTGTTTCACAGCTCCCTCCCTGACATTGAGTATTATCATTTTTTTCTAGCCTTGCTAATTTAATTAACATGTATCAGGCATTTTTTACAGACTTATCTCATTTCATCTTCACTACAACCCTATGAAATATCCATTTGGTAGTCTGTACTCTTTAGCAGGTGGGGGAAACAAGACCCCTAGAGGTTAGGTTCTTACCCAAGCCAGTAAATTATTAATTAGACCAGGAAAAGTCTGTTAATCATTAACTTGCTGACTGTGGCTTTTCACCTATACCACTCTGCCTCCTGCTGGTGTCCAGAGGGAGGGCAGGAAGCACTGAAGTTCCTCAATAGCAGAATCCTAAATCAGAGTTGGGGTATTTGTGGTCAGTAAAGAAGAGAGTGATGTTGGGACAACCATATGATGGTGGGACTTTGAAAAATGAGGAGAAAACTCAACAAGCTTTACACTTAATATTTATGCATTTTATGTAAAGTTACACCTTAATTTTAAAAAAAAGGCAAAATGAGGAAGAAACTTTTCAGATACTAGATGAGTTAATAAAAACAGCTTATAATTACTGAGCCCATACAACAAGCCAAGTCCACCATGAAGGACATTAGAAATAGTAACTCACTTAATGTTCATACAATCCCCATGAGGCCCCTCTGTTATTTGTGATTGACAGATAAGATGGTTCAGTAATTTTTACTTATTTATTTCCTTATTTGAGAGAGCAAGCACTGGAGTGGGGGAAGAGCAGAGGGAGAGGGACAAGCAGACTTCACAGTGAGCTTGGAGCCGCATGCGGGTCTTGGTCCCACCACCCTCAAATCATGCATGACCTGAGCCAAAGTCAAGAGTCAGATGCTCAACTGACTTAACCACACAGGCGCCCTGATGGTTGAGTAATTTTAACTCAAGCTTACATGGCTAACAAGTGGAGGAGTCAGAATGTGAGGCAGGTAATTTGGCTCCTGGTTTATGCAGGCAGGCTGGGATGGCAAAGCAGCCAAAATCACCAAAGATCTGTCAAACTGAGAGGCCTCATTCTATTCTGAAATGTCCACAACATAGAGATTTTGAAAGACCAGGATATTATACAGATCAGGTCTATGTCGAATTCAAGGGTCTAGCTTATGATTTCACAACCTCAGAGATGCTGCCACTTGCCCTCCTGAGTTGTTCTGGAGTAGTCTCATACTGAGTCTTTGCTGGTTCTAATCCAATGGGGGAGGAAGAAGACCCTTCTAAGTTCAACCAGATAGTTCTTGGGCCTCGCAGAGAGGGGGCACACCACTCACCACAACGGAGATTCTTTTTTTGGTCCAGGTACTAGGTGGTGAATTCCAAAAGCATCAAAGACACCTGTAAGTGACTCACATCCTGTGTCCCCACTTCCTTCCTACACTGACTCCAGGTCCACTCAGCCCTCTGAATGTTTATTCTCCCGCCTGCAAAAGATATGGACAATGATGTGCTCAATGAAAGAATGGGGAATGGATTTTCCAAGGTCTATGTGGCAAACCATCACAGAAATGCAAAAAGAAGGAAGGAAGGAAGGAAAAAGGGGGGGGGGACAAGAAAAAAAAAGAAAAAAGTAAGGTTCAGGAATGTGTCCAGCAAGGTGAGGGCTGAAAGTAGATTTCTTTTTTTTTTTTTTTTTTGAAAGTAGATTTCGAACTGAAGTTGGACAAGAAGAGAACCTGGAAAAGGAGCAAGGGACCATGACTTTTTTTTTTTTTTTTTTGAAGTCCTGTCCAGGCTCATCTACAAAGACAGAAAGGGAGAAAAGAACTCAGGAAAAGGATCCTGTGCGGTCATAAAATTATGTAGTCAGTTGTTCTGCATCCAGAAAATCATAACGCGAATACATAAGAAATGGGAGGCAGTCTCAAGAATGTTCCTATTTCAAAAAAAAAAAAAAAGAATGTTCCTAATTCAGTAAATATAGTTTGCCGGTGGTATGGTTTTTCGATGTGTATCAAAAGCCTTGCTCATGTCCCTGGTCAACTCCAACGTCAAGAAATATGTCAGGCCCTGGGCTAGGTTCCAGGATGTAGGGTGGACAAGCAGACAAAGGAGCTAACTCTAGATAATGTGTTTCAGGAATATGGAAATAGGAGATGCTAAGGAGGGAGCAACAGGGGCATTTAACCCAACCCAGAAAGTCAAGAAAGATTGAAATCCTCAAAAAAAAAAAAGAAAAAAAAAAAAGAAATCCTCTTAAATGACTTGGGACTTGGAATAGAATGGACAAGATGGAGGCTCCAGGCCAATCGAGTAGCAGGTGAGAAGGAAATAACAGAAGTTGTGCATCTACGCACAAGTGAGCACAAAATATCGGTGGCAAATAGGCAACCTCTTCAGGCTTTAAATATCATGTTAAGGCATCTTGTTTAAAAGCAAAAGGGAACAGCCAAAGAGTAACAAGTGAAATATTTGGTGTGTGTTCTACTGCGTATCCATTGACTCACTAATTCCACTTTAAGGAAATGATCCTAAGGAAATAATTATATATCTGTGCAACTATACTGTTGTTGGACCCTGGCTCACGGGTGCCAACGTGGCCCGGTGGACGCCCCAGAGACTCAGACCCCAGACAGGCAGATGCAATTAGCAAGAGGGTTTATTGAACTTTTGCGCAAACGGGCTCTCCGACTCCGAGGAGGAAAAGAGCCCTGATTAGCAATTACAGGGATCTTGTAAAGGCAAAAGGAAAGAAACCGCCTAAAGGCAAAAGAACCGCAGGAGTCGCATAGCATCCAGGTTGATTTCACAGAGGGTCAACATGAACCTATTCAAGGACATTCCAATCAGGGTGTGGGGGGAAATGGTTTTCTTATTGTCAACAGAATGCTTTTAGTTGCTAAAATTTCAGGAAGGCGCCTGGATGGGCTGCCTCTGGGTTAGGGCTGGCCCTACTTACAAGGGGGGAGGTTTCTTCATTCCCTCCTCTTGTTTGGGCTGATTTTAACCTTAAAATCTTAGGGAACATTTATTTCTTCAGTTTGGAGGGCCCGACATTGCTGAGTTAATACCAGAGCTTGGGTAATAGACAATCTTTCTCGGATGAACTGGAGCAGCCGGTTGAGGACGCAGGGGCCGAAAGTTAGCAGCAGGAGCAGGATAACTAGAGGGCCCATAATGGTAGAGATTAGGGTGGTCAACCAGGGAGACTGATTAAACCAGCTTTCAAACCAGCCCTGCTGGGCCTCCCGGTCCCTTTGTCTTTTATTTAACCTTTCCCTGAGTTTGGCCATGGAGTCTGATGACTCCAGAATGGTCTGCATAGAAACAGCATTCCTCTCCCAGCGCCGCACACAGTCCTCCCTCTTTCAGGAATAGTCAATCCAAGCCTCTCCTGTTTTGAAGTGCTACTTCTGAAAGTGAGGTGAGGGACTGTTCTAGCTTAGAAACGGACTGCTCTAGTGTCCGTAGATCCTCATCTACAGCTGTTTGGAGTTCTAGATAACGCCGTGAGCCCTGGATCGGAGCAGCTGCGCCAGTACCCACCCCAGTAGCGACCCCTAGTCCCAACATAACGGCTAAGGTTAGGGAGACAGGTTCGTGCCGAAAACGGGTGGGATGTTTATCATACTGATTTTCTAGAGTTTCAGCAGGGTGATAGAACACCCTGGGTATGATCTGCACCATGACACAGAAGTCGTTTGAGCTATTTAGAACCTTAGCCGACACACAGGGGGTGAGGCCTTTGTTGCATGCCCACCAAGTTCCCGGCTGGGGCTCCAGGTAAGAATCAGTCCCCAAAATCGGGGTGGTAGTGTTGCAGAGTCTCTGGTAGCCCCGGGGGGGTGTTCCTATGCAGGTTCCCTGTCCTGTAACTTCTGTAAGGGTGAATTGTGGTTGGGAGTCGGGTGTGCATCCCTGGGTGCTAGTGATGTTATTATAGGTCCCTGAAGTAGCAATTCCCTCATAATAAGGGGGGGGGGGATGCAAGGCAGAGCCAGCAGGATTTAGTTACATCGGGGCTGGTTCGATTAGGGGCCAGGAATGCCCCTATGATAAGATTAAACAGTCGTTGTCCCGTCTCGGGTGACGACCGAGGGGTTGGAGTGACCGCGAAGTTAGTGGGTGTGGCGCTCCCTGCGGCTAGGGCCGGGGCAGCTCTTTGTTCCCCGAGGACCACGTTAGGCCCGATCGCCACGGGGTCTGGGGATTCTATTTTAGTTTAATTCCGAATATAAAACCATCATCTGTTCTTTCTTTGTATAACCTGAGTCCCCACGTATATCCATTGGCCCAGTAAGTAGCCCTTTTTCCGGGCTCCGTGAAGGATATCCATAGGGGATGACACCACCCTTGGCAGGGCCCATAATTAAGGGTTTTCCATTTGCTAAATGTCGGGTGAGTATAGTTAGCCTTGACAGTGATATAATCCCAGGAGGAGGAGGGCCTCCATTCTGTATCCCCCGTAGTTTCGCACCCCCAATTTTTACAATAGAAGTATTCCCCTCCTCCACAGGTGGGATTTAGCCTGCGATCTCTGTGGTGCCCGGGACAGACATAAAAGGGAAGAGGGCTTAGCATGGCCCTTCTATCAGGCGTGCCACATCCTCCCCATGGGTCTAATCCCAGTCGCCCTGGAGGGCTTTCTTGGTTAGGGGCTCTAGAGGTGTCGAAGTATCCCTCTAGGTCCCATGGGCTAGGGGCCCCTATGGTTAGCTTGCATAGGTCAGGATATAGGTTAGGCCACCAGGTTCCCACGGGGCGGTCTTAGTTATAGACCAGACCTCGTCACCCCCAGACGTTAGTACCTGCCAGGTTAACCTTTTGAGGGCATGAGGGTCACCTTTGGCGGAGGTGAAGAGCGCTAGGAGAGGTAGGAATATAACAACTGTCATTGAACAATTTTTGAAAGTCTTATCTTGAGCGGGTTTTGGGTGCGGTGGAGCTTCCATTGGAGTGGCTTGTCCGGTCCGTCCTGGCTGGCGTCAGCGGTGCTCGTTGATGGGGCGCGCTGGACGTGTGAGGCGTGGACCCAAGCAGCAATGCCGTCTACCTTTAAGGCGGTTGGGGTGGTCAGTAGGACAGTATATGGGCCCTTGCAGCGGGGCTCAAGCGTCCTGGACTGATGTCTCTTGACGTAGACGGAGTCACCGGTCTGGAACGGGTGTGGGCCGGTTGTGTCTCGGGGCGGTAGACAGCCGCAAGGGGTTTCCAGATCTGGTGCTGGATAATCTGGAGCGCCTTTAGCCTGTCCTGTAAACCGGGAGTGTTAGCAAGAGGGTCAAGAGCAGAATCTAGTAAGTCCGTTACTGGCGGGGGACCTCCATAGAGAACCTCGTAAGGAGTTAGCCCATGGCGCGCGGGAGTGTTCCGGACTCGGAACAGAACCATAGGGAGGAGTTGGACCCAGTCTCTAGTGCCAGTCTCCAATGTCAATTTAGTTAGGGTCTCTTTAATTGTTCTATTCATTCTTTCTACCTGACCTGAGCTCTGGGGTCTGTATGCACAATGTCATTTCCAATTTATCCCCAGTAATTTGGCCACCAACTGACTTACCTGGGAGACGAAGGCAGGGCCGTTGTCCGACACTATTACCTTGGGCAGTCCAAACAGCGGGAAAATTTCTTCCAGGATTTTCTTGACAACCACCTGGGCGGTTTCTCGCTTGGTGGGGAATGCTTCTGTCCAGCCTGAAAAGGTATCTATAAACACTAGGAGGTACTTGTTACCATATTTACCTGGCTTGATTTCGGTGAAGTCTACTTCCCAATTAGTTCCGGGTCTTTCTCCCCTCATCCTGGTTCCCTCAGGCATCTTGAGGTGTTTGGTATTTACCTTAGCACAAGGTACACAAGCGTCGGTTACCTGTTGGATCAGGGAGGGGAGTTTGGGAATGTAATAGGTCTGACCTTCTCTCCGGAGGAGTGCTTTTAATTTTTTTTTTTGTGTGTGTGTCCGAGGTGAGTCCATCGGTGGAGGTGAGTCACCAGTTCTTTGGCCCTTTTCTGGGGCAGGACCGTCTTCCCTTGGTGTTTCCAGATCTTCATTTGCTCGTCATATTTTGCCCCTATTTGCTGGACGATATCTAGGTCGCTGTCTGAGTACTCGAGAGAGAGTTGCCGGACAGCCTCTGGTACTTGTAGGGAGAGGGCCTGTGGGCCTAGTGCAGCGGCCCGTGCTGTCTCATCGGCCATCCTGTTCCCCTCTGCTACTGGGTCATTGCCTCGCTGATGCCCAGGACAGTGAATTATACTCAGTTTTCTTGGCAGAAAGAGGGAATGGAGAAGATCTTGTATTTCTTCTCTGTTTTTGATGTTTTTACCTGCTGAGGTTAGGAGACCCCTTCTACGGTATATTTCTCCATGAACATGGGCAGTTGCAAAAGCATATCTGCTGTCAGTATAAATGTTGGCCTTTTTGTCCTTAGCCTTTCTTAGGGCCTGAGTTAGGGCTATAAGCTCTACCCTTTGAGCTGAAGTCCCAGGCTCTAAGGCACTGGCCCAAATGACAGCTTTCCCATCTACCACGGCTGCCCCGGCTTTACGCTCACCATTTCGTAGAAAGCTACTCCCATCGGTGTACCAGGTTGCTTCAGCATCTGGCAAAGGCTGGTCCGTCAAGTCCCCTCTGGTGCCATGGACTTCAGCTAGGATCTGGTGGCAATCATGCATTACTAGGGAGGGGGACTCGGTTTCTGGAAGCAAGGTGGCCGGGTTTAGAGATGTAGCCGTTCCAAACTGTATCCACTCAGAATTCAGTAACATGGCCTGATAATGGGTGACCCGGGCGTTTGAGAGCCATCGATCAGGGGGCTGGCGGATGACTGTCTCTACGGCGTGGGGGGCCACCACAGTGAGGGGTTGGCCAAAAGTCAACTTGTCTGAGTCTTTTACCAGGACTGCCACAGCCGCTATTATTCGGAGACATGGGGGCCATCCTGCAGCCACGCTGTCTAATTTTTTTTGAAAAGTATGCCACGGGCCTTTTCCAGGGTCCCAGTTTTTGAGTTAGGACCCCTTTGGCTATTCCATTATGTTCATCAACATATAGCGTAAAAGGCTTGGTTACATCTGGGAGGTTCAGGGCAGGGGCGGTCAATAAGGCCCTTTTTATTTTGTCAAAAGCCAGTTGCTGCTCCTTTCCCCAGTGGTAGGGGGTGTTGGATTTCGTGAGAGGATATAGGGGAGCCGCCATCTCCGCAAACCCGGGTATCCAGAGGCGGCAGAACCCAGCACTGCCGAGGAACTCTCGTAGTCCTTTGGCATTAGTGGGTGCTGGGATCAGGGCTACAGCCTTTTTGCGGCTCTCCGTCAGCCACCTCTGGCCTCCTTCCAGGAGATATCCCAGATAGGTCACTTGTCTCTGGCCTATTTGGGCCTTTTTGGCGGAGGCCCTATACCCCAGTTCTCCCAGTCTCTCAAGCAGGGCCCCCGTACCTTTTACACAATCCTGTTCTGTCCTAGCCGCCAGGAGCAAATCATCCACGTACTGCAGGAGGACGAGGTCCGGATGGCCAACTCGGAAATCTGCCAAATCCCCATGCAAGGCTTCACGAACAAAGTGGGGGAATTTTTGAATCCCTGTGGCAGCCTTGTCCAAGTGAGTTGTCCTGAGAATCCCGTCTCAGGATCTTTCCATTCAAAGGCAAAAATAGGCTGGCTTTGAGAGCTTAACCTTAGGCGAAAGAATGCATCTTTTAGATCTAACACCGTATACCAGACATGGCTTGGGGGTAAGGTGCTGAGCAAGTTGTAGGGATTCGGCACCGTGGGATGTATGTCCTCTGTCCTCCAGTTAACCTCTCGTAAATCTTGTACCGGCCGGTAATCTCCTGTGCCGGGTTTTTTTTACGGGTAATAGAGGAGTATTCCAGGGCGACTGGCAAGGTATAAAAATGCCCAATTGTAATAGTCTCTGTATATGGGGCCGAATGCCTTCTTTGGCCTCTTTGCTCATTGAATATTGCCGGATCGATATGGGGGTGGCTGAGGGTTTTAAGTTTATAATTATGGGTGGCTGGTTTACAGCTAGTCCCATTCCGGCCGTTTCCACCCAGGCCTGAGGGTAGTTAGTGAGCCATTCAGAATCTAGGGGCTGCACGGACGTGGAGAGTCCTCGTGCAGCCGGTGTTCATCCTCTAGGCGCCAAGGTCAGTACCTGGAGGGGCTGCCCTTCTGCGCCAGTAATAGTGGCCCCTTTTTGCTGAAAATGTATCTGGGCCCCTACTTTTGAATGAAGGTCTCTGCCTAGGAGAGGGTAAGGGCAGTCTGGGACCACTAAGAAGGAATGCGTTACTTGCCCAGTGCTCAGGTGGACCTTCCGTTCGGTTGTCCATCGATATAACTTGCCTCCAGTTGCCCCCTGAACCCAAGACGTTTTAGAGCTCAAGGGTCCTTTTGCCTCAGTTAAAACTGAATGTTGAGCCCCCGTATCGACCAGGAAGGTCACCGGCTGTCCCCCCACTTTAAGGGTTATCCGAGGCTCGGGGGGGGGTTCATGGCCCTGACACCCCTAATCTTCATCTTCTAGGGACAAAACAGGAATGGGCTTCTTTTTAGGTCCCTGCGTTTGGCCCTTCCTTGGGCAATCTTTAACCCAATGTCCTTTTTCCTTGCAGTAGGCACACTGGTCTCGTTCAACCCGTGGTCCTCTTTTGTCTCCCAGGTCCCTACTCTGTCCTGACTTACTCTGCCCTGAGCCCTGTACTACGGTGGCCAGTATAGCCTTCTATTAACCTCTGCAGAAAACCTGCCGGCGTCTCATCTTTTCCCTGCCCTATAGCACATACCTTTGCCAAATTGGTGGGGCGACGCCCTGCCCCTTTGAGACCCGCTAGGAGTACCTGGCGATAGAGACGGAGCCGCTCCCTACCAGCAACAGTGTCGTAGTCCCAGGTCGGGCGAACCAAGGGGAAAACATCCTCAATTTCCTTAGGCAGCCGGGTCGCCTCCCATCCGCCCCCGGGACGTTTTTCCGAGCTTCGAGGTAGACGCGGTGTCGCTCCTCCGTGGTGAGGAGAGTCTGCAGGAGCTGTTGGCGGTCATCCCAGGTCGGCTGATCGAGGTGTCCATTGGGTCCTGGCTGGAAGACCAGGGCCTTCACCTGCAAGATGATGTCAATATTAAAAGCTCCGTTCCTGGGCCACCCGTTGAAAGCGGCCACTCCGAGGAGCAGAAGGTGACCCATCTTCGTCTTCTGACTTCGACCGAAAGATTGTGTGCCCGGCCGGCGACTTCTTTCCAGTGATCTAGAGTGAGGCTTAAAGGGGTGGTTACAGTCGGCCCCAGGGGTGTGGAGAAGGGGTGAGCGGTGAGGAGGAGGACAGGAAAGGAAGAGAAACACGGAATGAACAGACGCACACGAACGACAGGACTGGCGCGGCAGATTCAGATGGGAGCGGTCGCGAACCACGACCCTCCCCGAAGAGGAGGGAGTGCCGGGGCTCCGTTCCTCTTCCAGACCACTCCGGAGCCCGACTCCGGAGGGGGACCAGGGGTCTCGGGCACGTCTGCCTCCCCCGCTGGTCCAAATACAGAATACAGAGTACAGCGTCCTGCAGGCACAATACAGACCCGGCACAAAACAGACCCGGCCAGTCAGACAAACGGACGAGACAAATAGGACATTTAGCGAGCTCGGTCTTACGTCCTACCGGTTTTAGGATTGAGTCTGGGGCGTCTCAGATCCCGGACGAGCCCCCAAATGTTGGACCCTGGCTCACGGGTGCCAACGTGTCCCGGTGGACGCCCCAGAGACTCAGACCCCAGACAGGCAGATGCAGTTAGCAAGAGGGTTTATTGAACGTTTGCGCAAACGGGCTCTCCGCCTCCGAGGAGGAAAAGAGCCCCGATTAGCAATTACAGGGATCTTGTAAAGGCAAAAGGAAAGAAACCGCCTAAAGGCAAAAGAACCGCAGGAGTCGCATAGCATCCAGGTTGATTTCACAGAGGGTCAACATGAACCTATTCAGGGACATTCCAATCAGGGTGTGGGGGGAAATGGTTTTCTTATTGTAAACAGAATGCTTTTAGTTGCTAAAATTTCAGGAAGGCGCCTGGATGGGCTGCCTCTGGGTTAGGGCTGGCCCTACTTACAAGGGGGGGAAGTTTCTTCACTGTTAAAAGTATGTTTCTAATATTGAGATTGTTTAAAATTAGAAAAATTTGAAATAACCTAAACATCTTATAGTAGGGGCTTAAATGAAAGCTTTGGTTCACCCATGTATTAGAATACTATATAGTTGCTAAAGATACTATGAAAAAAATATTTAATGGGATGGAAAGATGTTCATTATATGTTAAATGAAAGAGGATAATATAAAACATATAGTATAACACCGTTTTTACACAATTAGGTATAGAAAGACATTGGAGGGCTATAAAGCTGCGCGTCAATTTCTTCTTTCCTGTGACACTATGGGTGGTTTAAATGTTAGTCCTTTTTTGCTTATTTTTTTTTTTCTAACGTGGTATTTTTGTAACTTAAAAAATTGTATGTCTTATATGTCTGGAGGTCTCTGGGATGCCGGTCATAATCTATTTCTTTTTTTTTTTAAATTTAATTTTATTTATCTATTCATGAGAGATACAGAGAGAGAGGCAGAGACACAGGCTGAGGGAGAAGCAGGCTCCTGCAGGGAGCCCCATGCGGGACTCCATCCCTGACCAGGATCATGCCCTGGGCCAAAGATAGACGCTCAACCGCTGAGCCACCCAGGCGTCCCGTGCTTCATAATCCACTTCTTGACCTCGATTGAGTTTACACTGGCCTTTGCTTTACATCATTTGTTAAAAAAATAAAATAAATAAATAAAATAGTTTAAAAATGTAAATGCTTCATAACCTTTCTTCTATAAAATGTGTGTTATATTTCACAATTTTGTATTTAACAAGCTGCACGTTTTAATTTTCAGTATCTTGCACGTAGTCCCAATAGCTCACAGCTGTCCCGTAATTTCGAAGCCAGGGTGACACGCGGCCGCCAACCTGGCGGCTGCACCCGCCTGGACGGCTTGGACTTCAAGCCCCAGCAAGCATTGCGGCCTGCACCTGGGAACTACGGGGTCCGAGACGGGGTGAGGGACTTACGGTCTTTTCCCTCCCAGAAGCCCGCGGGCGGCGAGGAGCACCGTCTGTGTAATGGCCGCGGGAACCGGGACGGCAAGCCCCGTTTCCGGCCCGGGCGTCGTACGTGACCTGGAGGCGTCACAGTCGAAGAAGCGGCCCGGCCGGGAAGGCGGGGAGGGCGCGCGGCGATCGGACGCGATGGCGGGAGGAGGCGGGAGCAGCGACGGCAGCGGGCGGGCGGCAGGCCGGCGGGCGTCCCGCAGCGGCGGGCGGGCTCGGCGGGGGCGCCAGGAGCCGGGGCTGGGGGGCGCCACGGAGCGGGGCGCGGGGGAGGCGCGGCTGGAGGAGGCGGTCAACCGCTGGGTGCTCAAGTTCTACTTCCACGAGGCGCTGCGGGCCTTTCGGGGTAGCCGGTACGGGGACTTCCGGCAGATCCGGGACATCATGCAGGGTGAGGGCCGGACCTGGGGACGGAGGCTGGCTGGGGGAGGGGCGCTGTGGGGCTCGGGGTCGGCGCTGGGGTCGCCGAGCCAACGCTGTCTTCTCCCCAGCTTTGCTCGTCAGGCCCTTGGGGAAGGAGCACACCGTGTCCCGGCTGCTGCGGGTTATGCAGTGTCTGTCGCGCATCGAAGAAGGAGAGAATTTAGGTACGGCGATTTTTTCTGTTCTTCTCGGGCTTTTTTTAGGGTTACATTGTTGTTTTCCAACTTACGGCCAGAACTGACGGATTCGGGGTTACGGTGCACTAGTTACGTTCCCATCACAGTGGTCTTTTTCTCAGTCTAGTTTTCTCCAGTTAAGGTTCTTGTAGCTGCTTTTCTATTTTTTATTTCCTCCCACCTGTTTCTTGCTTGCCCCAACTTTGCTGCGATCTAGTGAGTTATGCTAAGGCCAAATTTTCCCCCACAGTACAAGTTGTTTTTTTGGTTTTGTTTTGTTTTTAAATTGAACTTAAAACCTGTTTAGCAAAAACGGTCTCCAGTTTCTGATCGTTTGTATCTGAGGAGAATGTGCGTATCCTGAAATTTGAGATGCAAATGCATGTGTAAAAAAAAATTTTTTTTACCTGTTTTGGAAATTATTAAACAATAGTCACTGCGAATTCATTAGTTTGAATTTGAACTCTTAACGTCTTTATAAGTTTGTAGCCAGCATGTTAGCAAATTAAATGCAAATCTTACTATATTTACAGGTGTCTTTTTGGATAAACAACGTATTTTTGGACATGACGTTTCTGCTCCTTATAAAATAGCTTACAGTGAAAACTGTGTTCTTTGTCCTAGACTGTTCCTTTGATATGGAGGCTGAGCTCACACCGCTGGAATCAGCTATCAATGTGCTGGAGATGATTAAAACGGAATTTACACTGACAGAGGCAGTGGTCGAATCCAGTAGAAAACTGGTCAAGGAGGCTGTAAGGCTCTATTTTTACTTCTTTTTTCTTTTGACAAAAATCAGATGTCTTTGAGGATACGGTACTTATCTTTTCTGTGGGGATGGCAAGAGCATGTGAGCACACTCAAACATAGACACACAAACAGATGTTAAATCTCTTCAGCTGACCCCTTCCCAGGCCAGGCTTGGAAAGTGTTAATGGCAGGTACCTTGCTTTTGTGATTTTGGTTGTCTTCCTTGTGGCCTTGGCAAGAGAGTCTCAATACACAGGAAATGGGTTGGCACTGAAGACTGATATTTTGGAGGTTATTACACCATTCAAGGGCATTGTTAAAGGGCTAGAAGCAAGTGGCCTAGGTTTTGGTCATCCAAAGAGGATGCTTGGGGTCTTGGGAAATGTGGGGTAGACTTCGAGGAGGAACATTCCCTTTGAATAATCAGCCAGTTAGAAAGACAGTAATGGTAGAAGGCTGGAACAGCCAGTGTTCTTGACAAGGAAAAAGCTACTGGAGCGTCTAGGAATTTGGACTGTGTGTCATAGCTCACGTAGCTTCACATAGAAGAACTTATTTTTATTTAAAACATGACTGGCAGTGGGAACTAGTCAAAAAGCTTTTTCTTCTCAGTAACCAAGGGTGTGGAAGCAGATGTAGAGTTGGGGACTGAAGATGAGCAGCTCAGCCTTGCCTTGGTGGTAGAAAGTAAGGAAACTGGTAAGAAAAGAGCGCCTCCTAAAAAGATGGGATTTGACGTGGTGTTGGGAAGATGAAACTTTGCTTAGCAAGGAAGACTTTTTTTCCCTTAGCTATGTGCTGGATACTTGGGTACCCTGTTAGAAGAAAAACAGCCAGTATGTGTGAGGTGCAGATATTAATTCAGTTAAGGACCTTGGGCAGGAACTACTTTTGGTCTTGGAAAGAATGCTCAGATAATCCAAATCCCAAAGAGGAATAATTCCAAGAATAGATTTTTAGTATAGGTAGGTCAGGTTTGTGTTGGAGGGAAAATGCCAGGAAAGACATACTAGCAAAGGAGGAGAAATCTGTGCCTACTTTCAGAATAGCTGAGGATCTTTTGAGTGGGAAGAAATGGTATCATGGGGCGCTTGGCTGGCTCAGTTGGTAGAGCATGTGAGTTTTGATCACTGTGTTGTGAGTTTGAGCCCCTCGTTGGGTTTAGAGATTACATAAAAATAAAATCTTGAAAAAAATTGGGCAGGGAAGAAGTGGTACCATTTCAAAGTAATTCATGTAATTCCTGTTAACTAGGTAGCTGATTCAGAAGTGCAACTCCTTCAGAATACAAGAGCAATAGATTTGTCTCTGTCCCCTTTTCTGGAAGATTCTTTGTGGGATTTCATCTGTATATTTGTTATTTTATTATTAAGTTTATAGATCTCATTTGGGGTCCTTCCTTATGAAAAATTTGTTAGCAAAGTCTGAATTCTCTAAATTCTCTTAAAATAGTCAACTGTTCTCTTATGTTGACTCCCTTCTGCTTTTCCATTTTACAACACGTACCAGATTTCTTGTTATATACTTACTCTATTACTGTTATTGCTGGGTACCAAAGTACCCCCAAATCTAGCGGCTTAAACCAGTGTATACCATCTCTTATTTGTCAGGAATCTGATAGTGTTTCAGCTGAGTGATTCTGGCTGGAGGTCTCTCATGAGAATGTAGTCAAGTTGTCTGCTAGGGTTGCAATCATCTCAAGACTCAACTAGGGCTGAAGGATCTGTTCCCATGCTCACTCATGTAGTTGTTAGCAGGACATACTTCCTTGCAGGCTGTTGGTTGGAGTCTTCAGCTCCTTGCCTCTCCACAGAGGTGCTTACAACATGATAGTTTGCTTCCCCTAGAGTAAATGATCCAGAAGACCAAAAGCCCAAGACAAAAGCTCCAGTCTTTTATAACCTAATTTCAGAAGTGTCATTACTCCTGCCACATGCTGTTGGTCACACAGACCAGACCAACTATGGATTAGTGCATGGAATGTGACTATGTAGTGGGGTGGGGATCTTTGGGGACCATCTAGAGGCTGGCTACAATTACCTTGAACTCTTAGTTATTAAATGATACTGTATTACTTGTTTCTTCCATTTTTTTTTTTTAATTTTTCATTTAGAGTCATAGAAACTGTTAATGGTCATCTCTGGGAAAATACCATGAGGTATTTTAAGCTTTGTACAGTGTGTTACAACAGTTCATTTAAAAGTCTGTTAAGGGGGATCCCTGGGTGGCGCAGCGGTTTAGCGCCTGCCTTTGACCCAGGGCGCGATCCTGGAGACCCGGGATCTAATCCCACGTCGTGCTCCCAGTGCATGGAGCCTGCTTCTCCCTCTGCCTGTGTCTCTGCCTCTTCCTCTCTCTCATTCTATGTGACTATCATAAATAAATAAAAATTAAAAAAAAATAAAAGTCTGTTAAGCTTTTGTTAAAGTTTATCAAGTAAGTTGTTAAGTTAGAACTTTTGATCATATGGTGTAGGGATTTCTGCAAGTCTTTGGGACTCCTTCAGGAATCAAAACTATTTTCATAACAGTGCCAAAACATTAGTTGATTTTCAGTGCATTGACTTGGCACTAATGGTGCAAAAGTAACGATGGGTAGAATTGTTGGTGCCTTAACATGACCAAGGAAGTGGTAACGTATACTTGCTAGTCATTGTAGTCTTCATTGCCACAGACTTGCAGTTAAAAAATTAATAAAAGCCAGTTTCAATTAAGAATGTCTTTGATAAAGCAGTAAAATTAATTTTATTAAATCTAGACCTTTGAGCAAATATCTTTTCAGTATTGTGAGAGAAAGTAGGAGGTTTGCCTGAAGCATTTCTGCCACATAACAAAACATGATGGTTGTCTTCAGGAAGTCACTTGTTTGATGGTTTGAGTTGCATGCTGATCTAGTTGCTTTTTTAATGGAACACCTTTTTTTTACTTGAACTGACAAATTTTGTTATTTAGGCGTGGGCATTTGGCAGTCATTTTCTTGCAGAAGAGCAATGGGAACTTGTCACTTCAAATAAAACAATTGGTCGTATTTGCTGCCAATGATAAAACTCAAGCTTTCAAGTGAAAATTCAAATTCTGGCAAACTTGAATTGTGCTTGACAGCTTCCCAATACTTAGACTTTTTTGATAAGATTGATGGTGGTTATTAACAACTGTGATTTAAAAAATATTTTTTAATGAATGTGTCAATATTTGGAAGATCTACGTAACTCAGTAAATAAATATTTTCTAAATGGCCAATGCACTATATTACAAAATCATTCATGGGTAAAAGATCCGTTTACAATGCAAGTTTTTGTTTTTTAAGATTTTATTTATTTATTCATGAGAGACTCAGAGACACAGGCAGAGAGAGACACAGGCAGAGGGAGAAGCAGGCTCCATTCAGGGAGCCTGATGTGGGACTTGATCCCAGGACTCCAGGATCACACCCTGAGCCAAAGGCAGATGCTTGACCCCTGAGCCACCCAGGCATCCCTAGACTAAAAGATTTTAATGTAACAGATGATGGAAAGTTCCCTTGCCCAAGTTCGGTGTAGAGTCAAAAGAACATCCACAATTTTCTGAAAGGTTTATCAAAATACTCTTCCTTTTTCCAACTTCATATCTGTATGAGGCTGGATTTTTTAATATACTTTAACCATAACAACACATCACATCAATATGAATTGGGAAGCAGATATGAGAATCCAACTTTGTTCTATTAAGCCACATATTAAGGAGATTTGCAAAAACGTAAAATAAGACCAGCCTTCTCATTAAACTTTTGTCTTAGAAAATATAGTAATTTTTCATAAAAATGTTTTTTACATTAACCTCCAATGAGTTTATTTTTTAATGAATTAATAAATATTTTAAAGTTTTCTGTTTTAATTTTTTTTTAAGATTTTATTTATTTATTCATGAGAGACAAAGAGAGAGAGGCAGAGACATAAGCAGAGGGAGAAGCAGGCTCCCTGCGTGGGACTCAATCCCGGGTCTCCAGGATCGCACCCTGGGCTGAAGGCGGTGCTAAACCGCTGAGCCGCTTGGGCTACCCTCAGTTTTAAATTTCTAATATGGTGATATAACGCACATAAACAAAAGTTATTTGGGGTCCTCATTAACATTTAAAAGTATAAAGGAATCCTGAGACTAAAAACTTTTGAGAACTTACTCTGTAGGCTAAATTGGTTTTCTCTTTATAACTGAAAAATTCCTCAGGTTCCTTAGAGAACAGTAACATGTGTGGCATATTATCAGAAAGGCATTTATTTGTTGCTTATTGCTGTTCATCATTCTCTCCTGCACCTTTGGTAACAGCACCTCTTTTCTTTTGGGACCTTATCCTATTTAGGGGGCCTGGGTACATAAAACAGTCTCTAAGTACCTTAATTCTTAAAATAAAAAGCTTTGTCAGAGTTTTTTTTTAGCATTTCTGCTTCCCATAACAGCCTGATGTCTTTCTGAGTTTGCTTCTTTAGCCTTTCCTTCTGTGAGTTTTGGTTTTCTATGTGCTTTCTGCTGTTCCCCCCCACCCCCACCCCAACAGACCTATCTCACCTCTGTTGAAAATCAATGCTTGGAATTTCCTTTTTGTTTAATTTAGCTAGAGACCACTGCTATTGCTCACACCTTAAGAATCTTAACAGATGTATAAGAGAAGAAATTATACTTCTTTCTTAAAACTCTCAAATGAAAAAAAAAAAAAAAAGCAATAGTTCATCTCTTGGGGAAAAAAAAAAACTTTCCAGGAAATTAAAAATAGTTTTAAAAGATAAGCTCAGCACAAATGTTGGAGGCAGACTTTTAATTTAGAATTTGAAAGCATTCACATTTCCTTATTTCACAAATGAAATATAGTAGGACCTGGTTCTAATTCTGGAAAAGACAGAGTGAACATACTCTCTTCTGTCCTTCTTAATCAAATATAAATCCTAGACAGAACGTGTGGAGCAGCTGTATGAGGATTCATAAATGTAAATGGTAGTAAGCAGATGGGGAAGAAGACCAGAATTTGAAGATCCACCAAACTGGTGATGGTTAATATACCATTTTTTTCTTCTCTGGTGTCATCCAGCCTGGACTTGAAGGTTCCTCCGAAACCTAGAAATGCACTCCAGGTGGGAACAGAAAGAACTCCAAGAAAGGCTTTCTCTGGCCTGAGGAGCAAGAAAGGGATCTAAGAGGGAGGTGGGAGAAATCCCAGGATTTCTTTCCTTCCTTCTTTCCTCTCCTGGCACCAGGCAATACTGCAGTTGTAGCAACTATGGCCCAGTGGCACTAGAACTAAAGAGAATCCAGGGGGCCTGGGGGGCTCATTCAGCTAAGTGTCTGCCTTTAGCTTAAGTCATGATCGCAGAGTCCTGGGATTGAGCCCTCCATCAGACTCCCTGCTCAGCTAGAAGCCTGTTTCTCTATTTCCCTCTACTGATCCTCCTGCTAGTACTCTCTCTCTCTGTCAAATAAATAAATAAAATCTTTTTAAAAAAAAAACAAAAGAGAACCCATTCTCTTTAGCAATGGAGCTGTGACCCTCCCAGAACTTATTATTATTATTATTATTTTTTAATGATAGTCACACAGAGAGAGAGAGAGAGAGAGAGAGGCAGAGACATAGGCAGAGGGAGAAGCAGGCTCCATGCACCGGGAGCCCAATGTGGGATTCGATCTTGGGTCTCCAGGATCGTGCCCTGGGCCAAAGGCAGGCGCTAAACTGCTGCACCACCCAGGGATCCCCCTCCCAGAACTTAGAGCAAAAGTTTTATTTTTGTTTTTACTGTAAATTGTGCCGCTTAGTCCTGGATGCATATGCAGTATGAGGCACAGTGGGGAAACTAGACCCCAGGAATGCAAGGCTGGTTTGAAATTTGAAAATGAGTATCCTTCACTCTATTAGTTTAAAGAAGAATAAAACGTATCATCCATCAATTGATACGAGAAAGGCATTTAACAGAATTCTACATTAGTTCATGATAAAAAACACTCAGCAAATTATGAATAGAACTTTCTCAATCTGATAAAAGACATCTACAGAAAACCTACAGCTAACATACTTGATAGTGGAGAATAGAATGTTTTGTACTGAAGATCCAAAACAAGGCAAGGAGGTCCATTCTCACCACTTCCATTCCATGTCATACTAGAAGACTTGGCCAGTATAGGAAATCAAGAAGAAGAAAAGGCAAGAGGCTAGAAAGGAAGGGGAAAAATGTCCCTATTTGTAGATGATATGACTGTCTATATGGAAAATCCCATGCAGTGTACTAAAAAATCTATAAGTAAGTTTATTAAGATCGGAGAATACAAAGTTAACACACAAAGTTATTGATATTTCCAATATATGGTAGCAGTGAATGACTTGAAATGATATTACCAAAATAGTGCCACTTACAATAGCTTCAAAAAAGAAGAAAAAAAAATACTTAAGTATAAGTTTAGCAAAAACATGTGCAGTGTCTGTATGTGGAAAAACAAAATGCTGATGAAAGAAAGTAAGACCTAATAAAAGGAAAGGCGCACCATATTTGTGGACTAGAAGACAATATATTTAAAAGGTCAGTTCTTTCCTTCTGATCTGTAGATTTAATATAGTTCCAATCACAATGTCAACAGGATTTTCTTTTCTTTTTAAAAAAATTTTTATTGAAGTTTTGCCAGCATATAGTATGACACCCAGTGCTCATCTCATCAAGTGCCCTCCTCAGTACCTGTCACCCAGGTACCCCATACCTTGCCTCCCCTTCCACTACCCCTTGTTTGTTTCCCAGAGTTAGGAGTCTCTCATGTTTTGTCACCCTCTAATTTTTCCCATTCATTTTCCCTCCTTTCCCCTATAATCCCTTTCACTATTTCTTATATTCCCCGTATGAGTGAAACCATATGATTGTCCTTCTCCAATCAACAGGATTTTTCTAAAGACACAGACTGATTCTAAAATACAAATAGTTGGGCAGCCTGGGTGGCTCAGCAGTTTAGCACCACCTTCAGCCCAGGGCATGATCCTGAGGACCCGGAATTGAGTCCCACGTCAGGCTCCCTGCTTGGAGCCTGCTTCTCCCTCTGCCTGTGCCTCTGTGTGTCTGTCATGAATAAATAAAATCTTTTTAAATAAATGAAAAAAAAATAAAATACAAATGGTGAAACAAATTTTGTAAAACAAGAACAAAGTTGAAGGGCTCCCTACCCAATTTTAAGAATTACTCTAAAGATACTCATGACCAGGGGATCCCTGAGTGGCTCAGCGGTTTAGCGCCTGCCTTTGGCCCAGGGCGCGATTCTGGAGTCCCAGGATCGAGTTCCACGTCAGGCTCCCAGCATGGAGCCTGCTTCTCCCTCCTCCTGTGTCTCTGCCTCTCTCTCTCTATGTCTATCATAAATAAATAAATAAATCTTAAAAAAAAAAAGATACTCATGACCATATATAAAGATTAATGAAACAAGACAGAGTATAGAAATAGGCCTACACAAATTTGGACATTAATTTTTGACAAAAATGTGAATGCAATGCAATGGAAAAGGTATTCAATACAAAAAGAATAGTCTTCAATAAATGGTATGGAAACAATTGGATGTCCATACACAAAAAATGAACCTTGACCTCACAAAAACTCAAAAAACTTAAAGTGGATTATAATCTAAATATGAAATGTAAAACTGTAAAACTTAGAGAAGAAGGTGAAAGAAAAACTTTATGTCCTGGACTTAGGCAAAAAGTTCTTAGTTATGACACTAAAAACATCCATAAGAGGAAATTCTGATACATGGAAATGTGGGTAAATTGGACTTATTCAAAATTTAAAACTTTTGTTCAGAAAGACACTTAAGAGAATAAAGACAAGGTATAGACTAGGAGAAAATATTTGCACATATCTGACAAAGGACTTGTGTCCAAAATACATAAAGAACTTAAAAAAAAAAAACAGTGCTAGTTAAAAAATGGGCAAAAGCCTCACCAATGAGAATATATAAATGGCACATAAACACATGACAAGATGTTCAACATAATTTAGTCTATTAAGAAATACCTATTAAAATCACAATGAAGGGATCCCTGGGTGGCTCAGCGGTTCAGTGCCTGCCTTTGGCCCAGGGCGTGATCCTGGAGTCCCAGGATCGAGTCCCGTATTGGGCTCCCTGCATGGAGCCTGCTTCCCCCTCTGCCTGTGTCTCTGCCTCTCTCTATCATGAATAAATAAAATCTTTAAAAAAAAAATCAATAAATAAAATCTTTAAAAAAAAATGAAAAAATAAAATCACAATGAATACTAGGACCTACTATTAGAGTGGCTAAACTTTTAAAAATACACTAATGAGTGCTAATGATGTGGAGCAACTGGAACTCATACATTGCCAGTGGGAGTGAAAAATGGTATAGCCACTCAGGAAAACAGTTTAGCCATTTCCTATATAAAGTTAAATAGACACTTTCCATATGACCCAGCAATCCCACTTGTGAGTCTTTACCTTAGAGAAATATTACGTTTACCCCCAAACCTGTACGTGAACAATTAAACATCTCTTCCTAATCAAAAATTGCAGACAGCCCAAATATCCTTCAGCAGGTGAATGGATAAAAGTAGTACAGTAGCACCCCACCCACCCATAGTTTTACTCTGGTTTCAGTTACCCACAGTCAACTGTGGTCGGGAAGCAGATGATCCTCCTGGCATACTGTCAGTAGACAGGTCAGTAGTAGCCGAGGGCTACTAGGCTAGTACTAGACCTACTACTAGTAGGTCAGTAGAGCCTACTATGTTGTTCGCCTCACTTCACCTCATCACAGACATCTTACCATCTCACATCACAAGAAGGGTGAGTGAATACAGAACAGTTAAATTTTGAGAGACCACATTCATATAACTTTTATTACAGTATGTTAACATTAATTCTAGTTTGTTGTTAATCTACTGTGCCTAATTTATAAATTAAACTTTATCATAGATGGGTATGTATAGGAAAGGGGGGAGGACTACTATACGTTCATATAATGGCATACTGCTTAGCCATAAGAAAGAACTGCAGATAAGGCAACAACATAGATGGATCTCAAAGGCATTTATACAGAGGGAAGAAGCATCTCAGGGTTACATCCTCTAAGAAATAAGTGCCGCATGCTGTAGGATTCCATTTATATGACATTGTTGAAGAGATGGAACAGTGCAAAGATCATTGGTTGCCAAGGGTTGGGGATGGGGGAGAGGTGACTACAGAAGGGTAGCACAAGGGAGGTTTTTGGATCTATGGTTTTTGTGTCCTCATTGTGCTGGTTACATGTGCTGGAGTCAGTACATGTTACAGGTATAGTGACATTATACCTGTCACTATACCTCCCCCAAAAAGCCCATTTTACTCTATACATGTTTAATAAAATTTAAAAACATAATAGGACCTAAATGATTTTATACAAAGTAAAACCTTTGAAATCTTCAAGAAAGTAAGTATAGTCTTTGTACAGTTATTCTGATGAAAATGATGTAAAAGTGAATGTGGTCGTCTGACTAAAATGAAAAGACCTATTTTGTACCTTCCCTGGGCAGCAAGAATTTACGGTTGTGCCTGCTATTCAAGAGCATTTGACACCAGTTTCTTTTGCATGTTGAAGACAAAATCACCAGAGATTAATACTGAATCCCTTTGCTATCCTCCTTCTCTTGGTCTCTATTTCTTCAGTTCTTCCCTCAAATGAAGACTGAAACTAGCTATAGACCAGTTTTCCTTCCCTTTTATGTGTATGATGTTTCTTTTACCTCTCTTTGAGATGGGATTTAGGGTAGCCATTTTATCCTGTTAGATAACTCCAAGTGCTCCAGAGTTTTCCCTGGCTTTTCTAATTTATTTTTTTATTTTTTTTATTTTATGATAGTCACAGAGAGAGAGAGAGAGAGGCTGAGACACAGGCAGAGGGAGAAGCAGGCTCCATGCACCGGGAGCCCGACGTGGGATTCGATCCCGGGTCTCCAGGATCGCGCCCCGGGCCAAAGGCAGGCGCCAAACCGCTGCGCCACCCAGGGATCCCGGCTTTTCTAATTTTTAAAAAAATGACAACTATATTTTTAAAATATCCCTTAAAACTCTTGATCCCTGTTATTTTGTCTCTCTTTATATTTTTTTTCTTGAAGTAAAGTGTTTCTTTACTAAAGGACTCTTTTTCTCTGTGGCTTAGGAAGATTTATTCATCCTAACTGGAATTTTGCCCTGGTGTGCTACCTATGGATGCCCTGTGTTTGTTTACCTCAGTAATTCTCTGCACACTTGAATTGGAGTTGCCAGCTGGGGTTTAGGATAGTGAGAGGCTGTGTTGGTTGTCCTACAGAAATGGCCTCGGGCCTTTCCTGAATGGAACTCGCAGAACTCCGTGGTCAGCAGATGGCTTTTCCCCCTCCCTCAGTGTATCCTCCCCGCTCTGTCCCACCATTATATCAAAGCTTTGCATCCAAAAAGAACAGATTCAATTGTTCTGGGGACCTGGGATGACTCCTGTCCATTTTGCCTTTCCTTAGGAGGCCCTATTCAAATTGGGTAAATGGTCTGTAATCCGGAGGATCAGATTTTGTTTTATCAGCTATTTTTTTAAAAATCCAGCGTAATGTTGAAAATCTACTATACTCATGAAAGAAGAGTGCTTACTGTTGTTCATGATGCCTGAGCAGTGATTGTTAGTTTTTAAGTACAGGAATTTGACAGAATGTGAAAAAGTTCTTGGTATATAAGACTCACTTTTACTTTTTAGTAGTTTATTTTAGTATCTGATACTCTGATTATACCTGTCATTATTACAACAGTTTAAAAAAAAAAGTTTTTTCCCCCTTTTGTAGGCTGTCATTATTTGTATCAAAAACAAAGAATTTGAAAAGGCTTCAAAAATTTTGAAAAAACATATGTCCAAGGACCCCACAACTCAGGTAAATTTGATGCATTTTTACTCCCATGATGTAAATCCATCTCATTGTTTGTTGTGGGGGGGGGGGGGACAGGGAAATGGTTCTTTGTCAGGAATGTTATCTAAATAATCGGCATCTTTAGCATGTTTTCTTTTATATCTGGGATTGCTTACTGTGAGATTGGCTTTCCAAAATTTGTTTTTCATTATACAAATTGATGTAAATTATTTTCTTGCCCATTTCTGTCAGGTTTGTGACAGAACATTATTTAAGTGATCAGCACCAAGTATTAAACTATCATGTTCTGGAACACTTCTAACCGTATTTATGTAAATGCTGATCCTGCAGACTTGAGAATATGCCTTGGTGAGGGCTTAATTCCTCTATTTTCTGGTGTCAAAAGCTCTGTTAGTGCCCTGCTCTTTTTTTTTCCTTTATAAATGTAAGTTTTAGTTTTTTGAAAAGGTAATAACATGTACGAAATAAAATTCAGAAGGTACAACAAAAGAGCTTAGCTCATCTCTAAACTCAGCCCTCATTCCTCTCTTCATAGGCGACCAGTGTTTTTTTTTTATTTTATCCTTTAGAGATACTCTGTGCATATGCAAGCAAACAAATGTGTGTGTGTGTATAGAGACACGTATATCCATTCTTCCAGCTCTTCCATATGCACATGCGAGCATATTCTACACACTAATTTGAACATTTCTTAAATTGCTTTCTTAACATATCTTAAAGATTTTTCTATATTACCACATAAGGAGATTCATCATCCTTTTTTTCTTAAGTTTAAACATCTTTATGTAAACGTCGAAGGGTACTTTAGATCCTAAATTCTCATCTTTTTTTAACAGCTATGTAGTACCCACTGCAGCTAATCCGTAATTATTGACCTGTTCTTTGTTAGGCTCCCCTTCCTATATATGTACCAGTGTTTGCCTTTAATAGATTATGAAAGTTCTGATAGTGTCTCAACTCCCCATCATTGAATTTTTACTGGAGTTCTCCTTTCTTATGTTGCAAATATCGGTCCATTGTGCAGAAGCTGAGAAATGATCTCCTGAACATTATCCGTGAGAAGAACTTGGCCCACCCTGTTATCCAGAACTTTTCCTACGAGACCTTCCAACAGAAGATGCTGCGTTTCCTGGAGAGTCACTTGGATGATGCAGAGCCCTACCTCCTCACGGTGGGCCTTGGCCTTCTCTTCCCATAACCATGATGTGGCCTTGAGGATATGCAGGCAATTAGAAGAGGACAGCTCATTTTAGAAGTGGAAAGAGCTAAAAGACTTTGAATTATATGCACTATGTTTCTTAATTAAATGCCTTAAATATACGGAAGCAGAGATCCTGACAGAGGCAAATGGAACCCACCTGGTTCCCCTTACTTCCCATTTATACCTCCTACATGTGCTTAATCTGTATGGCTAAAATAAGGGAACACTTAAAATTAATGGTGATTCCCAAAGGAGCTGAAATTTGAGGTCAGTTTGGGAGGAAGAGTAGTTTGGCAGACAGGGTATGATGGGGTTGTTAACAGGAAAAAGGAATAACTGGAGGAAAAAAAATGTGACTAGAAATATAAAAAGGCACAAGAAGCCAAATGAAGATACTCTTTAATTGGATCAAAGTGATAAACAGAAAGAATGGCAGTACTGAGGCTCAGGACAGCATATGGAAGAATTAGAACCCGGTCTTCTAGAGGGTGGGCTGTGGTATTGGAAAATTGAATGAGGTTTGTTGTTTGTGTTTTTATTTTTATTCATCAACATTTAGAGAATGCTGACTGGCTCAGTTGGTGGAACATGCAACTCTTGATCTTGGGGTTGGGAGTTCGACCTCCACATTAGGTGTAGAGATTACTTAAAAATAAAATCCTAAAAAAAAAAAAAGAAAAAATATCTTTGCTCATAACAGCAGATCTGCCAGGCCCAGGTTAGGATAGTGTCAATGACCTTAGCAGGCATTTGTCAGATGTCAAATTATCTGCAAAGCAGATAGTTTGGGATATTCAGGAAGCAAATATCAGGATGGAGCAAGTATCAGGATACTTGAGCCTGGCCTACCATCCTTTCTTTTCTTTTCTTTTCTTTCTTTTTTTTTAAGATTTTATTTATTTATTCATAGAGACACAGAGAGAGAGAGGCAGAGACACAGGCAGAGGGAGAAGCAGGCTCCATGCAGAGAGCCTGACGTGGGACTCGATCCAGGGTCTCCAGGATCACACCCTGGGCTGCAGGCGGTGCTAAATTGCTGTGCCACCAGGGCTGCCCCCATCCTTTCTTTTGTATTTCAGATAAGTGGAAAATAACCTGCTACTCTTTCTGTGGGGGGAGAGAATTCTCAGTTCTAAAGACATCACTTGTTACAGATACACATTTTTTTTTAAATATTTTATTTATTTATTCATGAGAGACACAGAGACAGAGGCAGAGGGAGAAGCAGGCTCCATGCAAGGAGCCTGATGTGGGACTCAATCCCGGATTCCGGGATCAAGACCTGAGCCAAAGGCAGACGCCCAACCTCTAAGCCATCCAGGCATCCCCAGATACACATACCTGAAACAGAATGATACTGGACTGATTAGAGATGTATAACATTTCAGTCAGAGGGAGACAGATGAGCAGTTGGAGTTAAAGCAAGATTGGTCCACTCAGCTTTATGTGGTATTAGTAAGGATTTTCAGAGTTAATAGGCAAAAGGTGGTTATGGAAATACAGTTACAAAAAATTTCAGACACAAACTGAGACATAATAGAAACATTTGTTATCCTCAGTTTGAAAAAAAAGTCTGACTTTACTCATGACCCCAGAGGTATATTTGGCATTCAGAAACTAGATTAGGAATGTGATCAGAAGAATAGAAAAGGAAATACAAAGTACAATCATGTACTTATTTGTTGTCAAAAGATTAAAGAATTCTTGCAGTGTCAAGATGGTTAGCACTGCTTGAATTCTCCTTTAATATAAAAAACTGAGCCATGTTTTGAGGAGAGAAAAAGCAAGATGTTTGAGATCGTTCTTGTGAGTTCTCTCCCTTTCTCTGTCCTCCTCTAATTTATGCCTAGATTGGATTTGTAAGTGAACATGTTTGCATGTTGAGTATGTATGTTCTTGGTGAAAGAAGAGAATTAATGAAATTCTGTGGCTTCCTCTTCCTGATGACATCCTTCTTTTCCCAGATGGCCAGAAAGGCTTTGAAATCTGAGACTGCTGCCTCAAGTACAGTGAAGGAAGATAAACAGCCAGCACCAGAGCCTGTGCAAAAGCCACTCAGAGAACCTGTAAGGTGAGAAGGGTGCCCTTTTGCGATCTTTGGTGAAACACAAGGGTAGTTCTGTTGGAAGCGGTCTCCTTAGAGCAGAATCTGTTGGTTCCTCCTGGTACTGAAATGTTACTGGGTTACTTGTCCAGGCACTTTGGGAGTTACAGAGCATGCCCCAGGAAAATGAAAATCTTGATGACAGGATGTCATATCCCTGATAGAAGTTCCTGACTGTCTCTTCCTCAAAGGTTCTTTGCTTCTCTGTTCTCCTATCCTTGTCTTGCCCATATCTGTGCAGTACTTCTTTGTGGGTACGTGATCTCTTAATGCAGCGTTCAGACTAGTGAATCAAACTCCCAAGACAAGTTGTTAAAGCAGGGATCACAAGTTTAGATGTCTTTGGGGGCCCAGTAGGAAATGTACAAGCGTGAGTATAGAAAAATACAATTCAGAGCATGTGAACGTGAACCAGAGAGCATGCTTTTCAGCTTCATGTGATTATTGCTATGTGGGAATGTCCAAGGATGCCCAAACTTTGGTTCAAACTTTTGTGTGAGACATCTAGTGTTTTTTTGTTTTGTTTTGTTTTTAAGCTTTCTCAGTTTTTGAATGTTGCCAATTAGTCCAATTAAAAACAAAACTTAACATAGGTTAGGCAATAAGACCTTTCTGCCAGCTGAGTTTGGCTTGTAGGCTGCCAGTTTGCCCTCTCCTAATAGTTTTTGTTTAAACTATACTAATTATTCCAAATGATAGATTAACTTACTTTTTACGAAAGGCAGTTTCTCACTGTTTCAAGACTGTGTGGCACACTTCTAACTTGGAGAATTCTCAAAAGTCTCCTAAGTGTATTATAGGAGAAAGGAAGCAGAATGGAGACCAATCTTTTCCTTCTCTCACATGAGTGTTGGACTAGACAACAAGGTGAGATTCCTGGATTGTCAGTTGCCCAGACAGACTCGTAGCTATTAGGCACTACACAGAGTTCTTACTTAGTGGAAAAGATTCATTTGTTCATGCAGACACAAGGAGTTTAGCCCACCCGCTAACAAAGTCTCTTGGAGGGAAAGTGTCATTGGCCCCGAGTCCTTTAAGGTTCTCTCACTTGGAGTTTAAACTCCAGAGTTCAACTTATATATCATTTTTAAAGCTTCTATTTATGCTTATAAAGGGAAGCTTTATAAAGTTGTTCTGAGCAATTTTTTTTAAGTTTTTTTCTTTTAAGATCTTATATATTTATTTGAGAGAGAGAGGAGCATGAGCAGGGAGAGGGGCAGACATGGGGCTCGATCCCAGAACCCTGAGATCGTGACCCGAGGTAAAGTCAGATGCTCAACTGACTGAGCCACCCAGGTGTCCCTCTTTTATTTTATTTTTTTAATTTTTTTAAGATTTATTTATTTATTTATGATAGAGAGAGAGAGAGAGGCAGAGACACAGGAGGAGGGAGAAGCAGGCTCCATGCCGGGAGCCCGACGCGGGACTCGATCCCGGGACTCCAGGATCATGCCCTGGGCCAAAGGCCGGCGCTAAACCGCTGAGCCACCCAGGGATCCCCCTCTTTTATTTTTTATTTTTTATTTTTATTTTTTTTTTTAGAAACTTTTTTTTTTATTTTTTTATTTATTTATGATAGTCACACAGAATGAGAGAGAGAGAGAGAGGCAGAGACACAGGCAGAGGGAGAAGCAGGCTCCATGCACCGGGAGCCCGACGTGGGATTTGATCCCGGGTCTCCAGGATCGCGCCCTGGGCCAAAGACAGGCGCTAAACCGCTGAGCCACCCAGGGATCCCCCTCTTTAATTTTTTATTTTTTTTTTTTTTTAGAAACTTTTTTTTTTTAAATTTTTTTTATTTATTTTTTAAAATGAAGAGTCCTCCACTTGAAGAGTCCTCTGTCTCCTTTGAAGCTTTACATTTTGGAAAAGTGGTATTTGGATGAGCATCTATAATGGTGAGACTGATCTTTGTATATTTGCTTTGTGTGTAGGCAGTTACAGAGTACTCCAACCACCATTGGAATTACGACCTTGAAAGCAGCTTTCAAGACTCTGTCCAGTGCACAAGATTCTGAGGCAGCCTTCTCAAAACTGGACCAGAAAGATCTGGTACTTCCTAATCGAGTGTCCATGCCATCACCAGCCCTCAAAAACAAGAGACCAAGAAAAGATGAAAATGAAAGTTCAGCCCCTGCTGAGGGTGAGGGTGGCTCTGAACTGCAGCCCAAGAACAAGCGCATGACAATAAGCAGATTGGTTTTGGAGGAGGACAGCCAGAGTACTGAGCCAAGTGCAAGTCTCGACTCCTCCCAGAAGAATCCCAAGTATGAAGACCTTTGTAGCAGTTTTGGGGCTGGTTGGTGGTCCTGGTTGGGCTTGGTATTGCTTCCGTGAATGAAGTAACTTTCAGCTCAGTTATTCACCACCAAGGCTTACTCAGACTTCTAGAATGTGACTTGGGAGTGGGGAGTGACGACATAGCCATTCCTGCCAATTCTGAAGCCCCAACTGTGGGCTTCCAGGCATTGCACTAGGCGTGAGTGAGGATGGAAGGGTTTCAGAGCCTCCTACTCATCGCTGCTTTCATTTTTAGCAAACTTCTGAGTGCCCTGACTACTAAATATCAGTCTTCTCTGTTAAAAGAAATTTGTTTGAATTGGGCCACTTTAGACTTTGATCCTTAAAAAAGATTTATGAATATTTATAGTTTTGCACCTTCTTTGAGCAATTAAGACTTGGCAAATTCAGTAAATATCTACTAATCTCTCACATTCTGCTAGGTTCTGTGGGGCAGCAGTTAAACTGCTTTTATTTTGCTCCCCGTCATGACTCCTAACCTGGCTTTCAAGCTTTGCTACCCTTTGTGCCCTCTTATGGATCCTTCCTCCAAGCAAACTGGTTTGCTTGTTCTCTTTGGAACCCACTCTGTTTCTACTACTGTACTCTTCTTGCTTCCTCTTATTCCCCACAGTTGGACTATCATTCCTCCATCATTGCTTGTGAGAATCCCATCCATCCTTCAAAGGGAAGAGATGCTGATATTGATTAAGTACTTTCTATGGGCCAACTACTTTATTTATTTGTTTGTTTGTTTGTTTATTTATTTATTTATTTATTTATGATAGTCACACAGAGAGAGAGAGGCAGAGACACAGGCAGAGGGAGAAGCAGGCTCCACGCACCAGGAGCCCGACGTGGGACTCGATCCCGGGTCTCCAGGATCGCGCCCTGGGCCAAAGGCAAGCGCCAAACCGCTGCGCCACCCAGGGATCCCTGGGCCAACTACTTTTCACGTATTATTTTACTGAATCACTAGAATCCTCATTCTGTGACTGGTATATTAACCCCATTTTTATAGATGAGGAAGGTTTAGAGAAGTTATTGACTTGCCTGAAGTCACAAAGCTTAAAAGTGGCAAAGTTGGGCTTTGGGACTTTTTTTTTTTTTTAAAGTAGGCTCCACACTGGGTGGAACCTGAATGTGGGGCCTGAATTCAGGATCCTGAGACTCACTCAACCGACTGAGCCACCAGGATTTGGGATTTTTAATCCTGTTTGGTCTTGACTCAAAAGTCTGTGGCCTGTATACCACATACACCAAGGTGCCTCTTAAAATTCTGCCTCCATGAATCTCCCCTGGTCACCCTGCTGGTCACCTCATTGGTCTCCCAAGGCCATTGCCATTTCTACCACTGCTCTTTTGTAGTTATTTGGTGACCTGTGCTCTGACATGCATGTGCTAGGTGCCCAGAGAAGCTGTGACATCTAAATGATAATAATGCTCAGGCACAAATCTGCACTGTTTATACCACTACCTGCATCTGAAGTGAGTGAGTCATTGGCCAGGCAAGCAAATGGAGCTCAACACATTTTATGCTCATTTGATATACGATCTCCTTTATTCCTTGCAACAGTCCTATAAAGTGCCGATATTATTCCCACGAACAGATGAGAAAACTAGAGAGAGTGCATGGTTGTTGTGGTTTTATAAATGGAGGGATTCATGAAGGTTTAGACCTATCCACCTCTCTTGTGTGTCAAGGGCATGAAGTATGATGGGTACTCTAAAGCAGAGGTTGGCAAACCACAGCCTCTGGGCCAAATCCACCTGGTACCTGTTTTTGTAAATAAAGTTTTATTGGAACTCAGCCACAAACATCATGTATGTATTGTCTGTGGCTACTTTTGATGCTACACTGAGTTGAGTAATTGGAACAGAACCAGTAAGGCCTGCAAATCTGAAGATACTATCTGGCCCTTTACAGGAAAAGCCTGGCTGTAAAGGAATTGCATTTACCCTGGGAGCTCCAGGGAAGAAGAGTTGAGCCTGCTCAGCAAAGTTGTGGGTGGATAAGTCTTCCAGTGGAGCAAATGTTGAGCTGACCTTGAAGGATGAGTAGGAGGTCATCAAGCATATTGGGGGCCGGGGGCCGAGGCCACAGTAACCTCTTATATAAAGTCATAGGAAAGCCTAGTGTGCTCCAGAAAATGTCACGTACCCTGTATGGCAGGAGAGTGTAATGCACAGGAGGATGAAGAGGGAGAAATGCCTGGATGGGCAGATGGGCCAGGTCTTGAGTTCCTATTGTAGTCTATCAGGCAGAGGTTCTTAAGCTGGGCTTCGTATCACAGTTACCTGTGGAATGTTTTTTTTTTTTTTTAATTTTTTGTAAATTTTTATTTATTTATGATAGTCACAGAGAGAGAGAGAGAGGCAGAGACACAGGCAGAGGGAGAAGCAGGCTCCATGCACCAGGAGCCCGACGTGGGATTCGATCCCGGGTCTCCAGGATCCCGCCCTGGGCCAAAGGCAGGCACCAAACCGCTGCGCCACCCAGGGATCCCTGGAATGTTTAATAAAATACATAATTCCAGGTCCCTGAGTACTGATTTAGAAGGGGTAGGGGATGGGTCTGTAATTTGCTTTTCTAACCGTGCTCCAAAATAATTCTAATACAGCTAATCTGAGGGCCTGATGAGTTACCATCGATGGCTTTTGAAAAAGCACTGAGGCAAAGGAGACAAGAGCAGTGGCTGGAGACTGCTACCAGTTAGGTAGTCAGGACCTAGGGGAAGCTGGGCTGGTGGAATCGAAAGCAGGACTAGGGTATATCACTAGGAGGGCAGGGTCACAACAGCTAAGTTTTTGTATATGTCTGTGGCACTTGGCACAGGACAAGTGCTTATTAGATATTTACTAACAAAATAATCTTTGGCTCTTGCAACTTAAAGGGTCATATCCAATCTATAAAAGGCCAGCAAAGGGTTAACATTTTAGGTTTTCTGGACAACTTGTGTCTCTGTTGCTTATTGTGTGTGTGTGTTTTAAAACCCTTTGAAAATGTAAAAACCATTCTTAGTTCAAAGATTGTACAAAAACCAGCAGCCACAGGCTGTAGCTTACCGACCCACTGAGACCAGACAGCCCTCCTCTAGCCCATTCATTGCTCATCAGTTTCTAACTTTACCAAAAGGCCGTAAGGACCAGGAAGTGACCTGACTTCACCAGGACCGCAGAGCCAGCAAACAGTGAGATGAGGACCCAGATCTCCGTCTCTTCCACAGCAGAAGTTAGGTCGTATCAGACATTTGCTCAAAATAAATGCTGAGTTCAAAGGAGGAACAGGAGGTTATCAGAGTGATCCGTGCAGATTGTCTGCAGGAAGAATGAGCAGATATGCTGACAGACCCAGAGTTAAAATCAGTGTTACCCCAGCATGGGGATAAGCAGGTAGAAAACTTAAACTATAATCCTAATTTATAAATAGTAGTTAACATAACTAGTTAGTATCCTGAAAAGGAAAAACCTCATGTAATGTTTCCACTTATCTCAAGTAAATTGTTCTCAGAAATAACATTTTGGGGGATATGATCCAATTTAAACATAAAGGAAACTAGATGGTTCGCCATGTGTCTCAGCCATGTTAAGTGATTTCACAGAAAACTCGGACTCAAGGAATTTTTTTCAAGTCTATACTTTGTAAGTAAGCTTTCATTACTCATTTGAAAAACACCTAGCCAGCCAGAAATTTAAAAATAAATTTCTGTGTATAGTAGGGGAAGGAGACTGAGGTTTGTCTACTCTTGGTCAAGTTTCACAGGTCATTTGATCTATACAAATTCTTTAAAATTTAATTCAGATATTTTCCATGTTGTTTTGTAACAGATGTTATAGTTATGAGGTGAGGTGTGTGCGGTGTTCTGTTCCCAGGGCAGTTGTAATATTAATCAGACACAGTTAAAGTTGATAAGACTGACTGCAGTTTTAATTTATTCAATAATTCAGGTTTGGGTTTCCTTTTTTAGTTTTGGGACTTCTTTTGGTCACACTCAAGTGCTTAACATTTCATGTTCACAGGAAGGATTCTTACTTGCTTACTACTCTGATCTTCAATGATGTAATTTATTTGCAGCTTTTTTGATAATCCTGTTCTTACTTTAGCACATATTTCTCCAACTCCTGTTAGGGTATGTGTTCCTGTGCTAGTTGTTTGGGGTAGAGAGATAAAGATACAGCCCTTGCCTGCAAGGTGCTTATGATTAGGGGGTATGTTATAAAATGGCTGTTTAATAAAGTGGAAGCACGCCCACAAAGGCAGAGGAGTGGGGGCTTTTTGTATGTGTTGGGGGCCAGGACTTAGGGCAGGCTTCATTAAGAATTAGGCCTCAAAAAAAAAATGGGTAGAATTTTACTTGAGAGGGAAGGGAATCCCAAGCAGAAGGAACTGTAGTGAGGAAACTACAGAGCTTACAGAAGGAAAAGAGGAACAGAAGGCGTGGCTCTGCTGTTTGTGCCAATGTGGTTTTCGGGGCACAGTTGGACAGAGAAGGCTTTGGTAGCAAGAAACTGACTGGAACCAGACTGGATAATCTTGATTGACCATACAGGCTTCAGTTGAGGCAGTGAGAAGTGATCATGGAACAGAGAGGGGATGAGGTATTTTAGACTGATATGCAGGTGGTTTGGGAAGTGGCTAGGGACAGAGACTCCAGTCAAGAAACTAGTGTAATACTGGTGCCAGGTACTGCTTGGACAAGAGGAATGGCGAAGGATGAGAGTGCAGTCCAGAGGTAGGACTGGGCATGTCTTTGAAGGGCTAGGTGCAGTTTTCTCATCCCAGGTTAGAAGAATACTGAGACCTTCAAAATTAGAGTCAAAACCAAATAAACAAAAACAGGAAAATGAACAGATTTTGAGGGGGATAGTAATGTATTCACTGCTCAGTTTGAGGGATGAGCCTGCAGCCTGTAGGACGATAACCTGGAGATGCCTGGCCAGGTCAGGATTTAGGAGTGGTGTGTAAGTGAATCTCAACTGTGGTCACAGCAGAACAGGGAGGAGTACAGGCAGTGAGAGAGCCAAGGACAGAATATGGGATGACCCCAATGAATCTGTTTTACATCTTGTCCTCTTGTTGATCTCCCCTCAGAGTACCCAAAGGCAAGTGGAACAGCTCTAATGGGGTTGAAGAAAAAGAGACATGGGTGGAAGAGGATGAACTGTTTCAAGTTCGGGGTAAGCTAGGACATTCTCCTTGGTCCTTGACACTAGCTGAATTACAGATGTGTGTTATTATCACATTAATGTTCCAGAAACTGCTTGTCTCTGAACTAGTAAAAGTCCACTAAGTCCCTTATTGTGATTCATGAGGACTCAGTTTTAACACCCTTTCCTATTAAACAATGGAGACTGTCAAAGTAGCACTTTATACTTAAAGAGAATTCCTAAAAACAAACAAACAAACAAACAAAAAACCCTGGTTTTGTTTTAATAAATCCTGTATTGTAACTGATGTTCTTCCTAAAGTCTTTAGTTAGAAAAGGTAGATGTGGTCATTCCCTGCACTTCTTGTTTAAGTAAAAAATCTCTTATCAGTTTCAATATATAATTTTTTCTAAAATAAGAAACTTTACTTTTTCCATAATTAATACTAAAGTTCATAGCATTTGCAGTAGAATCTCTCCCACCACATACTTTGCATTCTAATGGAAATATCTAAGTGCTAAAACATAATCTTGGAGATTCGGAAGACTCTGGTGACACAGCAACAACTTTTTTTTTTTTTTAAGATTTTATTTATTTATTCTTAGAGAGAGAGAGAGAGAGAGGCAGAGACACAGGCAGAGGGAGAAGCAGGCTCCACGCAGGGAGCCCAACATAGGACTCAATCCCTGGTCCCCAGGATCAGGCCCTGGGCTGAAGGCGGCCCTAAACCGCTGAGCCACCCAGGCTGCCCGACACAGCAACAACTTTAAACCTCTGCCAGTCCGAAAGGGTTTTCCATAAAAAGTACCTTCATTGGCACAAACTTAGTTGGCAAGATCAGGATCATTCAGGAAATTGGGGAAGTAACAGAAAAACCAATAAAATGGCAAAGACTATTTAAAAAAACAATAGGATAAAAAAAGTTCTAGAAAACATCCACATACAGTGCAGTCCAAATTTGTCAGCTTTAAAATCTGCTTCCACTATCGTATGAAATACTTCATAATTTAAAAGTGAATAATCTCCTGTAAGTGTCCCTCTTCCTAAGCCACCTTCATTGTTTAGGAAGCACTGCTAGGACAGTAGCATTTGCTGAAGCAGACACTTGACCAAGTTTTATGTTTATGCAACTTTGCCTTTTCTTGCAGCTTTTTAACAGCTCTCTTTGACTTCCAGTGGCATGTCTTTTATACTAGTATACCTTCCTCTGGCCCTTAAAAAAATGTTGGTGCATTTTTTTGAGGCCTCATGTCTTACCATATGGTGAGAGGTTGGAACTTGAACAGATCTATGGTCTCTGAGTGGGGAGCACCAATTACTATCCTCATCTTTTGTTTAAGGAATTGAACCACATTTTACTTACATAAAATGGTCAGAGATTTGAAAATTCTGGTATAAAACAGTACATTTATTTCAAAGCAGAAGTTAGCAAGGGATTATAAAGCAAAAATTATGCACATAGGAGTATATAATACAGTTAACCCTCAACAATACAGATTTGAACTACACAGGTCCATTTACAGGCATTTTTAAAAAATAAATACGGTAAATACTAAATGTATTCTTAGGATTTACTTTTTTGTGATTTTCTTAACTTTTTCTCTAGCTCACTTTATTATAAGAATATAGTATATAATACATTTAACATGCAAAATATGTGTTGACTATATGTTATTGGTAGTGTTTCTGGTGAACAGTAGGCTATTAAGTTTTTGGGCACTCAGCATGGATTTTTGACTACACGGTGGGGGTTGGTGCCCCTAAACCCTGCATTCTTTAAGAAGCACCTGTAGATGACATGGTTGGAAGAGGATGAACTGTTTCAAGTTCAAGGGTAAGCTAGGACATTCACCTTGGTCCTTGACACTAGCTGAATTACAGATGCATGTTACTATCCCATTAATGTTCCAGAAACTTGTAGGGTTTTAAAAGCCACAGTCCCTCAGTAATTTTAGAAAATCATGTAGGTTTTATTAAAGAGCCTGAAATCCATCACTAACCAATATTTGTTGAATGTCTATTTATAAAACATTTGCTTTGGTTCAGATTGTCATTAGCTGCAATGATTGATATCTTGCCAACAAGGACAAAAACAAATTACCCTTTAATGATATCTTTTCTTCTCTCAGTGTTTGGAAATTTCAGTCAAGTTTTCCCTTTAGGATCATTTGCTAAAGAGACATCTTGTGATTTGTGCAGAGAAGGGTTAACTCTGAAATGAGTCTACTTTTAATGTTTTCCAGCAGCACCAGATGAAGAGAGCACAACCAGTATAACAAGAAAGCAGGTAATTTAAAATTACTTTTTCTGACTTTTTCTGGTTATGTGGGTAGAACAGAGATAAAATAAGTACGCACATCTCATAGCATAGGTTTACCCATGTACCTGTAAAAAGGTCTTTTGCAATTTTCACATAATCCAAACTAAGTTAAAGTAGTAGTTATTTTCTGGAAGAAGATTCTAGGACAGAAATCTGACACATTTTCCTGACCGTGAACAGCATACATTTGAAGTTTTGAATGCGAAGTGATTATTAGTTGAGGATGAAAGGCAGGACATTGAAAATTATTAAATGTCTAAATCTACAATGTTAACTTATCTCTGTCTTGTTTTAAAAATATACACCCTTCTTTTGGGTTCAGATTAATTGTCCTAGGATTCTTGAGCTTACCTCTTAACTGTATGAAAATATGAATAAGTTGGAGAGACAGGTTATGATGAATATTTTGGTCTTCTTTTGCAGAAGTGGACTGCAGAAGAAAGCGAGTGGGTCAAGGCTGGAGTGCAGAAATACGGGGAAGGAAACTGGGCTGCCATTTCCAAAAATTACCCATTTGTTAACCGAACAGCTGTGATGATTAAGGATCGCTGGCGGACCATGAAAAAACTTGGCATGAACTGAAACAGGCTTTCATTTCCACAGAATTCACAGGAGCATGGTTCCTAATAATAGCCCTTGATAGTCTGTTGTTTCTTTCAGAAGCTGGGCTGGGCTGAGAATTTTGGGCATCCTCCTCCAACATGGGGGAGGTCCCAGTTCTACTTCATCGCTGTTGAAGATCATGGAGCTGAGAAACAAAGCCAAGTCCACCCCATGTCCTTGGCAGAGATGACAGGCACATAGCTTGTACAGTGCCAGAATATCATTAGTATTTCCCTTCTTTAGTGGTTTGCTTGAATTTAAATCCCTGGTAATCAGTAGAACCTTCTCCTAGGAAATGGTGGAGTCTGTTAGGAGCCACTTACGATTCTGACCTGTTAAAACCAGCAACATGAGCATTATTTGGAGTGAACTTGTTCCAGATGAAGCTTCAGCCTTCTGATGCAAATGCAAAGGAACTTCATCTGTCATGAATCCAGGCTGATGAGAGACCAGTCCTGGTGGAATCAGAGTCTCTTTTAAAACTGTTTAGCCAGTTGTAACATTAATATCTACACCTGAGAGCCTTGGCATTTGCTCTTAATATTTGCTGGGCTACGTAGGCAGGTTTAACCTCCACCTCTCCTGTGGTTGAACCAGTGTGTTTTTTTGTAAAACAGTGATTGTAGATAAGCTTAGCCCTTTCCCCTACCTCCTCTGCCCAGTTCCTTTCCTTATGCCGAACTTTTAAAGCTTAAAAAAATCCTGACTGAATATAAATGCTTAATTCCATTCTTTGTGAAAGGGTTGCTTCCGCCTGATTCCCTAATTGTGCCGTGTTAGTGTCTTGCTCTAAAACTCAACATTCCCTTCTCCTTTTGTACTGTGTTGTGCTTGCTGTCTCTCTCAGACATTCTTAAAGACTTGTCTTTTTGGCACAAAAAAAAAAAAACAAAAACAAAAAACACCCCCCACCCACACACAAAAAAATTTCAGTAAGGTGTTTTCTGTAATCTTTTTTTAAAATATGAGAACTAATTTTTGTCCATAACTTGTAGCATTCTTCATTAAAGTCTTGCTTCTCTCAAATGTTAAGTAGCTATTTAATTCCAGCACAGCATGTATGAGGTAGCAAAATGTTGAACAAGCTTTGCTGAACCATGTTTACTATGTTATAAGAAGCTGATGTCAGACTGTATTGGATTTGTCCTTCCCTTCATATAACATTTTTGGGACAAAATTCCCCCTCTCTCACTTTTGAGTGAGTGAAAGGCAAAGTATAAAGAAATGCTACAGTTTTAAAATTCATCCTGTAGCTACAAGTTAGAAACTTTGTACAGCTTTATTATCTATTTACATGTTTTGGGATTTGGTACTACTGTTTTCCACCAGTTAACCCCAAATGAAGTTACAGTGAAAAAGTGAGACCCAGGTCTCTCTTGATCTGATTGCAACTAGTTGTGGTCTTCCTCTAAATGGGGTTAGGATCCAGAAGCTTTTATCTCCTCCACTCTCATATTACTAGACCATGCTCTCTAAGTAGAAGAGTGATGTTACACTTAGGGAAGTGATACATTTAGGGAAGTAGGATATCTGTCCTTCCCAGTGTTTCTCAAATTGAGAAATGTATAAGTCCATTAATACTTGTTAACATAACTTTAGGGATATTTTTATTATAGTATTCCTGAAATGTGTGCCAACATAAAACTATGCCTACAGCTTTTATAGAACTATAAAATGTACTGTGAATTGAGGATTGTTTTGCTGAATCTAAGTCACTGCTCATGACATGGGTAATGTTAAGACTGTAGCAGTGATAGGATGTGGATGGGGGTGCGGGGGGTGCCTATGCATTGAGAAGTGATCCTAGTCTCTCCCACCCTCACCTTAGCAAGACTGTTGTAGAGCCACTGTGCCTGCAGAGTACTATGATGTCACATGGCCTTCGCTAGAACTGAACACAATTATAAAGTCATCTTTGCGTAGTAGCTTGTAACACTTAAGGTATAACCACTTGGGAATCAATGCAATGAATTCTGACTTGGTTAAAAGGTGCTAATGCTGTTTTTGTTTTTTTAAGATTATGGCTGAAATAAAAACATTTAGGCACTGTCAGCGCTCAGAGGCGGACAGAAACACTGTCCTGGTAGGGTAGAATGTGAGATTCACTGGGGGCCCTAGCTGCACCAGCTATGCCTCTGGGACAGTGAGCAGCCATCGGAATCTCCCTCCCAGTGCTGTGGTGAGAACACATAGGAAGCAAGTAAGTCTCTTAGCTTAAAGCCAGCCATGAAGTCGGTGTTCAATGAGCCTTTTTGCTGCTGTGAGTGAAGAAGTCATAAATAAAAGAGGAAGGATTCAGGGTTTGAACAATATAGTCTTTAAGTGTGTTTTTAGAGGAAAAGTAGAATGAGGATTATCAGTGGAGGAGTTTGACCGCTGCCTCTTGCTCATTTTATTTGTCCATTAAAAATTTTGCACACACTTCTGTGCTGTGCTTTTTGCTAAGGTCTAGCACTGTGCAGAAAAAATTTTGTTGAAATAGTTTTGCCCCACATGTCTTATCAGAGCAATAGGCATCATCTAGCAACTTGATGTGAATAGGGGAAACAAATCTCCAGGAAAACGTCCGAATATTCAGATGGTTGTAAATAAACTTACCCAATGTTTATTCCCAAGAAGGAAGAACTGACACAGGATAGCCCACAGGAATGACAGAAGTGCCTCTTCTGAAGTAGATCCTCTCTAGCACCCATGAGGTAGGTTTGGGAAGCCACTGAGTTTTTGAGGTAAAAATGAAAGCTCTTCCTGTGAGCCAAGCATGGGAATATCCATGTGTGGCACTGAAATTGGCCTAAGTGTGACTTATATGTTAATAATTACCCTAGCAATTGTCCAAACTACTTGGTTTCACCAGACTGCAAGCAGTCCACCTGCAGAGGAGTCTCCAGAAAACAGCATGTTCCCTTTGCTTTTTGGAGCTGGACTGGTAGTTTTGAACCTAGTGACTTCTGCTAGGAGCCAGAAGACAGAACCCCTCAGTGGCTCTGGGGACCAGCTGCTTTTTGATGGAGCGGATAGATCTGACTTTGCCATCATGATCCCTCCAGGAGGCACAGAATGCTTCTGGCAATTTGCCCGCCAGACTGGCTATTTCTATTTCAGTTATGAGGTGAGTACATGGGCTCCTCTGGCCATACTGGGGACTTGTTTTTTTGCTTGTTTCCTTTTGTAAAAGTGGGTCAGGTTTTATTCAAATACAAGATTCTGGTTGTTTTATGCTGTGATGCCCTACCTCATAGTGAAATGGACCTGCATTCAGATGGAAACTCTTTTTGGATGAATAATCACTAGAACATATGGCTTGACTTCTGGGGGCAATGAAGGTGTGCTCAAAACCATGGGACAAACAGACTGCCTCTTCCTGGAAAGGTGATCATATATTAACTCAGATTTGGAGATGAGAGGGGAGAGAATCTATTTTTTTTTTAAATATTGAAACAATGTGGATATGGTACAAAATCAAATGAAAACTTAACATGGCCTTTGGCAACAGACCCTGAGATTTCAGTGTATGGGATTGGGGAAGCAACATTTACCCTTCTGCTTTACTAAAGAATCACTGGCTCAGGGTTTCTCTTTTTCTTCAGAAATGTAAATGTTTTCAAGTTGCCTGTTTCCAGGCCAAGTACATTTATCCATCTGTTGGTCTTTCACCACAGTGCCCAAGGATGGTGGACTCAGCAGTAGAGTCAGCAGTTGTTCATTTCCTTTGTTATCTTAGAAAACTTTTAGCTTTCTAAATTGTTCCACTCCACTGTAAGTCAAAGCTATTTTAAGTTAGCTTATTAGAGAAATTTCTTATTTCTGAATTTCTAAGAACAGTAGCTACTCGTCAGCTCACTGTAGCCTGGGCTTATCAAGACCCAGCTTGGGGACAGGTGCCTACTGAATGCCTTATTTATTTGCTGTCAAGTAGCAAGTAAGCCCAGGTCTGGGACTCCACCAAGGCATCAAAACCAAGCAGGTACAATCAAGAATTCTATAGCCAAAGACATACATATCGATCCATACACACCAGATGTACATTCCGAGACAGGTCTTAACAGGAGTGTTCCTGGCATTTTGGGCAGTTTGTCTTGCAGTAGTGTTTTTAACATAGAATGTTCAGGATTGCTATCTCCCCTCCACCCAGCACCTCTTGTCTCAATCCAAATTCCCAGAGAGAACTGGGCGGACCATCTCTGATGGAGAAGCACTGTGCTGATGATCAAGAATGTCAGTCTTACCAGTTAGCTTCCTGGTGATGCAACAGGGGCTTTTCTCCCCCTTTAATGTGTCTTGGCAGGTGCAGCGGACAGTGGGAATGTCACATGACCGGCATGTTGCTGCCACTGCACATACGCCACAGGGTTTCCTCATAGACTCCTCTCAGAATGTTCGGGGCCAGATTAACTTCTCTACCAAAGAGACAGGTCTGTTTTCATCACCACAGCTACTATAATAGTCATTAAGTTTCTTTGAAACTGGGTCAAGAATGAGGAAAGTACTGAAATTACTTAAGTACCTGAGATGTAAAAGCTCTGGCTTTTTCACACAGGGATGATCAAATGGTAGGGGGACTAAACAGCCTTGAACACCAAAAACCAGCCTTCAACATCAACATCAAATCTTTCCTGGAGATTGCTGGTGGCAGAGGACATTAAGCAGCAGGCAGTCTACTGGCAGATTGGGGCAGGGTCTCCAGGGTCCAGAAGCTCAATTTTTATCTCATTGTCTCCAAGTGATCAGGTTATGAGAAAGTCACCAAAACAGACCCACTTATAATATAGAATTCCAACTGACAAATGTATTCACAGGATAGCATTTCTAGTTATCAGAATACTTGAGCCAGTTACTAAACAGCAGACTCAGAACGAAAGGAAATGCATAGCCATGAAAATACCTACCCCTCTACAACAAAGCACTTCTCCAGTCACAGGAAATTTCTATAGCCAGATGGACTCTGTCCCCACCTTGGACAGCATGGGTCAGTTTTGTTTGGTCCGACGCCCCGTTCCCCCAAGACAGAGCACAAACTAGGGGAGGGGCTGAAGGAAAGGGAGAAGCAGACTCCACTGAGCAGGGAGCCCGCAGCACAGCGGGACTCCAGGATCATGCCCCAAGCCGAAGGCAAATCCTTAACCAGTTGAGCCACCCAGATGTCCCCAGCTCGGGGTAGTTTTAATTGCCCTCTCTACCAACCAGGAACCAGGTGTACGGGAAAAAGACAATGTTTCTCAACCAGGGCATAAAACAATCCTTCATTGTGTAGCACAGAATATTCAACACTCTAGGATATTTAGCATCTTTGGCCCCTTCATGCCAGTAGTGCCTTCCAATCATTTTGACAATCAAATATGGGGCCAAACCTTTCTAATCCCACTCTGCCCCACTCCCACACACACACAGGTAGCAACCCCAGTTAAGAGCCAGCCCTCGTACATATCCTAAACCATCAGTTCCTGTACAAACCACCTTGTAGAAATTACTCCGGCAGGATAGCTTTTCACATCATTTTTTTCTCATTTCAAATTCAAGATGGCATCCCCCAGCTCTAATGATGTACAAGAAGCAGGCAAACACCATGCTCTTAATTTCAACTCATTTTGCTAAGCAGAAGAGCTTCAATAAGAGATGTGAGAAACATAAGTTGAAAAACCTGAAGAAAACATTGTTTCCAACCTAGTATAGAACTAACTTGCTTAAATTTATTTACAAATTTACTAATTCATAGAACTAAGTTACTACTATTTAGCAAAACAATATTGTAACATACTTAGTAAAATAAGTTTCATGGAAGATCATTTAAGGTCTTCCACATCAAAAACTGGATCTTTGTACTTCCTGAGTAAAAAGAAGGTACAACAGTAGTACCTTTAATACTGGTAAACAAGTATCTCCAGGGAAATCTAGAGGGTGGTAGATCAACAAAGGCTGGAGATTTAGTAATGATCTAGGGATTCCTACAGGTTTTTATCAGCTTTGTCTAAAAAATCAGCAAAATCACTTTGGTTCTGTGCAAGTGTACCTCAATTTTGGAGTCTTCTATGAGGGGCCTGAGATGGACCACAAACAGAAGAATGAAAGAAAGCGACTGAATGATACTCTGGATGCAATTGAGGTAACTATTTTATGGGAGAAACATCTGTGGAAACACCCTTGGAAATCCATAATATCATCTGAGTGAAGGCTCATTTGGGGAGAAACCAAATAGGCATGGGGATCTAAAGCCTTTTGGAACTTGGAGCTCCTCAAATTCCTCACTTGTTTTATAACAGACGTTGGCAAACTATGGCACACAAACCACATCTGGCACACTGCCTGATTAACATAGAATTCACCATTTTAAAATGTACAATTCTGTGGTTTTTAGTATATTCCCAAGGTCTTGCAACTATCGCCAGCATCTAATTCTAGAATAGTTTCATTACCCCAAAAAGAACTCCGTACCCATTAGTCATTCTTCCTTCCCCCACCCCCCTAGTCCTGGGCAATCCTTCATTAATTAACTTTGTTTCTATAAATTTGCCTATTCTGTACATTGTACAAGTGAAATCATACAATGTGGCCTTTGTTTCTGGCTCCTTCCACTTGGTCTTGTCAAGGTTGATCCATATTGTAGCATCTATTAGTATTTCATTTCCTTTTATGAATAATTAATATTCTTTTCTAGGACTGTACCACATTTTGCTTATCCATTCATGAGCTGGTAGACATTTGGGTTGTCCACTTTTTGGCTATTATTAATAACACATACCCATGAAGTTTTTGTGTGAACATGTAGACCAAGAAGTGGTATAATCTGGTGGGTCATAGTATCTCTGTTTTAACTGTGAGTAACTGCTGTTTCCCAGTGGCTAAACCATTTTACACTCCCACCAGCAGTATCTCTTTTTTTTAAGATTTATTTTTTTATGATAGACACAGAGAGAGAGAGGCAGAGAGACAGGCAGAGGGAGAAGCAGGCTCCATGCCAGAAGCCTGATGCGGGACTCGATCCCGGGACCCCAGGATTGCGCCAAACCGCTGAGCCACCCAGGGATCCCCCCACCAGCAGTATCTGATGGTTTTAATTTCTCTACATTTTTGCCAACATGTCACCACTGTCTCTTTTATTACAGCCATCCTACTGGCTGTGGAGTTGTACTTTGCAGTTTTGAATGGTCTCCCTAATGGCTAAGGACATTGAGCGGTTTTTTTTTTTTTTTTTTTTTGCGTCTTATATGTTTTTTGGCCATTCGTAGATCTTTGGAGAACTCTTCAAAACCTTTACTCATTTTTAAATTGGGTTGTCTTTTTATTGAGTTGTAAGTTTTTTTATATATTCTGGATATGTCTCTTATCAGGTAACTGATTTGCAGACATTTTCTCCATTCTCTTTTCACTTTCTCGAGAGTATTTTTCAATGCACAAAAGCCCATTGTTTGTTTCTGTAGTGAAGTTTCACTGAAACACAGCTCTGCTCATTTGACAGTTACACATGACTGCTTTTGTGCTAACAGTAGCAGAGTTCGGTAGTTGCAACAGAGACTGCTTGCCTGCAAAGCCTAAAATATTGACTGTCTGGTCCTTTAATAAGAAGCTTGCAGGCCCTCATCTTCTACCATACACAAAGAACAGAAGACATCACTGGAATGGCAACGATGTCCGTACGTGTCTAAATCTAGAAATACTCTGGTAAGAGCTTTCTGGTTTCAGCACTGAAATTTTTCATTATAAAATCATGTCTTTTTAAACTAAAGTCAAGACCTTTTTTCATATACAGCAAAACCAGCTTTACTAACAACTACAATAACCAACTTATTACATATCATAAAATTATAAGATACTCAACTATCAGATAACTTAGATTAGTGCTTGTGAGCACCCAGGTGAGACTAGCTGGGAGACAAGGAGGACTCTTTTTTTTTTTTTTTTCCCCATTTTCTGGAGCAGCCCAGGTGGCTCAGCCGGTTGGTTTAGCACCGCCTTCCTCCCAGGGCCTGATCCTGGAGACCTGGGATCGCGTCCCATGTCAGGCTCCATGCATGGAGCCTGCTTCTCCCTCTGCCTGTGTCTCTGCCTCTCTCTGTCCCTGTGTCTCTCATGAATAAATAATCTTTAAAAAAAAATTTCATGGGGATCCCTGGGTGGCTCAGTGGTTTAGCACCTGCCTTTGGCCCAGGGCGTGATCCTGGAGTCCCAGGATCGAGTCCCATATCGGGCTTCCTGCATGGAGCCTGCTTCTCCCTCTCCCTCTGCCTGTGTCTCTGCCTCTCTCTCTCTCTCTCTCATGAATGAATAAATAAAATCTTTAAAAAAAAAATTTTCATTTTCTGGGCAGCCCAGGTGGCTCAGCAGTTTAGCGCCGTCTTCAGCACAGGGCCTGATCCTGGAGACCCAGGATCAAGTCCCACATCAGGCTCCCTGCATGGAGCCTGCTTCTCCCTCTGCCTCTCTCTGTCTCTAATAAATAAATCTTTTTAAAAAAAATCTCATTTTCTGTACCACAGGAGAGTACATGGAAGGTGCAGAACAATATCTTTCACATGTGGCGATACTACAACTTTGCCCGCATGAGGAAAATGGCTGACTTTTTCCTTCTCCAATCAAACTATAACTATGTGAACTGGTGGTCAGCAGCTCAGAGCCTTGTTATTGTTCTTTCTGGAATCCTGCAGCTGTATTTCTTGAAGCGTCTCTTCAATGTCCCAAAGACTACAGACACAAAAAAGCCAAGATGCTAAGCCACGATGACTACAGCACCCTAGCTCTTTTCTTCTGGGGCAGAAGCTTTGTCAAAGCTTCAGTCAAATGAGCTTTATAAAGTTATTGGAAAAAAAATCAATTTATCTTGTTAGAACATCTTAGTCTATTATTTTCCTTTCCTTTCCAATTTGCCTCAAAATGGCAATAAAATAATGTGCAACTTTTGATATTAGCTATTACTAAAGTGTGTACTAAATGCTACCATCAAAATACTATTCTTCATGCAGCAGTCCCTTAACCTTTACTAAGTCTATCTAGAGGGTTAACACAGAACCTTGGGAGGGAGAAGAGTTGAAAAAAAATGGGACAAAAACATATAAATCTCAGTTTACATGTTGCATACAAAAACATGGTTTTTTTTTGTATTTGAAAATTTTATTTTTAGAGATGTCACCTTTCGAATTAAAATAAGCAGGAAAAAAAGCAATGTATTTAAAGAAATGTTTTAAATACAGGCAGTTTCTTAAAACTTGGTAGAATTGGGATCCCTGGGTGGCGCAGCGGTTTGGCGCCTGCCTTTGGCCCAGGGTGCGATCCTGGCGACCCGGGATCGAATCCCACATCGGGCTCCCGATGCATGGAGCCTGCTTCTCTCTCTGCCTGTGTCTCTGCCTCTCTCTCTCTCTCTCTGTGACTATCATAAATAAAAAAAAAAATAAAAATAAAACTTGGTAGAATTTTTCAATTTTTAAAAAACATTTTAATAATTTCAAAAATAATTTTGGCAGGCATGGGCAAGGATAGAGGAGCTGAATTATTTCAGTGTCTGATTAGCGCTTTCTGTCTAGTCCAGTCAGGTTAGTAAAGGTTTGTAAGGGAAATCACATTTTAAGAAATCACGGTGATGAAAATAACATTAGCCTGGTACCATAAACATCTAAGAAAAAGAATAAGAACCAAGATGTATAATCAAACTATACTCATGAGATCCTATCCTTAGTAACAAATACCCAGTATATGCAATATAAAAATAATTCTTTCCATTTAATATGTAACATGAGCCAGGCATCGGGCTAAGTGCTTTACAAACATGATTTGTAATTCTAAAAACCATTCTTAGGTAGATGGTTAAAGCTGTTTTTTGAAAGAAAAAAAATAAGCTTATCAAAGTTTAATGATGCCTCCAAAGTCATACAGCTGGTAGGTGTCAGAACTGGGGTTTGAATCCAAGGTTTTCTTGCACACCACACAGCATCTGCTATATAGAAAATTAGCAGAAAAAATTAAATTACTTTATCCAAATTTCATTTGTAAAATCTCACATGTGACCTACCATTCTAATATGGCAGTATCTAACTTTCATGGTATTAAAAAATAATGAAGAAAATCTATTGTGGTCTTATCATGAGTTTGGAAAATAGTGTTATCACAGATAACAATAAGCTGGCTATTCTTGTCCTCGGTTCGAATGACTTAGAACCTGTTACTCAAAACAAGCAGCCCTCCGATTCAAATATAAAACACAGCATTCTTTTTAGTCACAAAGATCTGAAACACCATTTTTGAGCCATTTCCGCGTAAGAATCCAACCTGCATCGTCCGTAATAGTGAGAATATTAAACTAAGAAGTCCCTGAAGAAGTCACAGTGTTGACAAAATTCAACATGATGATGGAGCCTACACAGACACAGGAAACAAAGCTAGGCCGTTCCACACAGCCATAAGTCCTTGCGATGATTTCGTTTTAAGTCAATGTCTCTTCATGCCGCACATATTCCCCAATGTCTGCTTGATGAAATACCACAATCGCCATGGGGTCTACTTTCCTGCAGTCTTGTGTAGACTTTGCTGCCACCCCAAAACCCTGGGATTCAAAAGAAGAGACACTGATTCACTCGAGTCATTCAAAAGGCACGCATTGAGGGATAGAAATAATCAAGAAATGATCAAAAATATATAGTTCTTTAAGAAATTCGAAAGGTGCTGAGAATTTAGTCTCTGAAGCGCACAGATTGCATATACATCCTTCTTGATTAAAAAGATGCTCGGTTTTTATAACAGCTACCATCTCTACTCACCAAAGGGACGTCTGCCATGGAGTACACCACCACTCCCTGGTACTGGCAAGTATTTTCAGTGATTCGACCCAGTCCCGATTTCAACACATGGTTCCCATACAGGAAAGACTGCTCTGCTCCAGGCTTTATCCACACTTTATACTAACAAAACAAAACAAAACAATGAAATCCAAGAGACCTTACAAAGCTAACTGCTGTATCCCTACAGATAAGCCAGCTGCTGAGTTTGGGACTGATTTCTTGAAAGCATCTTAGGAGAAGAAAGAGGCATGGTCGGGTCATCTCAGATGGTCACTCCCTCAACAGACCTGCCAGGCGGTTCTTCAACTCTACGACTCACGGATTAGTTAAGAGCTCTTTCTCCGGATCCCACCAGGCTCTCGCCAAAGACACGGATTTGCTTTTCTTGAGAGCCGTCTGCCCCGGCGTTCCTCCTCCGCGGGCCGCAACCGGCCGCAGCCCCGCCAGGCGCACGCAGCAAGCCCTGCAACCCCTTCACTTGCCGGCACCGACCCGCGCACTGTCGCGGCCCGCGGACCCGCCTTCCGACGAGGCCCTCATCGCGGACTCCTTCCTCCCCAGGGCCGACGCGGTGCCACCCCACACACCTTGGCATAGGGTGCGAGGTAATCCAGAGCTGTGATGTGTAACCGGAATCTGTGACTCTTGGTGAATTTCCCGAAGCAGGTCCCCAGCGACACCAGCTTGTCCCCAGAGATGTTGGCGGCCAACTTCAGGATCTTCTCACTGAAGGGGTGAGGGGGAAGGAGGCGTCGACGAGGGCGGCGGGGGGCGCGTCCTCCCGGCCCGCTGCGCCCGGCGGCGCCGCCTCACCTCACCTCACGTAGTACACGCGGTCGTTGTGCAGCCTGAAACAGTAGGTGCCGTCCGGCCTGTCCACCAGCAGCTGGAGATTCTCGCCGATGCTGAAGGCAAACGGGGCCCTGCGGTCAGCGCCCCGCTCCCCCACGCCCTTCCCGGCCACGCACGCATTTCCCTCCCCCTCCGCGCGCTCTTACTATTTCGCCATCTTCTCAAACATCACGCGGGTCTCCTCTTCAGTCAGAGGCCGCATGTTGCCGCCGGGTCGCAGCGCCGGATCCGCCGGCCCCGGGGCCGGAAGCGGAAGTCGGTCGCCGGCCTCCCCGGCGGCCTGGCCGTCGCTCCCCGCGCCCGCGCCCCCCGCCCGCCGGCCCGCGGGGGAGGAGAGCCGGGCGGACGCGCCCCCCGGGCTGCTTCCGGCCCCAGGCTCCGAGCCAGCGCCCCCGCTGGGCCGGAGGGGAAGTGACGCTGCTGCCGGAAGATGGCGGCGCCGGCCGCGGTCGCTTCGGCCGCGCTGACGGCCGCCGCAGCGGCTCTCGGGGAGGTGGAGGATGAGGGGCTCCTGGCGTCGCTGTTCCGGGACCGCTTCCCCGAGGCCCAGTGGCGGGAGCGCCCCGACGTGGGCCGCTACCTCCGGGAGTTGAGCGGCTCGGGGCTGGAGCGGCTGAGGCGCGAGCCCGAGCGCCTGGCGGAGGAGCGAGCGCAGCTGCTGCAGCAGACGCGCGACCTGGCCTTCGCCAACTACAAGACCTTCATCCGCGGCGCCGAGTGCACCGAGCGCATCCACCGCCTCTTCGGCGACGTGGAGTCGTCCCTCGGCCGCCTGCTCGGCCGCTTGCCCAGCTTCCAGCAGAGCTGCAGGTGCGGCGGGCCCGGCCCTCGGGGCTTGTAGCCATTGGAGTAGCTGACGCTCCCCTAGCGCTTCCCCTGGGTCGGGCTCTCCTCCGAGCGTTTTAAAAATTCCTCTAAACCGCGCGCCTGCTTCCGAGGTAGGTGCTGTTATGCCCATTTCGTGTATGAGGACGTTGGGACAGCCGAGGGGCGCGGCGGGTAAGCTTCCAAGTCGGAATGGCGAACCGCAGCACGTCCCGCCCCGCGGGACCGTCGGACGAGAGAAGCCGCGCGAAGCACCTGCACTGGGCCGGACGTAGCTGAGCCTGCACGGCCCCGCCGTGGTCCACTCGCAGGCCGGCCCAGACTTTCACGGACGGAAGGCTGACCACAAAGTCTTTCCACTTGGAGCAGTAGCAATTATCAAAAAGTCTCTCCTTTTACTTATTTAGATTTTATTTGTTTATTCGTGAGACACACACACACACACACACACACACAGAGGCAGAGACACAGGCAGAGGGAGAAGCAGGCTCCACGCAGGGAGCCCGACGTGGGACCCGATCCCCGGTCTCCAGGATCACACCCTGGGCTGAAGGCAGGCGCTAAACCGCTGAGCCACCCAGGGATCCCCGAAGTCTCTCCTTTTAAAGCCACATTATGCCTCTCTAGATCCTTAGCCTGTTATCATTAATTCTGCTTTTCAGCCTTTAACGATAAAAGTTCAAGTTTTGAGTCCTTGGACATTTCCTCCAGAATAGGTGGGGGGACCTCATAAAGCAGGTCTCGTCTCTGCAATTACGGAGAAGTGAAGACTGGAAATAAAAGTTGAACAGCAGCCTAAGAGATTGAGGGAACTTGAGGGTAAGGTTGTAGCTTCTGAGCTGGTTAGTGATCACAGAAAAAAGTAGCTAAGATTAACATTTACTGTGCGTCAGGTTCTGTGTTAAAGCGGAAGTCGGCCGCTGGCCTCCCTATTGCCGTGGCTCCCCACGCCCGCGCCCCCAGCCCGGCGGCTGATGCTATATACATCCTCTTATTTAATCCTCCCATCCTTATGAGGTGGGTGCTAGTACTATTTTACCAATGAGGAAAAAGTTCAGAGAGCCTGAGTACCTTGCCACTGCCAGTTAAGTGGCATATCTGGGTTCACATATTTTTATCGTTAGTTGTGTGATCTGGGACAAGCTGCCTAGCCTCTCTGGGATTAAAATTGCCTCAAGGGCATCACAGGTTTGGTGTGAAGATTAAATCATAGTTCGCGGTAAATGCTTGGTAATTGTAGCTAAGTTTTGGATGTAGAGCAGTGAGCGACCAATATTCTCTTGTTTACTAGAAACTTTGTGAAAGAGGCTGAGGAGATCAGCTCCAACCGCCGGATGAACACCCTGACTCTAAACCGGCACACAGAAATCCTGGAAATCCTGGAGATTCCTCAGCTAATGGATACCTGTGTCCGGAACAGCTATTATGAAGAGGCCCTGGAGCTCGCAGCCTATGTACGCCGACTGGAAAGGAAGTACTCCTCCATCCCTGTCATCCAGGTAGCCAGACTGCCCCCAGAGGACTGGAACTCATGTTCTTATAATCAGTAATTCTGTGGTCATCACTGAACCTTCAGGCGGAAAACTTAGGGAAACTTTGCATGTTTCATATTGGTTTCTGCCAGCCAGGCAGGCTTGAACATGATTCATTCATGCAAGTGATAAGTGGTAGTCACCTGCCAGACACTGACCTAGGTGCTGGGGAGACAATGAGACAAAAGCAGACAAGGCCCTAGCTTTCATGAATGTAAGCTGACATTTGATAAATAAATAATATGATCCTTTGAGATAATGGTAAGTGTCTAAAGAAAAGAAACTAGGGAATGGGTAGAAGACTAGGGTGAGGTACCCCAGGTAGAGTGGTCAGGAAAGGTTCTGCTGGAGAGATGAGACCCAGATGAGAGGGAGCCGGCCATACGAAGATGTGGGGAAAAAGCAAACCAGAAAGTGAAAGGAACAAGTATAGCAGACTGAGGAGGGAACAAGTTGGGAGTGTTTAAGGAATACAAAGATAGAAGGGGAAAAAAGGAAAGAAAAATAAAGACAGCCAGTGCGACTGGATTGCAGTGAGCAAGAGGACAGCTTGGGGAGCAGGTGAGGGAGGAGAACCAAATGGCCTGTAGGCCACAGTGAATAATTCCAGCTGGCCACAGCAGATGAGATCTTTGTTGGTTAGCCTGTAACATCAGCTATGTCTTCATGTATCCAGAAAGCAGTGGGCATGCTGATCACTATTCAGGGTAGTGGGCTGGGGTCTCGGAAGTGTCTTTCCCAGTGTGGTGTGACTGAGCCCCTATATTGTCAGGGCATTGTGAACGAAGTGCGCCAGTCCATGCAGCTGATGCTGAGCCAGCTAATCCAGCAACTAAGGACCAACATCCAGCTCCCTGCCTGCCTCCGTGTCATTGGCTTCCTGCGGTGCATGGATATCTTCACGGAGGCTGAGTTGAGGGTGAAGTTTCTTCAGGCCCGAGATGCTTGGCTCCGTTCCATCCTGACTGCCATCCCCAATGATGATCCCTATTTCCACATCACAAAAACCATTGAGGCCTGCCGTGTCCATCTGTTCGATATCATCACTCAGTACCGTGCCATATTCTCAGACGAGGACCCGTTGTTGCCCCCTGTCTCAAGTGAGCACACTGTGGATGAGAGTGCCATCTTCTATGGCTGGGTGCTACAGAGAGTGTCACAATTCCTGCAGGTGCTGGAGACCGACCTTCACAGGGGGATAGGTGGTCGTCTAGACTCTCTGCTGGGTCAGTGCATGTACTTTGGGCTGTCCTTCAGCCGGGTGGGGGTTGATTTCCGGGGCCAGTTGGCTCCTGTTTTCCAGCGGGTAGCCATCAGCACTTTTCAGAAGGCAATTCAGGAGGCAGTGGAGAAGTTCCAGGATGAGATGAATTCCTACACCCTCATCTCCACTCCCGCCATCCTAGGCAGCAGTAACCTGCCTGCTGCCGTGCCAGTCACTCAGCCGGGGACCCTGCAGCCACCCATGGTGCTCTTAGACTTCCCACCCCTTGCCTGCTTCCTCAACAATATTCTGGTTGCCTTCAATGATCTGCGCCTCTGCTGCCCTGTGGCCCTGGCACAGGATGTGACGAGGGTCCTGGAGGATGCCCTTGCCAAGGTGAGCACATACTGCTGGCTCTCTGTTGGGGCTTTCTTTGGTAACAGGTGGCCAGACTTTAGCAAAAAATAAACCAGTCCATGTGATAGGTGGTTGCAGACTGAGGCTTAGTGGGGTTTTGGAGATTTTTCTGATTGAGGAGCTCTGGTTAGTCCCCCATCATGGGACCTAGAACAATTCATGTAATAATGATTCAGTAGTGTATTAGTTTTCTACTGCTACATAACAAACTCCCACAAGCATAGCAACCTAAAACAACATGCATTTATCATCTTATAGTTTCTTTGGATTGGGAGTCCTGGGTCCTCTGCTTATGATCTCACAAGGTTACAGTCAAGGTGTTGGCCAGGCTGCAGTCTCATCTGAAGCTTGGGGTTCCCTTTCAAGCTCATTCACGTTGGCAAGTTTCTGTTCTTTGCTGTTGTAGGTTTAAGGCCCTCAGGTCTTAGAAGTCACCTCACTCCATAGGCAGTTCACAGTGTGGCTGATTCTTAAACGCCAATGGAGAACAGTTCTCCTGTGTGAGTCTCTTCTTTTAGGGAAGTCCTTAACCCTTTTTTTAAGAAGCTCATCTGATTAAGTTGGGTCCAAGGATATCCCTTGATTAATTCAAAGTCAACCGATTAGGGGCTTTAATTACATCTGCAAAATCCTTCACCTTTGGATTTTACATGAGTTAGAAACAAGCTACACATTCTGCCTCTAATCAAGGGAAGGGATTACACAAAGGAGTGGATACAAGGGGATGGGAGTCAGAAGAACCATCTTAGAATTCTACAGACCTAAGAAATACAACTAATGATATCCTGCACATTTTTACATTTTTAAACCTTTAGATATTGGGATGCTTCTTACAACTTATGGCATCTTATAATTGCCGTCAGCCAGGTGGCAGTTGTGACGTGGTTATGCAAAATCTTTCTGGGCCCAGACCTCTTTCTCTTGAGCTTGGTCGCTCTCATATCTCAAGAGTGTACTTTTTGCTTTAATAAACTTTCCCACTTGTTACCCAAAAAAAACCCCCAAAACCAAAAATCTGTTAATAGCCTCCTGTAAGAGGAAGAAAGCATGAGCATTGAAACTTTGTAGTCATTGAAATTCAGGGATTGGTAATTTATATATATATATATATATATATATATCTTATATAGAATTGAATTTACTCCACGCCAGGTTGTGTTCATCATACTTTATACCTATTAAGACTTGATCCTCGCAACCCTAAGATTAGATCCTGTTGCAGGCCCCACTCTATAGATAAGGAAACTGAGGAACAGAGGGCATGAAGTGTTTAATCTCTTGCAAGTCACAGAACCAAGTGGCACAGCCAGGACTTGAACCAGGAAGTGTAGCATACCCCCTAAGAGGGTCTGTGTTCTTAACTCTGTCACTAGGATACCCATCTGTAATGTCAGTTAGATTGTTCTGTAATTTGTATGTCCCCCATCATGGGAACTTCTTTTCTGTGTTCTTTTATAATTTTCTAACAGTCTAGCTTCCTGGAACCTCAGAGGCCTTACTCAGGAGAAACCTTTTATAGTTTTGCTTCATTTTTCTGGATCCAGTATAGTTCTGGTCCAGCTCATGTAGGAATCAAGAAACTCTTGCTGCTCTTGCACAGGAACTGATAAGTGTGCCAGTAATGGAACAGTTTGGGTTTGGGTCAGAAACACACCAGACAAGTGACAGAGTTGTGGGGAGTGGCCACAGTTCTAAATCTAAACAAGACGGTAATGCAGGGTACTGTTTGGTGTGACTTTCCTCATGGTGCCCCCATCTTCTAGGTAACCAAAGTGATCCTGGCCTTTCACCGGGCAGAAGAGGCTGCTTTCAGCACCGGGGAGCAGGAGCTCTTTGTCCAGTTCTGCACTGTCTTCCTGGAAGACCTTGTTCCTTATTTAAATCGCTGTCTCCAAGTCCTTTTTCCACCAGCTCAAATAGCACAGACCTTAGGTAAGAGAAAGGAGGGGAAAGATCTTTTAAAACTACTTTTATTGATATAATTCACATACTAAATAATTCACCCAATTTTTTTTAAAGATTTTATTTATTTATTCATGAGAATATACAGAGAGGAGAGAGAGAGAGAGAGGCAGAGACACAGGCGGAGGGAGAAGCAGGCCCCATGCAGGGAGCCTGACGTGGGACTCGATCCCGGGTCTCCAGGATCAGGCCCTGAGCTGTAGGTGGCGCTAAACCGCTGGGCCACCGGGACTGCCCAATTCACCCAATTTGTAAAATTGTTTTTTAGAAATTATAGAGAGATATACAGCATTACCACCATCCAATTTTAATTTTATTTATTTATTTATGATAGTCACAGAGAGAGAGAGAGAGAGAGGCAGAGACACAGGCAGAGGGAGAAGCAGGCTCCATGCACCGGGAGCCTGATGTGGGATTCGATCCCGGGTCTCCGGGATCGCGCCCTGGGCCAAAGGCAGGCACCAAACCGCTGCGCCACGTGGCCCAGGGATCCCCCACCATCCAATTTTAGAACATTTCCATCACCCCAGAAAGCTCCCTTCCGCCCAATGTAGTCACTCTCCAAGGTCCACTCTTAGCCGCTGGGACCACTAATGTGCTTTCGGTTACAACAGATTTGCCTTTTCTGGACATTTCGTATCGATGAAATAATATAACACGTGTGTATCTGGCTAAGTGGAGGAAGCACAAAAGAACCACATGTATGATTCTATTTATATGAAATGTCCAGAGGTGTTTTAAAAAGCTTTTTCCCAGTCTGCCTTCCCTTCCCTGTGCCACCTCTCGAAGCCAGGGCAGGGGTACAGAGCTCCCAGCAGGGCAGTCACTGGGTCACACACACAGTCATACAGGCTCAGGGAGGCCACCCTCCACTGTGCTGTTCCGGATTACCTTCAGTCTCGCGTGTTTACTGTATGGAATATAGCGAAATTGTGTCCGTCACATTTTTCCCTGGGACACATCAGCATTTAAATTTACTGAAACGTTATTCTGTTTCACTTTCTCTGCCCCCTGGGTTAGGCGTTCCACCCGCTCAGCTCTCCAAGTACGGAAACCTTGGACACGTGAACCTCGCCGCAGTCCAGGAGCCTCTGGCCTTCCTCCTGCCGAAGAGAGAGCTGGTCCTCTGTCTGGAGGACAAGGAGCTGGGGCCGGCGCCCCCCGCCGAGTCGGGCCCCGGCCGGGAGGCCACGGCCGCAGGTCACCCTGACGGTGCGCAGGAGCCCGTGGGCTCGGCGGAGGCGCCCGACCGGGACACCTCACCCGCGCCCCTGCCCCCCGCGGCGTCCGCAGGGAGGTGAGGCGGGCCTCGCGGGGCACGGGACAGCCCCCGGGGGAGGCTGACAACGAATGAGAGGGGGAACCTCTGGGTCCCGCCTACACGTGGCTGATTATACAGTAAGAAACCGAATTCTGCTCAGCTGTTTAGCGCTGCCTTCGGCCCAGGGTGTGATCCTGGAGACCCGGGATCGAGTCCCACGTCGGGCTCCCTGCATGGAGCCTGCTTCTCCCCCTGCCTCTCTGCCTCTCTCCATCTGTCGTGAATAAATAAAATCTTTAAAAAAAACCGCAATTCGCAATGAGGCTGTGACGTCACGGAGGCGGGCTGCGCTCGGCGTGCCACGCCGGCGTCCCGGAAGGCGCGCGCGATCTGCGCGTCCCGGCATCCCCCGCGGCGGGAGCGCCGGCCTACGGGGGCCGGGGAGGGCCGCGGCGGCGGCCGGGCGACTGCGATGGGGGCTGGGCTGCTGCTGGGGCTGCTGCGGGCGCGGGCCCCGCCGTGGGCATGGGGAGCGGCGCGCGGCGGCGGCCGGGCCTGCAGCTCCGCGCCCGCCCGGGACGGCCTCGAGGGTCCGGCGCGCCAGCGGTCGTACTGGCGCTACGTGCGCCGCCTGGTGCGGGGCGCGCCCGAGCCGCCGTACCCACACGTGTGCCAGGTCGGGGACCCGGCGCTCCGGACCGTGGCGGCCCCGGTGGAGCCGGCGCAGCTGGCGGGCCCCCAACTGCAGCGGCTGGTGCAGAGGCTGGTCCAGGTGATGCGGCGCCGGCACTGCGTGGGCCTGAGCGCCCCCCAGCTCGGGGTGCCGCTGCAGGTGCTGGCCTTCGAGTTCCCCGAGGCGCTCTTCCGCGCCTGCGCGCCGCGCCTCCGCGAGGCCCGCCAGATGGAGCCCTTCCCCCTGCGCGTGGTGGTGAACCCCAGCCTGCGGGTGCTGGACAGCCGCCGGGTCACCTTCCCTGAGGGCTGCGAGAGCGTCGCCGGCTTCCTGGCCTGCGTGCCCCGCTTCCAGGCCGTGCAGATCTCAGGTGCCGGGGAAGAGGGGGGTAGTGGCGGTGGCCTTGGGGTGGCTGGGCAAACGCGTGCGCCTCTACCCCAGACCACGGAGGCGGCGACCTCGGGTCTCGGGCAAGTTTTCGGAAAGCTCCGGTTAAGGTGCAGACCTGTGGAAGTGCAGGCTCCTGGAGTGGATGTGACTCACGACTGACCTATGGGGATGGAGGCTGGGGACAGCAGAGCCAGCTCGTCTGTGGTGTGTAGCTTGGGCTGGGAAGGTGGGCTAGTTTCGATGTTACCTCCCACCAGGTCCCCTGCCCTGTGCCCTCTCACTTGCTGTCTCACGCACATTTACTGTTTAACCATTTGGATCCCTCTTGGTGGAAGGGCGGAAGTGGGGCCCAGCCTTGCCCGGCCCAGGGTGATAAGCCATTCCTGGTTTGTCACACCACAGGATGTTTTGTGGAATGGGATTTGTTGCCGGAGTTGAGAGGATTGTTCCTCTTGAGTAAGCCGCTTGGTCCAGGTCAGAAAGTAAACGGTATCCCTTTATCTTCCACTGCACCAAGTTGAAATACTTTGAGAAACTGAAGTAAATCAGCAGGACTTCAGAAATGGGAGGACTGTTGAGAAATGAAGCACCTTAGGAAGATCCTTTCTCACCTCAGACCCATTAGTAAGTCCTGCAACCTGTCAGCATTAGAACCGCATGGAGTGCTTGGTAGTGGGCAGAGTTGAGGCATCTTTTCTGGGAAGGACAGGGCTGCTGTCTACATTCCTTTCTGATGTTGCCTCTTGTGAACAGGAACAGCCAGAGGCAGGGAAAAGGTAAGGAAATTAAAAATGACCCAGTTAAGCATATCCTTACCCAGGCTGTAACTTACTTTGCAGGGCTGGACCCCAAAGGGGAGCAGGTGGTGTGGCAGGCGAGCGGATGGGCAGCCCGTATCATCCAGCACGAGATGGACCACTTGCAGGGCTGCCTGTTCATTGACAAAATGGACAGCAAGACATTTACAAACATCCACTGGATGGAGGTGAATGATTAAAATTTTCCTGCTGCATCTGAAGATTCTGGAAACCAAAACACAAACACTTGGGCTTTGAGCTGGGCATGGCTTGCCTGATACCAACTTATATTGGCTTGGCTCTGACAGAAAACAATACATTGCCACACCAAGCTGGAGGAATAGATCAAAAATGTTTGCCTTGAAATCAGCCACGGACAAAATAATGCTTTCAACTTGAGAAGAAAATGAACCCCCCCCCAAAGAGTAGACATTTCCCAATGATTTTGTATGGTAATAAGTGGGGCAGATAAATAACCACTCTTAGTAGACATGATTTCATAGCCTGTATAATCTCCCCCATAGCCAAGATTTGTAATGACATAGTCCAAAAATAGCTGAGAGTTTTGTTTAAAAATGCAACTTAAGACTATGGTTGACCATCTTCACTGAGTTCTTATTTTTACAAAGGGCTTGTGTATCTTACCTGCAGAGTCCTTTGCTTTGGACAACAGTTTGCTTGTGTAAGTGAAACAGAAGAGAATGGCCACAGTTCATAAAAGTGTTTAATAATAATATTAATGGGGGCAGCCCGGGTGGCTCAGCGGTTTAGTGCCACCTTCGGCCCAGGGCGTGATCCTGGAGACCCGGGGTCGAGTCCCACATCGGGCTCCCTGCATGGAGCCTGCTTCTCCATCTGCCTGCCTCTCTCTCTCTGTGTGTCTCTCATGAATAAATAAAATCTTAAAAAACAAAAACAAAAAAATAATAATAATATTAATTGCAAATGAGTACCCACACATTTTACCAGGCTCACAGTTTTGGTCTCCACCTTCTGCCTTTAACAGATTTGGAGACGATTTTCCTGCAGAGATCTCTTGGGCGGCTGCTATTTGATTTGGCTCATTCTTTTGGCAGAGGTCATGGATCAGGGCTAGGGGAGGGATGAGAGTTGAGGAACAGTGAACCTCCTCCTATCACAATTAGAAACAAAGCAAAACTTGTGCTTCCTGGTCACTACACTTATTTTGGAAAAATTAATTAGCAGCATACTGACCAATGATTAGCCTTAAGATACTGTCAGAGCGGGCAGCCTGGGTGGCTCAGCGGTTTAGTGCCGCCTTTAGCCCAGGGCCCGATCCTGGAGACCCGGGATCGAGTCCCACATCAGGCGCCCTGTATGGAGCCTGCCTCTCTCTCTGCCTGTGTCTCTGCCCCCCTCTCTCTGTCTCTCATGAATAAATAAAATCTTAAAAAAAAAAAAAAAAGATACTGTCAGAGCTTTGCAATAGGTGAGGACATTTGTTTGTCTAGATACTGGTCTTGCCTCATTTTTATGTTGTTTTGCAACACAGGTACTCTTACCAGAGTCCTCCAAATTCTAGTAGCCATGTAGAAAGTTCAGTAAGTTGTTTAGGAAAATACTTGTTTTAAACAGTGGTTAACTAAACAAACCCAGTATGGCTTTCTCTAAATAGGACACATCTGGGGGCCTATGAGGTCAAGTAAAAGGGAACTGGCTCTCTCTGCGTTAAACTTTGGAAAGAAACAGGAGCCAGCACTGCTCCAAGGTGAGGCTGGATACTCGGCCACTGGGAAAGGTCTGTAAAAAACTCATTTAGACTAAAAACATGGATCCTTATGAAAATTAGAATTCCAGGACCTTGGACAATGTTCAGAAGCTCCTGCAGGGTGGCATCAGAATATTCTGATGCTTCCTCAGAGTGCTCTGAGGTTAACTGTCCTTACTGATGCCTTTGTAAGGTATATCAGTAATATTTGCCTGCAGCTTCCTGACCTGGGGGCCCAAGGGTATGTGGTTGTTCAGGGTAGACCTTGGAGAAAGCCTGAAAGTCTTTATTGTTGACAATGTGAGGTTTACTAGTGTAACCAAACCCATCTAAGAGGAAGGATTTGTCCAACTAAATACTACATGTATAGCTCAAGGCAACAAATCTGCGTTTCTAATAAAACCTTGCCCACCCCAGGGAGATGTATCAGCCACAATAACCACACCGCACAAGTCAGCATCTTGAGCTAAGGAGAGTTTAGAAGTCAACTACCAAAGTGAAAGCCAAGGGAGACAGAAGGCTTAGGACAGAATTCCCAAGTAGGGAAGAGTGAATTTCAGGGTTAGCACTTAGGGCAGGAAATTCCTCTGCACCTACGAGCCATGTTTAACACAGATGGTGAGGGCACACATCAGTCTGAGGTTACTTCAGCCTCACGTGTGAAGAGGACATTCATCGCCCTGCCTCCTGTCACTGGTGGTGGAGAGAGGAATGGAGAGGCATGACATCGGTAACAGCCGTGACCAGAGCCATGAAGACGAACCACAGCAGCTCCAGTTTCTGTTAACTCCTATGACTTGTCAAGGTGTCTAAGCAGTAGAAAGGAAGATTTTAAAAATAAAGCAAGCAACCACCCGATTCAAGTAAAGGTGACTGGAGGTAGAATAAGAAAGCACAAGTGACTAAAATGAAATAGTACGAGTGGGACAGTGTCCTATGCCAACTTCTAATCCGGTGTTTAAATAGTAGTTAGTGGCTGAGAGCACCTAACTAAAGCGAGAGCCATGGGACGCCTGCGTGCCCAAGATGCTAGCCACAGTTGCTACGCAGGTGTCACCTGGAGGCCAGGCTTGCCGAGGCACCTGGTACTGAGGCAGGGCTAATGCCCCCACCCTGGAGAGGAGCACTTGGGCCCGACCCTTCAAAGAACCCAGCAAAAGTTGCCTGAATTCAGCAGCCATTCCTAACCAAATCAGAAACACCATAGTGCAAAGCTACCAAGATCTAAGAGTTGGCCCCATCATCAGTTCTGGACAATTTGGGTTTTAATAAAACATAGAGCAATAATATTGGCTTTTGGAAGGGGAGGGGAACTGTACCAACCGGATGCCAGGCCTTTTGTGTATTCATATGCGAGCAGTCAAGGATCAAGTCTGCTACTCAAACAGCATTTCTAGGGCTGCCAACTCTAGAGCCTTGGAAGGGTCTCAAGGAGTCAAAAATTCTAATGGCCATAGGGGCTAGGCAGGCAACCCGAAAGAGGGAAGCTGACCACGTGGGGATGCGTGAGCCGGAGAGCCTGTTCTGCTTCTGAGCAGGGAAGCCCCTGCTAGGCTGTGGCTGACTGGCTGCCTCACGGGGACACAGGCCCAGCACCACCTAATCTCCCAGAAGCCAGATAATTTTTACATCAATTCTTGACTTTTCAATGTTGCCAACAGACCAAACCAAACAGCTACAGGCCACATCCGGCCCACAGGCCCAGTCGGCAGGAAGAACTGTCCAGGTGCCACATTTACAAGGCTTGGGGGGAGGGGTAGTCAGGGTCTGCCAACCTGACTGGAGGTCAGGCCTGGGAACTGCAGTAGGTGGCAATACCCTCCTCCTCTGATGGAGGGTGCAGAGAGAGAACCAGGGGGTCTTTCTAATGGAAGCAAGTATGGCCTTCAGGGAGCCCCAGAGAATAACCAAAGATGAGATCACTCAAGTGGCTCAAGAGGGAAAAGGATTTATTAGCCCATTTCCAGGGCAGAGAGCCAGGAGCAGTGGCGGGGTTCGGTGTTCTCACATTCAGAGGGAAGAAAAGGCAGCAGTGAAACCCACCTGACTGCCTTCACTCATTCTGATCTCCACAGCTCTGTGCTCACAAAACCCATCTTTCCTCTTGCAGGGAGGACACAGAGCCCAGGATGCTGACCTGGGAGGTTGGGAATGGCTCAGTTTTACTCTTGGCCTTTACAGGCAGGGCTTGGGCTGGCGACCCAGGGCGTCAGTCATAGTGTTCACAAAGAGTAAAACCCGGGTTAGAAGGAACAGGTGGACGGGCCTGGCAAGCCGTTCTGAAGGTCGGCAACAACCCCACAGCGCGGGCTACTCCCACTCCTTGATGCTTCTGGGAGATTTTAATTTTATTTATAAACAAGACAAAAATCCAAGCAGCATTAATTTAGGGGAACAAAGAAAGGTTTAAAAAACAAAACAAAAAACACAGAGGGGCAGGACAAGGAGTTGGTGAGCATCCAGAAGAGGAGGAGGAGGAGGAAGTAGGAAGAACCAGTATTCCACCCAGTGCCGAATGTGCTTCTGTGTCTTTGTGGCCAGGGAGGCCCTTCCTTTATGCTCCCCGGCTGGCGGCCAGACAGCAGAGGGGACGCTGTAGTGACGTTAAGACGAGCCCCAGTGCCCTGTCTGGCCACTGACCTGGGGAGTGCCGTGGATTTATTACCCCAATCTACCTCCCACCTTCACCATCACCAAGTGAAGAAATTTTTAACTCTCCTGTCCAAAGTCCTCTGAGAATTTCTTCACTTTCAAGAGGTCATCTGCATTCACGGTGGGCCGAGTGGTGGCCAGAGACCGGAGCATGTCCGACTGCAAAGACAAGGGCACGAGCTGAGGAGCAGCCAGGGCTCTAGGCAGGGCTCTAGGCCTCCTTGTGTCGCAGTCCCATGTGGTGTTGCAGGAAGAGACCTGCATTCATGGTCATTCCCAGCCCCAAATGCAAAGCTCCTCTGATTGCCTGGCTCCTGCCTGAATGTCTCCCGTGACAGGACTGCTCTTCCCTCCTAAGGCAGCTCATGTCGTCTGAACAGGCCTACTTCTCATCTGAAAGAATCCAAGCTCCCTTCATCTCTTAACTGCTGGGAGAAGCTCATTCTGATTGCACACCCGCCACGTCGGCAGACACCTGCCACACACGGCAGGCAAGACCCTCAGCAAAACCAGGATGAGGAGGGGCAAGACCAGTACCATTAGGCTCCCTATGCAACGGCATTGAAACAAACTGCCAACAGATGCTCGTTGCCTCCATGGCCACTCACAAGCCAAACCCGTGGAATGATGTAGTCGCACCAGCTGGCCTTTATTCTCGCTGAAGAAAATAAATGCTCATGCTGCGGCCTTCATCCTGGGCCCCCACTGAGTCTAATGGCAGGAGTCCCAGCTACCCAGAGCCCCAAAGGCCATTCCCTGTTTCAGAGGAGCCACAACAGCCCAGGACAGAGAAGGGGAGAAGCCTATTTTTATTTTTAGACCCAAGACCCCAGTTTTTCTGGGTTCTGTGCAGTCCTTCTCCCAACCAGCCACTTACCATGCAAACCACAGGCTCTAGGAGTTTGTCACCGGGGACATCCATCCAAGTCATCTCCATGGCCCCCGGGTCCCCTGGTGAGCATGGGGTCAGGAGGTCATCGATCATAACGCTAGGGTTGGTGCGGGAAGGGCCACAGACCTGAAATCAACCAGGAATCTGACTGGAGGGGTTGCACCTCTGTGCTTGGGGAAGGGACAGGATCCTCAGACTTCTGAGTCCTGAAGAGCAGGTCGTGGTAGGGTATGAATGCATGCCTGGCTTTCTAGGCCATCACTCTGAGAAGAGAATGAATCCTTCAGAACTCTCGGGCCGGTAGTCAAAGCAGCTCAAAGCGGGATTTCAGAGGTTTGTGATTAGCATGCTATTCTAGGCACTGTTCTCTAGAATCTCAATTTGTGGCCCAAAATGTCAATAGCTTCCCCTTCCTAACTCCATCCAATCTCACCACAAATGCAGTGACACCAAAAATGTTTTTCTAACCACAGTCTGCTTTACTGGTAACATCCCCCCAAATATCCCAAAGCTAATTCCCTCACTTCCTTCAACTCTTGACTCAAACATCCCCTGCGGTGGCTTATCCCTTAAGATACAACCTGCCTTGGGACGCCTGGGTGGCTTAGTGGGTTAAGCACCCGACTCTTGATTTCAGCTCAGGTCATGATCTCAGGGGCGTGAGGTCAAGCCCCGTGTTAGGCTCCACAACAGGCATGGAGCCTGCGTGGATTCTCTCCCTCTGCCTCTGCCCCTCCCTGCTGCCCCCCACTCCAGTTCTCAACTTTCTCTCTTAAAGGTGGGGGTGGGGCAGAAGGTAGAAAGGATATGAGATTAAGGGCAGCCTGGGTGGTTTAGCGGTTTGGAGCTGCCTTCCGCCCGGGGTGTGATTCTGGACCCGGGATCGAATCCTGCGTTGGGCTCCCTGAGTGGAGCCTGCTCCTCCCTCTGCCTGTGTCTCTGCCTCTCTCTCTGTTTCTCATGAATAAATAGAATTTAAAAAAAAAAAAAAAAGAATATGAGATTAAAAAAAAAAAGTACAGCTTGCCCCAGTGCACCTGGTGGCTCAGCCAAGTTGGATGGTTAAGCATCCAACTCTTGATCTGGGCTCAGGTCATGATCTCGGGGTCGTGAGATGAAGCCTTATGTCGCGCTCAGTGGGTTGTCTCCCTGGAATTCTCATTCTCTTAAATCTTTTTTTTTTTTTCTTTAAAGAATACAACCTGCCCACCCAACTCCAAACTTCAGAGACACCAGACTCCATCCCCTGCTGTCATCCCCCTCATTGCTCTCTCAGAAATGAGTATCTTAAAAAAAGAAGGAAGAAGGAGGGATTGAGGGAGGGATTGAGGGAGGGAGGGAGGGAGGGAGGAGGAGGGAAGGGAGGAAGGAAGGAAGGAAGGAAGGAAGGAATGAGTATCTTTTCAACTAGAGATGAGGCTCCTAGAGGTCAGGGACTTTTGTCTGCTGTGGTCACAAATGTCTCCCCGGGTCCTAGAACAGTACAAGGCACATAATAGGACCCTCTGCAGACATTCAACAGAGATACGAGGTGTGAGAGGAGTTCCACCTTAGAGAGGGTGATTCTGTACCCACCACTCTTCAGACACTGAGTGGGGTCCCCACATGACAGCACAGCGCTGACTGTGAAGGTGGCAGGGGTGAGTGGCACAGTGCCATGTCCTCTGGCTTCACACAATCCAAGATGGACATATTTGAGCAAAAGAACTACAAGGAAGGAGAGAGCAGGTGCAAACCAGAGGGCTCCCTTGCACTTATCCTTGGTTCTCCAGGAGACCAAACGTGTCACCTGAGCAGCCAAGGACTGGCAAAGAAAGCTGATCTCCCCATTCCTGTGACACTTTTTAAGCAACTCCTTGCTGGCCCACTCACCAGGTGTGGAGCCCAACGTGGGACCTGAACTCACAACCCTGAGATCAAGACCCATGCTGAGATCAAGAGTTGAATGCTGGGCAGCCCGGGTGGCTCAGCGCTTTAGCGCCGCCTTCAGCCCAGGGCGTGGTCCTGGAGACCCGGGATCAAGTCCCACGTCGGGCTCCCTGCGTGGGGCCTGCTTCTCCCTCTGCCTGTGTCTCTGCCTCTCTCTCTCTCTCTCTCTCTCTCTGTCTCTCATGAATAAATAAGTAAAATCTTAAAAAAAAAAAAAAAGTTGAACGCTTAACCAACTGAGCTGCCGGGTGCCTCCGCACTCACCTTTTTGAAGTGTGTTGCTGACTGAACTTTTCTGACAGGCTGCATGAGGGAGTCCCGCACGATGATGCTGATGTCGGCACCCGAGTAGCCTTCTGTCTTCCGGGCCAGCTCATGGATGTTGGCATCCGTGAGATTGTGGGGAGTGCTCCCCAGATGCAACCGGAACATCTGGGCACGGGCAGCCTCCTCGGGCAGTGGGATGTAAATCCTCTTTTCAAACCTAGAGAGCCAAGCACATGGCGGGACTTGAGAAGAGACGGCATAAGTCTTCATGGAGAGGGGCTCTGGGGCCCTCCAGAAGCTGCCTCACTCAGGGCTCTGCTCACCATGCAGACATGAAGAAGCCTCCAGGGAAACGGAGTCAGGCTGCACCACTGCCAGCAGAAGGTTGGCTATGGCTGGAGAAAGACCTCAGCCCCTGGCTCCTACTGGGGAAGACTCACCTCCTTCTAATGGCTGAATCCAACACCCATGGGATGTTTGTGGCACCAAGAACCAGAGTCCCATCGTTGTTATTCCCCACCCCTGTGGAGAAAGGGAAACAGACGCTGACTCAGAACACCTGCCAGGATTAGGGAGCAGCTGTAGGAAGCACCTCAGGGGCCTTGTGTGTTCTGCTCTGGGGCCATCGCTGTGCCACCAGCAACAACCAGCTTTGCTGGGCCAAGAGCCTTCTCTGAAGCCCTGGCCGCCTCAGGAAGGGCAGGGGCTGGGGGGCAAAGGCCTGTGGAGAGGGAGCCGAGAACTGCTTCTCTGACTCTTCCCTCCGCCCCACGGCCCATCCCCTCCAGCTGCGGCTACATAATGGAGCCCGGCTGGCTCTGGGGGGACCGCGAGCCGGGAGGGCAGCCAGCACCGGCACGCACCCTGCATCTGAACCAAGAACTCCGTTTTGATCCTTCGGGCGGCCTCACTCTCATTTTCATTGCGGGACCCGCAGAGGGAATCCACCTCATCGATGAAGATGATGGAGGGCTTGTGCTGCCTGGCCAGCTCAAACAGGTTCTTGACTAGCCTGTGAAGGTGACAAGGGGGGCCGGGATCAGGACACCCATACCCACCCCAGCCAGGGGCCCAGTCACTGCTTCTCCTGCCCTTCCCACAGACTGGTCAAGACTCTAGTCATGCCTGGATTTCCAAGGAAGCGGGCATCACAAATCCGCCGGCAGCACTGTGCCACGAGAAGCAGCCCACCTTGGCGGCAGCCCCACTCATAAGCTCTGGATTTAGGACAAGTCACATCCCCCTCTACTCAGCCTCAGTGTCATCCTCTGCAAAATGGGAGTCGGTGTGGAAAATAACTAAACCACACGAAGTCCCCAATAGAGGACACCCGCCTGATGCCCAAAGATCGCAACTGCCTTTCCCTTTCCTGTATGAAGACGTCTCTCCCACATTCCCATTCAGTCTCAGCAGTCTTTGTTGGGACAGCGTCCCACCCGGGCAGCTGGCATCATTCCCCTCTGCTGGCCGCTTCCCCCGACACCCAGCAGCGGTTCCTCTGGGCGGTGGCTCAAGGGCAGGGAAGCAGGGTCTGGCAGCTGACTTACTTCTCACTCTCCCCCAACCACTTAGACATCAGGTCCGAGGAGGACACAGAGAAGAAGGTGGAGTTGTTGGCCTCCGTGGCCACTGCTTTGGCCAGGTAGGATTTCCCTGTGCCAGGGGGTCCGAAGAGCAGTATCCCTCGCCAAGGCGTACGCTTGCCTACAACAAAGAATAATCGGAGGTGAGCTTCCTCCTAACTGGGGAAAGGGAAGAGAAAAAAGCCAAAGGCACTTATTTACTGTAAGTATGACCAGAAGAGAAAGGTTCTACAAGACAACCGATTCTAGCAGCAAAAATAAAGGGAACTGAATTACCCACTGAGAACCGGCTCCTAGCCCTGGGCTCAAGACCCCCAAGACCCTGCAAAGTGACTCCGACTGGCACTGACCCTACTCACCCACTGGGACAGTCAAGTCAAAGTTCTAGTCGCAGAGGTGTCTGACACCAGAGAGAAGCACAGAGCAGATGACTGTGATGATCGGCCCTGAGGCCTCTCCTGCCCGAGTGCCCACTGAGGGCAAAGAGCTGAGGGGCCACCTGTTCCGGGTCACCTTCAGAAGGGGAGCCCTGAGCTGGCTTCCTCGGAAGCCTGCTGTTTTTACATCTGGGCTGAAAGCAGCTCAACCCTTACCTGTGAACAAGTGTGGGAATTTAATTGGCAAAATGACAGCTTCTTTGAGGGCTTCCTTGGCCCCCTCCAGCCCAGCCACATCATTCCACCGAATGTTGGGCTTCTCTATCACAACAGCACCTGCAAGAGGCAAGTACAGCCTTTGACCTGGAGCCCAACTGATAGGTCTGAGCTGACCCTCCGGGGGGCCCTCACCACATCTCCCCCTGCCATTGCCGCGGGGCCTCAGGCCTCTTACCCATCAGTTGTTCTTGCAATTTCTTTTTCTCTGGGTTGTCCCCTTCACTGTCACTATCACTGCTGGGAAAGGAGACAGAAGATGACATGCTAAAGCAAGAGGCAGCTGACAAGGAGGTTCTGAGAGCACAACACTCACGTCCACATCCTCCAGGAAACACCTGCGTCACCCACCCTTGTTTCTTCATTAAGGTTGTAAGAATAGAGGTGCCTGAGGGGCTCAGTCGGTTGAGCATCAGCCTTTGGCTCGGGTCATGATCCCAGGGTCCTGAGATCAAGCCCTGCATCAGGCTCCCTGCTCAGTGGGGAGTCTGCTTCTCCCTCTTCCTCTGCCTCTCCCCCCTGCTTGTGCTCTCTGTGTCAAATAAAATCTTAAAAAAAAAAAAAAAAAGGTAGTTAAGAATGGAGATGTGTGCCCTCTCTAGAAGGCTAATGGGGGACATGTGCTTTGGCTGGACTTCAGGAACAGCTGGGCAAGCAACCGGAGCTGTCATTGGCCTCTCACACAGACTCACAACCAGATATCAAGTGGCTGTGACTCAGAGAAGAGGTGAAGTATAAGTCTAAAGAGGGGCACTGAGGAAGGGAACATAGTCACTGGTCTCACCCCAGGGCCAACCCCTAATGGGACAAGCGATTTGCCATCCTTAAAACTCTTCTAGCCCTCTCAGAGATGTTAACCTCCTGCCTATTCCTCGTCACTTCCCAGGGTATGTCTCCCTCTCTGGGGAACCCTGTCAACCCGGGAGCAGAGCCTCCCACCACTGGTGGGGTGGCACATATCCGCCTCTCCTGCTCCATCCATGGCCTTCCTGCCTGGGACCCTCCCCTTCGCCTCCAGGACACCACTGGCTCCCTGGAATCTGTGTGGTAGGCAAACCACAAATGTGAGGAGAGAGGCTGCAGAGCAAACACTGCCTTTGGAGTCAGAAACAGAAGCCCTGGGTGTGGGACCAGACTCAATCAAGTGCAGCTCTGTGACCTGGGCCATCTCTGAACTTGAGTCTGTTGCCTCATCTGTCACATGAAGACAGTAACTCTGATCACAGCAGGCTGACACATACTGCCTCGTTACTGCACGCCACACCTTACCCTCAGGGCTTTACCCGCACCATCTCTTGCTCCTTAGAGCAACGCTGGGTGGGAAGGCGGGAAGGCGCGTTATCTTTCTTCTACAGATGAGGGGCCTGGACGCACAGGGGGTCATGGCACTTGTCCATGGTCACACGGCTAGGAAGTGGCAGCACCAGGATATACCCTCAGAGCCCGACTGTGGAATCCAAGGCTTGCAACCTCCCTGCTGGCTCACATTTCACTCACAGCTCTCCTATGTGGATCCAACAAGATCCTATCCAAGGAAATAGTGTGCACAGTGCCTGACAGAGGCAGCTGGGGCATCATCCCCAGTATGAGTGTTATTCCCCCAAAGGAAGGCCGCATTAGCACCAAGAATGGCAGCGACTCCTACAAAGGACACATGCTCATGGGGTCTCTGGTCCCAGCCGGGCCCTCCACTCTTCTGTACTCACCCCTTGCTCTCACTCTGATTTTCTTTCACTGGCTTCTTGCCATGCTTCTCTTTGTTTCGTAAATAATCCTTCAGCTTCTCGGCCCGATCTAGGTACTGCATGCACTTGGCTCGAATGCTCTCCTTGGCCTTGTCGCTGTGTGCCTCATCTGCAAAAGGGGAATTGGAGAGAGTGTACCTACCCTGCCCTGGCAGGGGCTCTACGGCCATGGAGGGCCCTGCGTGTGACTCACATTTGATAGCGTGTAGGAAATACTCCACGGCATGCTGGTAGAGCCGGAGCGCCTCCTCGTAATTCTTGGCTTTATCCTCTTCTGTGGCTTTTGTCACCAGATCAATGGCTTTCTGGAAAGGCAGAGCAAATACCTCAGTGCTTCCCAAGAGACCCAAAAAGCCCTTGGGGTCCCAGGGCAGCAGGAACCCTGCAGATCTGTTAGTCGCCCACCATTATGTCGGCCTATTTTCCAATGTCAACTACAAAGGCCTTGAAATGGAGCTTTAAAAGACAGCATCCCTCTTCACAATACACTCATCCGGTTAAAAGCAAGCTCCTTCTCAGTTTCGCTCTGGATCTCAGCAAGTGGAAACCTGACCAAATATCTCAGATTAAGGCTCAAGGGGAGAATCCACTTTCTGTTCCTTGCCTCAAGGGAAAGAAAAGTGGCCATGGGGCCACTGCCTGGAAAAGGGGAAACACCAGAACCAACTGATTGTTGTGCTGCTCGGCATAAAGGCCAGAGAAGAGCCAGCCCTTCTAAAAGACTGACCAAAGGGATCTCGACCTCCTACTGGCCCAACCTGCTTCTCTGTGGTGAAAAGAGAAGATGGTTTTCCTAAACTTGCTACTTAAGGAAGGGATGCTTAGACACATGGGTCAGTATACCAGTAGCTCTAGTAAGAAAAGCGCTTGCTGGCAAGCCCGGCCAGTCAGCTAAGTGTCCAACTCTTGGTCTCGGCTCAGGTCATGGGTCAGGAGATCAAGCCCCACATCAGGCTCCAGGCTCAGTGCGGAGTCTGCTTGAAGATCCTCTCCCTCTGTCCCTCCCCCCACTGGCACATATGCGCTCTCTGGAAGGGAGGGAGGGAGGAGGGAGGGAGGGAGGGAGGGAAGAAAGGGTTTGCTTACTCCAGAGACATATATGTGCTAATTGAAGAGAGTAGTCCTATGGAATCTTCTAAGAACTGGGTGAGCATATCTTTGTGAATCTCACAAATCCTGTAGGTCTGTGCTCTAGTCTGAACTCAAAAGCATGCTGGATCTTTCAGGCAGCTGCCCCACACCTACATACCCAGTTTTAGAAACCATTGCTTCACCAACCCAGGAAGCATTACCAAAATTATCCTCCTCAAGCTGATCAGCACTAGACACCAGGCCGGCAGATCCCAATGTACACACAGAGTTCCGTCCACAGCAAACAATAAACCTTCTGACAAGCTCTTGGCAGGGCTCAGGCATCTGTGCAGCCCTTCCTCATCTGAAAGCAAGAGGTCTCAGAAGGACAGCTAGCTCTACGAAACGAACAGGAGTAGGTTAGGCCAGGATGATGATAAATGAACTCACCAGGTTGATGAGGGTAGGAAAGGTGAAAAAGTGTTGCTACTATTTTCAAGTGCAGCTACCTCCATTACCTACAAATACAGGATGGCCAGGAGCCCAGAAACTTCTTCAATGATTAGCTCAAACAAGCTTCTCTGGTCTACTCTCCCTCAATAATGTCTCTTCAGATAAGACAATGAAACCAATTCTCCTGTCCCTTGTGGCTTCTCTCCTCCAGAACAAACATGCCCGGTTCCTTGGACTTTTTCACTCTATATGCCTTCCTGCTAGGGTCTGTCCTTTTGAGAGCAGGGCTCAGACAATACTCAAGGTACGCTCTGCCCCCCTCCCTTCGAGATACTTTATTAATTAATGCACCTAAGAGCACATTAGATCTTTTTGGCAAGTGCATACAATGTTTCACCGGCAAGAGGCCTGGGCTGCAAGTTGAAGAATTATGTGTAACACAAGGGTGAGGTGATGAATAAAACTGCCAGCCTGCAGCATCTCTAGTAACACATATGGCAGGGATGAGGATGAAGGACAAGGGTAAGGAAGCTGTGCTAACAGAAGAGCTGGCAAGCGGTAAAGGACCAGATGGTAAATAGGTTAGACTTTCCTGGCCATACAATCTCTGTAGCAACTCCTCAACTACGCCTCTGTAGCACAAAAGCAGCCACAGAAAGTACGTAAATGAAGGAGCAGGAATGTGTTCCAATAAAACTTCATTTATAGATGCTGAAATTTGAAATTCATGATTTTCACGTGTCATGAAATATCTTTTCCCAGCCTTTTAAAAACATAAAAACCTACGACATTATGTTAAGTGAGAGAAGCCAGTCACAAAGGACCACATATTGTATGATTCCACTTATATAAAATGCCCAGAATAGGGGCACCTGGGTGGCGCAGTCAGTTGAGCATTGGCCTCTTGGTTTCTGCTCGTTTGGTGTGCTTGGGGTCATGGGATCGAGCCTGGAGTGGGCTCTGTGCTTAGCGAGGAGTCTGCCTGAGGTTCTCCTTCCCTCTGTCTCTCCCCGCTCTAAAATAAAAAAAATTAAATCTTTTATTTCTTTAAATCTTTTAACAAATAAATGAATAAGCCAACGAATGAATGAATGAATAAAATGCCAATAGGCAAATCCATAGGGACAGAAACTAGAGGAAGAGAAGATTATTTATTTTACAGAGAGAGAGAGAGAGAGAGAGAGAGAGAGATGTGAGTGGGAAGGGCAGAGGGAGAAGGAGAGAATCTCCATATAGACTCGCTGCTGAGCGTGGAGCGGATGCGGGGCTGGATCTCACAACCCTGAGATCATGACGTGAGGCAAAATCGAGAGTCGGAGGCTTAGCTAAGCGTCACCTGTCGTCCCTTAACGAAGCTTTTACTAGCAGTGCGAGAACATTCCTAGCTCACAGGGAAAGCTGGGCAGGTGGATCTGCGGGCCAAGGCAAGGAAGGCCCGGTAAGGGGGAGCCGTGGGGCGGCCCGCGCGGCTGAGGCCCGCCAGGGGCCCGGGGCTCGCTCCGGCCTCCGTCCCACTTTTTCCTCCCCCTCAGGCGGCCGAACGCCGCCCATCGCTCTGGGTCCAGCCAAATGCCGGTTCCTCCGCGAGGGCTCGCCTGCCTCCTTCGCAGGCTGTATGCCGGGCACCCTCCGCGCCGCAGACACCGAGTTAACGCTCTGCCGAATCGCTCAACCCAGGGCCCCCGTCACAGCAACCCGGTGCCCGGCAGGTGCCCGGCAGGTGCCCGGCAGGTGCCCGGCAGGTGCCCGACAGCTGCCGTGCCGAGATCCCGAGGCTGCCCAAGGTCACGGGCGAGCGAGGGGCAGAGGGAGCCCGAAGCCCAGGGCTGCGGCCGCACCTCAGGACGCGGCGGTCGTGCTCGCAGGGGGCGCCACCCCGGCGCCGGGCGAGAGCCGGGGGACGCGTGAGGAACGCGAGGCCGCGGGAGGCGCGGGGGCCCGTCCGGACGGCAGGCGGCCCGACTGCGCGGCCGAGGGTCCCGGGCGGCGCCCGCCCGCCCCCAGGACGCCGATGCCCGCGGCGGCACCCGGCGGCCTCCGGGCTGGGCCGGCCCCGCCGCGCGGAGGGCACTGGGCGGGACTCCCGGCGGGGGGCAGCCCCGCGGCCCGGGCGCGTGGGAGCGGGAGGCGGGAGGCGGCGGCGGCGGCGGCGCGGGGCGGGGCGGGGGGCGAGGCCGCGGGCCGGGGGCTCCGAGCAGGCCGCCCGCCCGCCCCGCCGCCCCGCAGGCCGCGCCGCGCCTCCTCCGGCTTCCGGAGACCCAGCCGGGCCGACCCGAGGTACCTGGAGGGTTGACGTTGTCATTTCATCTCCTGGGTCGGCCCCACACCCCGCGGCGCTGCTTGCGGCCTCGGTCCGGCCCCGGGGAGCCGAGCGGCTGGGTCGGGGGCGCCGAGCCCGGCGGTGGGCGCTGGGGGCGGGCAGGGCGTCCGCTCGCAGCCGGAGCCGAGTCGCAGGGCGAGCGAGGAGAGCGGCCCAGAGCGGTCGGGCCTGAGCCGCGCGGCTGCCCCCCGGCGGCCACGGCTGGCACTGCAGGCTCCGCCCCCCGCGGCCGCTGGGCGGGGCGGGGCCTGAGGGGGCGGGGCCTGAGGGGCGGGGCGGGGGCGGGGCGAGGCCAGGGGCCGGGAGGCTAGAAACCCCAAGCCCGAGACCCGGTTTCTAGTAAAATATCGCCTGTAGGACAGTTTTTCTTGCACAGTAAACCTAACTTCCTAGAACTTTGGGTTTCTGACCTCTAATAGGGTTAAACTAATAATTAGTGTCTGCTTTGTCAGGCTTTTCAGGGGAATAAATGAGCTAGCTGGTTAACGTCAACGGCGTATCCCACACTGGGGACTCAGTCTCCGGTAATTTATTTTTTTGAGAGACAGAGAGCAGGAGCTGGGAGAGGGGCAGACGGAGAGAGGGACTCTCAAGCTGACTCTGAGCAGCGCAGAGCCAGAAGTGGGGCTGATCTCAGGACACAGAGATCGTGACCCGAGCAGTAATCAAGAGTCAGATACTTAACTGGCTGAACCACCCAGGCACCTCCTCTGTTAACTATTATTATGACGCTAGTGGTTCTGTCTAAAGTTAGTTCTTGTTTTTTAATATTGATCCTTCTACTTTTCTCTTTAAGAAAGTGGTTTTCTTTTCTTTTTTCTAATTTTTTTATTTTTTTTAAGTAGCCTCTCCACCCAACATGGGGCTTGAACTTACAGCCCCAAGATCAAGAGTTCTTTTTCTTTTTTTTCGACTTTATTTATTAGGGCAGCCTGGGTGGTTCAGCGGTTTAGCACCGCCTTCTGACCCAGGATCCCGGGTCTCCAGGATCAAGTCCCACGTCAGGCTCCTTGCAGGGAACCTGCTTCTCCCTCTGCCTGTGTCTCTGCCTCTCTCTGTGTGTGTGTGTGTGTTTTTTTTTTAAGGATTTTATTTATTTGACACAGAGAAAGAGCACAAGCAGGGGGACAGGCAGAGGTAGAGGGAGAAGCCAACTTCCAACTGAGCAGGAAGCCCAATGTGGGATTTGATCCCAGAACCCTGGGATCACAAGCCGAGCCAAAGACAGATGCCCAGCTGACTGAGCCATCTAGGTGCCCAAAAGTCATGTTCTACCCACTGAGACAGCCAGGTGCCCCAGGGAAGTGGTTTCCTTATACTTCCAGGGCTGGGGGCTTCAGCCTAGTGAACTTCAGTATAGTGCATCTGTGCTAGTTTCTGGGGATGATGCAATGATCAAAACAGCTCTAGGGCAGCCTACAGTTTGAGAAGAAAAATGATGTTCGGGCAACCCTGGTGGCTCAGCAGTTTAGCGCCACCTTCGGCCCAGGGTGTGACCCTGGAGACCCAGGATCGAGTCCCGCATCGGGCTCCCTGAATGGAGCCTGCTTCTTCCTCTGCCTGTGTCTCTGCCTCTCTCTGTGTGTGTCTCTCATGAATAAATAAAGTCTTTTAAAAAAAATGATGTTCATCAGGAAAGATGATATAATAAGTGTGTGGAAGCCTATGTGTGAAAATCCATGTACTATGTGAGTGTCTAACAGTCAACATGCCCAAGATAGGTGGTCAGCAAAGGCTCCCACTCAAGAAGAGGTTTGAGGGATGAGGCAGGATTAAGAACACTCCAGGTTGATGAAACAGCCTGTATAAAGGTCTTGCGGCCCTATGGAGACCATTAGTGGAATTTAAGAAACTGGAAGAAGGCTCAGATAGGCAGAGGCAGACACTGACAGAGCTGTGTGGGGTGGGGAGGCTTGTATTTGCTGTTTTGCACTTGGCATAGGCACTGTCCTACATCGAGAGGACAGGGCTGAGTCTTTTCCAAGGCTTGATAGGGACTCACTCAATATGTGCTGGAAGTATTAATAATGAGTTCATTAAGAAGTAATAAGTGAGCAAATTAAAGAGAGGGACCCTACTGTTGGATGAGAGTGAGGCGGAGTTAAGAGCATTCTAAATCCATACACTGAATGGGCTGTATGAATTGGGAGACAGAATTAAAGTGGAAGGCCGTATGTTTAGTCAGCTAGGGCTGCCATCACAGGATACCACAGACTGGGGGGCTTCCACAAGAGAAATTGTCTCCATAGTTCTGGAGGCTCCAAGTCCAAGATCAAGTTGTTAGCAGGGTTAGGGCCTCTTTCATTGGCTTTCGGATGGCTGTATTTTGCTGTGTCCTCACAGGGTCTTTCCTGTATGCACATGCAGTGTCCAAGCTTATCTCTTGGATAAGAGATAAGTGTCCATCCCTTATCTCTGTCCAAGTTCCTTTTTTTATTTTGACTTTATTTGATAGTGAAAGCACATGCATGCATGAGCACAAGCAGAGGGAGTGGCAGAAGGAGAGGGAGAAGCAGGCTCCTCTTTGAGCAGGGAGATGAGGGGCTAGATCCCAGGACCCTGGGATCATGACTTGAGTCAAAGGCAGATGCTTAACCGAGTGAGCCACCAGCCAGATTGGATGAGGGCCCACTCTAACGGCCTCATTTTAACCAAATTGCCTCTTTTTTTTTTTTTTTAAAGGTCTTATTTATTTATGAGACAGAGAGGCACAGAGACACAGGCAGAGGGAGAAGCAGGCTCCATGCAGAGAGCCTGACACAGGACTCGATCCCGGGTCTCCAGGATCAGGCCCTGGGCTGAAGGCGGCGCTAAACCGCTGAGCCAACCGGGCTGCCCCCAGTTGCCTCTTGTGTTTGCCTATCTCCAAATGTAGTCACCTTCTGAGATGTGGGGGTTTGGGCTTAGCCTATTAAATTTGGTGGGGCACAACTTAGCACATAGCCAGGGCTGGGCTTGAGATCCACTGGCTGTGTTCACCTTCTCTTTGTTCTGCTTATTCAGCTTTCTTACGACTCTTGCTTAGCTTCTTTCAGGAGCCTGCAGTACAGAGACACTGACCCTGCTGACAAAGCACAGCTTCCCAGGGGAAGCTCCCCCTCCTGGAGGGAAGCTCGGCGGTGAGCAGCTGCTGCTGATGGCAGGAAATGGGGACCCCTCCCCATCTCATTTGGTCACCCATTATTGACTTTCTCTTTGGAGGGTAGCTTGAAAACAAACTCTGAGAACCCCTCAGTTCTACAGTGGTGTTGGGGATTGCTGGGGATGGGGGAGTCAGTGGAGGAGGGAGAGGGGAAATAAAGGCACTAAATATCATTTCTGTCCTGGCACATACAGCATGTTTAGGCTTCATAAATTTGAATCAGATTGAGAACTTCATATTCTAACTTTCTTACTAGGGCAGAAATCAGATTCTCAGCTCCCACACATCAGAGCTCCCACACTTCAGGTAGAAAGTCATTGACTTGCAAATACACAGTTCCATTTGTTCTTTCTGGCACAGCACTTTCACAGATTGGATTGGGCTGATGCTAACAGGGTGGCACTTGTAAACCTGAGCTTTGGGATCCCTGGGTGGCGCAGCGGTTTGCCGCCTGCCTTGGGCCCAGGGCGCGATCCTGGAGACCCGGGATCGAGTCCCACGTCGGGCTCCCGGTGCATGGAGCCTGCTTCTCCCTCTGCCTATGTCTCTGCCTCTCTCTCTCTGTGTGTGTGTGACTATCATAAATTAAAAAAAAAAAAAAAAAATCTGAGCTTGGACAAGTGAGTCAACTCTGCTTAGCCAATACAATCTAGTAAAATCAGACTTCACAAACACCAGCATTCTAGGGCTCATGCCAAGGAGTGGGGTTGTTTGTTTTGTTTTTAGATTTTACTTATTTTGAGATAGAGAGAGCACAAATCAGGGGCAGAGGGAGAAGTAGAACCATTGCTGAGCAGGGAGCCCAATGCAGGGCTTGATTCCAGGACCCTGGGATCACAACCCAAGCCAAAGGCTGATGCCTAACTGACTGAGCCACCCAGATACCAAGAGTGGGTTCTTCCTTTTTTTTTTTTTTTTTTAAGATTTTATTTATTTATTCATGAGAGACACACACAGAGAGAGAAGCAGAGACACAGGCAGAGGGAGAAGCAGGCTCCATGCAGGGAGCTCGATGCGGGACTCAATCCCTGGTCTCCAGGATCAGGCCCTGGGCTGAAGGCGGTGCTAAACCGCTGAGCCACCCGGGGTGCCCCAAGGAGTGGGTTCTTAACAATTTTGTTAAGGAATCCTTGTCAGGGGGGTGGGGGCCAAGACTAGGAATAAAAACCAAGTTCAAGTGAGTAACAGTTTGGAGAGGTAGGGCAGGGTAAAATCTCGCGCACATTGAGTGACTGATGCCCAAATAAATGGAGAACTGATGATTCCTCATATGACTCCTAAGAAACCATCTCCGCTCCTCTGTGTGACTCAAAGTATAATAAAGCTCAGTTTGATCCAATGATTAAGTTCCTATCAGTGAAAGTCAGTGGTGGAACTAGCAACAAAACTAGGTTTTTAAGAATTTGGATTGCCCTAAATCTGCTGAACTGTGGCACCAGAAAAGACTGATGAGACATGACAACCAACTGGCACTTGTGGTACTGAATAGGATCCTGTGCCAGAAAGGAAAAGGAGACGCTGCTGGGACAACTGGCACCAGGTGAATGTGGTCTGTGGCTTGGGTGGTGGTGGTGGTGGTGGAGATAGTGGTGTGCCGGTGTTGACTACCTGGTGGGAAGGGCGGAACGGTGGCAATGCAGGAGAGTCTTGTTGTGTTTGGGAGGTACACACTGAGAATTTAAGTGAGATAGATAGAGCATAATGTCAGAGGAAGGAAAGAGAGGATACCAGAACAAATGTAAAATGCTAACAACTGGGAAATCGGGGTGAAGAGGGTGTAGGAGATCCTTGTACTGCTCTTGAAATTTTCCTGTAGGTTTGAAAACATTTTAACATAAAAAGAAAAGAAAAAATACAAGTCTAAAAGCATTTTTTTATTTACAGTATAAAGGTTACAAAGGTATATGTATTTATATATATAATACCCTTAAGTTACAAATTGTCATTGTAATGTACAATGCTATATGTTGATGTGCAACTCAAGGGGAAGTGTTGTCTATGCATTTATATTTATAGAGTACACATAAAGCTTTTTTTTTTAATTATTAAGAACACAAATACTGCCCTGTTTTAGGCCATAAGTTTTGATTTGGTAGTCTGGTGATACCAGAGGATTTGAGAACTAAATTTAAACAACACTTAAAAAGAAGTCTTGTTTAAATAACAGGGTTCTAAAAAGAAGAAAAAACCAGAATGTCACATATTTTTAATTCTTTTGTAGAAGTATTATTCTAGCTTTCTAAAACCTAATACTTGTTGTGTGGAACAAAATACATACAAGGGAGTATAATCAGAATTTGCACAGATTAGCCAATATAGGCCTTCATAGGTAGTGGTTTGCCACATTATCTTCTGGAAGACCTTGGGTCTGGTACCAAAAGGGAAACAAATTCTTTGGGCACCAAGGTCTTACCATGCTGAACACATCCAACAGACTGTAAACATAATACTGGAGTCTTAAGCTGGGAAAAAATACAAAAGTAAAATTGATTCTTGTAATAAGGATAGACTTGCCACAGGTGTGAATATCACAGAGACTGATGATTGTGCCAAACCCAAAACTTAGTTGAAATTACTTCCTCTTCCCCATATTCTAGTAATTCACAAAACAGAGGTGGAACATGGGACAGACACCCTCTAGAACAGGACTAAGACAGGAGAAAAGCACTTCTGCCGACCTAGGAGGAGCAGACACTTACACGACAATACTTATGTGCTGGTTCCAATAACATAATCATTAGCACCTGATTGTCAAAGGGTAGTTGTAAAGGCCAACACATCATAGGCATGACCTAATTTGCGCTGTGCTACTCCAGGACGCTTGAAAACAAAGGGGAGTGAGCCCATGAGACTCTGTTCCCTGTGCGATTCCAATCACAGGTGACTGAGGTACTTTCTGGGTATGACGAAGGAAGCTGCCTTAAAAGCTGACCCTGGTCAAAAATGGAAGAAGGTATGGTGGATGGAAGGGGACTGTCACTGTATGAAAATTATGGAAAAATTCAATTAGCCTCTCTTGTTTCCTTTAGGTGTCCTTTTTATTGAGTTTGAGTGTCAATGTGTTCTAGAATAAGTGAAATTTTGCTAGGTTTAAAATATCTGCATTTTGACACATCATTACAAATATTCCTTTTACCATGTATATAAGGACTTTTCAGTCAATGAAGTGTAAAGGATTAAGTGTGGAAGTGCGTGGATCAGCACAACTTGTAAATATACACTCAGCTTTGCTATTTATAGTTAAAAGGAGCAGTTTTTTTTTTTTTTTTTTTTTTTTTTTTTTTGGAGCAGTTTTTAAAAAAGATTTTCCTGTTGATCTATTTTGGGAACAGAGCTTAAGTTTTGTTATTGTTGTGATTTATTCCTAGGGATATTCTACATGTTTCCTTCCAAACTAAAGTCTAATTATTTTTTCTTTAAGATTTTTATTTTTAGGTAATCTGTAGACCCAATGTGGGGCTCAAACTCATAACCCCGAGACTGAGTCACCTGCTCCGCCAACTGAGCCAGTCAGGCACCCCACTAAAGTCTAATTTTGCATTAAGAAAATTAAGCATAATAAAAAGAATGACCTACTTAAATGTGCTTGGAATTCTTTCACATTAGCATGAACCAAAGGCTGAGCATCATTTTAAACATTTTCCAGTTAGCCACAGGAGAACTACAGATGTATTTTGGTAAAGGTATGAAGTGCTTAATTATTTAATGGCTGCTTGATTGATATATGGCATGGTGTAACTGAGAAATAATGGATTATGTGCTACTTGAGGGCAGGAACTTTCTTCTGGACCCTTGGGAGTGCCTAATAAATGCTTATTAGATGAAACAATACTTGAATTAGTATGTCTTTCATTAGCCTTGCAGTTTCAGAATTCCTCCAGGCTCCCAAAGAACCTTTTTCTGTATTCCTGAGTGACTTCTCTATCACTTTGGAAGAGGTGATAGAGCACTCAAGTTCCAAGGGTATAAAATGTGACTAGGATAAAGAGGGACTCAGAAACTAAAATAAAGCGTGTGTGTCAACAGCATGGAGGTAGGATAACAAGAGGACTGAGTAAAGGTACTAGAAATCTACCAGAGTAGCTAATCTAACAATACAATAAAGTATCATTTCTCTATTAATAGCTTTTTGGTTTCAACCAATCTATTTTGGAGCAATTCAAGGATTACAGTTCAGATGGTAGATTTTTGTTGAATATAATCAAACCTTCATTAGAGAACAAGGAGTCATTTGCAAATGGCATTATTTATGAATCACATCAAATGCAGAATCACTTTTAAAACTTAAATGTGCTTTGGTTCAGTCACCTGAAGTGGGAAGAAGAGGTGGCAGGAGATTAAGCTCAAGTTTATCAGTTTTGAAACAAAAGAAGAAATCTTATAAAAGTATTTTGTTAATACATAACAACTGTTCTTTCAGTTGGTAGTTTAGCTAGTATCAAAAAAAAAAAGACAACAGATGTACAGGTGTGCTCTATGAACCTATTTTTGGTACTTTATTTTAACTAAAAATTCTATCCTTTGATAGAATTTGCCAGATTTTTTTTTAAAGAGAAATGGTTTCAAATCTGCCACTAAGTAGTCTATTTCTAGCATAAATTTCACTTATCATTACATGATAGGAGTAGCTATGTTGCTCAAAAACACATAATCCTGATATATAACATAATTATTTTATAACTGTCTGTTATCACACATTTATTGTCTATATAACCAGCACAGGGGAGGAGACAGTTTTAAAAAAGGCGGGAGGGGAAAGACTGCTACTGTCAATCTTTGAAGACGTTATGTAGAAAGTCAAAAGAATTCTAGATTACCAAGCAATCTTGAGAAACAGAACGGTAGCAAATGGCAGATTCCTCTGCTTTCATCTTCAAGAGGGAAAAAAAAGCCACAATAACAAATTTAACTGAAAGAGATTTTCAAATTCAAGACAGAATATAATATAATACTACCTGGTACATTATAGACCTGATGGAGATATACATACAAAAAGAATGAATATGATTATGGTCAAATTCAACTTAAAGTTTAAGCAAAGTCCCAAATTTAAAGAAGTCTCTTTTCCTTATTTGATCTGACCAGAGCAATCTGCTTTGAGACCAAAGAGATCTGGCATTTTACTTCTTCATTAGCAATAGAAAAAAGATGACCTTTGGCTTTCTAACCAGCCATTCATTCATTCATGGTGTCAATGGTGGATGGCAGTGACAATGAAATGTATGCTGGATATTTGGATAGTTTCAATATTATGTACAATCAATAGCTTATAACCAGTGAAAATAATAAGAACAAAGTTCAGCGTAAATGTCCAAGATAAGACACAAAAAAGCAGAGAAAGTGCTTAAGTCTACAGGTCTTCCCTGAAAGCTTCAAAAATGTTTAACTTTTAAGTAGGTAGGGCTTTTAATAGAATTTGCATAGCAGCTTACAATATAATTTGCATTTTAAAATATGGAGATTCTTCTATGTTTTTGAAAACATACAAATATATCCACATGCATATAAATTAAACAAGAAGACCTGGAGGTTCTCACAAAATTAAAAAAAAAAAAAATCCATCACAACCTTTTCTCAAAAGTGGTCACACTTCTGTCCATCAAAATCATTTACAATGAAAACTTTTTCTGGGAGAAACATAATCTTGTCCAGATTCCACACAGCTAAATTAAAAAAAAAAAGAATAAATTTTGGTTTATTAGCTAAGTGCATTTAATCAGCTGAAAAAAGCTTTGTTGCCATTCTACTTAGGAAGATAAATTAGGAAAACAAATAATCAGAGACAACATTAATCATTTGTTGGTTAGATTTTTCCACTTATAAAAATATAAAAAATAAATAATTCAACCTCTCCTGCCATCTAATAATGTTCCACAATAAAGTTGTGAGGGTACAGCTGATAAAAGCAGGCACTATCAGACTTTACCTAGCCTAAAAAGTGCTAAAACATGGCTTTAAAATAGATGAATGACATTTAATGTAATATTTTTGATTGATTGTGCATGTTCCAATATTTAACCTGAAACTGTCTACTAGGTAGGTGAGTTTACAGTTATAACTATCTAATAAATACTGTATAAACATACATTAAAGTATTTCTTCATATAAGATCTTAGAAACTAATTTCCAGATAAGGTTTGTTTGATAACTTCAGGAAAGGGCTTACCTTTTTCAGAAAAGAAATAACTGAGCCTTTTCTTTCTTTCTTTTTTTGGAGAGCAAAATGAGAAATTTAGGGAGTGAGGAAGAATTTTCACATGCCAATTGGCTACTACTGGTAGACACATCTGTGTGGAATATGGAGAAGATGTCTAAGTCCCAGGTCTGGGGTTAGTTGAGAGCACAGGAAGCGGGTCCATTGGGATGAGGTGGACACTACTCTGCAGTTTCCATTCTACACATGGAAGCCCACAACATTCCCAACAATTTTCCCAATTCAAAATGAAAAAGAAATGACAAGTTAAGCTGTTCTATAAAATATGTGAAATACCAAAAATGCCCATTTTTAGTTACCATTTGAAAATAATTTGCCATATTTTGGCATCTTAATACAAAATACCTATTTATCTAGGCTGTCCCATTCATAAAAAGCACTTCATTTGTGGTTTGAAAACTCCACAAACACACTTAACTGAAGAACAACCTGGTCATCCATGATGATGACTGGAAAGCTGCTGATGTTAAACAAGCAGCTTAAGGGCTCTTGCTGTCAGGGGTGCTAGTGGTCAAAGGAAACCTCCCACATGTTTTTATTTCACATTAAGACTCAAAAGATTAAAAAAAAAAACACAAAAACCCCTATGGACCTTGGTGTTATATGTGACAGTTCAAGCTTGAACAAAATGAGTCAAAATGGCTCACACGCCTTACCTTCTCCTGCTCACATCTTCATCACATCTTTTTTAGAGATCTTTTTCATAGAATTTATGAGCACCAGGGCTTAGAAGTTCCCCCTAAAAATATTCTCAGTGGCTTAGCCTTTCACACCACCACCACCAACAAAAAACCCCAAACAAATGGCTTTGCTGCAAAGTCTGTGGCTGCATGTGCAACTTTTCAGGTTAATAATGCTTTCATGGCAAAGAGTGTCTAAGCTCCCTTATCTGAGGGTATTATGTGTTGAAATTCTCCTTCTAGAAATCACAGCTGGACCTTCAAGATTCTATTTTTTTCTTCCCTTGCAAATTTACTTCAGATGGAACCAAACATAGGTTTATAAATCCCTAAAAGATAAAGTTCTTGAAAGACATATTCTAGATTTCAAGTTCCAGTTTTAAGTGGATCAAATAACATTTCTAGAACTGTAGCTGGGGGAAGAACAGTCCTCTCTCCCTGGCCTCTACATGTGGTTAATCTCATTGTACAAGGAGGACTGACCCACAGGCAGAGGGGAGACAACGGGGTTACATTGTCTAATTCACTAACTCTCTCCTCATGAATCTGCTCTTTAAGATGTTCCACCTAGGTCAGTCTGGACTCACACCAAATAGCTCATGTTTTGCATTTATGGTTGTGGGTTCTTCCTATTTAGAGTGCTACCCTCCTCCACTCTCCAAAATGCTCACATCTTCTTTATGGCACTCCTGGTAAATCTCGTGAGAACTGTTCCTAGACTTTCCTTCAGAGAACATCCAAGTCAGTATGACCTTTTCTTTCGGATCTGGGGGCTGTGGTAATCTTGACATCTTATACAGCTATTATACTATTTTAAATGTTTTCAGATATATACCTCCCTCATTATCAGGAAAAACAAGCTGAGCGTGATTCTTTAATACTACAAAATCAGCAATCTTACTGGTACTAAGTCCTAATGATGACATCTGGCAATGCTTAGCAAAACCCAGGAAACTGTTCCATGGTCTCGTCACCCTGCCCACTGCAGAATGCATTACTATGCCAACATCACTGAGTTAGCAGCTGCCTGTCCATGCCACTCTGCTGCCACAGAGGGAGAGGACCAGGGCCAGGATCCTGCATGGGCTCACAAAGCCCAAAACAGCTCAACATGATGTTTGTGCTGAAGAGCTGGCTTTACAGGCAGAGCCTACTCTTTAAGCTAGTGGGCTCTCCAGGATTTATCTTCCTCAATGAGATCTGCCCACTAGAAAAGACACTACTAAGGAAATTCATCTCAAAGTCTATTCTTCAAAACTAAGATGGATGATCTCCCTGGAATGGCAGTGATATCCAGTTATTCAAATAGTGACTAATAAAGCTCCACTAACCCTAACCAAAGGCACATTTGGTAAGCAATAAAAAATGGCTTAGGCTAAAATGAGGATTTTCTTTTAAAAGAAACCTTATCATCCCCTGGTTCCTACCAAAGATAAATCAGAAAAATCTAAAGCAAGCAAACCTCTTCTTTCAGATCAGTGGTTTCCAACTTGGTCACCACTAGAAAGGGAGTGGAAGGCAACACTAATAAAATTTCACAAATTCTAAGTCCTAATGTTAGCACTGATGAGTGACAAAGCTTGTGGTGTGTTGGAAAGGTGATGATGACCAGGGTGGGATGCAGGAAAGCCAGGACAGATGGGAGAATGCTTTGGTGTGCAATTCGAGGACTTCGAAAGGTGGAAGGATTAAGTGACAGTAGCCTTTGACAGAATGTACAGCCTATCTGGAATGGCCAAGAAGCACAGGCGGCTGTCAACTAGCATGTGGGAAGAGATGGTTGAACTAAGCCAGACACCAAGGCTAAGCTTGAAACAAATCCTGCAAGAAGAAAACAAAAACAACTCATGGATATTTGATTATGTCCCCCCAAAAACCCCACAACAAACCATCCTTCTTCACAGGGGAAATAAACCTAGTGACTTAGAAACCACATTGGGAAACGAGGCAATAAATCAACAGCTTCAGTTTGGAGCTTATTAGAGTCCTAGAATTTCTGGCAAAGGTAGCTTGTGAAAGGCAGGCTCTTCTTTAAACACGGTTACTGTTCAGCAGTGATCTGCAGGTTCTTGTCAAGGCACTGTGCTGGAGGAGAGAGCAAAGAGCTTGCTTTTTGTGCTTTTTGTGTTTTTTTTTTTTTGAGGTGGAAATACTTCTTGTGACATTCAAGACTCTTTTCTGATTTTTTGCTGCTCATACGAGCAGTCCCATGCGAGTGACTTTGGCTGACAAGAATGTGTGCAACACAAATACGATAGGCTTCGGACAAGAGTGCAGGTCCATGGTCTGTGGAGAAAGCACATGAATTATCACTACCACACACAGAAGCTTTCATAAACAGAAACAAAATAAACACATTTGGATGTGATGTTCTACATTTTTTAAAGATTTTATTTATTTATTCATGAGACACACACACACAGAGATAGGCAGAGACACAGGCAGAGGGAGAAGCAGGCTCCACACAGGGAGCCTGACGTGGTACTCGATCCCAGAACCCCAGGATCAGGCCCTGGGCCGAAGGCGGCACCAAACTGCTGAGCCACCTAGGCTGCCCCAATTAATAAAATCTTTAAAAGAAAAAAAAAAAGGAATGATTTCCTAACGTGGGTAAAAGAAAAACACACGTGTACACACAAACCCGAAACCAGAATCCAATACATCTTGAAATCTGAAGAACAATCTCCTGACTCCAGATGGACTATCAATCCATAATTTTCTATATAGAAGGTAAGAAACAATGAGAAAGAAAGATAATACCTATTAAACATACTTTTCAGAAACACCCTTACCAGTTCTCCCTCAGGACCACCAAAATCCAGGTACAGATTTCTGATGCCATCATCAGCAGACATTTTCAGCCTTTCAAAGGGGTAGCGGTACAATATGCTGCTGGAACCTCCATTTTCCTTGGAGATGGTGAACCCATTTTCATAGTGGACAGTCAATCTTACCTCTTGGCCATTTAGTGTGCAGCCTGTTGAAGACAAGGAAAATCCATCATTGATAAAAATTACTACTTCAGTTATCAAGTGGAAAAGGAAGGATGCTTCTGACTTAAAGGAAAAAGAATCTTTACTTGAGAATATGTGATACCTACCTGATTTAGAACTCCTTAAAGTAAGTTTTGTTTTGGTTGCTTGGATCAACATCTTGATTGAGGCGAGAAAAAGAGTATCTTTTTCTATGATATGTGATCTGATTCAGTTTGATTCAGTGAGTATCCATTAAATGTTGGGCCTGGCAGTAGGCCGTGTGTGCAGAAGTAAGAGGCATGGTCCCTGCTCTCAAGGACTTCATAAATAAATAGGCATAAACATGAAATTCCTAATTGTATTAGGTAGAATGTATAGAACATGACTAAAACACTAGAACGAATAAGGCCAAAATCAAGGAAAAGTTCCCTGGAGGAGTTGGGACTTCAGACAAGCCCTAAAGAATAGGTCAGACTGGATAGGCAATACAGAAAGGTTTTCAGTGAGCAAGAAGAAAAAAAACAACCAAACGAGAAAAGGCAGAGATGCCTTTTAGGGGTAGTAACATGGTTTGGTTGGTATTGGTGAAGAGGATGAAGATAATGTTCATTATTGAAGGTAGGGGCTATAGTTAGCCAACGTCAGTCCTGTCAAAGATAAAATTCAAAGGATTGATCTGAATTGATAGGGGAAAAAAAAAAAACTTTATCAAGACTGACACATGCCTTCTGTCAAGATTGGTGAAGTTTGGGATCCCTGGGTGGCGCAGCGGTTTAGTGCCTGCCTTTGGCCCAGGGAGCGATCCTGGAGACCCGGGATCGAATCCCACGTCGGGCTCCCGGTGCATGGAGCCTGCTTCTCCCTCTGCCTGTGTCTCTGCCTCTCTCTCTCTCTCTCTCTCTGTGTGACTATCATAAATAAATAAAAATTAAAAAAAAAAGATTGGTGAAGTTTCTGTTTCAATAACATGTGAGCAGTTTTGTTAGTATCGGAGCTATGAGTATGAGGTCCTCTGAGACCTGGAAATTAACTCAGCCCTTGGAAAGATGAACTTCAATAAAGGATCAGAGTCACACTATGCTCGGTCACAAAAAGTAGCTTCCAAATAAGTGAGTCCTCCTACCCAGACCAATCAAGGTATTCTTTTACTCCACTTGCAAAAACATTCAATTAGTTAAGACAGCTCTGTGTTTAAGAAATAAGGAATAAGAAAGAAGAACAGACAAATATTGGCAGTGTCCCTTCTCAGCACAACTTAAAGAAGAGGATTTTGGACAAAAGACTTCGAATATTAGTTATCCTCAGGAAAAAAAACCTCAGGGGCGAAACATGGATAAAACTACTTGTAGAAAGTAATTTCAATGCAATGATCTCTGAATAAATAGCTAAGGGTTTGGAGGAAGAACAGATTCTAATCAAAGCAACCAGGATACAGTTTTCATGAGAATTTTATTCTATCAACATCCCTGAAGCCTTGGTATAGTCTAAGATAGTGAAATCTGATTAGAAGAGAGGGGTCAGTTCTAGTCCAGAAAAGAAAAGCTCAAAGAACAAGGATCTGTTCTTGACGCACTGGCTAGAGAAGGCGCCACGCACATGGGTGAGTATTTCTGTCTCCAGGTGTGTCGCTAGTGGGGTCAGATCAGGTGACTGCAGCTAGCAAAGCCAAGTCATTAACAGCATAAAACGAAGTTTCCTAAAGGTTCTGTTTAGGATTGTTTCCCCCCATGAGGGAAGGAAAGGAAAGCAAATGTAGTGTCTGCGTGTTACTTAAGAAAAAACTGGGGCACCTGGGTGGCTCAGTTGGTTAAGTGTCTGCCTTCAGCCCAGGTCATGATCCCAGGGTCCTGGGATCAAGCCCCACAGACTCTATCTCAAATTTTGAAAAAGAAAAACAGAATATTGTTTATGATTATCTCAAATTTGAAAGGAAGGATGTTACATTGAATATGTTTGGGTTTAGAAATGGGTTTGTTTTAATTTAAAATTATAATTAATACCAGATAATTTTGAAAGTATAAATTGGTCATAACAATACTGTACCTAATAGTTCTTAGTTTAGTGGTTTCTCCCTAAATGGTAGGTAAAAATAGTGAAGCAATGGTGATTAAGTACCTGGCACCTCTCATCCTCAGACGGTGTCAGGAGTAGTGCACCAAAGAGCAAAAAGCCTGACTGATTTAACAAATATGTGAGTGTGTGTGTGAGTGCCTGGAGGGCAGGCAGCTGTGATAAGTGGCCCTACTCTGATGGGACAGGATCTAGGACTTAGTGAAGCTTTGAGCTGTTCCCAGTGGCTTATTACAACCATCCTGATTCAACTAAAATCCTTTTATGGGCTATAAATCCACTATGCAACTCAATTTATAGGTAAGTCAGTAAAAAAGGTAATGTGCTGATTTTGCTTAACAGAGCTGTTGTCAGAAATATAAAAAGACACAACAGCAGCATTCAAGAACAATCACAGAACATCAAATACTAAAGTTTAAGAAACAGAAAAAATACCACAGTTTTTGAGGTAATCAAGGGAGGAAGAGAAACATCTAGTGCTCAGCAATGGGGGCTTTGTGTTCCTTTTGGAGGGTACAATGTGGGTTTATGGTGTTAAGAGCTCAAGTTAGGGGAAGCGACTTCATAAGCCTAGACCCAGAATAATTAGAAAACTACATGAAGACTTAACAGTCTAGTAACGTTGTGAATTATGTGTTAGTTTGCTGGTTTGTCCATTAAATCATTGCTATTTTTTAAATTCTTTGCTTTCATAGGGCAGTAGGGATGACAGATTGGTCATCACAAACTACACTGGAGAAATCATTGTGGGTTGTTTTTATTTATTTATTTATTTATTTTAGAGAAAGAGTGGGGGGAGGGACATAGGGAAAGGAAGACAAAGAATGTCAAGCAGACTCCCTATTGAGCTCAGAGCCCAAATTGGGGCTCAGTCTCACCATCCTGGGATCATGACTTGAGCTGAAACCAAGAGTCAGATGCTCAACCAAGTGAGCCATGCCAGCACCCCAAGAAGTCATTGTTTAGAGCACTTATTATGTGCCAGACACATAGCTACATGTTATATTATGTGTTAGGTGCTGTGAGATACAGAGCTAAATAACAGATACTTCTTATTCAGACTAGTGAGAGAGAAAGAAAAGGAAATATGAATACGGAAGAATGAACTAAGTCCTATACTAGGGAGATGGACAAGACACTGGGAAGATAGAGGAAGGGGGTAGACTAACTCTGGGAAACGGAAAAAAAGCTTAATTGGAGGCACTAATTTGCTGGGGCTTAAGTAACAATTACAAGCATAACAGTGGACACTTTGTTGAGTGAATACTATACACCAGAATTAGTTAATTGTGACATTTTAACTCCTCTAAAAATCTCAAACTTTCAGGGTTGTTGTTTTTTTTTAAGATTTTACTTTATTTATTCATGAGAGACACACAGAGAGAGAGAGAGAGGCAGAGACACAGGCAGAGGGAGAAGCAGGCTCCGTGCAGGGAGCCTGACATGGGACTCATCCCAGGACCCCGGGATCACGCCCTGAACTGAAGGCAGATGCTCAACCACTGAGCCACCCAAGGCATCCCAAACTTTCAGGGTTTTTGGAAAATTTTATTACCAAGTAATACGTTCAACAGATACTCTCATCAATTCTCTACGTTCATCTCAACCCTGAGACCTACTTCATCACCCACCCACAACCTGGAGTAGGGGTCAGGGACAAGGTAGTGATCAGGGATGGGGGTGAGAGATGGTATTGGGAAGGCTATGCGCACACTAACCACCTAAAACAAGGAATCTCGTTTACCACATGTACTATCATCCATGCTCAATCATTCTGAACAAAGTTCTCTGAGAATTTCTCTGTATCATTAATAACGCCCATTAGAAAATTCTCTGACTTCACATTTAAGGTTCGATTATTACACTCAATTTTTTTTTTTTAAGAGAGGAAGAATGGGGTCCATGCAGGGGGGAGGGGCAGAAGGAGAGGAGAGAGAGAATCTTTTTTTGTTTTTTTTGCAGAGAGATAGAGAATCTTAAGCCGACTCTGCACCCAGCATGGAACCCATCACGGAGCTCAATCTCACAACCCTGATATCATGACCTGAGCTGAAATCAAGAGTGAGCTGCAGGGACACCTGGGTGGTTCAGCGGTTGAGTATCTGCCTTCAGCCCAGGGTATGATTCTGGAGTCTCAGGATCGAGTCCCTCAGTGGGCTCCCTGCATGAAGCCTGCTTCTCCCTCTGCCTGTGTCTCTGCCTCTCTCTCTTTCTCTCTGTGTGTCTCTCATGAATAAGTAAATAAAATCTTAAAAAAAAAAAAAAAGAGTCAGCTGCTCAGGGTGCCTGGGTGGCTTAGTTAAGTGTCTGCCTTTGGCTCAGGTCATGATTCCAGGGTCCTAGGATTGATTGAGCCCTATGTTGGACTCCCTGATCAAAGGCATGTTTGCTTCTCCCCCTCCTCTGCCATTCCTAACTTGTGCACTCTTTCTCTCTCAAATGATTAAAACCTTAAAAATAAAAGTCAGGCAAGCAACCAACCGAGCCACCCAGGAGCCCTTCAACATTTCCCTTTAAACTAGATCTCTCCCATTAACATTTTAAATGTTCAAACCTCTCATTATTAGAAGAAATGCCATTACTCAACCCCTCACCTTTCTTCTCTCTTTTAAAAGATTTTATTTTTGGGAACCCTGGGTGGCGCAGCAGTATAGCGCCTGCCTTTGGCCCAGGGTGCGATCCTGGAGACCCGGGATCAAATCCTACGTCGGGCTCCCTGCATGAAGCCTGCTTCTCCCTCTGCCCCTCTCTCTCTCTCTCTCTGTGTGACTATCATGAATAAATAAATAAAATCTTAAAAAATAAAAGATTTTATTTTTAAGTACTCTCTATATGCAGTGTGGGTTCAGACTTACAACCCCAAGATCAGGAGTCCCATGCTCTATCAACTGAGCCTGCCAGGAGCCTCTCTCTTTCTTTTTAAAGGAGCTGTTTTTTGGGATGCCTGGGTGGCTCAGCAGTTGAAAGTCTGCCTTCAGTTCAGGATGTGATCCAGGAGTCCCCAGGCTTGAGTCCCATATGGGGCTCCCCGTGGGGAGCCTACTTCTCCCTCTGCCTCTCTCTGTTTTTCATGAATAAGTAAAGAAGATCTTAACAGAAAAAAAGGAGCTGTTTTTTTTTTTTTTTTAAATTTTATTTATTTATTCATGAGAGACAGAGAGAGACACAGGCAGAGGGAGAAGCAGGCTCCATGCAGGAGCCTGACGTGGGACTCAATCTCTGGTCTCCAGGATCACACCCTGGGCTGAAGGCGGCATTAAACCGCTGAGCCACCCGGGCTGCCCAAAAGGAGCTGTTTTTAATGAGTTTATCCATGTTTCACTTCCCATTCAATCCTCAGCCCTCTTGCAGTCTGCCACTGCCCTCATGAAGCATCTTTCCCCCAAGGACACCAATAATCATCTCCATGTTGCTGAATCCAACCAGTTCTTGTCTTGATATTTTTAAGTATTCACTGTCAGATGTCTACCCAGTTTCTCTTTCTCCATTCTTCTTTTACAGTCAAACCCCACTTTTAATCAGGTTTCTACTCTTTCCTCATGTGTTTCAAAGAAGGGTGATTTCAAATTCAAGGGTAGATAGATCGCCCCTGAGCCAATCAGAGCTTGGCTTTCCCCTGGTGACTATTGTTGGTTCAAAGTATAGACATGAGCCAAACTGGCTCAATCGATTTAAAAAGAAATACAACTGGGAAGGGAAAACCACCTCTCACCTTTTATTCTTGCTCTTTCTTTTATGTAGATACTATACTTCTTTAATGTTTAATCTAGTTTTAAAGGGGATTTTCTGTTAAAGTAAGCCTAAACGATCCTCACTGATACATTTAACCCTACTGGCCATTTCTTTCCTTCGTCCTATGGTTTCCCTTATGCTTACAGTCCCCACCCACCTAGTTTTCCTTCTAGCACTCTGGCTACTACCTCACAATCTGCTAAGTGGGAGAGATGCTGGCTTTTTCAAACTATGGGATATTGCTGAGTACAATGACATACATTAAAGATAACTTTCTAAGCAGTTTTCCAATAGTAAAAAAATTTAATAAGGCAAAGAGGAGAAAAGGCTCATTAATAAATTTATTGTGTTACATCAAGATGAATACTGGTAAATACATCCTATGGTTTCTACTTTGTCTTTTTATTTTATTTCATTTTTTAATTTTTAATTTTTTTTACTGTGTGTCTTTTTAAATGAAAGACTACTGGAGATTGCCAGTGTATCATGAAGGACAAAGACCCTAATGTCAAATCCTGTTTCTGCTGCTCTGGGGTCAGTTACTTGGTATGAGGCCCTGGAAGGTTCCAGTATTTCCAGCAAAACTCTTCCTTCAGTAGCTGCAGGACCGTGCCACCTTGGGCTCTTCTAAGCCTTCCAGAAAAAAACAGAAGGGAGTGGGCTTTGTAAGTTCAACATGGCCTGATTGCCCAGGACTCTCTCAGAGAAAGGCTGGAGCAAAATTCTCTGTTACTGCACATGAAAAATGCCAGTCTATCAAGTAGAATCAATGGGCTGATCACGCCCAGGGTTACAAAGAATATGGCACTATGTTCCTTTGTTATACCTATTTGATCAAAGGCATGAAATAGGTCTTATTTATTTTTTCTCTTATTACAAAGCACAGCACTTCATAAGTAATAAAATACTCAATAAGTATTTGTTGATTTAATGAATTGAGAGAAACTGATACTGTATATATCCTCCAAGAGTTTAATCTGGACATAAGAATGAGTCACTTAGAGGGGGAAAATCAGGGACTGAAGGCACTGATTTTGGATTCAGAAAAGATCCAATTCAAGCCTTCACTACGTTAACCCCAGTTCTTTCATCTTAAAAATGGAGATAATAAAACTTGCATTAGAAATGTGTGTGTTGGGCAGCCCGGTGGCTCGGCAGTTTAGTGCTGCCTTCAGCCCAGGGTGTGAGCCTGGAGACCTGGGATCGAGTCCCATGTTGGCTCCCTTGCATGGAGCCTGCTTCTCCCTCTGCCTATGTCTCTGCCTCTCTCTCTCTGTGTCTCTCATGAATAAATAAATAAAATCTTAAAAAAAAAAGAAGTGTGTGGGTTAGGGTCAGAGGAAACAGGAATTCCACTTATGACTTATAACAACTCTGAGAAGTACTTATTCTTTCTGCTTCTGTCCTTCTTACTTAAAAGGCAGGGCTTATGCCTACCGTACCTTTTTCTTTTTTTTTTTTTTTTTAAAGATTTTATTTACTTATTCATGAGAGAAACACAGAGACAGGCAGAGACATAGGCAGAAGGAGAAGCAGGCTTCCCAGGGGGAGCCCGATGTGGGACTTGATCCCCGGACCAGGATCATGCCCTGAGCCAAAGGCAGATGCTCAACTACAGAGCCACCCAGGTGTTTCTACTGTACCTATTTTAGTATAGCCAGTTAAAGTACAAAGTATACACTCAATCCATATTTGGCCAGTAGATGAATAAAAATTCAAGACAATTTTACAAAATTGACAACACTATAAAAGCAAACTCTCTCATCATATACGCTAACACTAAAAATACTTTAAATGCTCATTTTTTTCTCCTCTTGTGGATCTTCTACATATTTACTAATGCAACTCTTCCTGTATCTACTACTATTTCTTAGTCTTTATGACACCAAAATTACAGAAATGCAGAGTATCTTCATAAAGTTCTTGTTTGATTTAAAAATTGTAATAGTTTGAGTAATTGGTATAATAAAATTAGCCTTTAAAAGCATACTTAGGGGGCAGCCCCAGTGGCTCAGTGGTTTAGTGCCACCTTTGGCCCGGGGCGTGATCCTGGAGACCCGGGATCATGCATGGAGCCTGCTTCTCCCTCTGCCCGTATCTCTGCCTCTCTCTCTCTCTCTCTCTCTGTGTGTCTCTCATGAATAAATAAATAAAATCTTTAAAAAAAAATTCTAAATCTTTTTAAAAAATTAAATAAATAAATAAATAAATAAATAAATAAATAGCATACTTAGGGACGTCTAGGTGGCTCAGCCGTCAAGCGTCTGCCTTTGGCTCAGGGTGTGATCCTGGGGTCTTGGGATCGGGTCTTGCATCAGGCTCCCTGTGGGGAGCCTGATTCTCCCTCTACCTATGTCTCTGCTTCTGTCTGTCTCTCATGAATAAATAAATAAAATGTCTAAAAAATAAATAAGTAAAAGCATACTTAAAGTGCAAACAATTATATACATATATGTATTTTCATATTTTGAATTCCTGTGACAAATGGAAAATGGTTGTATATACCTGAGGGAATTAAATGCATTCTCTGCCTAGTGATCTTGAGGTTCATATTTGCCAAAAGGAAAAAGTCCTTGTGTATCAGAAGGATCATTGATCAATTCTACTGTAATCTTTTTTTTTTTTAAGATTTATTTATTTATTCATGAGACACAGACTGAGAGAGAGAGGCAGAGACACAGGCAGAGGGAGAAGCAGGCTCCCCACAGGGAGCCCAATGCGGAACTTGATCCCGGATCCTAGGATCACAACCTGAGCCGAAGGTAGGCACCCAACCACTGAGCCACCTAGGTGTCCCAATTCTACCGTAATCTAATAAAGGTTTAGATCTAAATGAACATTATGAAGTTCATATACTGCGTTCACTAGCAAAATCCTATAGGTAGTCACTGAAATTTTCCTAAATGAGTAAACTGTACAAAAAAAGAAACAAATGAGTAAACCATAATCAAAACACACAAGAGACAGAGAAACAGGGCTTAAATGATTTTTTCTTGTCAACTTCCTGACATTCTTTAGGCCATGGATATCTGAATATGTAGTATAATGTGCAATAGTTATAGTTTAAATAAACCTTTCTGAATTTCCCAACAATTTAACACAAAGCAGTAACATGCATCTGAAGGATAACTTGCTTATTGTATGTGTGTATACATGCAAATGTGGATATGCACAGTAAGCATACACATATTAAGACATGATAGATTAGGTGCATGCATGCACATACATACAAACACATTTTAAAGGAATTCTGGCTCTCATCACAGCAGTTTACCTTTGGCCAGTTTAATACATGTGGCAGAGTTCTTTTTTTTTTTTTCCTTTTTTTAAAAGATTTTATTTATTTATTCATGAGAGACACACAGAGAGAGAAAGAGAGAGAGGCAGAGACACAGGCAGAGGGAGAAGCAGGCTCCACGCAGCAGGGAGCCTGATGTGGGACTCGATCCCAGGACTCCAGGATCACGCCTGGGCTGAAGACAGGCACTAAACCTCTGAGCCACCCAGAGATCTCCATGTGGCACAGTTCTAAATACAAAGTAAGTGATTAGGAAGTACACCAGTTGACCTAAATTGCGGAAATGCAAGTATTACCAAGGCAATATTAAGACAGTATACATGTATTTGTAAATGAGAATAAAAAAGTTTGGAGCACCTGCGTGGCTTAGTCAGTTAAATATCTATCAGCTCAGGTCATGATCCCAGGTCCTGGGATTAAGCCCATGTTGGAGTCCCTGCTCAGCAGGTTGCCTGCTTCTCCCTCTCCTCCTACTCACTACCCACTACTCATTCTCTCACTCTTAAATAAATAAATAAATAAATAAATAAATAAATAAATAAATAAGCCTTAAAAAATTAAAAAGTTCATAACTGCCAAAAAATGTGTTTGTTCTTGTTAAAATGGAAAGCAGGGATGCCCAGGTGACTCAGCGGTTTATTTTTTTAAAGATTTTATTTATTTATTAGCGAGAGACACATAGAGAGAGACAGAGGCAGAGACACAGCCAGATGGAGAAGGAGAAGCAGGCTCCACGCAGGGAGCCCGATGTGGGACTCGATCCCGTGACTCAGGATCACACTCTGGGCCAAAGGCAGACGCCCAACCACTGAGCTACCCAGGCATCCCGACTCGGTGGTTTAGCACCTGCCTTTGGCCCAGGGATGATCCTGGGGACCGGGGATCAAGTCCCACGTCAGGTTCCCTGCATGAAGCCTGCTTCTCCCTCTGCCTGTGTCTCTGCCCCTCTCTCTATCTCTCATGAATAAATAAATAAATATGTATTTTGTTTAATGGAAAGCAATCCGGAAATACCTATACATACATACAGGTACATACACACAAATACATACAAAGGAAACCACATAGACTAGCCACAAGAGGGCGCTGCAACAATGAAAAGACAACCAGGCTTCTTTCCTTTAGATGCTTATTTCAGTGAGTACTGGGCACACATTTTCAAACTTCTGAAGACAAACTCCTACTCAAAATTCCTTATTTTTCTATAGCCAGAAGCCTTGCCAGATGCCCATATTTTAAGGGTGTCTATCCATATCTTAGTCTCCAAATCTTCTGAACTGGAGGGTTAGTGCATCTAGTACTTAAGTAAATGAGTCCTTACATTATCACATAGAGATTAAAACAATGAATAGCACAACTGCCATGTTGTACACAGGGTGTTATGAAGGAGCCATATACAAGGCTTAGTAAAACTTTACTACTGAAACATAAAAAACAGGTTTCTTCCCACCATGATATAATTTTAAGCTGCCATATTTTAGAATATTTTTGAGTCTGGCCCATATGATAAATGTTTTTATGGGTTTTTAAAAAAGATTTATTTACTTATTTATTTGAGAGAGAGAGAGTGAGCACAAGCGAGAGGGGCAGAGGGAGAGGTTGAGAGATAATCCCAAACAGGCTCCATACCCAGCGTGGAGTCCAATGCAGGGCTCAATGTCACAACCCTAAGATCATGACCTGAACCGAAATCAAGAATTGGAGGCTCAATCAACTAAGCCACCCAGGCACACTTGGTTTTTACTTTAAAACAAAGTATAACAACAAAAAATAAAAATAAATAAAAAATAAAAGTATAATAATTCCATTTAATTACTATTAGAAATCGTATGTGAGGATCTATACCTAGAGAGACTTCCTTAATTAGTTCAGCAGCAGCATGGCAACCCTGAACAAGTATCCTGGTCCAGGTTGATAGATCCCGATGTGTCTCCACCCTGAAGAGATGCATCTCAATGCCCTGCCGAGAGCCTGTCCTGGTAGCAAATGTAAGGTCAGATCCAAGTGAGGGTGATCGACATCCAGAGCCAGAATGAACCAACCTAGGACCACAAAACAAGCAAAGATCAAAAGTAATTAATGTACTAGTAGAGGAAAATGTCATTAATTTATACCAATCAATAAGCTGAAAGTTATAAAAACTACCTGCAGTTTTTGGAAAAGTACATTTCAAAACAATATTATAGTCTTTTTTTAAATTTTTATTTATTTATGATAGTCACACATGGAGAGAGAGAGAGAGAGGCAGAGACATAGGCAGAGGGAGAAGCAGGCTCCATGCACCGGGAGCCCGACGTGGTATTCGATCCCGGGTCTCCAGGATCGCGCCCTGGGCCAAAGGCAGGTGCCAAACCGCTGCGCCAACCAGGGATCCCAATATTATAGTCTTTGAAGTAGATACCATTCTGTTTTCCCATAAAGTGACCCCTCATGCCACAGGCAGAACACTGGGCTGGATGAGCTAAGGCCCAATTTTCCACTGACTTTTTTATGCTCTGAAAAGGCTATGCATATCAAAAAGAGGTTCAATTTGTTTTTTTTTACTTTATTTATTTATTTATTTATTTATTTATTTATTTATTTATTTATTTATTTATTTATTTATTTATTTATTTATGATAGTCACAGAGAGAGAGAGAGAGAGAGGCAGAGACACAGGCAGAGCGAGAAGCAGGCTCCATGCACCGGGAGCCCGATGTGGGATTTGATCCCGGGTCTCAGGATCGCGCCCTGGGCCAAAGGCAGGCGCCAAACCGCTGCGCCACCCAGGGATCCCAAGAGGTTCAATTTGGATTAGGAAGTGGTAAGCCCTCACACACGAACAGCCTCCCCTGTTATCAACATCATTCAGTACATGGTACTTCTTTTTTCTACCAAGAATGAACCTACACTCAAAGTCCAAAGTTTACTTTAGGGGTCACTCTTGGTGGTGTACATTCTAGAGGTTTGGACAAAGGTGTAATGACATATATCCATCATTATAATATACAGAGTATTTTCAATGCCCTAAAAACTCTCTTTGCTCTGCTTATTCATTTCCTCTCTCCTCCTGGCAACCACTTATCTGTATACCTTTTACTTCCTTTTCTTAACTTATTATATTAGCAAGGATTATATTAGCAAGGACATCCTTGCCTTGGGATGGATGGGAAAGCTTTGTGTTTCTCACTATTAAGCATGATGTTAGGGGCACCAAGGTGGCTCAGTGGTTGAACATCTGCTTTTGGCTCAGGTCATGATGCTGGGGTCGGGATTGAGTCCTGAATCGGGGTCCTCACGGGGAACCTGCTCCTCTCTCTGCCAAGGTCTCTGCCTCTCTCTGTATGTCTCTCATATAAATAAATGAATAAAGTCTTTAAAAAAAATGTCATGATGTTAGCAATAGATTTTTTTTGTAGATAAGTCTTTTTTTTAAGATTTTATTTATTTATTCATGAGAGACAGAGAGAGAGAGAGAGGCAGAGACACAGATAGAGGGAGAAGCAGACTCCTCACAGGAAGCCTGATAGGGAACTCAATCCCGGGACTGGGATTATGCCCTGGGCCAAAAGCAGACACTCAACCACTGAGCCACCCAGGTGTCCCTGTAGATAGTCTTTATCAAGTTGAGAATGTTCCCCTCTATTCCTAGTTTACTTTTTTATCATGAATGGGTGTTAGATTTTGTCAAATGCCTTTTCTGCATCTCTTGATGGATTCATATGACTTTTCTTGTTTAGCTTGTTGTTATGATGGATTACATTAATTTTCTTTCTTTCTTCTTTCTCTTTCTTTCCTTCCTTCCTTCCTTCCTTCCTTCCTTCCTTCCTTCCTTCCTTCCTTCCTTCCTTCCTTCCTTCCTTCCTTCCCTTTCATTTTTATTCATGAGAGACACAGAGAGAGAGGCAGAGACATAGGCAGAGGGGAAAGCAGGCTCCATACAGGAAGCCTGATGTGGGACTTGATCCCAGGTCTCCAGAATCACACCCCAGGCTGCAGGCAGCGCTAAACCGCAGCGCCACCAGGGCTGCCCACATCAACTGATTTTCAAATAATGAACCAGCCTCATGTATCTGGGATAAATCCCACTTGGCCATGGTATAATTATTTTTATTCTTTTTTAGATTTGAATTGCTAATATTTTGTTGAGGAATTTTGCAGAACATTGTCTAAGAAAGAATTGAGTGTTAACAAAATATATTTTAAAAATATCTTCAACTGGGATGCCTGGGTGGCTCAGTGGTTAAGTGTCTGCCTTTGGCTCAGGATGTGATCCCAGGGTCTGGGGATCAAGTTCCACTTCAGGCTCCCTGTGAGGAGCCTGCTTCTCCCTCTGCCTAGGTCTTTGCCTCTCTGTCTGTGCATTTCTCATGAAGTAAATAAATAAAATCTTTAAAAACTAAAATAAAATAAATTAAAAATCCCTTTAACTAACAGTGAAAAACTTCCCACAAAGAAAATCTCAAGTCCAGATGGCTTTGTTGGTGAGTTCTACCAAATATTAAAAAAAAAAAAAAGCTAAATCTTCATAAACTCTTCAAAAAAGCAGAAAAAGTGGGAACTTCTTCAAACTCATTTTATGAGGCCAGTAATATCCCAATGCCAAAACCAAAGGCATCTCACAAAAATTACAGACCAATATCAGTTATGAATTTAAGACACAAAACTCCTCATCAAAATACTAGCAAACTGAATCTAGTATGACCAAAGAAGATTTATCCTAAAAGTGCAAGACTGAACATCCCAAAATCAATATGGTAATACATCATATAAACAGGTAAAGGACAAACTCACATGATCATAATATTAGACGTGGAAAAAGCATTCAAAAAATCCCATACCCTTTCATGAGGAAAACACCCCACATATCTTCAACCTGATAATAGGCATCTATGAAAAACCCATAGCTAACACCATACTTTTTTTTTTTTTAAATTTTTATTTATTTATGATAGTCACACAGGGAGAGAGAGAGAGAGGCAGAGACACAGGCAGAGGGAGAAGCAGGCTCCATGCACCGGGAGCCTGACGTGGGATTCGATCCGGGGTCTCCAGGATTGCGCCCTGGGCCAAAGGCAGGCGCCAAACCGCTGCGCCACCCAGGGATCCCGCTAACACCATACTTAATGAAAAAGACAAGGATGTCTGTTTATGCCACTTATATTCAACATCATACTGGATATTTTAGCCAGAGCAATTAGGCCAGAAAATGAAATCAAAGGCACCCAGAAAAGAACGTAGTACAACTACCTCTTATTTGAAGATGACATGATCTTGTACATACAAAGTCCTAAGGAATCCACTAAAAACCGATTAGATTAAAAAACGAGTTGAGCAAGAAAGCAGATCAAGATATAAAAATCAATGTATTGAGGGGATCCCTGGGTGGCTCAGCAGTTAGCGCCTGCTTTCAGCCCAGGGCATGATCTTGGAGTCCCGGGATCGAGTCCCTCATTGGGCTCCCAGCATGGAGCCTGCTTCTGCTTCTCCCACCACCTGTGTCTCTGCCTCTCTCTCTCTCTCTCTGTCTGTCATAAATAAATAAATCTTTAAAAAAAAAAAAAGATTCTCTCTCATCCTCTCCCTCTGGTCCTCTGCCCCACTATCTCTCTCTCTCTCTCTCTCTAAAAACAAAACAAAAAAACGCTTAAGGTTTTGTATTGCATACAATTGTATACAATTGATTGTATACAGTAGGAGTGAACAATCTAAAAAGGAAATTAAGAAAAAATCCATTTATGATAGATCAAAGTAAAAAAATACTTTGGAATACATTTAGAAAAAGAAGTATAAAACTTATACTGAGGAAACTACAAAACATTGCTGAAATAAATTAAAGACCCAAATAAGTAAAAAGATATTCTGTATCATTGACTGGAAGACAATATTTTTTAAGATGGCGATATTCCCTAAATTGATCTACAGACTCAAGGCAATCTCTACCAAATGTCATCCATCTTTTTTTTTTTTTTTTAGGATTCTTATTTATTTATTCATAAGAGAGAGAGAGAGAGAGAGAGAGAGAGAGAGAGAAAGAGAGAGAATGAGACAGGCAGAGACACAGGCAGAGGGAGAAGCAGGCTCTACACAGGGAGCCTGATGTGGGACTCGATCCCGGGACCCCAGGATCACACCCTGGGCTGAAGGCAGGCGCTAAACCTCTGAGCCACCCAGGGATCCCTTTCTTTCTCTTTTTTTTTCTAGAAATTGACAAGCTGATCCTAAATCCATATGAAAATGCAATCACCCAAATAATTTTGAAAAGAAAAAAACTGGAGGATTCATACTTCTGATTTCAAAACTTACCACAAAGGTAAAAAATTGAGAGTCCAGAAAAAAACCCTTCATTATGACCAACTGATTTTTGCCAAGACAGTTCAATGGAGAAAGAACAGTCTTTTTAAAAAATGGTACTGTGATAACTGGATATTCCCAAAGGAGTGATGTTTGATCACTACTTCATACTACACAAAAATTGACTTCATAGGGATAAAAGAGTAAATGTGAGACTCAAAGTATAAAACTTTTAGAAGAGCACAGAGGAGTAAATTTCTGTGACCTTAGATTAGGGAAAGCCTTCTTAGATATGACACAAAAATGCAAGAGAAAATTGATAAACTGGACTTCATCAAAATTAAAAAAATTTGTGCTTCAAATGACACTGTCAAGAAAGTGAAAAGACAACCCAAAAAACAGGAAAAATATTTGCAAATCATTTATTTCATAACGCATTTATCTACAAAATATATAAACTCTTACAACTCAATAATAAAAAGGCAACCCAATTAGAAGATCAAGGAGGCGAATAGATATTTCTCCAAAGAAAATATACAAATGGCCAATAAGCACATGAAATGATGTTCAACATCATTAGCTATTAGGGAAACACAGCTTAAAACCATGAGACTTAAGAAAATGAAAAACTCATACACTGCTGGTGAGAATTTCAAATGATGGAATGACTGTACTAACTAGCCTGGTACCTTCTCAAAAAAAGGTTAAACATAGAGCTCCAGATGACCCAGCAATCCTATTCCTAGATATATACGCCCTACAAAAACTTGTACGTGAATATTATAGCAGTGTTATTCATAAGAGTCAAAAAGTGTAAATAAGTCAAATGGCCATCAAATGATAAATGTGGTATATCCATACAATGGAATATTATTCAGCCATCAAAAGAAATGAAGTTGAGACACATGCTACAACATGGATCAACCTTGAAAACATGATACTGGGGCAGCCCGGGTGGCTCAGCGGTTTAGCACCACGCTTAGCCCAGGGCCTGATCCTGGAGACGTGGGACTTGATCCCAGGTCGGGCTCTCTGCATGGAGCCTGCTTCTCCCTCTACCTGTGTCTCTTCCTCTCTCTCTCTCTCTCTCTCTCTCTCTCTCTCTCTCATGAATAAATAAAATCTTAAAAAAAAAAAGAAAACATGATGCAATGGGAAAAGAAACAAGACATTAAAGGCTCCATATGATTCCATTTATATGAAATGTCCAGAATAGGGACACCTGGGTTACTCAGTGGTTGAGCATCTGCCTTTGGCTCAGGTCATGATCCTGGGTTCCTGGGATTGAGTCCCGCCTTGGGCTCCCTACAGGGATCCTGCTTTTCCCTCTGTCTATGTCTCTGCCTCTGTGTCTCTCATGAATACATAAATAAGATCTTAAAAAAAAAAAAAAAAAAGAAAAGAAAAGAAAAAAGAAATGTCCAGAACAGGCAAAACTATAGAGACAGAATTAGATTCCTGGTTCCTGAGGGCTGGAAGACTGCTGATGGGTAAGGAATTCCTTTTTAGGTTGATGAAAGTGTCCTAATATTGATTGTGGTGATGGTCACACAACTCTGTGAACACACTAAAAACCATTAAATACTACACTTTAAGTGGGTGAATTGTATGGTATACAAGTTACCTCAGTACAGCTGCTAAAAAAAATAGAGGAAGGAGCACCTGGATGGCTCAGTCAGTTGAGCATCTGACTCTTAATTTTGGCTCAGGTTATGATCTCAGGATAATGGTATTGAGCCCTGTGTTGGGCTCCAGGCTCAACCAAGAGTCTGCTTATCGGGGATCCCTGGGTGGCTCAGCGGTTTAGCACCTGCCTTCGGCCCAGGGCGTGATCCTGGAGTCCCGGGATCAAGTCCCGCGTCGGGCTCCCTGCATGGAGCCTGCCTCTCCCTCTGCCTGTGTCTCTGCCTCTCTCCTCTCTGTGTCTCTCATGAATGAATAAATAAAATCTTAAAAAAAAATAAAAAAAAGAGTCTGCTTATCATTCTCTCCCTCTGACCTACTCCCTTTAAAATAAACAAATAAATAAATATTTTTTAAAAATACAGGAGATAAGAGAATTCATCTATATCTTTTTTTAAAGACTTTATTTATTCATGACAGCACTTTATTATTTATTTATTCATGAAGCCCTTTTGCTCAAATTACCATTAGAGGAGTAAAGGCTGGAACCAAAAAATTTTTAGAAAAATATTATTGATATACAGCCTACAATGAATGAAGCTACGAACAAGCCATTTTATTTATTTCTCTGAGGTACAATCCTCATCCGAGTTTTCAAAAATCCTGTATGAAGAACATTGTCTGAGAGTGCTTTCCTATAAATAAATAAATATAATGAAGTATAAATGAAGTAGCATGTACGTTTTGCTGAACTGATCCACTTAGAATTTCTTACATATAGAGAAAATATTTTTGGAAGAAGTTAATGAATTAAACTATATTAAATGGATGTCATGACACAAAATGTTGAAGTTTAATGACCTTAAGAAAAATTGCTTTTCTCATCATTTTTCCATATGTATACTTCACTTATTTTTTTAAAAATGTAGTTATTTTAGAGAGAGAGAGAAAGAGGAGGGGAAGGGCTGAGGGAGAGGGAGAGAGAATTGTTGTATCTTGTTGGATCCTCCTCTTTTTTAGCATGTAGTATTATTCTTGGTTTCTTGTTACAGTCTTTGTTGTAAAGTCTGTAAAGTCTATTTTGCACAATGTAAGTATTGCTACCCTGGCTTTATTTTGACACCATTTGCATGACAAATGTTTCTCCATCCCCTCACTTTCAACCTGCAGATATCTTTAGGTCTAAAATGAATCTCCTGTAGGCAGCACATAGATGGGTCTTGTTTTACTTATTCTGTGACCCTAGGTCTTTGGAACAGGGCATTTAGTCCTTTTATGTTCAAAGTTAGTTGAGAGAGAAAGAGCATGTGTGAGAGGCTGGGGGGAGGGTAGGGGCAGAGGGAGATAAAAATCTCAAGAAGGCTCCACCCCCAGCCTGATACAGGGTGCAATCTCATGACCCTGAGATCACAACCCAAGCTGAAATCAAGAGCCAGATGTCCATCGGACTGAGTCACCCAGGAGCCCCTACATTAAAAGTAATCACTGATATATATGTGATTATGGTTATTTTGTTACTTGTTTTGTGGTTGTTTTAGTAGTTTTTATCTACTCTCTTCTTCAGAGAGAGAAGCAGACTCCCCGCTGAACTCCACACGGAGCTTGATCTCAGAATACCAGGATCATGATCTGAGCTGGAGGCAGATGCTTAACTGAGTCACCCAAGTGCCCCTCTGTGCCTGTTGCTCTGTGATAGAAAAGCCAGCTATGTCTTTTGCTCTTGAAAGTGATAGGTGGGGCACACACATTTAAGAAGGTGCCAGTCCTTCTTCATAGAGGATGTGTAGCCACTGCAGATACCGGGGCCAGAAGGGGCCACTCCAAGCCTGCGCAGGTGTAGGGTGCAGGTTTACCAAGGTGCGGGCAACCTCCCTGGGAGGTGACCCAACAGCTGCCACCAGAACGGAGGCCCTGTAAAATGCACAGGTCAGGAGATGTGTTGTTGAGGTTTATGTAGGTGTTCTAGGGGAGGGGACCCACAAGGCTGGGACTGAGGCAAGGGTGACTGGAGAGAGTGGATCCTCCAAAGCACAGAGTGGAGGGGTGGCCTGGTATAAGCAAGTTAGGTGATGAGGGCTGGTGGCCCTGTGTTTCTGTTGAGGGGCATGGGAGGGAAAAATGGTGCCTGCAAGCTCCTTTGTTCCTGGTGGGGTCTTCCTGCAATCCCTGCTTCTCTGGGACCTGCTCTGAGATAAGTAAATAACTCTCCCTCCTGTAAGACCGAGGTGTTTTTCAAGCTGCTGCTTCTACACTGGATCTCCTTGGGCTGTTTCTTGTGCTGTCTCTTAAAGGGTGGGGACTCAGCTTCCTAACACTATTGGGGCTCTCCCAGAGCTGAGCCCACTGATTTTTTAAATTCCAGGCTTTACGTCCCACACTGGTCGTAAGAACTCATGAAATTTGGCCCCTCTTGTTTTCAAAGCCAAAAGCCAAATGTTCGGGGCCGGGGGCGGGGGGGGGGGGTTGTCTTTCCTCTGCAGGCTTCCCGATGTGATAGTCTGTTTCCTGCCCTGTGGCTCCCTCCCTCCTGCTGACCGTTGGGGGCCCTTTAGCACCCGCCCCTGTCTCTGCCCTTCCCACCCTCTTCAATGCAGCTTCTTCTCTCCCTTTAGTAGAGGAGTTTCTTCTGCCAGCCTTTGGGTCTTTTTCTGGATTATTTATGCTGATGTGTTATCCAGTAGTGCGTATCTGTGGGATGAAGTGAGCTCAGGTCCTCCTATTCTACATGTTCCCAGCCACTCTCCAGAAGGTGTTTTTTCAAGTAAAAAATGGTGGTCCAAGAGGTGCCTGAGTGGCTCAGTGGTTTAGCGCCTGCCTTCGGCCCAAGGCGTGATGCCAGATTCCCCAGATCAAGTCCCGCATCGGGCTTCCTGCATGGAGCCTGCTTCTCTTCCCTCGGCCTGTGTCTCTGCCTCTCTCTCTCTGTGTCTCTCATGAATAAATAAGTAAAATCTTTAAGAAAAAAAAAAAGGGTGGTCCATGAAAAAACACAGCTAGTTCAACTAGCAACTCAACCACACGTCTTTTTCTTTGAGACAACCATCATGCTTCACTACTCAGAAGTGCTTGAGTATTTCCCACCTCATCTTACAGAATATTAAGAAGATGAATGTCACTCAAGGTTTAAGATTAAATAAAACTAATAATATTTCCTGCTCCAATAAAGACATTTTGAGGTTAACCTGGCATTCCGCTCTGCCCCTTCCTAAGTCCATACAGTTTTGTATGGAATCAACTACCTTGATTCATGCTAAGGCACCAGCAATTTTACCAACAAATGTCAATAGGGGAAAAAAACGCAAATAACATCTTAGTATTACTATGAAAATAGTTTCGAACTCACAGACCCCCTGAAGAGGAGATCCTCTCAGAGGTCCAAGAAAGTATGCTTTAAGAACTGCCTCCCTGGGCTGATTCCTATAGAACCAACCTGCCAATTAAACATGAGTTATCTCAGCAAGAGTTAAGTCTCAAAATTATCCCACATGTGACCCGAGTAAGACGGAGCATGGGCAAAGTGACAGGGTGGCTTCTACCATATTCAGTTTGATTGCTAATCCCACGTCAGCCATTAACAAATATAAAGTCTAGGAGAGTTTTTCCTACAGGTTTTGATTATGAAATATTTGGCAGAGGAAGTCTAATTCAAACCAGCTGCTGGACTCTTGCTGAGCAGCAGTCAGTGAGAGCACACTGCCAAAAGGCCCCCTTTGGTGGGGAGGCCAGATGAGCTCATGCAAAGGCGTTTTAGCAGCTTCTGCCCCCTAAATCCCAAAAGCACACCACCACTCAATTTTCCAGATTGTAAAGTAGCCACACTTTCCTTGGATCTTTTTCTCTTTCAAAGAACATTTATAGGAAAAGACTACGAAATGTACATCCTACAAAATCCATAGCACCTTTAAAACCAATGTGTTTTTCTACCTGTGTCATGTATCTGGCCTTCATCTCAAGAAGTATGTAAAATAAAAAATTTAAAAATTAAATAAAAAAATCTTCTCCATTTATCACTCTCACATTTCACTTATTCCTCACCAGCATGAAAATACCCACTATTAAGAGTATGTACACACACACACACACATCTTGGTTTCTAAGAATCTGTAAATGTGCAAGCCAGTAAATGATGTTAATTTATATTGCCCTAACAACATTCTTTGCTTTTTGAACTACAATCAACTCTTATTTTATCAAGGACTACCAACTTCTGTGGGTAACAAAGGTCCTTGATTTCTCTTCCTTCCCCATGTGTTTATACTATCGTTTTTTTCTTTGGCTCATCCACTCATAAGAACATGTTCCAAAGTATCAGAAGATGGATTAATGAAAGTGAATATTCAGCCCTTTCTCATTACTCATAAATCTCAAACCCTCTTTCACCCACACTAAAGAGCCATAAACATACCACTTTCTGGCCTTGCTTCTCTCTGTGGAATACCTCCCAGTTTGGTTTCATCCGTTGGTTTCTCTTGGTGGCCAAACTCTACCCACTCTGGGAGGCAGAGGATGATTAAGCCCCATTTGGTTCAATCTTGTAGTGACGTCAACCAATTCCACCTGGCTGACAAGGCCACATGGAAAAAATAAACCTCTCATCTGCCTGTCATCTTTGCTCTTATCCACTGGTGCTTCCAGAACAAGGAATAAAGAATCTCTGCTGTTACATTAATTAAACTTATTAAGAAACAACATGTTCAGGGAGCTACAGGCTCCACCCATTTAATTTATGGCCAAGTTCAATTTGCATGTCTAGGTTGATCCAAATAATACATTTGAATTCCTCACATTTAACAGGAAACTTTCACTATTTATAGAAACTATTGGGTAGAGCTAAGCAACTCTTTTAACAATGGCCAAATCAAACCAATTACACTTTTTTTTTTTAAGATTTTATTTATCCATTCATGATAGACACAGAGAGAGAGAGAGAGGCAGAGACACAGGCAGAGGGAGAAGCAGGCTCCATGCAGGGAGCCCAATGTGGGACTCGATCCCGGGACTCCAGAATCACTCCCTGGGTCAAAGGCAGGTGCCAAACCACTGAGCCACCCAGGGATCCCCAATTATACTTTTTACATAGAATTCCTCTTTGAGGGATCCCTGGGTGGCGCAGCGGTTTAGCGCCTGCCTTTGGCCCAGGGCGCGATCCTGGAGACCCAGGATCGAATCCCACGTCGGGCTCCCAGTGCATGGAGCCTGCTTCTCCATCTGCCTGTGTCTCTGCCTCTCTCTCTCTCTCTCTCTGTCTCTCTGTGACTATCGTAAATAAATAAAAAATTAAAAAAAAAAAGAATTCCTCTTTGACAGATTTTCACTTAATAAATAATAATTACAATTAAAGCAGCTAATACTTACTCGAGCACTTAAAATGTGTCAAGTACCATTGTAGCATTTTACAAGTATTAACTCATCTAATACTCACACCCTATCTCATTAAGATTCACTAAAGAAATTAAAATTGCACAGCACAGAAAGGTTAAGTAACATGCCGTCAATTACCTACGATCAGAGGCAAAATGGGGACTCAAATGCAACTTATTAAGGATTGGTCTTATTATCTTCTATTAAATCTTCAGGGTTTTTTGGTGGAACGGGTTGTTTTAATTATATCAGCTTTACTGAGATATAATTAATGATGTTAGTATACTCAGAATTGTGCAACAATCACCACATTCAATTTTAGAAAACTTTCATTACCCTAAAAAGAAATCCAATTTCCATTAACCATTACTGTCTATTTTTCCCCATCCACCTCACCTACAACCCTGGCAATGACCAACTTACTTTCTGTTTCTATAGATTTGCCTATTCTGGACATTTCATATAAACTAAATCATATAATATGTGGTGTTTTGTGTTTGGCTATTTTCATTTAATATGTTCTCAAGGTTCATACACATTGCAAAGTATACCAGAAAACATTCTTTTTTACTGCTGAATAATATTTCATTTTATGGACATACCACTTTTATCAATTGATGGACACTTGTGTTGTTTCCATTGTTTGGGTATTATGAATAATGTTATTGGGAATATTTGTGTATAAGTTTTTTTTTCTTTTTTTTAAGTAAGCTCCATGCCCAGTGTGGAGCCCAACCTGGGGCTTGGACTTAGGGCCCTGAGATCCAGACCTGAGCTGAGATCAAGAGTCAGATGCTCAATCACTGAGCCACCCAGGAACCCCTCATGTAAAAGTTTTTGTGTGAACAAAAGTTTTCGTTTCTTTTGGGTATACAACCTAGGAGAGGAATTGCTAGGTCATATGGTGACTCTTTGTGTAGACTTTTGAGGAAGTGCCACATTGTTTTTTCACATCAAACACACCATTTTACATTCCCATCAGCAGTATATGAGGGTTCCATTTTCTCCACATCCTAGTCTACAATTGTTATTATCTGTCTTTTTAATTATAGCCATTGTTGTGGGTGGGAAGTGGTATTTCATTGTAGTTTCAATTTCCATTTCCTTCATGGCTAATTATGTTGAGTATCTTTTCATGTGTTTATTGGTCTTTTGTATATTTTCCTTAGACAAATTTTTCTTAGATCCTTTCCTCATTTTTATTATTTATTTATTTTTAAAGATTTTAGTTATTTATTCATGAGAGACACAGAGAGAGAGAGAGGCAGAGACATAGGCAGAGGGAGAAGCAGCCTCGTGGGACCCGATCCCGGGACTCTGGGATCACACCCTGACCCGAAGGCAGATGCCCAACCATTGAGCCACCCAGGCGTGCCGCTTTCCTCATTTTTTAAATGGGTAGTTAACCTTTTTATTATTGAGTTGTAAGAGTTTTTTGTATATTTTGTAGATACGAGTCCCAAATTAGATAAATGATTTGCAAATGTTTTCTCTCATTCTGTGGGTTGTCTTTTCACTTTCTTTTTCTTTTTTCTTTTTTGTCTTTTGACTTTCTTTTTTTTTGTCTTTTTACTTTCTTGATGGTGACATTTGAAGCATAAAAGTTTTTAATTTTAATGAAGCCCAACTGATTTATTTTTTTCTCTTCTTGCATGTGCTTTTGGTGTCCTATCCAAGAAGACTCTGCCCAAGCTAAGGTCATGAAGATATACTTCTGTATCTTCTTCTAAGAGTTTTATAGTTTTAGCTCTTAAATCTTATTTATATCTTTTCCCTATTTGCAAATCAATGCCACACTGATAGTATACACAGAATCACCCCATTTCCTTCTTTAATACCAAAGTGCTTTGGTGATCGAGGCCCAGTCTAGTCAATGGCCAGAAATTATTTGTTTTATAGGATTGTACTTTCTAGTATCAAAGGCTCATGTATAGGATGTCACAGATTTCTACTTCATCTTTCCAAGGACACACAATTAAGAAAATATCTAAGGATAAAGCTACCCTCCTTGCATTCTATGATCGTAACTGGAGTATAAGCTTCTTCCATAAAATTTAAACTTAAGAGGTGTCCACAGTCATATTCATAAACTCTAAATCTTTGGGAAATATAAATTTAATAGTTGTAATTATAACTACTGAGATATGTCCACATGTTTTCTTCTTTTTTTTTAGGATTTATTTATTTATTTTTATTTATGATAGACAGAGAGAGAAAGAGGCAGAGACACAGGAGGAGGGAGAAGCAGGCTCCATGCCGGGAGCCCCACGTGGGACTTGATCCCGGGACTCGAGGATTGCGCCCTGGGCCAAAGGCAGGTGCCAAACTGCTAAGCCACCCAGGAATCCCCTGTCCACATGTTTTCATAGGATTCCTGTCATGCTCCAAATGTAACTATGACTGAGAAACTATAATTTAAGTAATACATTGAACTCAACTAAGATTTACTGAAGGCCCACCATATATATGCAAAGCACTATGGGAGGGTTGAGATGACTAAATCAAGGTCCTGACCTCAAAGAGGTTATAATTTAGTGGGGATTAAAAAAAAATCCAGGAGGGAAAAAAACCAAAACAAAACCAGAGAACTGATGGTTAAATTCAGTCTTTATGCAGAACTCTTATGTCCACAAAGAATTAATGAGGGTACATCTCCCTAATTCTGAGGCTCAACAAATCCTTTATCTCTATTCTGTGATCTAGGTGCTCCAGCTCTAATTTACAGAGAAATTCCTAAAAGCTATGTGAGAATTATATTTTTATAAGAAAAAAATGACATATGTAGGAGAACTTGGAAAGTTGAAGGAAATCCTATATAACATGAACGTCTTGCCGTAATTTAAAGAATACTCTTTAAAAAAATAAATAAAGAATACTCTTCCTCAAATGACTCTGTCTACTCAAAGCAGGAACCCCCATCACCACTCCCATCCCACCCCCACACTGTTCCCTGGAGGACATACCAGATGGTTTGATTATGTAGCTTTTTTTTTGCTACCAAATATTTTTCTATGGAGCTCCTTTTTAATATATAGCTTTTGAGTTATTTCAAAACCAGATTCTTTTTTAAGACCAAATAAAGTTGAATGTGAATGTGTTCTCTGGTTTCACACTAGTTTCTAGTTACCCCTTAAGACATCTTGGCCCAAAAATCTACATATCTCTATTCTTTTCCCTTCCAACTCTCTGCATCTGGCATGATAGAAACATCCTGTTGCTTCAGGTCAAATCAATGTTTATTTGCTGGCATCAAAATTATGTGTTCTTATACTAGAAAGAGAATTGAAGAATATTTTGGCTGACTTGTGTGGTTTATCCACAGTACCACATTCTGGTTTAAGTGATTTCATCACTCAGTCAAAAGGCTACCCCAATTTCAGTGGTTTTCTAGTCACAGTCAATAAAGTAAAGGAAAAAAAAAATCCTACTATTTATCTTTATGACTAAGCAAGACTTGAAGGGAACAGTTAGGAAGTTGTTTCAACAACTTAAAAAATGCTAATGGCAGAAAACACTTACTGAGCTAGGAGCTGCAAAATAATCAATAAGGTTGTAAAAGAAACGTTTTTGTCTTCAACCAACTATATCAGCTACTTAAATGCTATTTTAGGTACCTAAGATAATAGAATTCACTTTCCAATTTTTTGGTAGATTTAGAGTAGGATAGCTATTTTATTTTTTTTGTCTTTAGACTTACCTCGTGGCAACAAGAGGGTAGCTATGACATGGTGATGCCCAGGCATCCCTTGTCCACGGCATACAGTCATAAAGCAGCAAATCCTTCTCAGTCACAGCCATGAGGACAGGTCTCCATTGTTGTCTTCCACCATCTAGTTTTGCCTGTTACAATGGTAAAATCCAGAAAGCAGAGCTAATTATAATGATACGCAGTGTAAAAATCCTTTCAGTGATGGTCTAACACAGTGGGTCTCCATTTTGTTCCTTGATCCTAACAGGCTTGAAGAACAGGAAACATCCCATCAGGTTCCATTCCACTGGCTAGGATTCTCCAATGGGAGGTGTGAGGTGGAGTGTGTAAGCTGGAAAAGCTTTCCCAGAGTGAGTGAGAGACAAAATCTAATGATAGGACTCTGTTTTTATAGAGTTCCCCATTACACTTTAGGATGTTTATGTTTCTGTTTCAAATGTACCATTGCATTTACCTGCATAAAGTTCACTTACCTCTGTGAGGATTTAAAAGTTAGGAAAACAACCACAATTTATCCATATTGTCAAGGATCCAAAGCCAGAAAGCAGAAGCGTATGCTGCCCCAGTATATCAAAACATTTCCCCCCATTGAAATAACAAACAGGGAATGTTTAACAATAGTGTTACTTTAACATGGATCCTAAAACAAAAACAAAAAAAAACATAGATGCTTCAGCTATCACTGATGGCTTCAAGGAGAAATCAAAATGATGAATCACTTACAGAATTCTCTTTAAAGCTGCTTCTTACTTTCTCTTTCTTAATGACTTCTGAAGGTCATTTGGAAATGTCAGAGCACCCTAAGAATGTATCTATAATCTGAAAAGTGACCTGAGTGGTTTGGTTCTGTGTTACAATACCTACTGCCAGAACTTTCCCCTCGTAGTTAGAGCCACAAACTGATTCCACGAAATGGAAATGAATTCTAGCCAGTGAAGTGACTTATATTCTTGTATGTGCTGATGACCTAACTCTGAGAATGCAGCAAGACATGGTAGAAATAATTCAGCTTTTCTTATCAGTGAATCCAAGTTTTCTAAGATTCTATATTTAGTCTCTGGGTAACTCTATAATATCTGGAGGGAAAATTTCCAGATATTTTTTTAGATTCTTACATTTTTGTGTCACAGACAACCCAAAGGGATTTCTAAGTCTTTGTCTCTGAAATTGTTATAAATGATATTTCAATAGGGAAGATAAGGTAGTCTTCCCTTATTTATGGTTGCTTTTCATGGTTTGAGTAACCCACAGTCAACTACTGTCCTGAAGCAGATGATCTTCCTTCTGATGTGTGGTGAGAAAGTCGATCATAGCCTAATACTCCGTCACAGTGCCTACGCCATTAACCTCACTTCATCTCACATCATCACAGAAATCACTAATATAGTACAAAAAGATAATTGAGAAAGAGACCACATTCATATAACTTTTATTACAGTTATTGTTATAATTGTTCTATTTTATTATTAGCTATTGCTAATCTCTTACTTTGCCCAATTTATAAATTAAATTTTATTATATATATGTATGAATAGGAAAAAATATAGTGTGTATATAACATTCAGTACTATCTGTGGTTTCAGGTATCCACTGGGGGTCTTGAAACGTATCCCCAATGCATAAGAGGGACCACTATAATGCAAAATCTATCTTCCCAAGAGGTTAAAATGGCGATCTCACTTTCTGTTCCTTAAAGATAGGGAGAGAGGGGGTAGCGGGAGGAGAGGGATAGAAGGAATAGGAGAGAGAATCCTAAGCAGGCTCCATGCCCAGCACAGAGCCCAATGCAGGGCTCAATCTCACAACCCTGAGATCATACCTCAGCCAAAATCAAGAGCAAGGACGCTTAACTGACTGAGCCACCCAGGTGCCCTAGCAATCTTTTTAAAATTAATATTTCCCGGGATGCCTGAGTGGCTCAGAGATTAAGTGTCTGCCTTCAGCTCAGGGCATGATCCCGGAGTCCCAGGATCACGTCCCACATCGGGCTCCCTGCATGGAGCCTGCTTCTTCCTCTGCCTGTGTCTCTGCCTGTCTCTCTCTGTGTCTGTCATGAATAAATAAATAAAATATTGTTTAAACAATTAATTTTCCCCTAAGTTATAAGAGAGATTTTGAAGGCTAGATCAGAGCATATACATTTGGAAAACCTAATTTTTTTAAAGAGATTTTATTTATTTATTCATGAGAGACAGAGAGAGAGAGAAAGAGAGAGAGAGAGAGAGAGAGGCAGAGACATAGGCAGAGGGAAAAGCAGGCTCCATGCAGGAAGCCCTATGTGGGACTCAATCCCAGGACTCCAGGATCACACCCTGAGCCAAAGGCAGATGCTTAACCGCTGAGCCACCCAGATGTCCTGGAAAACCTAAATTAAATGTATTTTAGAGACATTTAGAAAGATAAAGAAGATATTTTAGGCAATATAGGAAAACTGGTAATACCAATAGAAACAATATCTAATTCAAGATAGAGAACTTTTTGTTCAACTAACAATTTTTAAAAAGTGTTTATTCTTTGGCCCTTTTGAGTCCCTAGTTTTTAGAGAACTTCTTTTCTCTCTTCTATGTACCATTGCAGTAAAGTGAAATGTCATTTTAAATCATTCTGTTTGTCTATTTGCCTCAAGTTATAAGGGCGCTGTTTGCTTTCAGTGTAGTCAAAATGCTGCCTGCTATATATAGCATGTGTTTTTGGTTGTGGTATCGGTACAAGCAGCCTTGGGGCTCCACTAGTAAGTATTTGGCCAGAGAAAAAAGGGATACTAATGTTAGGGTTCTGGTTTGCTTGTGTTTCAACACCCACACATGCACACACCTAGCTAAACAACAGCCTTCTCCAAATTTTATTTTTAATAGAGTTGAATAACACTAAAGATGAAAAACTAACAGTTACTATTCATTCCCTAAATCCTAAACCTATAAATCAATCTTTTTGATAAGTGATATACTTCTGTCCTTAATTGTGTTATTATGATAGAAAATAGAGAGCAAAAACTAAATAAACCACTCCACTAATGCTGATTTAATGTTTATGGTCCTAACTTGAGTACTTACACATTTTGAGAATTATTATTTTTTAAAAGATTTTATTAATTCATTCATGAAAGACACACAGAGAGAGAAGCAGAGACATAGGCAGAGGGAAAAGCAGGCTCCATGCAGGAAGCCCAATGTGGGACTCGATCCTCAGGACTCCAGCATCACGCCCTGAGTTGGAAGGCAGACGCTTAACCGCTGAGCCACCCAGGCATCCCTGAACTTGTATTCTTGAACAGTATTTTATAATTAGTGATTTGTTTGTTTTTTGTATGAATATATACAGACATACACAAAAAAAATTACTGAGCATCTACTATATATATAGCATTAGGCTAACATCTCTGGGGACAGTAAAGATTTGGGAAAAAATGTGTTCCCATCTTCCAAGAGCTCAAAATTGATTGGAAGAAACACCACATAAATATGGTCCATAAAAGACATTGTGATGAATTGGTGGCCTTGTTTTCCTCCTTTCTACTTGTCTTTATGGAACACAAACCAAATTAATTTCTCTTTAAATGTCTAACAACTCGGGATCCCTGGGTGGCTCAGCGGTTTAGCACCTGTCTTTGGCCCAGGGCGCGACCCTGAAGTCCCAGGATCGAGTCCCACGTCAGGCTCCCTGCATGGAGCCTGCTTCTCCCTCTGCCTGTGTCTCTGCCTCTCTCTCTGTCTATCGTGAATAAATAAATAAAATTAAAAAAAAAATAAAAGTCTAACAACTCTCTGGTGCCTGGGTGGTTCAGTGGTTGAATGTCTACTTTTGGCTTAGGTTGCGATCCCAGTGTCCTGGGATCAACTCCCGCATCAGGCTCCCCATGGGGAGCCTGCTTCTCCTTCTGCCTATGTCTCTGTTTCTCTATGTCTCTCATGAACAAATTAATAAAAAATTTTTAAAAGATTTTATTTATTTATTCATGGGAGACAGAGAGAGAGAGAGAGAGAGAGGCAGAGACACAGGCAGAGGGAGAGAAGCAGGCTCCATGCAGGAAGCCCGATGTGGGACCCAATCCCAGGACCCAGGATCACACCCTGAGTCAAAGACAGACGCTCAACTGCTGAGCCACCCCGGCGTCCCGACAAATGAATAAAATTAAAAGAAAAAAAAAAGTCTAACAACTCTCATATATTGCTGGTGGGAATCTAAATTAGTTCAACTGGGGATCCTTGGGTGGCTCAGCACTTTAGTGCCTGCTTTCAGCCCAGGGCGTGATCCTGGAGTCCCGGGATCAAGTCCCGCATCAGGCTCCCTGCATGGAGCCTGCTTCTTCCTCTACCTGTGTCTCTGCCTCTCTTTATGTGTGTGTCTCTCATGAATAAATAAATAAAATCTTATAAATAAATAAGTTCAACCTTGATGGAAGGTAATTTTTTTAAAATTTTTATTTATTTATTATAGTCAGAGAGAGAGAGAGAGAGAGGCAGAGACATAGGCAGAGGGAGAAGCAGGCTCCATGCACCGGGAGCCCGACGTGGGATTCGATCCCGGGTCTCCAGGATGGCGCCCTGGGCCAAAGGCAGGCGCTAAACCGCTGCGCCACCCAGGGATCCCCGATGGAAGGTAATTTGGCAATATTTATCAAAATTACAAATGCATATCCCCTTTTGTGGTTCTTTAAAAATATGTCCACAAAGTCTTTATTACTCTTCTAAGAGGTAGAGCCCTTAGGTGTAGAGTAAACTTAACTCGGGGCTAATGAAAAGAATATAGCAGAACAGACTATGAAAGGGACTATGGCTTCTATTTTGCTCTTTCTCTCAGATCACTCACTCTGGGGAAAACCAGTAGCCATGTCTTAAGGACACTCAGGCAGCCCTGTACCAAAGGCCTCCATGGCAAGAAACTAAGGCCTCCTGCCAACAGCCATGTGAATGGATCATGCTGGAAGTGGCCCTCCCAACCTCAGTCAAGCCCTCCCATGACTGCCCCCTGGCTGATAGCCTGACTGCAACTTCATGAGGGATCCCAAGCCCGAACCACCCAGCTATACTGCTGCCATATTTCTTTCTTCAGAAACTATGTGAGGTAAATATTTGTTATTTTAAGGACACTAAGTTTGGGAGTCATTTGTCATGTAGCAATAGATAACTAAAACACCCCCTTGAACTCAGCTCTTCTGGGGATTTATCTTATCCTTCAGGTATAGAAATATCCCCTACTCTCTAAATTATCAATATCTAAATATAGTAACTGCTGCTTCAGAAGACATGAACACATATTTCTCCAAAGACATCCAGATCGCCAACAGACACAAAAAAGATGCTCAATATCAATCATCAGGAAAATGCAAACTAAAACTATAGTGAGATATCACCTCACCCTTGTCAGAATAACTACAATCAGAAAATATAAGTAAGAAACAACAGTGTTTGCAAGGATATAGAAAGAAAAGAACCCTCTTACACTGTTGGTGAGGATGCAAACTGGTGCATTCACTGTGGAAAATAATATGGAGGCTCCTCAAAAAATTAAAAATAGAACTGCCCTAAAATCCAGTAATCAAACTACTGGGTATTTACCAGAAGAATACAAAAATACTAATTTGAAGGGATATATGTATGCATCCCCATGCGTATAGCAGCATTATTTAGAAGAAGGAGGAGGAGGAGGAAAAGAAGGAGGAGAAGAAGGAAAAGGCAAACAAGGTGAAGAAGAAAGAGAAGAAAGAGAAGAAGAAGATGACGACAAAGAAGAAGAGGAGGAGGAGGAGGAAGCGATTTATATATACATACAAGGAAAAAAAGAGGCACTGTTGTGCCAGGAGAAAAACTTTTTTTTGAGGATAAAAAGTACATCTTATTTTTTAAGATTTTATTTTAGTTCCAGTAAGTTAACATAGTGTTATATTAATTTCAGGTGTACAATGTAATTCAACATTTCAATACATCACCTGGTACTCATTACGATTAAGTGTCCTCCTTAAATCTCCATCATGTATTCAACCCATCCCTCCCCCCATCTCCCTCTGGTAATCTTCAGTTTGCTCTCTATGTCTGTTTCTTGATCTGTTTTTCATATTTTCCCTTTGTTTTGTTTCTTAAATTCCACATATAAGTGAAATCATATAGTATTTTTCTGACTGACTTATTTACTGTTTAGCCCCGTGTACGTCATTGCGAATGTCAAGATTTCATTTTTTATGGCTGAATATTATGGCTGAATAATATTCCATTGTGTATATATACCGCATCTTCTTTATCTATTCATCAGTCATTGGACACTTGGGCTATTTCCTTATCTTGGCTATTGTAAATAATGCTGCTATAAACATTGGGGTACATGTAACCTTTTGGATTAGTGTTCTTGTATTCTTGGGTAAATACCCAGTGGTGCAATCGCTGGATCATAAGGTAGTTCTATTTTTAACTATATGAAGAATCTACATACTATTTTCCATAGTGGCTGCACCAGTTTGCATTCCCACCAACAGCGCACAAGTGTTCCTTTATCTACACATCCTCACCAACACTTGTTGTTTCTTGTGTTTTTTTACTTTAGCCATTCTGACAGTATGAGATATTTCATTGTAGTTTTGATTTGCATTTCCCTGATGAAAAGTTATGCTGAGCATTTCTTCATGTGTCTGTTGGATTTTGGATGTCTTCTTTGAAGAAATGTCTGTTCGTGTCTTCTGTCCATTTTTAAACTGGATTATTTGGGTTTTTTTGAAGTTCTTTATGTATTTTGGCCAACCCTTTATCTAATGTCATTTGCAGTATCTTCTCCCATTCAGTAGGCTGCCTTTTAGTTTTGTTGACTGCTTCCTTCACTGTGCAGAAGTTTTTTATTCTGATGAAGTCCTAATAGTTTGTTTGCTTTTATTTCCCTTGCCTTGGGAAAGACATATCTAGAAAGATGTTGCTATAGTCGATGTCAGAGAAGTTACTTCCTGTGTTCTCTTCTAGGACTTTTATGGTTTCAGGTATCACATTTAGGTATTTAATCAATCTTTAATTTATTTTTGTGTATTATGTAAAAAAGTGGTTCAGTTTCACTCTATTGCATGTAGCTGTCTAGTTTTCCCAGCACCGTTTGTTGTAGGCACATTCTTTTTCCCACTGGATATTCTTTTCTCCTTTGTTGAAGACTGACTGACTATGTATTGTGGGTTTACTTCTGGATTTTCTATTCTGTTTCAATAATCTATGTCTATTTTTGTGTCAGTACCATACTGTTTTGATTACTGCAGCTTTGTAATATAACTTGAGGTCTAAAATTGTGAAGCCTCCAGCTTCATCTTTCTTTTTCAAGATTGTTTTGGCTATCTGGGGTCTTTTGCAGTTCTATACAAATTTAATATTCTTTGTTCTAGTGAAAAATGCTGTTGGTATTTTTATAGGGAGTGCTTAAACATGTAGATTGTTTTCGGTAGTGTAGATATTTTAACAATATTTGTTCTCCCAATCCAGGAGCATGGTATGCCTTTCTATTTCTTTGTGTCATCTTCAATCTCTTTCATCAGTGTTTTATCGTTTTCTGAGTATAGGTCTTTCACCTTTTTGGTTAGGTTTGTTCCTAGATATTATTTTGGGTGCAAGTGCAAATGAGATTTTTTTCTTAATTTCTCTTTCTGCTGCTTCATTTTTAGGGTATAGAAATGCAACAGATTTCTGCACACTGATTTTGTATCCTGCAGATTTTACTGAATTCATTTATCCATTCTAGCAGTTTTTTGATAGAGTCTTTTAGGTTTTGTTTTTTTTTAAGATTTTTAATTTATTTATTCATGAGAGACAGAGAAAGAGAGGCAGAGACACGGGCAGAGGGAGAAGCAGGCTCTATGCGGGGAGCCCGAAGTGGGACTCTATCCCGGGACTCCAGGATCATGCCCTGGACTGTAGGCGGCGCTAAACCACTGAGCCACTCAGGCTGCCCTCTTTTAGGTTTTCTATATAGAGTATCATGTCATCTGCAAATAGTGAGTTTTACTTCTTCCCTACCAATTCCGATCTCTTTTATTTCTTTTTGTTGTCTGATTGCTGTGGCTAGGATTTCTAGTACTATGTTAAATAAAAGTGATGAGAGTGGACATCCATTGAGTATGATGTTCGCTGTGGGTTTTTCATATACGGTCTTGATTATTTTGAGATATGTTCCCTCTAAACCTACTTTGTCAAGGGATTTTATCATGAATCAGTGTCATACTTTGTCAAATGCTTTCTTCTGCATCTATTGACGTGATTTTATGGTTCTTACCCTTTCTCTTATTGATGTGATGTGTGACATTGATTGATTTGTGAATATCAAACCACCCTTGTAACCCAGGAATAAATCCCACTATATTGTGATGAATGATTTTTTTTAAATGTATTGTTGAATTTGGTTTGGTAGTATTTTGCTGAGAATTTTTCATCTATGCTCATTAAGTATGTTGGGCCTAACATTCTCTTTTTTAGTGATATCTTTATCTGGTTTTGGTATCAGGGTAATGTTGGTCACAGGATAAATTTGGAAGTTTTCCTTCCTTTTCTATTTTTTGGAATAATTTAAGAAGAATCATTATTAATTTTCCAAGAAACAGACTCTTAACTATAGAGAACAAACTGATGGTTATCTGAAAGGAGGTGGATGGGGGGATGGGTGATACAGGTGATGGGGTTTAAAGAGTAGACTTACCATGATGAGCACTGTGCAATGTGTAGAATTGCCGAATTACCATATTGTATATCTGAAACTAATATAATACTGTATGTTAACTATACTGGAATTAAAATAAAAAATGTAAAACATTTAGAAACAATGATAAATTTAACTAACATACTAAAACTTTCAAAATCATAAGTACTTATACCATGATTCTCATTAGTTTCTTCTCTGCTTAATTATCCTTTTTTTTTTTAAATTTGTATTTATTTATGATAGTCACACACACACACACAGAGAGAGAGAGAGAGAGAGAGAAGCAGAGACACAGGCAGAGGGAGAAGCAGGCTCCATGCACCGGGAGCCCGACGTGGGATTCGATCCCAGGTCTCCAGGATCGCGCCCTGGGCCAAAGGCAGGCGCCAAACTGCTGCGCCACCCAGGGATCCCTGCTTAATTATCCTAATTATGCTTCTTAGAAATTATCACAATGCTAATTCTGTGTTCTAACTTAGCATAATTATTATTTGAAACATTTATAAAATTTCAGAGCTCAAAAGAAAAAACAGATTAGTAGAGTCCAGTGTTGGTCTATACACAATTTCCTGGTGAGTTACCAAACAAGATTGCTAGGCCCCACCACAGATTTATCAAATCAGAACTGTGTTGAGATGGGACATGGGGGAGGGGAGGGTGGAGAGCAGACCTCACAAACTAGTTAAAACAAAATAAAAACAAGAGAACAATATATTCCTGTGCTGATACTGACATAATCCCAGCCCCTTTGGACACACATTAGGGAACCAGGATTCAAAGAGATGAAGGAACTTTTAAAAAGATCTAAAAGCAGTGGAAACCAGAACTACTACTTAAAACACTCATTTTAGAACCCTTAGTCCAGTCTTCCTTTTTTAACTCCTGGTGACTGAGCTGACCGTCAAGGACCCAAAAGAAAAAGGATGTACCATAACATCATGTATACTCAAAGTCTCCCTTTTGTCAAAATGGGATTCAAACTAATTTGGATTAAGTTCTTCCTTTCCTTTTACCCAATGTCCTTTTTTAATTTTTCAGTTGTGGAAGACAACCATACATTTGGCTAATGGCTTGTAAAATATTTTGCATATCTTATACTTTTCCCAGAACAAGGGAATAAGCTTTCTGTCCCTGAATCTCCGGCAATAGACTAGAACAGGGGTTGTGAAACTATGACCTATGGGCCAAATGCAGCCTTGTACCTGTTTTGTAAATAAAGTTTTATTGAAACACAGCCACACCTCTCCATTTTCATACTGTCTACTACTGTTTTCTTGTTCCAACTGCAGAGTCAAGTAGTTGTGACACTATCTGGCCCATGGCAGAAAAAGTTTGCTGATCCTATTCTAAAATCATGAAAATTATCCTCTGTCATTAAGGAAAGAGATGGTAATAAGAATCTCTTTTTAGTTATCTTGTGATGATGATTATCATGACAGTCAGTTCTTCTGATGGAGGTAATAATCAGCAACAAATAACTAAATGGTAGGGAGGAGAAACACAAGATCAACAAACAAAAGATCTGCAAGCTAGATATCCAGGACCTGACTGCATGATAAAGATTACAGGTATATGAAGTGGGGGAACCACCTTGGCCCTGAATGGTGACCCAGTGAGACCCTGCCCTGCCTCTCAACCTACCTGTTCTGCCAGCCAGGCAATGTGCTTGACCTCCTTGCTGCCTCCTGCTGTACTGGTTGCACCAAGCATGGCATTGAGTTCAGCCAACACCTGTGGGAGGAGAGCCATTATGTTGGTGTGGATAGCTACGAACCAGGAGTGTGCTGTGGCTGTATCCTTGCAGCGCAGGATCAACGTGTTTCTGCTATCAGGAGAATGTAGTTCTATCAATCTGTGTGGAAAAAGAAAAAAAAAAAAAAAGCTAGATCAGAAGTTATCAAACCTGCCAGAGTGTAACATATGTAACTGGAAATCTATTTTAATTTTACATTCCAGAATAGAGATACTTTCTCTTAATTCCTTCGGGCCCAATTTCACAGAAAACCACATATGGAAAGATAATCATCAGAAAGACTAACTGCTGGGTCTGCTGTTTCAGTGTGTTAATGTAATGACCTAAAATGAAGGAACCTATTGTATGGGCTATGGTAAAACACCTTGCTTTGCTTTAATTTCCATGTCAAAAGAAATGGAAAAGCATGCTTGTTGAATGTCATATGCACACTGTAAAGAAGGAACTGATATATTTTTTTAAATACTTAGAAAATTCTGGTATATGGTATTGCTAGGTAAATAAATCCAACTGCCAAATAGTGAACTGAAATTTCCACTATGTGGAATAGAGAAAAGAGAAAATAACTGAAGAATAGGACTTTTTATGAAAATCTGAAACTTGCTTTTAGGGCCTGGGTAAAATTACATGGTTAAATCATCCACTGAGTCATAGGAGAAAAAGAGTTAAAAGATCTTTAACTCTAGGCCTGTTATTTGTTAATGCCCCACTGAGAAGAATCCAAACTTCAAAAGTCACCTTAAGGAATTTGATAAATTTCTCTACAAGTACATCGAACAAATTTCTTAGAAAGCAATTTATTGGGCACTGTTATCTGTTTTGGTCAAAATTTTTGCCAAGATGAGTTTAAAAAGTCAAATAAATAAATGAAATAGATGTATACACTTCTGTGTTCTAACAGTGAACATATGTATCTTTCAAAATGGACCAAAGATAAAGCTCTTAGGAGTGTTTTTCATAGTAGGCTAAAAACTGAAAAACTGCCACTGACCAGGTACAGATCTTTTTATTCTTTCATCTTTCTGAAGACAGTTTTTGCTGCCTTGAAGTACTGTCATGAGATCCTATACTACTTTAGAAGATAAGTAGCTTACTTGGATACTAGCATGGCCTGCCTTGAAGCTTGTGCCCCTCTCTTTTGCCACATTTCTAAACCTTTTGTGATTCCATGTATTTCAATTTGCCATACCTAATATGGCAAATACACATTGTCATCTCAACTGTCATTAGACTATCCTTAAATAAATATTTATTGAGAACCCACTATATGCCAGCTATTTTTTGAGACACTAACAATGGAGATACAGTGGTGAAAAAAGATAGAAAAAAAATAATCTCTGCCTTTATTGGATCTATTGTCTAATGAAGACGGCAAAAATTTAACAATTAATACAATTACAGATTACAATACATGCTCCTATAAAGGACTGTGATAACTACTATGAATTTCTTGTCTAAAAGAGGCAAGATGGTAGGGGCAAAAAGCAGGACTGCAATGGAGGCCTCTACACCTCCAAGGCACACTTACCCAGCTAGTGTCACACTCTGAAACAGGTTATAAACACATCTACCTCATACTTACCGACTCACCTACCTAGTCCCCTTCCTCTCACTGGAGTTAGTCACCTAGCTATCTGAAAGGCTAGCCACTAGTCTATCTATGTTTTATATGCCTTCAAAGTTCTAAGGCAATGGCCAAAAGGCCAAAAAATTCTAGAAAAGAGTCACAACATAAAATAAGATCTGGAAACAGTCAAAACTTGAGCCCATACTAGAAAGCTCATGTTATTAAGAAAAAAAATCTTGGGATCCCTGGGTGGCGCAGCGGTTTGGCGCCTGCCTTTGGCCCAGGGCGTGATCCTGGAGACCCCGGATCGAATCCCACGTCGGGCTCCCGGTGCATGGAGCCTGCTTCTCCCTCTGCCTGTGTCTCTGCCTCTCTCTCTCTCTGTGTGTGTGTGTGTGACTATCATAAAATAAAAAAAAAATTAAAAAAAAAAAAGAAAAAAAATCTTTAGATAGCAAGTCATAAGCTATTTGCTTTTGTTTTGTTTTTCTGTGCTGGGTGCAAAATCTGCTTAAGATTCTCTCCCCCCACCCCGCCCCTCTCTCTCTTAAAAAAAAAAAAAGGTAAAAACCACCTAAATATCCACTAATGGAATGGATTAAAAAATGTGGTATTATACAAAGAAGGGAATATTATGCAGCCTTAAAAAGGAAGAAAATTCTGGTACATGCTACAACATGGGTGACCTTGAGGACATTATGTTCAGTGTAATAAGCCAGTCACTAAAAGAGAAATATTGTATGAGTCCACATATATGAAGTATCTAGAGTAGTCAAACTCGTAGAAATAAAAATTAGAATGGTAGTTGTCAGGGGTTGGGAGGAGGGGAGAATAGGGAGATGTTCTGAAATGGGTATGGAATTTTAGTTTTGCAAGACTAAAAATTTTTGGAGATTGTTGTACAAATATACTTACTATCACTTAACTATACACTTAAAAATGGTTGAGATGGTAAATTTTATGTTATGGGTATTTTACCACAATTAAAAACTGTAATATAAATTAATTAGAAATAACCTTGTGGTGGGATGCAAGATGGATTACAGTAGATAAAGATATGGCCTGGGGAGATTTAATTGGACCCAAAGAAGGATAAAACCAGAGAGTTCACCAGTAGGATAGACTTCTAGACAGAAGGAATTCCTCCATCCTAAAAGCCCACCAAAAGTAGAAACAGGAAGAGAAACAAATAGCTTATTCATATTAACCTTTATTTTTTCCCTCAATGTTATTTTATCACATCTATTCTTTCTGATGCTATTTTTCACTATATCAATTTTTGTTGTCATGATTCTTAAGGTATTTACTGGCTACAAAACTAGTTATATTTTCTAGAAGAAAAATAGCTATACATTTGTTATGGGAAGATTTAAAGCAGTATATTACACTCAATAACACAATAAAATATCGCACTAAAAGGCAGAATCATTTCTAATTCTTTTGATGAGTTAATAATTGTAATATCCAGAAAAACTGCTCAAATTATTATTAAAGTAGTCAAACTTAAAGTTACTTAATGGGGATGCCTGGGTGGCTCAGTGGTTGGGCATCTGCCTTTGACTCAGGGAGTGATCCTGGATTCCCAGGATTGAGTCCCACATCAGGCTCCTTCCATGGAGCCTGCTTCTCCTCCCTCTGCCTGGTTCTTTGCCTCTCTTTCTGTGTCTCTCATGAATAAATAAATAAAATCTTAAAAAAAAATAAAGTTACTCAATGACAAGTTATCTATAAAATTCAATGCTGGATTATTAGATAATGTGTGACTGCAAACTCAAAGCAAGTTGTCGTATATTTTCTTTATTGCTTATACTATTTTTTTAAAGATTTTATTTATTTATTTGAGAGGGGGAGAGAGAGAGAGAAGAGCCCAACTAGAGGCTCAATCACAGGACGCAGGGATCATGACCTGAGGCAAAGGCAGATGCTCTACTGACTGAGCCACCCAGGCACCTTACTTATACTAATCTTAGGAAGAAAAAGCATTTCCAGTATTTCTAGAGCTCCCTATAAAACATAGCAACTCAGCACACACATTTAGTCAACTCCTTCCTAAAATCCCACTATAGGGCAGCCCCGGTGGCTTAGTGCTTTGGCACTGTCTTCAGCCCAGGGTGTGATCCTGGAGGCCCAGGATTGAGTCCCATGTCGGGCTCCCTGCATAAAGCCTGCTTCTCCCTCTGCCTGTGTCTCTGCCTCTCTTTCTGTGTGTCTCCCATGAATACATAAATAAAATCTTTAATAAAATAAAATAAAATAAAATAAAATAAAATAAAATAAATCCCACTATAAACACTTAAAGGGGTTTTTAAAAATATATATTTTATTTATTTACTTGAGAGAGCAAGGGAGGGAGACAGCGAGAGAGAGAGAGAGAGAGAGAGAGAGAGAGAGAGAGAGAGAGAGCACAAGCAAGAGGAGGGGCAGAGGGAGAAGGAGACTCCTTGATGAGCAGGGAGCCCGATATGGGACTCGGTCCAGGACTCTGAAACTATGACCTGAGCCGAAGGCAGATGCTTAACTGACTGAGCCATCAGGCGCCCCAAAAGCGATTTTTGTAAAATGTAATGGACTTTTTCTTTCAGCAGTATTAGGTTTATATAAAAAACTGAGTAAGAAGTACAGAGAACTCCGAAACACCACCCCTCCCTGCCTCTCCACAATATACCCTATTATTCACATCTTGCATTAGTGTGGTCCATTTGTTACAACTGATGAGCCAGCCGATAATGATACAATATTATTAACTAAAATCCCAGTTCACTCTTTGTATTGTATATTCCAAGTTTTGACAAAAGTATGCCATAGATCTACCATTACTGTATTCTACAGAGTAATAATTTCACTGCTCTAAAAATCCTTGTGCTCTACCTATTGGTTCCTCCATCATTCAGGCCCTGGCCCTGACTTCTGATAACCACTAATCATTTTACTGTCTCCATGGAATCATACAGTATGTTACTTTTTCAGACTGGCTGCTTTCACTTAGAAATATGCATTTAAGGTTTCTCCATGTCTTTCGTCCTTGAGAGCTCATTTCTTTTTATTGCTGATTAATATTTTATTGTCTGGATGTACCACACAATTTTTTTTATCCATTCACCTATTGAAAGACTTCTTGCCTGCTTGCAAGTTTAGGCAATTCTGAATGAAGCACACACTGGTGTGCAGGTCTTTGTGTGAACATTAAGTTTTCAACTTCTTTGGGTAAATAACGAGCACAAGTAGTAGGTCATATGTTAAGACTATGTTTAGCTTTGTAAGAAACTGCCAAACTGTTTTCCAAAGTTGCCGTACCATTCTTCATTCCCACCAACAATGAATAGGAGTTCCTATCGTTCTGCATTCCTCTCCCGCATTTGGTGCTGTTGGTGTTCTGGATTTTGGCCATTCTAATAAGTGTAGTGGTATCTCATTGTTTTAATTTGTAATTCCCTAATGACATGTGATGTTGAGCATCTTTCATATTATTATTTGCCATCTGTATTTCTTCTTTGCTAAGGTGTCCAGATCTGTTGCCCATTTTTATTTGTTTTTTATTTTTTTAAGATTTTATTTATTTATTTATTTGGGGGAAGAGGGGGAAGAGGATCAGCCGGGGAGGGGGAACTACAACAAAATTATGGAAGCTGGCAAGCAGACAGAGGAGTTAAATGACTTAGCAGACCTAAGAAAAGTGAGGAGTGAAATCCCAGTCAATCCATGTTGCAGAATCCTGAATAGGATGGGGAATTAGAGCATGAGTTAACTCTGGGAGTGGGAGTAAAGCACATAGCTAAAATAGAGAAGCTGGCTGCAAGTCTGTTCCAGCATTCCCCACACCCAGCACTCAGTGACTGCCCCACCCTCAACCCAGCAAAAGATTTGTATCCACCCTTATCCCACTAAACTGAAAAGAGCCAGTGATATCCTGAATTCAGTCCCCATATCAAGCTAGTTGTTTGGGGCTATTTATTTCCACTGGGCTGCTTTGCACTATAACCAGCTTAACATCCTTTAAACACATGCTAAAAAGTTCAGTCGCAAAACCATGATGAGAAATTTCTTTCACTCCTCCTACTGACCTACTTAGTACTAAAGATAGGAATCTGTTCATCCTTCTCTAGGCACAAAACGTTCCACCTTCTGAAAATGCCTTTACACTTCATACAGTTTCTGGGACAGTCTCTCAGACTCCTTTGACACAGTCTAAACTCTGAAAATCTTGATGTCAAAGATCCTAGTTATTAATAACCAGAAGAATGGAAAATAAATCTGTTATAAAATAAAACTAAACCTGATTAAATAGGATAAGACAACAGGACCTCTAGGCTGGAAAAAGATGAAAATTGACAGTAAATTAGTTCACAAGGCAGGAGCACCAATTTTTCATGAAAGAGAAATTTAAGTTTCTTAAGAAGGGACTGTGAAATAGAATATTAATTTATAAGACACTGAAAAGAAACTCCAAAACAGGAGTGATGATTCTAGGATCCAGAAGACTTTGCCTTTGGAGAAGGAGCCCCACAACTGATAAAGGGGGCAAAGTATTTCAGAAAGTCTAGTGCTGTTCTAAAAGAAAAATTCAAATGAAAACTCTGCTAATAAAACTCTGAAGGCAGTCTGCCAGTAATTGTTTGGGCCCATGGGAGAGAGGAGGAGACAGCTACAGTGTGAAGAGTTTTGGCCACTAGTCAAACCACTGAGGATTTCCTGAGAAATGCAAGTACATTTTGATCAGATGAATCAAATTAATGTTTAGGTACACCGAAACAGGATTCTGTAAGTAAGTCTAGCCTGTTTATTTCTCCTTTTAGTTGTCTTCGACATATCTTATATATTTAATAATAATCATATTGTTTTAATATTTCAGAAAGCCAAAATTTACCTTTTAAATGAGAAATAGCCAATATGAGGACGACCAAGACTTCGTGAACCAGCTCAAATTAACATTTATATTTCTGGAAAGCAGCACTTAAGAACACCTTGTCATTGCTAAACTCCACACTGCCCACAGTGCTATTTGTGAAGGAATGGGCGCATGTTTTTTCTCTGGACTTCATCATTACTTACTTAGCTTTCACTTCCCACAATGAACAGCTTAGAACTATGAAAATGCCTAGTGAAGTCTTGAAAACTCAAGTTGGAAGAAGAGAATGAACTTCCTCCTCCTCCTTACTTATTCTGATGGTCAGCACTTTTTTTCAGCTCTAGACACTGAAACTAGATCAAAGTAGTAAAATAGAAAAAAAGATGTTTCCCTCTCAGGTCAAGTAAATTTTTGGTTTAGAAAGTGAAACCCTGGGCAGCCTGGGTGGCTCAGCGGTTTGGCGTGGCCTTCAGTCCGGAGCGTGATCCTGGGAATCGGGGATCGAGTCCCATATCGGGTTCCCAGCCTAGAGCCTGCTTCTCCCTCTGCTTGTGTCTCTGCTTCTCTCTCTGTGTGTCTCTCATGAATAAATAAATAAAATCCTTAAAAAAAAAAAGTGAAACCCTTATATCAAGATGAAAGATGATTCACAAAGAGATTCTACTACTTTCCACTGGAGTAGTTAATATTAAAAAGACTGACACCTCCAATGTTGGTGAGGACGTGGAACAACGCAATCTCTCATGCGCTGCTGGTGTATTTAACTTATTAATAACAGTATTCATTTAAATGGCACAATCACTTTGGAAAAAAGACTGGCATTTAGAAAACGAAACTTTTATTTAAGGGATTTATTTATTTATTTGAGAGAGAAGGATGGCGAGGAGTGGAAAGGGAAAGGGAAAGAAATAATCTCCAACAGACTCCCACTGAGCAAGGAGCCCAACTCGGGCCTCAATCCTATGACCTTGAGATCATGACCTGGACTGAAGTCAAGAGTTGGACACTTAACCCACTGAGCCACATAGGCGCCCCAGAAAACTAAACTATTTTACCCAGCAATTCCACACCTAAGACTTTACCAAAGAAAAATGAAAATGTATGCCTACAAAGGGTTCTACAAAAATATTCATAGTAACTTTATTAACTCTAAACTAAAAATAGGGCAGCCCCGGAGGCGCAGCGGTTTAGTGCCGCCTGCAGCCCGGGACATGATCCTAGAGACCCTGGATCGAGTGCCACATCAGGCTCTCTGCATGGAGCCTGCTTCTCCCTCTGCCTGTGTCTCTGCCTCTCTCTCTCTCTCTCTCTCTCTTGAATAAATAAATAAAATCTTTAAAAAAAAAAGCAGGTATAGTAAAATGTTCACGGTTGACTCTAGGTGGTGGGAAAATGAATGTTGACTATAGAATTCTTTTGACCTTGCTTTACGTGGAAGATCTTTTACAATAAAATGCTAGGAAAAAAGTAAAGAATGTTGGGAAACCACATGCCCACCAACGGCTTAAAGAACAGAATAAGTATTTTCCACATTAGGGAAGATTTAGGCCTATTTCTTGCTCCGAGTTTTACAAGAGACTATGTTGAAGATTAAAATTTCCAAATAGAAATATGGTTATATAAAGCTGCAACTTGATAAATGTTTTGCTCACAGATGTCCTAACAAAACTTATTTTTACTGTTCCTGCGATGGATTGGTTTTTTCCATGGCTTTAAATGTTGCAGCTGTGTTACTTGTCATGACATCTTCCTGAGACAGAGCTGAGATAAATTTAAGGATCAAAGAGCTCCAAGTGATTTTCTAGATATTATCTTATTTATCCTTGAAGTAGTTCTAAAAGACTCTAGTTGAGCAAACATTATTATGTCCATTTTACAAACAGAGAAAATAGGACAGAGAAATTAAGGGATTTATTTAAGGTCATAGGACACAAATGGCACATGAAATAATAGTATAGTGAAAGCTTACTATGCCAATTTTGCAATCATCCTCTTATTTAATCTGCATATAAGTTTTCATTTTGTACAGGAGGAAACCAAGGCTTACAGAAAAGAAATAGCTTGGCCAAAGTTTCAAAGCTCATCATCTAACTTCTATCTGACTAGCTAATGGGTACTGAACATTTTTTTCTCCTAAGACATATAAATGTTCCCACTCCTATGGACATAACTGAAGTTCTGCATAATTTTGCCAGGCACTAATTCTACTGCTTTTCTTTTTCTCCAGAAAGCACACTGGAATGCAAGGAGGAGTGATAAAGAAATAACTTTGATTCTCTTACAATTTATATTTTACAAAAAGCAAATTATCTATAAATCTTAGCATTTCAAGTAAAATGAGAAACAAATTACTTTGTAGCATTAAGATTGAGAATCTACAATAGCCTGAATCTTCTAAGACTTTTCCTCATTTAGTATACCATGGTACAGGAAACTGACCCTCTCTTATTTTTTTTTTTAAAGATTTTCTTTATTTATTCACAAGAGACACAGGGAAAGAGGCAGAGACACAGGCAGAGGGAGAAGCAGGCTCCATGCAGGGAGCCGAATGTGCGACTGATCCTGGGATTCCAGGATCACGCCCTGGGCTGAAGGCAGACGCTCAACCGCTGAGCCACTCACGCGTCCCTGACCCTCTCTTATCGAAGAGCAAGATGTGATACAAATCTTGTAACCCAAACTTCTGTCTCCAATTGGTTCTGAAGATCTATTTCAAACCTGATCATGCACCAAATGTCTTTAGCATTTAGTATGTATCCTACAGAGAGTGCAACGCCGTGATCCTGACCTTTAATAAAGGCCAAAGGTACTGAGCTCTAAAAGATGTCTAAGTAGAAGATAAAGTAGCACAATCTTCAATAATACAGCCAAGTCACATCACCTTCCTCCTCCCACAACCTCAGAGTTCTGCAGAAACTTTGTAACACTTTGCCTTTTTCTCTAATACCCCACCATATCAGCAGCGCTACAGGTGCTACAGACTGTGTCCTGCCCCATTGAATCCATATGTTAAAATCCTAACCCTCGATGTGATATTAGGAGATGGAGCCTTTGGGAGGTGATTAGGTCATGAGGGCAGAAATAAGCGCTCTTATAAAAGAGACCCCAGGGACGCCTGGGTGGCTCAGCAGTTGGGCACCTGCCTTTGGCTCGGGTCGTGATCCCGGAATCCGGAATCGAGTCCCGCATTGGGCTCCCTCTGAAGAGCCTGCTTCTCCCTCTACCTGTGTCTCTGCCTCTTTCTATCAGTCTGTGTCTCTCGTGAATAAATAAATAAATAAATCTTTTAAAAAAAAATAAAGAAAGAGAGAAACCCCAGAGAGCTCTCTAGACTCTTCTGCTATGTGAGGACACAGCAAGAAGATAGCCATCTATGAATCAGGAAGCCAGCCCTCACCAGACACGGATTCTGCTGGCACCTTATCTTGGACTTCTATCCTTCCTATTCTTGGACTGTGAAAAATAAATTTCTGTTGTTTATAAGCCACCCAGTCTATGATATTTTGTTACAGCAGCCACAACAGACTATGACAAGAGATACCTATTCTCATTCTCAGAAATGATTTACAATGAAGAGACTTAGCCTGAAAAAATTCCTTAGCCTGACAACCAGTTGACAAATTTAGTTGCTGTTTGTTCTTTATCACATTGTTTCTCTATTCTAGTTCCTTCTTTGTGGTCCTTACTTATTTTTTTTCCTAATTTTTTTAAGTTCATAATTAACCAAAAGCTCTCCAAAAATGCATTTCATTTGAAGAAAAAAAATAATTTTGATCTAAAAGTTAGAAGTGATTACTTTGCAAATTAAATTCTTACTTTATGAAAAAAAAAGCAATTCTTTAAAGACCAAGCTGTGCTGTATTTAGATAAAATTTATCATGCACACAATCTTTCATGAATAAATCTATATGTAACTTGAAACAATTTCCATAATGTCTTGAATTTGTGAAAGAAAGAAAACAAGATCAATATAAATATATCAGAACATAATTTTCAAAATGTGAAAACATAATTGGCAGTTAAGACTTCTTCAAGCTACTCTTTAAAAAATATTTTTTTGGGGGGATCCCTGGGTGGCTCAGCAGTTTAGCACCTGCCTTTGGCCCAGGGTGTGATCCTGGAGTCCTGGGATCGAGTCCTGCATCAGACTCCCTGCATGGAGCCTGCTTCTCCCTCTGCCTGTATCTCTGTCTCTCTCGCTCTCTCTGTGTCTCTCATGAATAAATAAAATAAAAATCTTTAAAAAAAAACTTTTAAAAAAATTTATTTATTTGAAAGAGAGCAAGCAAGAGAGAAAGCACAAACAAGGGGGAGGGCCAACAAGAGAGGGAAAAGCAGGCTCCCCGCTGAGTGGGGAACCCAACCTGGAGCTCAACCCAGGCCCCAGGATCATGACCCGAGCCAAAGGGAGATGCTTAACTAATTGCAAGCCACTCTTTCTTAAGAACCTACAATGAACCTGGCTCTGTGCAAAGGGTTCATATTATTGTCTCATTTAATCTGCACACTGAGTTAAGTATTATTATTCTTTTTTTAAAAAAAAACAAATGAGGATATGGTGGTTTGTGGAGGTGAAAGGATTTGTTCAGAGCCTTCCTTTCAGCAGGTCACCCTAATCAAGATTGTCTGATTTCCAAAAGAAGGTTTATCTGATTGCAGAGCTCAACTCTTTCCAGTATGCCACACACACAATATATTACAGATCAGGACTTTTAATGTCCCCATGGTCTAAAATCCCCATTGTTGGGGCACCTGGGTGGCTCATTAAGCATCTGCCTTCAGCTTGGGTCATGACCCTGGGGTCCTGGGATTGGGTCCCTCATCAGGCCCCCGGCTTCCCCTGTTCATGCATTCTCTATCTTTCAAATAAATAAAAAAATCTTCAAAAAAATGCCCAAGGTCACTGAGCTTCCTGTTGTCTTCTTGTGATCCATCCCATCCTGATTGGGTATTTGGCTATACATTCAGATCAGAAGAGACCATAAAACTGAAAGTACATTATATAAAGTCTGGTGCTTAATTAGGTCTTTGGATAAGTTTCTCTCTCTCTCTTTTTTTCCCTCTAATCTCTAACTGAACACTAGGTTTACCAGTATCACCTCACAGAATCACTGAAGACAAAGTCACAGAACCTGAATGGTTATAGAACTATGCGAGGGACACTAGAAATTATTCAAAATCAACTCTCTCTATTTACAAATAAGGACACTCAAGTCAAGAGATGTCAAGCTGCCAGGGTCACATTGCTAGCTGAGGCAGCCATATCTATAATCAGATCTCTGACTCTACATTATCCACAATATAAGGAGTTTCCATCTGAGGAGACATTTAAAATTTAACAAGGTTTTTAAAATTATGAATTAAATTCAGAGTGAGAAAAGTACTAATACTCCGGAAAAGTGTGAAATTAAGAGAAGTCCCTCTACCCTTCTAATCTATTTTATTTATTTATTTATTTATTTATTTATTTATTTATTTATTTATTCATTCATTCATTCATTCATTCATTCATTTATTCATTCATTCATGAGAGACACAGGGAGAGAGAGAGAGAGAGGCAGAGACAGGCAGAGGGAGAAGCAGGCTTCATGCAGGGAGCCAGATGTGGGACTCGATCCCGGGTCTCCATGATCACGCCGTGAGCTGAAGGTGGAGCTAAACCACTGAGCCACCTGGCTGCCCTACCCTTCTAATCTTATTTTACTCCCTGGGAGGAACCACCATGAAGTTTCCTGTGTGTTTGTCCCAAATTTTTCCATATATGTATATCTACATGTATGTGTAAAGTAATTTAAATATGGAACTCCAGGGTCACCTTGGTGGCTCAGTGGTTGAGCATCTGCCTTTGACTCAGGTCATGATCCCAGGATCGAGTCCCGCATCGGGCTCCCCACAGAGAGCCTGCTTCTCCTTCTGCCTATGTCTCTGCCTCTTTCTCTATCTCTCTCATGAATAAAGAAATAAAATCTTTTTAAAAAAAAGATTATATGGAACCCCCAAAATTATTCTCTCATCTTAGGCTGATGTTTTCCTCTGCATAATGTTGTCAACAGTCATATTATTAATAATATGCATGAGTAATATTGCAACATGTCCCTAAGTTTGTAAAGCTGTGAGTATGATATTCTCCCTTTAGGTACAGCTCACCTGTTTTCCAGATCCGGCATGCTTAGGTTTCTAGCAGCAAAGCACATTTTGAGAGGGATGACCTTCCTGTCCTTGGTGCTGTTCTGGTGTTTTGGAGAACCAGAGTCCTCACTGCCACTAAAGCTTGGTGACTGAGGAGATGCACCTTCCCAAGGTAGATCTGATACTAATGATGGTTTCTTGATATATGGTGTTACTTCTCGGATGAACTTGACTACAAACAAAAATCAAAGAAGAAGGTTATTGTTTTTGCTTCCTATGAACAATGACAACTGAAATACACACATACATTTAATATCTGTTGGTCAGTAAAAAAAAAGACACTAAGTTAAAGAGCCAGCACACAGCATTTTAGGATTGGAGAATATCTTAAAGGCTACATAATCCAAAAGAAATGCCACTACTATATTCTAAAAAGTTTAACTTCTGAGCCTTTGCATGTATTTTTCCTTCTGCTTAGGATTCCTCTTTCTCTGCCTAGTCAACTCTACTTCAGAGTTACCTCTTCAGCAACCTTTCCTGTCAACTCTCCCCAGGGTATTACCAACACACCTCTGTCACAACCTCTCAGCACCCTGCATTATATCCTTTGCTAATACTTCCATCCACCTGCTGGGTCTGAGTTCTTTGAGGGCAGGACTTATGATGGATTCAGTCTTAGTATCCAACACCTAGTACAGTGTGTGCTCAATATATGTTTGAAAATGAGTTAAACAAATGGAGACGCCTGGGTGGCTTAGTCGGTTAAGTGTCTGCCTTTGGCTCAGGTTGTAATCTCAGGGTCCTGGGATTGAGCCCCACATGGAACCCTACACTGGGCTCCGTGTTCAGTGGGCGGTCTGCTCGTCCCTCTCTCTCTCTCCCCCTGCTCATGTTCTCTCTCTCTCTCTCAAATAAATAAAAATCTTTTAAACACTTCTTTTTTTTTTAATTTATTTACAATAGTCATACAGAGAGAGAGAGAGGCAGAGACACAGGCAGAGGGAGAAGCAGGCTCCATGCACCAGGAGCCTGACGTGGGATTTGATCCCGGGTCTCCAGGATCGCGCCCTGGGCCAAAGGCAGGCGCCAAACCGCTGCACCACCCAGGGATCCCAAATAAATAAAAATCTTTAAAAAAGAAAAGTATTTTAAAATTTCCCAAGTTGCCAAAACAACAAATAAACAACAAACAAACAAACAAATTAATTAATTAATTAAAATTAAAATTTCCCAAGTTGTCAAAACAACAAACAAAATAAACAACAAACAAATAAATAAATACTTGGATTAAAATTTCCCAAGTTGCCAAAACAACAAACAAAATAAACAACAAACAAACAAACAAATAAATAAATACTTGGATTATTTCCATAGTTGACCAGCCATGAATAAATCTCCTGGTGACAGATTCAGTACCTCCTGAGACAGTGTCACTTAGTTTTTTAGACAACTCAACATTTAGAAATTCTTGAAACTTCCACAAACTGGTTTGCAGTCTACTGAAGCCATACAGAAAAAAACTTAATCTCTCACGTGAGAACAACTTAATTATCTAAAAACTGATTATTTCTCTCTTTCCCTGACTAAGCTAAATATTTCTAGTTCAGTTCAATTCAACTCAATCAGTATTTTTAACTACCTATCAACTGCCAGTAATTAGTCTATCCACTAAAAACAAATTAAGCATGGATCCCACCCTCAAAGAATGCCCAATCTATTAAGGGAGACAGCTATATTAACACATCATTATAGATTTGAAAATAAATACAAAAATAAAGTGTATTCAAGGTAAGGTATTTTGATTAATGGTAGCCCCAAATTAAAACATAGCTTTTACTAGATGGCAAACTTTTTTAAGTTCAATTTTAAGACTCATTAAATACTTCTTTGACCCTGGTCATGACTAGCAACTGCTGTCATTTGAGGCGTGGTGTTCTTGTTTCAAAAACCAGACAAACTGAGGATTATTAAAATTTTAAATGTCATTAAAAATGTAAATGGTTGAATGCAGACATAGTCATCATTAACCCTGCTATCATGTTATATTAGATCAGTATTCTACTCCCCTCTCAAATTCTAATGGGGTAGGTCATTACAGTAGTAGTATCATGGGAATTAAAAACTAGAAAGATATGATCATTGTCAAGGTTTATCAATATCATAATAGTCAGTATTAACATTCCACAGCACTGGAAGCTTTACAAGCCGGGGTGCCTGGCTGGCTCAATCAGTTAAATGGATGACTCTTGATTTCAGCTCAGGTAATAAATCTCAGGGTCATGGGATGGAGCCCCACATCAGGCTCCACATTCAGGTGGTTGTTTGCTGGAGATTCTCTCCCTTTGTTTCTGTCCCTCCCCCTATGCATGTGCTCGCTCTCTCTCTTAAATAAATAAACCTTTCTTTAAAAAAAGCTTTACAAGCCAATGAAACTTTAGTAACAAATAGATTTCTAAATCTAAAAAATTATCAGATGTTTCTAAAAACACAGTTAAGTCTTTAAAATACTGTTTCTTTTTTGAATAACTAATATATGCATATAAGACAAAATTCAAAAAATAGAAAAGATCTTAAAGATTTTTATTTACAGGATGCCTGGGTGGCTCAGTGGTTGAGCCTCTACCTTTGGCTCAGGGCATGATCCCGGGGTCCTGGGATCAAGTCCCACACCACTCCTTGCAGGGAGCCTGTTTCTGCCTCTGCCTATGTTTCTGCCTCTCTCTGTGTCTCTCGTGAATAAATAAATAAAATCCTACAAAAAAAAAGATTTTTATTTACTTTTTTTATAAAAGATTTTATAATAAAACATCTAGATTTCTAGCAGCCCAAAACTCATCCCTGGAGACAACCATTATATGGTCTTTCAGATATATGCTAGATATGCTAAACATATGTAAAAATAAACATACACATGTACATATATATGCATATATATATAGACATACACTTCACATAATGGTAGTATATAGTACTTACTGTTTTGCATCTTGTTTTTACTTAATATTGATAATATAAGCCCAGCATTCTGTAGCTCATTCTACAGCATGATGTGGTGACATATAGTCCTTTGGACTCAGATTTGGTTCAAATACCAATTGTATTTTCTACTCAGAGTTACTTGACTGTTAAGAGGTTTTCATCTTTATAACCTACTAGTGTTTAGTAACACTAAACAAGTAAAAGCTTCAGGCATATACTAAAAATTCAAGGGATCTCTGGGTGGCGCAGCGGTTTGGCGCCTGCCTTTGGCCCAGGGCGGGATCCTGGAGACCCGGGATCGAATCCCACGTCGGGCTCCCGGTGCACGGAGCCTGCTTTTCCCTCTGCCTATGTCTCTGCCTCTCTCTCTCTCTCTGTGACTATCATAAATAAATAAAAATTTAAAAAAATTCAATAAATAGTACATGCCTTTCTTTTCTTTTTATTTAATTACTTAAGTAATCTCTACACCCGATGTGGGGCTCGAACTCATGACCCTGAAATCAAGAGTCACATGCTCTTCCGAATGACCCAGCCAGGAGTCCCATGTGCCTTTTTTTTTCCTTCCCTAAATTAAATAGTTAAAATTTTTAAAATTTTTTTTTTAATTTAGTTTTTCATGAGACACACAGAGGCAGAAACAGGCAGAGGGAGAAGCTGGCTGCCTGCAGGGAGCCTGATGCAAGACTCGATCCTAGAACTCCGGGATCACAACCTGAGCCAAAGGCTGATGCTCAACCACTGAGCCACCCAGCTGTCCCAAAAGTTAAAAATTTTTAACAGCAATCAGTAGAAAGGTGAAATTATTTCCTTATAAGTTATAAAACAAGATCTGTTGAAATTAAGCATAATCCTAGAAAATATAATAATGCTAATGCCAACTTTTAGATATAGTTTATGTGTTTGTGTATGTGTGTTTGCTTCCTATGCACAGTTGTGATACATGCATTTCTAGGTTGAGAAGGGAAAAGCTAGGGATGCCTGGGTGGCTCAGCGGTTGAGCATCTGCCTTTGGCTTAGGGCATGATCCCAGGGTCCTGGATCAAGTTCCACGTCGGGCTCCTTGCAGAAAGCCTGCTTCTCCTCTGCTTATGTCTCTGCCTCTCTCTCTGTGTGTCTTTCATGAATAAATATATAAAATCTTAAAAAAGAAAAAAAAGGTAAAAGCTAGCTGCCTCAAGTCACCAAGGAGATTTTTTTCATCCTAGAAAAATAAGCAGGGGTGCAGCCCATATATCCCTTGAGCGGCTGACTCAGGCATTTCAATACATGCTTTAGTTTTGTGCTTTCAAGAGAGGATTAGATCACAAGAACTTTAGCAGAAATTCCTAAGTTTCTAGTCACAGCCAATGGCAGAGACTTTCTTTTTGAACATTTAAGGCAGTATACCAACTATTGGGCTACCAACCAGAGGAAATTAAAGGCATTCTAAAAGATTACTCTTGCATATTATAGTGGTAAAAAAGGACCCCTCATGATCTACTCAGAAGTTCATTCAGTCACATAGTAGCATCACTAAACTGATAACTGCACATATATTTAAATAAAACAGACATATGTACACAGCCTATTTCATGGCCTCATGAAAGAGCAGTGGTTTCACTCAAGTTGATGACAACTGGCTCATATCCCAATCTAACTAGCCATCCATAATAGCTGAAGAACTGAATATACATCTGTTTCTAATTTACCTGAGATATGGGAGAGGTGGAAAGTTAACAGTGTTCTGTTTAAGTCCTATAATTAGACCTCTCCAGTTACCATAGTACTCTCACCTGGATCCCTGGCAGGAAAAGTAAAGACTCTATACCCCTATATGGCATTCAGGTTGACTTAGTACTCATAATATACTTCATAATTACTTAATTTTTCCTGATAGTTGTCTAAATCATCCTCAAAATGTTTAAACGCTGATGTTTACAATGTTTTAGATGTTGAAGTTAATTTCCTTTCCCCTATGTACTGATCATGATCACTCTTACTGAAAATGAAAGAGGCTTCCCCTCACCCTAAGAGCATCACTATAACCCTTTCATCAGAGTGACGAAAACATATACATTTACTATACACACACCTGGAAGGAGGTCTGGAAGGGTTTTCATCAAAATATCAATAGCCAATAGTGCTTATGTATAGGTGTAGGATTGTCTTCTTTTCTTTATATAGTTTTGTAAATTTGAAATTCTTATGAGTCCATATAACTTATACCAAAAAAACCCTTTTAAAAAAAAAAGATTATTTATTTATTTATTTATTTAATTATGATAGACACAGACAGAGAGAGAGAGAGAGGCAGACACACAGGAGGAGGGAGAAGCAGGCTCCTTGCCAGGAGCCCGAGGCGGGACTCGATCCTGGGACTCCAGGATCGCGCCCTGGGTCAAAGGCAGACGCCAAACCGCTGAGCCACCCAGGGATCCTCCCACAAAAAAAACTCTTAAGAAACAAAATTTATTCTGAAACTTTGCTCAAACTTTAAACATGGAACCACCTTAAAATGAGATTTTATTGAGCCTTCAAAAACTATAATGCACTGGTTGGGATCCAAGATCCAATTGATTCTTACTGAATTCCAACTCTATTGAACAGATTTACAGGGGGTCCATATATTTTAATGAGGTACTCTGTGATCCTTGTTTGGGGCATTAGGCAGCATCTGATTTTGACCTGAATGTCATCCTATGTGGCTGTGAAAAGATACTTCATAGTGCAGATGCAACTTACGGTTGTCAACGCAAGTATTCCAGTAAATCAATCCCCTTCCCTTCTAAACATCAACCTTTCATATAATAATTATTTTCCTCTTTATCTCTCCTCCCCTTTTTAAAAAGATTTCACTTATTTATTAATGAGAGACACAGAGAGAGAGAGAGGCAGAGACCTAGGCAGAGGAAGAAGCAGTCTCCTTGCAGGGAACCCAATGCGGGACTTGATCCCCCAACCCAGGATCACACCCTGAGCCAAAGGCAGACACTCAACCCTCAACTGCTGAGCCACCCAGGCATCCCAGTTTTCCTCTTTATCTCTAACACTTATCTTTTTCTTACCTAATCTGGTGACCTTTACTGTGAGTTTAAGTGAAACTAATGGATCAGACAATGTGACATTATCTTCCCCAGGTTTTGCAAATTTGTCTCTGGGTTATCCTGAGGGTGGAAGAGCTGGCTTGTCATTTCACTCACAAATGAGTTATGGTGACATCACTGTTAAAGTATTCTCCTAAGGTTTCTCCACAACCTCATCCCAAGCTCCTCCTCCAAGTCAGGAATTTGATAGATGGCCACCAGAAACATTAAAAAGGAATACTTTCAGTAAAAAGTCTTTTACATTCTCAACTTGCAGGTGTCTTTCAGCTCAAGTATCCTGTCATTTGGGGTTTGAGTAGACTGCTCAGTCTAGGGATTGGCAATGTACACCCTGAATGTATTCAGAGTTATTATGGTTTTACTATACCTTTCCATTTTATCTTATTTTTAAGATTTAATTATTTATTTGAGAGAAAGAGAGTATGTGCAGGGGGGAGAAGCAGAGGAAGAGTCTTAAGCAAACTCCTCGCGGAGCGTGGAACCTGAGGCTGGGCTCCAGCTGGAGATTACAACCCCAGTGGAAACCAAATAGGGCACCCAATCAACTCTGCCACCCAGGCACCCCTATATTTTTCCATTAAAAATGATACTGCAATTCACTAATCTACGGAGCTCCTGGTATGTGCCAGGAACTGCTTTAGGAACTTAGAATAATAAGTCCATGAACCAGTGCCTGGGTGGCTAAGTCAGTTAAGCTACTGCCTGCAGCTTAGGTCATGGTCCCCAGTCCTGGGATCAAGCCCTACGTAGGGAGATCCCTGCTCAGTGGGGAGTCTGCTTCTCCCTCTCCCTCTGCTACCACTCTCTTTCTCTCTGTCAAATAAATAAAGTCTTTAAAAAAAAAAAAAAAGCTTGTACGCAAATGTTCTTAGCAGCTTTATTTGTAAGTGGAAACAACCCAAATTTCCTTCAATGGGTGACTAAATAAATTGCAGTACAGCCACAGAATAGAATACTACTTGGTGATAAAAGTAATCAACTACTGATAACACTTAGCAACTTAGAGGAATCTCAAAGGCATCATACTGAGTAAAAGAAGCCAGTGGTGAAAGGTTACATACTCACATGATCCCATTATTGAAAAGACAAAAATATATGATTAAGAGCAGATCAGTGGTTGCCAGGGTTAGGAATAGGGAAGATGTGATTAATTCTTCGGAGCATGGAACTGTCCTGTATAAGGATTGTGGTGATGGCCACAATAATTTATACATGTGTTAAAATGCACAGAACTGTACACCATGGGGGGGGGGAAGGCAATGTTACTGCATGATAATTAAAAGATAAGAAAAAGGGATCCCTGGGTGGCGCAGCGGTTTAGCGCCTGCCTTTGGCCCAGGGCGCGATCCTGGAGACCCAGGATCGAATCCCACGTCGGGCTCCCGGTGCATGGAGCCTGCTTCTCCCTCTGCCTATGTCTCTGCCTCTCTCTCTCTCTGTGTGTGACTATCATAAATAAATAAAAAAAAAATTAAAAAAAAAAGATAAGAAAAAGTAAGTAAATTATATAATAGGTTATACAATGTTAAGTGTTATGAAAAAAACAGTAAAGGAAGGCAGATCAGGAGTGCCACAAGGGGGAGGTCAATTTGCAATTTTATATAAGGAAGTTAGGGTAAGCCTCATTAAGACTTTTGAACAAAGACTTATATTAGGAGGTGGGGGAGTCAGTCATAAGGACATCTGGGGGTAGCATTCCAGACAAGGAGAAGAGTATTAAAGCAGTCAGGAAAACCAATGTGCCTAGCACAGGGTAATCAAAAAGGAAAGAGTAGAAAATGGGGTCACAGAGATAATGGGGGTCGGGGGCAGATCATGTAGGTAGGGACTTTTAGGTCAAGGTAAGGACTTTTGGCTTTTATCTTGAAGTGGTAAGACAGAGAAGTTTTAAGCAGAGGAGCGACATGATCTAACTTGTATTTTAATCATTCTCACTACTATACCAAAAATAGAGTGAAAGAGAGCAAAGGTGAAAGTAGGAAGACCAATTATCAGAAGCCAAAGATTATGGTGGTGAGACCAGGGTGGCAGGAGCAAAGGTGGTGAGAAGTGGTGAGATTCTCAGATATTCTGACAGACAGGATGGGGGCGGGGCGGGGGGGATGAAAAAAAGGGAGAAATTGAGGATGACTTTGAGATTTTGGCCCTCAGCAACCGGAAGGACAAAACTGACATCAACAAGTTTAGGAAGAAAGATCAGAGACGCCTGTGTGACTCAGTGGTTAATCATCTGCTTTCAGCTCAGGGCATGATCCCAGAGTCCCAGAATCGAATCCTACATCAGATCAGGCTCCCTGCATGGAGCCTGCTTCTTCCTCTGCCTGTGTCTCTGCACCTCTCTGTGTCTCTCTCATGAATAAATAAATAAAATCTTTAAAAAAAAAAAAAAGGAAGAAAGATTTTTGAGTCATTTGAGACCTATATTTCAGTCATTCGAGACTTATATTAAACAACCTATATTAAACAATTTCAGTCATTTGAGACCTATATTAAACAACCAAATTGAGCTGGCAGCCAGATACGTGAATCTGCAGTCTGGAAACAGGTTGAAACTGGAGCTGTAAATTTGGGAGCAATTGGCATGTGGCTGACATTTAAAGCCACGAGACTAGAAAAGATCACTGTATCAGTCAAGGTCCCAGGAGCAAATGAATGGCACAGGATTAATAAAGAGACAATTTATAAAGGTGTGGGCAAGATGTCAGGGAAAACAGAGTGTGATATCTATCCTGTTTACACACCTAGGCCTGAAGGGACCAGGAGAGGAAATGGTTACCAGACCCAGGGCAGTCTTATAGGGGGCTGACTCAAGTGGAGCAGTGACCTTCCGTCAATTCAGCCAGTTTGGGAGCCAGGGGATAAATGCTCCAATTTCACTTTCCTCCTACTTTCCCTCCAGTGTCCTATTGGGATTCTACATTAGCCAAACTCAACAAAAGCCAAAGGGTAAAGAAGATTGTTGATGTAGTTTGTGCAGGTCAGCCTCCGAGAAAGAAAGCAGGTACAAAAGGGGGAGTGCACCTAGAGGGGGAAAATGGAGACTTCCAGTATGATCACCAAGGGAGTGAATATAAATGAGGAAAAGGACATTGCACTATTCAAGGGCTAGGAAGAAGAGAATGAGCAGCAAAAGAGACAAGGAGACTCCCCAAGACATAAGTACTGCATAGAAATACTGGCCAAGGGCAGGCCCTGTGGCACAGCGGTTTAGCCCCGCCTGCAGCCCAGGGCGTGATCCTGGAGACCCAGGATCGAGTCCCATGTCAGGCTCTCTGCATGGAGCTTGCTTCTCCCTCTGCCTGTGTCTCTGCCTCTCTCTCTCTCTCTCTCTCTCTCTCTCTGTGTGTGTGTGTCTCTATATGAATAAATAAATAAATAAATCTTTAAAAAAAAAAAAGAAAAGAAATACTGGCTGAAAATAGTACCAAGTTTACCCAAACTGAAAAAGCCATGCTTTTCAAGAACCCAACTTGGTTCCTCTCTTTACCACATTTTTTTGGGGAAAAAAAAAAAAAGTTTATGCTTGCTGTTTCTATTTTCTCCTTTTGCTCCTTAACTTCTTCTGAATAAAGCTGCATTCTAAGGAGTCACTAATGTTTTCTTACTCACCCAGTCCAAATTACTCAGTCCTTATTCTTGCCCATTCCCACATCTAACAATGTACTCCATCAACTGTTTTTTATTCCTCCTTTCTGTCCCTGAATTTTCTATAGTCTTGTTTTTCCTCCCAGACCTACAATGTAGCTGCTCCCCAAGACTCCAATTTTAGTACTTTTTTCTCACTTTATCCTCTTATCCCTAACAACTTACACTAGATTCCTAAATTTAACATAGATCTCCAGAACCAGTATCTGTTGTTGGTCTCAAATTCTTTTCACTTAGGTGCTGTCCCAACCCTTCAAAATCACCTATCCAACCATGAACTAATCTTCATTATCCTTAATCCTCTCCTGTGTTTTCATTGTTAGCTTTAGCATCAGCATCCTTCTAGCCAAATGGTATCCAAACCAGTAGTATTGAAAGTTTATCGTAAAGTCTAATAATCTGTATTTTATTTTGTTTTGTTTTTCATAAATGTATTTTATTTTGGATTAAAGACCTAAGTGTAAAACCTGAAACTATAAAACTCCTAGAAGAGAACATAAGCAGTAGCACCATTTTTCTAGCTATGTCTCCTAAGGCAAGGGAAACAAAAGCAAAAATAAACTATTGGGATTACACCAAAATAAAAAGGGTTTGCACAACGAAGGAAACAATCAACAAAATGAAAAGGCAACCTACTGAGTGGGAGAAGATATTTTCAACTGATATGGCCAACAGACATATGAAAATATGCTCAACATTACTAGTTATCAGGAAAATGCAAATCAAAACCACAATGAGATAATACCTTATACCATCAGGATGGCTAGAATCAAAAAGACAAGAGAAACAAGTGTTGGTGAGGACTTGGAGATAAAGGAACCCTAATGCACCACTGGAGATAATGTAAATTAGTACAGCTACTGTAGAAAATAAAATGGAAGTTCCTCAAAAAATCAAAAATAGAAATACCATATGATTCAATAATTCCACTACTGAGCATTTACCCAAAGAAAACTAAAACACTAAAAACACTAATTTGAAAAGATATATGCAGTCCCATGTTTAGTGCAACATTACTTACAATAGCCAACAGAAGCAACCCAAATGTCAACTGATAAATGAATTGATAAAGAAAATGTGGTGTATGTGCACAATGGAACATTATTCAGCCACAAAAAAGGGGGGGGGACGAGATCTTGCTATTTGGAACAACCTAGATGGACATAGAGGGTATTATGCGAAGTGAAATAAGTCAGACAGAGAAAGACAAATACCATATGATTTTACCTATATGTAGAATCTAAAACAACAAAACAAATGAATAAATAAACAAACAAAAAGCAGAATCAGATCTATAAATACTGGGAAGAGACTGATGGTTGCCAGAGGGTAACGGAATGGAGTGATACCCAAAATGGGTGAAGGGGAGTGGCAGAAGCAGGCTTCTAGTTATATAATGAGTAAGTCATGGGAATAAAAGCTACAGCATAGAATATATACAGTGAGATGGTAAAACCATTGTATGATGACATATGATAGCTACACTTGTGGTGACCATAGTATAATGTATAAACTTGTCAAATTACTGTTGTACACCTTAAACTAATGTTAACATTGTATGTCAACTATACTCAATAAAAAATAAATAAATAAAAATCTGTTTCAGTTAAGGTTTCCCAGGTCATTCTTATGCCCCATCAAGCTCTGGGAATCACTTCTCTAACTTTTGCAGGCTCCTCTTCTCCCTAACCGTTACATCTACCAAGTCCCAAACTGTCTCATTCCGACTCTGAAATTTTTCTCTAATCTAGTCTCAATTCCCACTGCCGACACGGGTCTGGATCACCCTTATTGTTGGATTGGCCTTTAAAAAAAATGTAAATAAAATAAAATAAATGTAGTAAAATAAACATAACATAAAGTTTACCAACATAAAGTTGGTTTTTTAACATGTACAGTTCAGTGGCATCAAGTACATTTTACACTGTTGTACAACCACCACCACCATCCATCTCCAAAATTTTTTCATCTTCCCTAACTGAAACTCTGTCCCCATTAAACAGTAATTCCCCATTCTCTTCTCTATTCTCTGGTAACCACCCTTTTACCTTCTGCTGGCCTCATTCCCCTCAGGTAATCAAACTGGAAAATATTGAAAAGAAAATGACGATAAATATAAAAATTTCTATTTCTACCACATTTCCTTCCAGACTTTTTATTCCTTAATACAGTAATATATTTTCCCATTTCATACGAACTCTTCATAAACATCATTTAAAAATAGCTATAGGGCAGCGCCAGTGGCGCAGCGGGTTTAGCACCTCCTGCAGCCCAGGGCCTGATCCTGGAGACCCTGGATCAAGTCCCATGTCAGGCTCTCTGCATAGTGCCTGCTTCTCTCTCTGCCTGTGTCTGCGCCTCTCTCTCTCTCTCTCTCTCTCTGTTTCTATGAATAAATAAATAAAGTCTTTAAAAAAATAAAAATAAATAAAAATAGCAATAGATACTTAAATTTAAAAGAAAATAATATATAAATAGCTGTAGATCATTCCACTGTGTATTTACCATAATTTATTAGGCATTCCCTAATTACTGGACACTTGGTTTACATAATGCTATATGGTGAACATATTTTTCAGGAGAGAAATTACTGGGTCAAAGGAGTATTTAAGGTTCATACTGCAAATTGCTCTCCAAAAGCCTTGTACCATTTTACACTCCCACCAGGAGTGTCTGAGCATGTCTATATCAGTACACTGGTAAAAATGCAGTAATTTTACTGAAAATAATCTTGGCTATTCTAAATTTTTAAGATTTTATTTATTCATAAAAGAGAAAGTGAGCATGTGAGTAGGGAGGAGGAGCAGAAGAAGAGGGAGAAGCAGGCTCCCAGCTGAGCAGGGAGCCCAATGCAGGGCTGGATTCCACGACTCCAGGATCATGACCAGAGGTGAATGCAGACGCTCAACTGACTAAGCCACCCAACAGCCCCAGTCTTTGCTATTTTAATAGGTGAAAAATGGTATGTATATATGCCTACCGTATCTTGATCTCCTGCTTCAACAAATGCAGGATGTTAATATTTTCTTCTCTTTAAAAGCAGGAAATCCATGTCTCTTTAGATTTTCTTTGTCTGAAGACATGGGGGAGGTGATTTGTGAGGTTGTATCAGTGAGGAATTACCTGATGATCATCTGAACCTCAGATCTAATACAAATTTGAGTTATAAGTCTTCAGATTTGCTGTACCATCATTTCCAAAGTCATATTTATTTTCCCATTATTGCCTTATCATATAACCCTGTAAAGTTAGGGATCCCTGGGTGGCTCAGCAGTATGGCACCTGCCTTTGGCCCAGGGCATGGTCCTGGAGTCCTGGGGTTGAGTCCCACATCGGGCTCCCAGCATGGAGCCTGTTTCTCCCTCTGCCTGTGTATCTGCTTCTGTGTGTGTGTGTGTGTGTTTCTCATGAATAAATAAAAAATTTAAAAATCTTAAAAAAAAAACCTGTAAAGTTAGCTCATTTGTTCTTGCCAGTCATGAGGAAAAATTTCCCAAGAACCCAAGCATGTCATCAGAAGCAGTACATGTGCTTGTAAGATGTGACTTTGATATTTTCTAGTTGAAAAAAATAACTGTAGTTTCTATTGGTTCTGAGATTTTCAATTCATTTCATTATCCATCCTTCCTTCTCCATTTCAGTCCAAGGCCTTTTCAACTCAATAAAAGTAGATCTATCTTTTTCAAGGATTTCAAATTACTATTGGAATGACAAGGAGAACTCAAGTTTCTCTTGGAACTTCTGAGCTACAATGGAATGAGTCCAAATAAGCCAGAAATAAGGTAACTCTGAAATTTGTGTCCAGCAGTTAAAATTTCAGGATTTTAAAATTATGGCCTTTTATAATAAATTTATGCAAGCTGGCAGAAGAAGATATATTTTTTAGGCCTCAATCAAATTCAAACATGGATATCTATTACTTTTATACAAAAGTATTAGCTTTCACACTTTTATATATATAAACATAGAACAAAAAAATAGGTTGAATTAATTTGGGTCTTTGGACTGTTTACTGTATAATTTCTCCTCGGTAGTCTTCTTTAACTACTAATCTTATGATAAAACTAGTTGTGGGTCATTTATAAAGTAAATATTTTTAAGTGAATTTAAAAAGTGGTTTTCTTTGGAATGTTTCCTCAAATTGGAAAAGAACATGCAAGCTTTTCAACTTTTTTTTTAATTTTTTTTATTTATTTATGATAGTCACAGAGAGAGAGAGAGAGAGGCAGAGACACAGGCAGAGGGAGAAGCAGGCTCCATGCACCGGGAGCCTGACGTGGGATTCGATCCCGGGTCTCCAGGATCGCGCCCTGGGCCAAAGGCAGGCGCCAAACCGCTGCGCCACCCAGGGATCCCGCTTTTCAACTTTTTATAAAAAAAAAAAGTTTTACATATCTTAGGTTTGCATTTTTAAATGTTTTTGTAAGGAAGATAGCTACCAGCAAACTTCCTCGCGGAAAGTGACATACAGTAAGTATGTATGTTTAAAATCCTTTATATAACTAATTCCAACCTGGGAGACACTGTATCTGAAAAATTACTTTCAATTACATATTCTTCTTTGCCTTTTGGTACTGATATTTATGTTTACTTTCTATGTAATATCTCTTGTTTTAAGTCATTTCTACTTTTAGTTCTTCTCCCTCCCCTGATAAAAAAAAAAAAAAGGTATTACTTTTTGTGAAACAACATTCCAATCTGTTTCAGACCCTTCTGCTTGCTTCAAAACATACAAAGCAGATAGGACTGCTGTCAACAGTAGAAACATCTTGACCACCTACAGGATTAGAAAAAATAGAAAAATAGGACTTTATTTCATTTTATTTCCACTGAAACAGAGGCAATCAGAAAGGCAATTTGCATAAGAAGAAACAGGCTAGTTAGGAATAACTTATATTGCTCCTTAGTCTCCTGCTGAAATATTAAAGTAGAGACATGGGGATTTTTTTTGGGAGAAAATGAACTCTACCATATTTTTTAAAAATACAAGATGATTCATACAGTTTAAAACTAAGGGTATTCAGAGTTCCTAAGTGCCAAAAGCAAGTTCTGTTTTATACTTAAAAAGTTATATATATATGTTATATATATATATATATATATATATATACATATATATATGAACTCCAGATCATACCCTGAGCTAAAGGCAGATGCTCAACCACTGAGCCATCAGGAGTCTCTAAAGTTAACTTCTAAACACATGCTGTCAGTTAATAAAAACAGATTAGAGGGGATCCCTGGGGGGCGCAGCGGTTTGGCGCCTGCCTTTAGCCCAGGGCGGGATCCTGGAGACCCAGGATCGAGTCCCAAGTCGGGCTCCCTGCGTGGAGCCTGTTTCTCCCTCTGCCTGTGTCTGTCTGCCTCTCTCTCTCTCTCTATCATGAATAAATAAATAAAATCTTAAAAAAAAACAGATTAGTAAAGTATTTTCAGAAATAGATCCAATAGCAGAAACAAGACAACAATGGGGGGAAAGTCACATTCAATAAATGTTGAAAAAAAATGGGAGTATCAGTATGGAATTGTCTTAGATCCATAGTTCACACCTTATTATGCAATTGCATTAACCTACAACTGATCCCCTTTGGAACATTTTTATAAAATCATTAAAGTAGAAAAGCAGAGCAACAAACTTTGAAGTCAAATACTCTCAGTTCGGGCAGCCCAGGTGGCTCAGCGGTTTAGCGCCGCCTTCAGCCCAGGGCCTGATCCTGGAGACCCGGGATCGAGTCCCACATCGGGTTCCCTGCATGGAGCCTGCTTCTCCCTCTGCCTGTGTCTCTGCCTCTCTCTCTCTCTGATGAATAAATAAATAAAATATTTAAAAAAAAATACTCTCAGTTCAAATCTTGAGATTACATTTGCCTTTGGTGAGGTTTAAAGCACATAATTAACCTCTGGGCCTCAGTTTGCTCACTTTTAAACATAAAATATGATGTCCTAAAAGGACATTGTAGGTATTAAGTGAGATAATGTATGAGAGGTACCTAGGCCAGGGCTTGAGCACTATAAATACTGAATATTAATGTGCACGTTTGTGTGTACAATTAATACAATACACTTAGGAGAGAGTATAGTTTAGTGGACAGAATCTAAGATTTGAGTTTGAACTGATCACATTTGAATTTAAGCTCTGCCAATTACAAACTTTGTGATTTGGACAAATAATTTCACTTCTCAATTTCAATTTCTTTTTTTTTTAAGATTTTATTTATTTATTCATGAGAGACAGAGAGAGAGAGAGAGAGAGAGAGAGAGAGAGAGAGAGAGGCAGAGACACAGGCAGAGGGAGAAGCAGGCTCCATACCGGGAGCCTGATGTGGGACTCGATCCCAGGACTCCAGGATCACGCTCTGGCCCGAAGGCGGCGCTAAACCGCTGAGCCACCCAGGATGCCCTCAATTTCAATTTCTAATCCATAATACTCTAATATTAACCCTAATGTCAATTTTACTGAGGGGATTAAATAAGATTAACTAATAAAATAAAAGTAAACTGTCTGGAGAGCCTGGAAGATAGTAGGCATTGAACAAAAATGATCTATAAGTGGGATTACTATGCAACTTCAATGCTAAGTCTTTAATGAATATCTGCAGATTCTGGGAAGCCTGGATGGCTCAGTGGTTGAGCACCTGCCTTTGGCCCAGGGCATGATTCCGGAGTCCCAGGATCAAGTCCCACATCAGGTTCCCTGCATGGAGCCCGCTTCTCCCTCTGCCTAGGTCTCTGCCGCTCTCTCTCTGTGTGTGTCTCTAATGAATAAATAAATAAAATCTTTTAAAAAAATGAATATCTGGAGATTGTAATGAAGATACCTCCAGAAAACAGCAAGTTAATTGTTCTTTGTCTCCCCTTTCACAAAAAGACCAATTTTGACAGCACATAGCCTTCCTCATTTATATTCCCATAACACACCACATTGCTATTATGGCACTTGTCATATGTCAGTTTGTTTTGCTCATCTTTTCCACTTGACCAAGGTACACAGAAGGGATTCAACTCAAGACACCATAAAAGTCAACTGTAATTACAACACATCCCTTTTACAGTGTTTATCTATTCCATGGTTCTTTTGTCTTTTCCTTCTAGTCACTCTTCAGAACCGTGTTGCATTTCCTGCAGAGCTATTTAAAGCCCTGAACACATTCCTTTGGACATTCATGGGGCAAAATTCATGTACTTTTTCTTTTTTTCCCTATTTTTTAAAGATTTTATTTATTTACTTATTCATGAGAGACAGAGACAGAGAGAGAGAGAGAGAGAGAGAGAAGCAGAGACACAGGCAGAAGAAGCAGGCTCCATGCAGGGAACCTGACATGGGACTTGATCCCAGGTCTCCAGTATCACACCCCGGGCTGAAGGTGGCGCTAAACCGCTGAGCCACCTGGGCTGCCCTACTTTTCTTTTTTTAAAGATTTTATTTATTTATTTATTTATTTATTTATTTATTTATTTATTTATTTGAGACAGAGAGCCTGAGCAGTGGGAGGGCTGTGGGGGGCGGGGGAAGCAGGCTCCTCTGCCAAGCAGGGAGCCCCACTTGGGGCTCAATCCCAGGACCCTGGAAGTTATCACATACATTCTGTATGTACTATCTTTGTTGAGGTTCTCCTCAGCTAAATTTGCTACTAGAACTAATAATCTGCCATTAGAACCAAATTCTCCTTAAACTCTTATCAACTTAAACACATGGCTTATGGGTGCATAATTAGCTCTTGCAGTGACATAAAAATTTAATCCTATTGTGAGAGGTCAATAATGGATTTAAAACATTCCTTTATAAGTAAAGAAAATCCTTGCTTCAATAAACTAAATAAGCTTTTATCTATTCCTAACATTAATGATTGGAAACAATTTTTTTTTATTCTTAAAAACCACATTTCCCCCTTTTCATCAACAAAGAACTTCCCTTGGGACACCTGAGTGGCTCAGCGGTTGAGTGTCTGCTTTTGGCTCAGGGCATGATCCCTGGATCCAGAATCCGGGATCAAGTCCCACATGGGGTTTCCTGTGGGGAGCCTGCTCTCCCTCTGCCTATGTCTCCGCCTCTCTCTCTCTCTCTCTCTCTCTGTGTCTCTCATGAATAAATAAATAAATCTTAAAAAAAAAAACAGAACTTCTCTTATGTATAAAGTATGTAGGATATTTAAAACACCTGTTATAGATTTTTCTCCTCACATTGTTTAGTTGAGGAAGAAAAAGAAAATATGTACCCCTCCAAAGACCAATTAATAAAGTGATTTTTTAAAAAGATTTTATTTATTTATGCATAAGAGACATGCAGAGAGAGAGAGGCAGAGACATAGGCAGAGGGAGAAGCAGGTCCATGCAGGGAGCCCAATGTGGGACTCGATCCCGGGACCCCAGGATCACCATCTGACCCGAAGGCAGACACTTAACTGCTGAGCCACGCAGGCATCCCAATAAAATGGAAATTATAAAGAAAAGCAACTGGATGTAACAAAAGCAAATAAAATGAAACAACTGAAAAATGTTAATAAAAATACTAATAAAGAAGGGTTCTCCTACTGGACCAAACCAAAAAAAAAAAAAAAAATCTAGCTGTTTAAGCTCAAGGAAATCCTTATCCGTACTTTTGTTGCTAAGTGGATGTGTCCTGGACACACCGGATGGTTTGTTTAGATCAGCACCTAAGTGATAACTATAGACGGAAACACAATATTAACCAAGCACAATAGCTGTGTTGGAGGGGTCAGCAAGCACTCCATCCTGCACATCCAGGCAGAGTTACCACTGGGGAAGAAGGATGCCATCCAAGTTTCCATATCTTTATACACTTTGTAATTTTTTTTTTTATTGTACAAAAAGAACTGCTACAAAAAGAACTGCTATCTGTAACTGCCAAGCTTTTGTTGTCATTAGGGATTTTCTGAACAAACTGGCAGAATTAACTGAGTTCAGGAAGAGAAGACAAAGATGTGTTCATGTTCTTTTCCTCCTCATTTGTTTTTTTTTTAAGATTTATTTATTTATTTATGATAGACATAGAGAAAGAAAGGCAGAGACACAGGAGGAGGGAGAAGCAGGCTCCATGCCAGGAGCCTGACTCGAGACTCGATCCCAAGACCCCAGGATGGCGCCCTGGGCCAAAGGCAGGCGCCAAACCGCTGAGCCACCCAGGGATTCCCTCCTCCTCATTCTTATGTAACAAATAGCCAAGGAATCCATTGTAGATGGAGAATTGTCAGACTTCATAGATATCAGCTGGTGAATGTTGAGCTATTGTCCAATACATTGCTCAATCCACATCAAATAACTGTATTTACTGATAATTTTTTATTGTTTTAATTAAAAGGTAATGAAAACAAAAGCTGGAACATTTGAGCCTCAAAATAAATAACAGTGGCATGGAATTATAATCTATAAAGTAAAAATACCCCTCAGCCCATATTGATATAAATAAATAATTGAATAAATAAATAAGTTGAATAAATAAATGGGGTAGTAGGGACAGCCTTTACTGAACAATTTCAATTAATAATAAGTGTCAAAGGAATGCAAGAAATCAAAAATCATCATTAGGCCACTACAGTAATAAGTGTTGCAGGCAACACCCACGGATGAATTAGTGAAAAGTTTAAGAGTAAAGCTGAAGTCTTAAAGAGTAACCGGATATTTTCAGTCTCAATGAATCTACCCCCAGATATGTATTAATTACAAAAAGAAAACAATAATGTTATGTGGAGAAATCTGACAGTAGTCAAGATTTATAATACCACTATTGAGACATATTGATGTCATATACCCTATGCTCCCATATATACCAAAAAGAAAATATTGCTTGTCTGCATTCTTGCTAACAACACATAAGCTCAGCCTATTCATGACAAAACAAGAATCCAAATTGATGGACATTCTACAAGATGACTCAAATGATTAGAAACTGAATACCACATAGGGTTAGTTAACACATCCATTACTTCACATAATTAGAATATTTGTATGGTGAGAAAATCTAAGGTCTACTCTCTTAGCAACTTTCAAGTATGTAATACAGTATTGTTAACTATAGTTGTCATACTGAATAATAGAACCCCAAAATTTATTCATCCTATAATTGGAAGTATGTAGCCTTTGACCAACATCTTCCCATTCCCCCCACCTACTTCTACTTCATTGTTAAGAAGCCAGAGTAAATTTGAGGTGTGAGAATAATGACAAAACTGAAAAATACCATCATTCCAGAGGTATCTACATTTAATTCCAAAATTCCATTAAGGTAATATTGTAGAGCGGCTTTGGACATGTGAGGGTTTGCCCTTGCGATTGACAGCCAATCTGTTTATTATTAGCTTCTATAATCAGTAAGAGTGCTTATCTTGAGATTATATTTATCTTTATGCATGCTAAATCCTTCCCTCTCTCTCCTAGAGATTATTCCAGGAAAGGAGAAAGATTCATCAGTGTAGTAAGTACATGAATTACAGAAGTATGCTCAATATAGCCAAAATAAATCACCATATTTAGAGATTAATGACATAGCTATTAATTTAAAGTGTATTATGTTTGGCCCCCTACACACACCCAGACTCTCTCTCTTTCTCTCTCTCTCTCTCTCTCTCACACACACACACACACACACACACACATTCATCCAGAGTGTCCTGGGAACAAATACTAATCTAAAAATAGATGGCTTACAAAATTTTAGGGCTAGAAGACACCTTAGTGTTAATTCAGTCCAATCTGTTCATTTTTAAAGCTATGAAACAGAAACCCTAAGAAAAATGAGACTTAAAGAAAATAAGAAAACTTCGTCCAAGTCAGTCAATGTGGCAAAACCATGGCTAAAAATCCATGTCCTCTTCTCCAGAGTACATCCTCAACTTTCAGTTGGTTTTATAAATAGTGTAAAATCATAACTGGCTGGCAGAAGGGTATATTTTATTACTACTACTTTACCATTTACATTTTTTAAAACTCAGGCCACAGTCCTTTCACCTTGTTGTGACTCACCTTTTCTACATCAGACATAAGACTTAAAAAAAATAGAGATTGATATTTAACTTATTAACATACCTATTCTGAAAACAAATGGTGCTTTCTCAGCCATCAGAAGCACAGACGGGCTAGAAGAGTCAGAGCCACTGTCTCCTTCCTTGTCATGGCCATGGCAGCAATGGCATAGGGAGAGGGTAGTTAGAATAGTGCCGCAGTGGCCCTAGCCAAGCTAAAACAAAACAAAAAGCCTGAGATAAGAATACAATTTTGGGGGTAGCCCGGGCGGCTCAGGGGTTTAGCGCCACCTTCAGCCCAGGGCTTCATCCTGGAGACCTGGGATCAAGTCCCACGTCAGGCTCCCTGCATGGATCCTGCTTCTCCCTCTGCCTGTGTCTCTGCCGGCCTCTCTCTCTCTCTGTGTGTCTCTCATGAATAAATAAATAAAATATTTATTGAAAAAAATACAATTTTTCATTTGTATCTTTCTTTTTTAAGTAGACTCCATGCACAATGTGGGTCTTGATCTCACGACCCTGTGAACAAGAGTTGCATATTCTATCTAAAGAGCCAGCCAGGCACCCCAAGAATACAATTTTTCAAAAGAAAGTTATTACTTTTTGAAAAGATTGTGCTTCAATGTTCATTCCTTCAGAATTGGTGATGTTCACATAAGTGTCTTAATTACATTTCTTTAGATTGAAGTTTATATGTAAAGCCTGCCCTTACAGGGTTATTGTGAAGATTAAATGAATTAAAGTATGGAAAAGGATTTTAGAAATTGTAGAAGCCATACCAGTTAGAGATATTACTGTTATTACCTAATGCAGACCTTGACAATCATTTTCACCAGGTTCAGAAATTAGCATGGTACATGGCAAAAAGCAGGTGCTCAAAGTGCTTTTAAATGAATTAGCGTACAAACCTGGCTAAGACCTCTTCCCAAGGACGTTAACATATAGCATAATGGTGGTGATATAATGTGGTGATAATTCAGAAATAAACCACCGTGCCTTTCTAAGTCTGACCCATACACACCAGACAACTACTGTGAGGGTTAATGAGATAAAGCTCACAAAGGTGGCCAGTGCTCCCGGAAAAAAGGGTCCTCTCAGGACCACTGTTCTTGAATGTATAAGCCTGTCACACAAAGGACATAAAGCAAAATAAAGCTGAAATTCAAGTGGTAATACTAGCCTCTTAACAGTGGAGAAAATTGTTGGCATTTTTTTTAATAAATTTTATTTATGTATTCATGAGAGACACAGAGAGAGAGAGGCAGAGACACAGGCAGAGGGAGAAACAGGCTCCACACAGGGAGCCTGACATGGGACTCAATCCCAGGTCTCCAGGATCATGCCCTGGGCTGAAGGCGGCGCTAAACCGCTGAGCCACCGGGGCTGCCCTGTTGGCATTATTCTTAAACTTGGGATTATTCTGCTGAAATGTTCAGTGAGTGAATAAAATGTTTGATACCGTACATACCAACATGTACAAATGCCTCAGTTTTCTAATTTTACAATTATGTTTTTAATTTTCTGTTGGTGGAAATCTCAAAAGTAGAAAAGTGTGAAAAAAATACTATATCGGGGCAGCCCATGTGGCTCAATGGTTTAGCGCCGCCTTCACCCCAGCGCCAGATCTTGGAGACCCGGGATCAAGTCTCACGTCAGGCTCCCTACATGGAGCCTGCTTCTCCCTCTGCCTGTGTCTCTGCCTCTCTGTGTGTCTGTCATGAATAAGTAAATAAAATCTTAAAAAAAAAAAAAAACTATCTCAGCAACAATGCAAAGAGGATGCCTGGAATGATTAGGAAAGCATACATATGGGGATCCCTGGGTGGCGCAGCGGTTTGGCGCCTGCCTTTGGCCCAGGGCGCGATCCTGGAGACCCGGGATCGAATCCCACATCGGGCTCCCGATGCATGGAGCCTGCTTCTCTCTCTGCCTCTCTCTCTCTCTCTCTCTGTGACTATCATAAATAAATAAAATTAAATTTAAAAAAATTTAAAAAAAAGAAAGCATACATATGAACCATAATGGGTTCTTTAAAATTTTTTTTTAATTTTTATTTTATTTATGATAGTCACAGAGAGAGAGAGAGAGAGAGAGGCAGAGACACAGGCAGACGGAGAAGCAGGCTCCATGCACCGGGAGCCCGACGTGGGATTCGATCCTGGGTCTCCAGGATCGGCCCTGGGCCAAAGGCAGGCGCCAAACCGCTGCGCCACCCAGGGATCCCTAATGGGTTCTTTAATAGGAAATATCTCCTTTTTTTATGTGGGTTGAAAATAAGAACTATAAGAATACAAAAGTACTAATTCAAAGGGATACGTACACCCTGATGTCTATAGCAGAAATGTAGCCACATTATGGAAACAGCTCAAATGTACACTGCTTGATGAAGAGATAAAGAAGACGTGGTGTGTGTGTGTGGGTATAGTATGTGTGTGTATAAACATATATATAGTGTGTATACACATACACACAATAAAATATTACTCAGCCATAAAAAAAAAAATCTTGGGCAGCCCCAGTGGCCCAGCGGTTTACAACTGCCTTCAGCCCAGGGCGTAATCCTGGAGACCCAGGATCAAGTCCCACATCGGGCTCCCTGCATGGAGCCTGCTTCTCCCTCTGCCTGTGTCTCTGCCTCTTTCTCTCTCTGTGTGACTCTCATGAATAAATAAATAAAATCTTTAAAAAAAAGAAACAGATGTAAAGCTCTATGGTATTGGACATTCCCCCATTAAATATGCATTTCCAGATCAAACTTAAAATACTACAACATGGGATGCCTGGGTGGCTCAGAGGTTGAGCATCTGCCTTCAGCCCAGAGTGTGATCCTGGAGACCCAGGATCGAGTCCCACACTGGGCTCCCTGCATGGAGCCTGCTTCTCCCCCTGCCTGTGTTTCTGCCTCTCTCTCTCTCTCTGTGTGTGTCTCTCATGAATAAATAAAAAAATTCTTTAAAAAAACTTTATAAAAAAATACTACAACATAAGCTAAATAGAACACATTCCATGTCTTCAAGAAACTCAAAATATAAAGATACAAATATGCAGTCACCATCCTCACTACTCATTTCATGTTGCGTGTGCCAAAAAGTTATGTTTTATGTGTATAATTTCATATAATCTCATAACACCCTATGAGATAGGTACATTAATTCCATTCTACAAGTGGAAACCAAGGTCTTAGAGAAGGTAAAAAACAAAAAAACTTGCCAATATGATGGAAAGAAAAGATCAAGCACGTAACCAGTACTCCTGTATCTTACCAATGAACAAATAATTAAGGACTATTATAGAAACATATATAAAATGTACAAAGTAAGAAAACATAACTTGAAAGAGTGCTTCACTTTGAAGGGAGAGGAGACGATGGAGTCAGTCAGGAAAGGTTTCACATAGACTTCCATCTTTGAAAGATAAACTGCCTGAAGCAGTCTGGCTGGGGTTACAGCAAAGCGGCAAAGAGGAACACGAGACATTCAGAGAAACATAAGTAGGTAGGAAAGGCTAGAGTGTAGGGTTCAAGGTGGAAAGCAGTAATCTGCTTTTGAAAGATGGGTGATATTCAGTTAAGAGTTATCAGGCACCATGAAAAGCAGTCTTGGCTGTTATGGATTATTCCTCCTTATTTTAAGATTTTTATTTATTTACTTGAGAGCGAGAGGGGGAGAGAGGCTAGAGAGAGAGGGAGAAGCCAACTCCTGCTGAATGGAGAGCCCCACATGGGGCTCAATCCCAGGATCCCAGGGACCTGAGCTGAAGGCAGATGCCGAACCCATTCAGCCACCCAGGCGCCCCATGGATTATTCCCCCTTAGAGAGCTACCAAGGTTTAAACGTACAAAAGGAAACAAGTGCCCTCAAAACTACAAAAAGATTTCCACCTCATATAGAGTTTGAGATCACTACCAAAACCCAGATTACAAACTTCCTAAGATAATGGGTAAATGTCTATTTTTTTTTATATTTTATTTAGGGATCCCTGGGTGGCTCAGCGGTTTAGCACCTGCCTTTGGCCTGGGGCGTGGTCCTGGAGTTCCGGGATCGAGTCCCACGTCGGACTCCCTGCATGGAGCCTGCTTCTCCCTCTGCCTGTGTCTCTGCCTCTCTCTGTGTGTGTCTCATGAATACATAAATAAAATCTTAAAAAAAAAGTCCATTCCTGACCTGCCACTGCACACCGTACACGTGAACGCATAAAAAAGATTTTATTTATGTATTCATGAGACACACAGAGAGAGGCAAAGACATAGCTATGCAGAGGGAGAAGCAAACTCCCCACGGGAAACTCGATGCAGGACCCGATCCCAGGATGCTGGGATTACAACCTGAGCCAAGGGCAGACGCTCAACCAGTGAGCCACCCAGGTGCCCATAAATGTCTATTTTTAAAGAACTGAGTTAAGGGAAACAACGTAGATCTCACTCACGCATCAAACACATCACATGAGTTGTGAGCAGGACACCATAAGATGTATACTACTGTGTTCCTACCTTCAAGTAATAACATAGAATCAGGTAAAGGAATCATCTCTATGCACTCCAAAGACAGCTATGCAGGCTATTCCAAATTTGGCTTTAGCCTTCATCTACAAATCCAAATAAAACAAACCACCACAACAGAAGCCACATGGGAAAACCTCTTCAATACAGTTTAGCAGTATTAGCTTCATTTTTATTTCAAGCTTATATTGAAGGATAGTTAATGAATGATTAAATATCATTAGGATCTTTACACTTGAAATGGTTAAATAAGCCACCTTAAATATAAATGCACAAAACTACTGGGCATGTACTTAAGAAAACAAAAGTTGTTTCCTTCCAAAGTATCCTGGAATTTTACCCAAAGCCTCAGTCCAATAAACATAAAATTTCTTTTTTTCTTTCCTTGTTTTAAAACAAATTTATCCCTATTTTTTTTTAAGTCACAAAAGGAATTGGGCACTCTGTAAACATCTTGATATCACAGAGGCACATAACATAATAGATGAGATGGCTCTCTGAAGCCTCCCTAAATGATCACTGTGAGAACACAAAATGCCTACCACTATTATAATATATAATGGAGGCATAAGATATGATAATAAATTCTCTTACCCTATAAAGTGATCCAAAGTAAACTGTATAGCCAGAAAAAAACCTGGGGAAAGGGGAATCTTTAATTTATATGCTCTCCTATTGACTGAATTCTTAAAAGTACTTGATTATTTTGTGATAAAGTTATTTTAAAAAGTTAAATAATTAAAATGAAAATGTCAAATTTACCAAAAACTGAGGAAGTTACAAGAACAGAGATTTCCAGATTTTTGCTGTGTACATAACTATCTTGCTAAACTTTTAATGTTTTGTCCCCTAAAGCTGTACATTTTCCTAGTTATATAGCTATCTCATGATCAACATTTGGGATGAATTCCAATCATAATTAGCACAGCAGTAAGACTGTAGGTTCGGGAGCCATATGGCCTGGGCTCGACTTACTTGCCATTCATACTTGGGCATATCTCAATACTTCAAGTAACTTACCCTTAAAGTGAAGAAATCAATGGTCCCTAATCAATTAAAGGATGTAAAGCACTTAGAACAGTGTCCAGAACACTGTAAATGCTCAAAAAAATGTTAGCTATTATAATTACTACCCATTCTCTTAAAAGTAGTAGTATTAATTTGTCAGATATTTTATATCCAGACAAATAAACTAAGGTTCAAAGGGAACGTCTCTAGTGCTAATATTTTACCCAAGCGAATGAGATCCCATGTAGCCAAAGAAAAAAAACAAACAGTAAGACCGGATCCAGGTACAGCACTATCCACCTAGTATAACCCTAATATAAATTATTCTTTCCCATTATTTTTCACTTCACTAAGGTAAGATCTGACCTCAAAACATTGTCAGTTTGAACTCCCATTAAAATAGAACCTAGAATAGGTCACCTGGGTGGCTTAGTCCATTAAATGACCAATTCTTGATTTGGCTCAGGTCATGATCTCATCAGGATCCTGGGATTGAGCCCTATGGTAGGCTGCCTGGGTGGGCTCCGCACTCAACAGGGGGTCTGCTTGAGGATTCTCTCTCCCTCTTCCCCTGCCACTCCCCCCACCCACACATACTCTCTCTCAAATAATCTTAAAAAAATAGAACCTAAACTGATTAGTTTCAGGTGACAAAATAACCTAAAATGTGGTACCCCATGGGCCAAAAGTAAGGAAAAATATAGGGCAACTGAGGGCAAAACAAACAAACCTAATCAGTAACTATGGCTATAGTGTGGAAGCTTATAAATTTATCAAATAGTTTCATCTCTTTAGGAATAAACTATTTTGTTCTATCAACATAGGTAGATGCATAGTTACTGTACTATGTAAAATTCCTTTCATATTCTGCAAGAATATAATGTAGCAAATTCCTTTTTTTTTCCAAATTCCTTATTTAAAAATGCATACAGAAGGTATTTTCCTGCAGGGAGATTGGAGATTAATTACCTATATCTTTCCCAAATAGTATATTGACTGGAGAGATGAGTAATGACTGTTAAAAGTTTAGGAACGCCTGGGTGGCTCAGAGGTTTAGTGCCTGCTTTTGGCCCAGGACATGATCCTGCAGTCAGGGGACGGAGTCCTGCATTGGGCTCCCTGTGTGGAGCCTGCTTCTCCCTCTGCCTGTGTCTCTGCCTCTCTCTGTGTCTCTCATGAATAAATAAATAAAAATCTTAAAAAAAAAAGAAAAGAAAAGAAAACACAAAAGTTTAAAGGTAGGAGCTCAGAGTGGCTTCTCATATTCATAACACTTTGTCATATGCTTAACTGTGGTTATAGGACCTGAATAGAAAGACAGGATTTCATAGATATACGATAGGTTCTTTTTCACAACACATGGGTTGCATGTTAGTATTTTTTAGAAGCATTATTAGAAACTTAAGTTTTATTTGAGGAAAAGTTACTTATCCCACTTTTCCTTTCTCAAACTCATCTAGTTACCAGAACCTTAAAATTGTGTTTGGGATCAACTAGGGGATATGTGTGAACTATGAAAGAAGTAGCTTGGAAATGCTAGATCCAGGGAAGAGGAAATGGGAAAGATAATATTACCCAAATAAAAGCCCACAGATTCAAAAGGATACATGCACCTCTACGTTTATAGTAGTATTATTTATAGTAGCCAAGTTATGGAAGCCTAAGGGTCCATAGATTGGTAGGTGGTAAGGATAAGATGTGGTATATTCATATAATGGAATATTACTCAGGCATAAATAAAAGAACGAAATCTTGCCATTTGCAACAACAGGGATGGAATAGAGGATAAGGGTAAGCAAAATAAGTCAGAGAAAGACAAATACCATATGATTTCACTCATATGTAGAATTTAAGAAACAAGCAAAGGGGAAAAAAATAAGAGAGACAAACCAAGAAGTAGACTCTTTTTTTAAAAAAAGATTTTTATTTATTTTTTCATGAGAGGCATAGAGAAAGGTAGAGACATAAGCAGAGGGAGAGGCAGGCTCCCTATGGGGAGCCCGATGTGGGACTTGATCCCAGGACCCTGGGACCACCACCTGAGCCAAGGCAGACACTCAACCATGGAGCCACCAAGGTGTCCCAAGAAGCAGACTCTTAATTATAGGGAATAAACTGATGGTTACCAGAGGGCAAGTGGGTAGGGGGATGGGTTAAGTCATGGGGATTAAGGAATGCACTTGTCATGAACACTGAGTGATGTATGGAAGTACTGAATCACTATATTGTACACTTGAAACTAATATAACATTTTATGTTAACTAACTGAAATTCGAATTAAATCTTAAAAAAAAAAAAAGCCATGAGTCATACCCATCAAACCAGATGCCAAAACACACACCCAAGGATCAAATGGCAAGAGGGGAAAGGAAAAAAGATAAAATTGTAGGGCTTCCTCCCTGCCTTATGAGGATTCATAAGAAGTATTTGTGAAATGTGAATTCCAGTAACAACCTCAACCCTGGGATGGAATTGAGGGCCTTTACAGAGAAATTACTTAATTATTTCTTTCTTCCCTTGAGAGTAAATTGGGTCATGCATTGCAGATTCTCCTTTTGCAGGTTCCTCTCTACATCGCCAATTTAAAGCATAACTCTAGGGAAACAAAAAACAAGATCATCAGTATATAAATACTATGACCGTATGTGAACGACACAGCAGTAACATCACTGAATAATTTCCATTACTACTTCCATAACTGAATTCAGCCCAACAGTTAAGCTAACTATTTGAATTAAGCAGAAAGGTAACTTGATGCCAAGAAATATGTGGTGAACTGGAGAGTGGAAAAATACTTGCTTAAGCCACAGACTGACTATTCAACTGAGATGGATTATTGAAGGGGCCTACGCTGTAGATTTCCTTATGCTGGTACATCAGCTGAAAATACGTGGCTTCAGTTTAAGGCGAGATATTCTTAAATGCGTTTTAAGTTTCCCAAAGCTTAAATCAGCAGTCCGTTCATTTAGTTTGTGGGCAATGCACTAACTTTAGATCCTTTCTTTCCACAGACCAAAATTAATCAATCATCTGTCCCTATAAAGAATTTGGGCTTCTGAAAGAATTTTAAATCTATGCTAGGAAAGGCCTGAGGTATTAGGTCTAAAAGGAATTGTGGCAAAGTCTGACTTCTTAAAAACTACTGTCTCAACATGTTTTTCTTTTGAAGAGCAATAAAACTCCATATATGGAATAAGACTTGATGGCATACAATCCAATGAATCTGGTGCCCAGTGGGAAATTTCTGGTGCTCCTAGAGACCCTATGGAAGCAAACACAGCAGAGCAGCAGTACTATGCATCCACTTCTGCTTCTTCATAGTCTAAACAAAGGACAGTCCTCTTCAGTCTCTAGCTTACAAGACTATTCAGGAGAGGTGTTCAATAAATAACAGAATCCTAGCGTAACAAAAAAGGGAAGGAAAGGATTTAAGGAAGCTTTTTTTTTAAAAAAAGATTTTATTTATTTATTTATTTATTTATTTATTTATTTATTTATTTATTTATTTATTTATTTATTTATTTGAAACACACACAGAGAGAGAAAGGCAGAGACACAGGCAGAGGGAGAAGCAGGCTTCATGCAGAGAGCCTGATGCAGAACTCCATCCTGGGTCTCCAGGATCACGCCCTGGGCGGAAGGCAACCCTAAACCTCTGAGCCACCTGGGTTGCCCTAAGGAAGCTATTTTAAATGGAAAAGAAAAGGCAGGCTGCCTGGGTGGCTCAATGGTTGAGCATCTACCTTCAGCCGAGGCTGTGATCCTGCAGTCCTGGGATTGAGTCCTACATCCGGCTCCCTGCATGAAGCCTGCTTCTCCTTCTGCCTGTGTCTCTGCCTCTTTCTCTCTCTGTGTCTCTCATGAATAAACAAATATATATTTTTTTAAATCAAAAGGTTAACATTACTTTTTAAAATAAAATTATTTTTAAAAAGCGCATATAATTCATGACCTGCTTTTGGTATGAATAGTAAACATCATATTACCTTGTTATAAGCTCCTTAAAGATAGGAATTTTGGGACAGCCCAGGTGGCTCAGCAGTTTAGTGCCACCTTCAGCCCAGGGCCTGATCCTGGAGTCCCAGGATCGAGTTCCACGTCTGGCTCCCTGCATGGAGGCTGCTTCTCCCTCTTTCTGTGTCTCTGCCTCTCTCCCTTTCTCTGTGTATCTCCCATGAATAAATAAATACAATCTTTAAAAAAAAAAAGATAGGAATTTTGTTTGTTCAAAATAATGCTTACTGGGATGCCTGGGTGGCTCAGTGGTTGAGCATGTGCCTTTGGTTCAGGTTGTGATTCCAGGGTCCTGGGATAGAGGGAGAGCCTGCTTCTCCCTCTGCCTCTGTCTCTCATGAATAAATAAATAAATCTTTTAAAAAGAATAATGCTTACTAACTGGGGAGATGTGAGGAGTTACTCCTGCTTTCTTCTTTTTAAAAAATATTTGAGAGAGGGATCCCTGGGTGGCGCAGCGGTTTGGCGCCTGCCTTTGGCCCAGGGCGCGATCCTGGAGACCCGGGATCGAATCCCATGTCGGGCTCCCGGTGCATGGAGCCTGCTTCTCCCTCTGCCTATGTCTCTGCCTCTCTCTCTTTCTCTCTGTGACTATCATAAATAATAATAAAAAAATTAAAAAATATTTGAGAGAGAGAGAGAGAGAGGGCGGGCAAGCAGGGGGAATCAAATCGGGGGGGGGGGATTCAAGCAGACCATATTCATGCTGAGTATGGAGCCTAATGCAGGGCTCAATTCCATGACCCAGAGAGATCATGACCTGAGACAAAATAAGAGTTCACCACTCAACCAACTGAGCCACCCAGGCACCCCACTGCTGGTTTCTTCATTAGCCTTGAGTGAAAACTGGGGAGGACAAGAACAGTGATAAAGGCTCCTAGCCAAAGAGAACAGGGGAGACAGGGCCAGAGGCTGCATCCCCTTGATTATATAATATGTGGATGCAAAAAAGTTTACCTGGTTAAATGTGATATGCTGGTAAGGGATCACAGAAAGGCTGGGAACAATACAATGTAGCTAAACATTAAAGAGACTCAGATAATAGCTGAAATTATAGGAGCAGATGACCTAAATATTGGGTGTACAAAAAAGAGACGAATCAAGGTCTATCAGCTCCTGTTTCTCCATTGACCTGCTACTAAACTAGCTAGCACCAGTTTCTCCAGACAGGCAGAAAGGGATTCTGAAACAATTTTCCAACTAGATATGAAGTATACAAAGGATATGAGATTAACTTTTTTTAAAAAGAAATTATTTATTTACTTATAGAGAGAATAGGCAGAGGGATCCCTGGGTGGCGCAGCGGTTTAGCGCCTGCCTTTGGCCCAGGGCGCGATCCTGGAGACCCAGGATCAAATCCCACGTCGGACTCCCAGTGCATGGAGCCTGCTTCTCCCTCTGCCTGTGTCTCTGCCTCTCTCTCTCTCTGTGACTATCATAAATAAATAAAAATTAAAAAAAAAAAGATTAAAAAAAAAAAAAGAGAGAGAATAGGCAGAGAGGGACAGAGAGAGAGAGAGAAGCAGGCTCCTCACTGAGCAAGGAGCCCAATGCGGGGCCCAATCCCAGGACCCTGAGATCATGACCTGAGCCAGAGGCAGATGCTCAACCAACTGAGCCACCCAGGCACCCCAAGATTAACATTTTTTGAACATTATTATCTGCTAGGTACTTCATATATATATTTAAAAAAAACCTTTACATAATCTTCACAATCATTTGACTGAGAAAGAAACTGTGGATTAAAGTTATTTTCCTGACATCATACAGAACACTAGGCCTGCTTGGCTCCAAAGCCAATGTTACTTCTACGATATAATAGGATCATCAACACAGATTCACTTGGATATATTCTGCTCAACAGCACTTTCTTTTGCCTAGGAAGAGAGGCAGCCCGGCCTGTTCTCATCACCTTCCTGGATCATAATAGGCCACTCATTCTCTCCTCTTGCCTTGATTATAGCTCTCAGTCTGTGCCTACACTGGTTCATGAACAGCTCACTCCTGCTGAGGAGATGCTTCAGGGACAATGTCATGGAAAATGTATGCATGAACTGCTGGCAAGTTAAAAAACATGTAAGAAATGAAATTCTGGGCAGCCTGGGTGGCTCAGCAGTTTAGCGCTGCCTTCAGCCCAGGGTGTGATCCTGGAGACCTGGGATGGAGTCCCACGTCGGGTTCCCTGCGTGGAGCCTGCTTCTCCCCCTGCCTGTGTCTCTGCCTCTCTCTCTCTCTGTGTGTGTGTGTCTCTCATGAATAAAAAAATCTTAAAAAAAAAATGGAATTCTACCGGGGTGAAGACTTTAATTCTACCATTCTCACTAGTGGAAAGGATAAAGAAACAGTCCACAATAGTGGATATTTTTTTTTAATAGTGGATATTTTAAAAATAATTTAAATCTTCACGATTTGTTATTTTGTAGCTGTAGCTTTACCTCTCTAATTATAATTTGCCCAAATATTAAAATTCATCTTCCTTCTCAGAAAAAAATGCAGCAGATTGTGGCAATTCACTCTCCACTCAGAAAACAGGGAGGACAAGTAAACTTGACTGAGATGAAATATTCTAGGAAAACAAGTAGCAAAATTGATCAATCTCACAAGAATAATTAAGAGTGGGTTGGATAACCTAGGTGGCACAGTTGGTTAAGCATCTGATTCTTCCTTTGGTTTGGGATCAGGTCATGATCTCAGGGTGGTGAGATCAAGACTGGAGTGGGCTCTGTGCTCAGCACAAAGTTTGCTTGAATTTCTCTCTCCCTCTCCCTCTGCCCCTCCCCAACCTGAGCACGCACGCTCTAATAAATAAACCTATAAAAAGAGTTGATTGCTCACAGAAAAGGTTTTAACCAAAGGTAAGAAAAAAACTTCGAAACAATTTATACCAAATAAATTCCAAGTGCCTTAAAAACCTAAATGTGAAAAATAAAACTTAAACATGAAAAAAAAAAAGAAAATGTTTTAATCAAACTCAAGATTATTATCTTCCAACTAAGAAACCCAAAATAAATGTTTAAACTTTTTCCTGAAAATCTGAGAAGAGTTTCTCAGGGGAGTTTTTTGGGAGGTGGAAGAGGATGCATTGTGTTGTTGTTGACAACACAATCTAACAGGGTTAACATATCTTTCGGCTGAACTTTGTTCATAAACTGGTTAATACCCAATGATTTGCCAACAGTCCCCAATACCAACTTAAAAATACATTCCTTTCAGGACGTCTGGGTAGCTCAGCGGTTGAGCATCTGCCTTCGGCCCAGGGCATGATCCTGGAGTCCGGGGATCGAGTCCCACATCAGGTTCCCTGCATGGAGCCTGCTTCTCCCTCTGCCTATGTCTCTCTCTGTGTATGCGTCTCTCATGAATAAATAAAATCTTCTAAAAAATAAAAATAAAAATACATTCCTTTCATAATAATTTTAGATTTCTTCAAATGGATAAAATGAATACCTTATCAAGCAGTATTAAAGGATTTTATCTCCATGCCTCCTTAATCCTTTCTATTTTGCAACATCCTCCCACTATCCATTCAGCAGATCAACATGGCAAAAATAAGCCTGCATTTTAAGTACAGACCTGCATCTGAGGGAATCTTACAAGTTATAAGACTGCAACTTTTGGTTCAGTGCACTCCCCCCTCCCATTTATTAATGCGTGCCACTAATACCATTACAATGCTAATGCCATACAAGATACTGAAAAGGAGGAATCAAAATCCTTTAAGTAATCATATAAGACTTCATTATTCCAAGTGGCAACTTCTAGGCCAGGATGCTTTTTTCCTTTGGCTTTCCTGAATATTCTGTGCCAAAACCAGACCTGTGGTGGCCCTGAAAGTGTGATGGGGAGTCATTATAATAAAACAGAGAAGATTCCATTTATCTGATATTTTAGTGAGACATCACTGAAGAGGGAACAGATATAAATGAATAGGTCAGCAGTGTTTAGTAAAGTGATAAAAGTTACACAGCAGTCTTCTGCCATTACCCTACAAAATGAAATAATGAGGATCTTTAGGGTAGAAGAGCCGTCAGTCAGGTGAGGACAAAGTAATAGCAAAGAAACATAGTCAATACAAAAAAAGAATTTTAAGATGGATCATGAGGCAACTCGGTGGTTCAGTCGGTTAAGCATGGGACTCCTGATTTCAGCTCAGGTCATGATCTTGGGGTCATGAGACAGAGACTCAGGTCAGGCTCCTTGCTCAGTGGGGAGTCAGCTTCCCCTCTCTATCTCCCTCTGCCCTGACCCCAGCTCGTGCTCTCTCTCTAAAATAAATAAATAAATATTTTTTAAAAAAAAGATGGATTATAGGTTTAAACTTGAAATACCACCATAAAACTTGTAGAAAAAAATACAGAAGTAGGCAAAGAGGGGAACCTGGGAAGCTCAGTGGTTGAGCAGGTCTGCCTTTGGCTCAGGTTGTGATCCTGGGGTCCTGGGATCGAGCCCTGCATTGGGCTCCCCACAGGGAGCCTGCTTCTCCCTCTGCCTATATATCTCTGCCTCTTTCTGTGTGTCTCTCATGAATAAATAAATAAAATCTTAAAAAAAAAAGTAGGCAAAGATTTCTTGGACTGGACACACAACACTAACCATGAAGGAAAAAATTACAGTTCAGCTAAATCCACCATTAAGGAAATGAGTAGATGAGCTGCAGATTAGAAAAAATATTCACTACACATCTGACAACAAACTTGTATCCAGAACATACAGGGTTGTTCAACAATAAAAAGATAAGCAACCCAGTAAAAAGAATAGGTAAACTTAAATACTTTTTAAAATCTATGAATGGTCAATAAACACATGGAAAGGTACCTTTTCTTTATTCACAAGGAAAATGGAAATTTAAAACAACAAAATACCATTTCACGGGATCCCTGGGTGGCTCAGTGGTTTAGTGCCTGCCTTCGGCCCAGGGCATGATCCTGGAGCCCTGGGATCGAGTCCCATGTTGGGCTCCCTGCATGGAGCCTGCTTCTCTGCCTGTGTCTCTGCCTCTCTCCCTCTGTGTCTTTCATGAATAAATAAATAAAATCTTTAAAAAAAAATACCACTTCACATCTACTACAAAGGCTAAAATAATAAGTAACACTTAACATCAGCAAGGACAAGAAGACTCATACATCGTGTCAGATGGTACATTTACTCTATAGGAGATTATTAGTTTCTTATAAAGTTGAACATGCATCTACCTATGAGTCAGCAATTCTATATTTAAGTACATATCCGAGAGAAATGAAAACACATATATTTACATTCACTCACACACACACAAAAATTGAACAAGAATTTTCATAGTAGTCATCCAGAAATCAAAATCCAAATTATTAAAAGAAAATTATGGGGGTGCCTGGTTGGCTTAAGGAACAATGATCTTGATCTTGGAGTCAAGAGTTTTGAGCCCCATATTGGGTGTAGACATTATGTAAATAAATAAGAAACTTAAAAAAATTATGGAATACTTATACAATGAAATATTAATCGACATTAGAAAAATAATGAACTCGGAGTACCTGGGTGGCTCAGTCAGTTAAGTGCTTGCCTTCAGCTCAGTTCATAATCCCAGGGTCCTGGGACTGAGCCCCACATCCAGCTCCCTGCTCAGTGGGGAGCTTGCTTCTCCCTCTCTCTGCCCCCCCCCAAACTTGTGCTATTTCAAATAAATAAAACCTTTAAATAAATAAGTAAAGGCTCAAGGTTAAGTTAAAAAAAATAAAATAAACAGTGAACTCTGGGGCACCTGGCTGGCTCTGGCTCAGTCAGTAGAGCACATGACTCTTAATCTTCTTGGTGTGATAAGTTGGAGTCCCACATTGGGCTTAGAGTTTACTGGAAAAAAAAAAAAAAGAACTGATACAGGTAAAAACTATGAATCTCAAAAGCATTATGATAAGTGAATGAAGCCTTGTGCAAAACAGTACCTATTATGTGGCTCTATTCCTATATAAATTTCAAGAACAAAACTGATTTATGGTGAAAGAAATCAGAAAGTATTGCCTGGAGGTGGGAATGGGAAGAGAAATTGACTGGAAAGGACAATGAGGGAACCTTCTAGGAGTGATGGAAATGTTCAATAGCTTATATAGTGGCTACATGGGTATATACAATTGTCACAACTCATTGAACACCTAAGAACATATTATTGTATGTTAATTATACTTTAATTTTCAAAAACGTTAAAGAGTCAGTTAATCCAAGTGACAAGTAATTCAGCACAAAGAAAAACTGGACAGCTTTTTATTTCATCTGAATTTGAAAACCTGTGAAATATTTAAAATACACTAAAAAATAAAGAGTACAACATAATGAACATTCATATAACTCAACTTTATCAATCTTCACATTCTGTCATATTTATTCAGCTTTACTTCCTAACAAAAAGCCCCCATGAACCTCTCTTTCACTCCATTCATCCTCCTGGTGCCCTAGTAGTAATTGTACCCTAAATTGGTGTATAACAAATTCATTATTTTTCTTGTACATCAATTCCAAGGACCTAAAAAATAAACTGCATTGCAATAGCATTTTTAGGCCACGTGTATTGTATTTATTTACTTATTTTTAAAGATTTTTTTAAAAAAGATTTTATTTATCTATTCATAAGAGACAGAGAGAGATGCAGAGACTTAAGCAGAGGGAGAAGCAGGCTCCCTCCGAGGGAGCCTGATGTGAGACTCAATCCCTGGACCTGGGGATCATGACCTGAGCCAAAAGCAGATGCTCAACCACTGAGCCACCCAGGTGCCCTTATTTTTAGCGATCTATTTGAGAGAGGAGGTGACACAAGTGCATGCATGAGAGTGGGGGAGGGGAAGAGGGAGAGAATCTTCAAGCCAACTCCCTGCTTAGCGTGGAGTGGTCTGTGGGGCTTGATCCGAAGATCCATGAAATCATGACCTGAGCTGAAACCAAGGGTCAGTTGTTTAACTGGCTGAGCCACCCAGGGGCCCCTAGGTGTTTTAAATTTTTTTTTTTTAATTTATCTACGATAGTCACACACACACAGAGAGAGAGAGAGGCAGAGAGAGAAGCAGGCTCCATGCACCGGGAGCCCGACATGGGACTTGATCCGGGTCTCCAGGATCGCGCCCTGGGCCAAAGGCAGGCACTAAACCGCTGCGCCACCCAGGGATCCTCGCTAGGTGTTTTAAATAACCTTTTTAGGGGATCCCTAGGTGGCTCAGTGGTTTAGCCCCTGCCTTTGGCCCAGGGCGCGATCCTGGATCCCGGGATCGAGTCCCACGTCGCGCTCCTGGCATGGAGCCTGCTTCTCCCTCTTCCTGTGCCCCTGCCCCCCCCATCATAAATAAATAAATCTTTAAATTAAAAAAAAATAACCTTTTTATACTTGAGATTTGATGCTCTGTATATTTCATCCTTCTTTCATTTAGCAAACATAAATTATACCACTGATGTGACTGCTGTTTTGCTAGGTGCCAAGAACACAGTCTACAGAAGCAGAATGCCTAGCATAAAAATAATTTCATACCAGTGTGTTAAAGCTAACAGAGAATACATTAAACTTTTTGCAAAAGAAGTTGATTCCTGGGACTTCTGGGTGGCTCAGCGGTTAAGCGCCTGCCTTTGGCTCAGGGCATGATCTTAGAGTCCCAGGATCGAGTCCTGCATCAGGCTCCCGGCATGGAGCCTGCTTCTCCCTCTGCCTATGTCTCTACCTCTCTGTCTCTCTGTGTCTTTCATGAATAAATAAATAACATTAAAAAAAAAAAGAAGAAGTTGATTCCTTATCTTGTCAAAATATTCCAAACATCTAAATCATTGAGTAAATTTCCTTGACAACAATGGCCAACGCAAATACAATATTTACGCAAATAATTTCCCCTTCTCCTAATTTTTCAGACTAAAAAGGGTAAAGAGAAAGGATTCACTTGGCATCTAAGTCCTAGAATTTGGCCTTTCTTTGCAATATTCATTAAGAGAGTCTTGCCTCATTCACTAAAGAACAATGACAAAACCTCAAGTTACACAATAACCAGTGGCAAAATTAACTGCAATCTAGATCACTCAATATTCCTTCTTCTTCCCTAAGTGATTCTTTTCTCTTAAAAAAGACAGCTTTATAAATGCTGTCTGTGTTGGTCTAAAGAAGTTTAGTTACTAGTTATAATGAAAGATGGAAGAGCAAAAACTGATTTATGTGCAAATCTACAACATACAATCTCTTATCTGGCACTTCTATGTATCTCCATCACAACAATAAAGTTCACAATAAGATATTACAAATCCTGAGGTTCCATCTGAATGATCAAAACGAGATTAAATTACATTTAGAATATTTTCAGTATTAAAAATATTTTGATTATATTTCACTTTTCTGACAATCCATGTATTTGTAATATAGTCAGTTTAACTACAACTCTTCATTTTCTTTTCTTTTTTTTAAGATTTTATTTATTTATTCATGAGAGAGACACACACAGAGAGAGAGAGAGAGAGAGAGAGAGGCAGAGACACAGGCAGAGGGAGAAGCAGGCTCCATGCAGGGAGCCTGATGTGGGACTCGATCCAGGGTCTCCAGGATCAGGCCCTGGGCAGAAGGCGGCACTAAACCACCGAGCCCCACCAGGGCTGCCCTTCATTTTCTATCTTACATTTAGAGTGATAAAATATGAGAACTAGAAGGCATCCTATTTTTAATAGATAGAAATGTAAGTCTTGTAATGCTGAAATTATTTTTTCCAAGGTCACACAGAGAGCTAATGGCCATCAGAAAGGTTTTGCTTTATTGTTCTCTCAAGTATCTTGTCTTCTAATGCTTAGGTTTGGAGCCAAAGCATTTTTGGTACCAGAAAACTCAGGGAGTTTCTGTAAATACCACATTCCAAGGATTGGATATGTTTTAAGGATCCCAAAGAGTTCTTTTGAGACCCAAGCACAAAAGAAATAGAAGAGAATATGAAAAAGAAAAAGAAAAAAAAAATGGGAGGAAACTGGTTGGTGGTAGAGGAGTAAGAGCAGACCAGATCTTTCTCTCAACCACAAACTCCCTAGAGAGAATCAGAGGAAAAACATGCAAGGAGAACATTTTTCTTGTCAAAATGTATATATGAAAATATATGTACAAATATATTTACAAATCTGCCAGACCTGGCTGCTAAAAACTAGCTTAGCAGCTTTTAAAATTCTTTTATTTATTTATTTTCCAGTACCAATGCCATAAAGTAATCTTGTGAATACTGTCATTACTCTGTATCTTGAAATGAAATTAAGAAGTACAAAAATTGGGGGATCCCTAGGTGGCGCAGCGGTTTGGCGCCTGCCTTTGGCCCAGGGCGCGATCCTGGAGACCCGGGATCGAATCCCACGTCGGGCTCCTGGTGCATGGAGCCTGCTTCTCCCTCTGCCTGTGTCTCTGCCTCTCTCTCTCTGTGTGACTATCATAAATAAATAAAAATTAAAAAAAAAAAGAAGTACAAAAATCAACTCTATTACACTGTAAGTGGACAAAGCAGATCAATATAAAAACATCTGTGGTGAGTCATGATTCTCAGAAATTCATTTTAGCCCTTTTTTGTTATCTTTCTGCAAACTTTCTATCTGCCCAGAGCCAGCTTAAATTTTTCAATTGCTTTTACTTTATGTTCATTGAAAAACAAATTCAGTTTTATCCTAGGATGTAACTAATCTTTGAAGTGTGGCATTTGGTTGGCTCAGTCGGTGGAATATGTGATTCTTGATCTTGGGGTCGTGAGTTTGAGCCCCACATTTGGCACAGAGCTTACTTTAAATTTAAAAAAATCTTTGAAAGTACTAATGCCAAGTTTTTATCCTTAGTACTCTAAAATGTAGTATAGATTACTAGTGATCTTTTTAAATGTAGACAGCCCTTATCTCAATGAAAACAGCTAACAATTTAAATACCTTTCCTGGCCAACAATTACAGCAGAATAAGGAGGTAAACTCAAGATACTTAGTGTTCAGCGAAACCTTGTGTTTCATTTGAGCAAACATTTATTTGTAAAGGTGGATACAGTTTGGAGAATGCTACTTTGCTAAAATTGATGTTTTTCAAAAGTAAAATAACATAGTAATATACTAAAAATGGAAGATCTACCAGAAAAAGTTTGGCTGAAATTACAAAAGAAAACTGACTTTTGCATTACAAAGCACTTAGCAGGCAATGAATACAATTGTTACAGGAATACCTAAGGTATCAGTTTGTTTTTGCTAATAACACATGAAAATTATTAAAAAGTCAGGGCTTCAGAATCCTGAAAATCAGCTATTTCATCAAGTGTGTTTGCTGGATTGAGCATCACTTGCTCGTTCTTGCCTTTGGACATGCCGTTTTTCAGTCGATTTTTCAGTACCTTCAGTGGTACTGAAAGACGGTCACTCCGTCTTTCACCTGACCCAAAACATATTCTTAACATCAGTTGCATCCTTATCCCAAGTTCTTTCTTTTTTAAGATTTTATTTATTTATTCATGAGAGACAGAAAGGCAGAGACACAAGCAGAGGGAGAAGCAAGTTCCCTGTGGGGAGCCTGATGCGGGACTGGATCCCAGGACCCAGGATCATGCCCTGAGCCAAAGGTGGACACTCAACCACTGAGCCATCCAGGTGCCCCTGGCTTTTTTTTTTTTTTTTTTTTTAAGATTTAATTTATTTATTTGAGAGAGAAAAAGAGAGTGACAGGGAAAAGCAGACTCCCCACTGAGCAGGGAGCCCAATGTGAGACTCCATCCTGGAACACCCAGATCACACCCTGAGCCAAAGACAGGTGCTCAACCACTGAGCCACCCAGGTGTCCCCTTATTCAAGTTCTTTCAGCATTTGTCTACCGCTTGTAATGTATGAAATAATGTAGCTTAGGGGCGCCTGGGTGGCTCAGTTAAGCGTCTGCCTTAAGGTCGGGTCTTGATCCTAGGGTCCTGGGATTGAGCCTTGCACTGGGCTCCTTGCTCCATGGGGAACCTGCTTCTCCCTCTCCCTCTGCCTGATGCTCCCCTCTTGTACTGTCTCTCTGTCAAATGAATTAAAAAAAAAAAAAAAAGTAGGGCCTGAGAGGCTCATATTTTCTCTCCATCTATCCCGGAGTGCCTAGCAGGGCACATTCATATGAGCTGATTACTCTCATACAGCTATTTGTGCCAGCATGAAAAATCCTAGACACAGATGAGGAAACATTAACAAAAACCTCAGACAGATGCAACAACAGAATTCAGAGCACAGTTTCCCATACATTAAGCCAATCATAACAATAAATCCTGATGGTCTTTAGATTTGCTAGCTTCTTAACCTAAATATCCATCAAAGAAGCAGTCTATCATAATGATAAATAACCAAGAGGCGTGGAGTCTGATAAATCTGAGTAATTACCTCGCCTCTATCACCCAAGTACTGTGACCATGGACAAATTATTTAATCTCTCCAGGTCTCAATTTCTTCACATTGATTATGTCTGCCTCACAGGGATGTTTAAAGAATAAATTGTGATAATGCAAGTAAAGAACTTAGCAGAGTAAGCTCTCAATAACATCATTATTATTTCAAGATTTTTTTATTTTTTATTTTGATTTTTTTTAATTTACAATTTACCTATAAAATATTTTTGGGCACCTGGCTGGCTCAGTCAGTAGAGCATGTGACTTGATCTCAGAGATCATGAGTTCGAGCTCTACATTGGGCATACAGGTTTTTTTTTTTTTTTTTTTCATTTTTTAAGTAAACTCTATAGCTTCAACGTCTGCATTGTAACAATGGAGGCAAGTCTGCCTAGAAACCACCCTGTTCATTTCACAGTTAGATGAGGTTGCCAATTTTGATACACAGTTTGATGGGCTCATGACCCAGGCCTAGATCACAGTCTCTATCATCTTGGAAATAGTGATGGTTTGAAGAGGTAGACAAAGCAGAGCTAATCAGAGTCCTTCCAAGAAATTGTTACATGGGTGCTAGAAGAAAAATGTTTCTTTTTTTAACTGGAGTTATTAAGTTATGGCAATATATTCCTAGAACTGCCAATGCCATTTTAGCTGACTATACAGAATTAGACTCTCCACAGCAGATGTTGCAGCCAAGATAATTTGAGCCTTTGGATCTCTCTGGACCCAAACCTAGATCCACCCCCAGTCTTAAGAACTATATGAGGCAATACATTCCACTTCTGCTTAGTTTGGTTTGGGTTTCTGCAACCAAAATAATTCTTACTAAAAAAATTGTACAGGGGCGCCTGGGTGGCTCAGTTGGTTAAGCATCTGATTTCAGCTCTGGTCAAGATCCCAGCATTGTGAACCCCAAGTCAGGCTCCCTGCTCAGTGGAGAACCAGCTTCTCCCTTTCCCTTTGCCCCTCCCCTCTGCTCGTTATATGTGCATGCTCTCAAATAAGTAAAATTTTTTTAAAAATTGAAAAAATCGTACATGACTATTTTGATAGACAAAGATTTTTCTCTATCCCAATCTATCTCTAACTTCAAGGCCTGCCCCGAAGTTCTGTATATTTTTGTTGTTCTAGTTATAAAATAATCATAAAGCATATTTTTGAAGTTGCTTAAAATTCATACAAAAGTAATGTTCAGGGCAGCCCCAGTGGCACAGCAGTTTAGCGCTGCCTGCAACCCCGGGGTGTGATCCTGGAGACCAAGGATCGAGTCCCACGTCCGGCTCCCGGCATAGAGCCTGCTTCTCCCTCTGCCTGTGTCTCTGCCTCTCTCTCTCTCTGAATAAATAAATAAATAAAATATATTTTTTTAAAAAAAGTAATGTTCAAACTGCCATTCAAATAAATGCCGGGAATAATTTATTATTCACTTTGGAGTGTCAAGAGTTTTTGAAAAGTTCCAACTAGCTCACCTGTACCCAAGTCTATTCTTCCTACTTCCCTTTTATACCTGTCTATAAAGTTTCTAAATCTCTTAACTAATACAGTAATTTCTCATTTAATCTTTAATACCATCTTCTGATGTTTCTAGAATGTCATAGTGGATGTCTGTTGTTTATGTCTGCCTAGAATTCATTCTTCCTTCTTTTGGTAATACCACCTTTATTGTCCTTTGAGAAATCCCCACTTCCCATTTGGAACCCCTGCCCTATTCCCTGGCTCCAAGGGGAGTTCTGATCTGGGCCTGGCCAACCAAAACATCCCATACTCCTTGCCACATGATTGGAACATGGATGAGTGAGATCTAGTACTTCTTGCAGAATGATTGGGAAAGAGATATTACAAAGACATTAGTTTTCTTCAAATTAATTTATGAATTTAATACAACTTTAACCAAAATCCCAAAGAATTTTTTAAATTATTAAATCATTCCAAAATTTATCTGTAGAACTATATTCTTTTACTTATGTCACCCTGCAATTGTTATTTTTCAAATTTTTCTTGACTGGTATAGCCCATTTGAATCATCAGATATTAAATGTTAAAGGTAGGGATGCCTGTGTGGCTCAGCAGTTGAGCATCTGCCTTTGGCTCAGGTCATGATCCCTGGGATGATGTTGTGCATCAGGCTCCCTGCAGGGAGCCTACTTCTCCCTCTGCCTATGTCTCTGCCTCTCATGAATAAATAAATACAATCTTTAAAAAAAAAAAAGTTAAAGGTACAGCACACAGTTCAGTATGTTACAAAACACTCAAATGGAAGGAATATAATAGAAAACCCAGAATCAGAGTGCAAATAGAAAAAGTAACTATATAAAAAAGGTGCATTTCAAATCAATGAGGAAAAGACAGGTCATTCTTATGGTGGCAGATACGTAGCATGTGTACCTCACCGGTGCAGGCACACTCATTGCAGACATCACTAATCAAGTAGAGCATGCTTTCCTTTTAGATCCAGATATGGCTTTGGAATCTTTCCCTACATGGCACTTCAGGCAGCCCCCATCAAACTATCAAGACAACACATGCAACAGCATTATTTGACAAAGAATGCTAAGACCGTTAACTATTTGGAAAAATAAAGTTAAATCTCTACTGCAGACGATATGTCAAAATAAATTCTACATAGATTAAGAGTTAAATATTTTAAAAATGAGGCCATAAAAAGACTAAAACAAAGCTTTTGCAAAAGATATTCTCAGAGAGAAACAGAAGCTCTGAGATGGGACGTCGTGAGAGGGAGTGAGGCAACAGTGGTCCTCAGCACGACCTTGGTTCCTCACATCACTGAAGCCTGGCTCCTTAGCTTTTCTTGGAATCCTGAGACTTGTCTGTATCTTTACAATACTGCCACCATTTTATCTGAACTAGCTTAAATTGGCTTCTGTGCTTTAAAACTAAAAGCACATAAATAAGGCACATATACTTTCATTTTTTTTAACACACTTTCTTTCTTTTTTTTTTTAAGATTTTATTTATTTTTGAGAGATAGAGAGAGAGAGAGGCAGAGACACAGGCAGAGGGAGAAGCAGGCTCCTTCCAGGGAGCCTGATGCAGAACTCGATCCCAGGATCATGCACTGAGGCAGATGCTCAACCACTGAGCCACCCAGGCGTCTCAATATACTTTCATTTTTTAAGAAGAAGATTTTGTTGGGCACCTGGGTGTCTCAGTCAGTTAAATATCTGCCTTCAGCTCAGGTCATGATCTCAGGGTCCTAGAATCGAGGCCCCTCTTCTCTGCTCAGCAGGGATCCTACTTCTCCCTCTGCTCTTCCCCTGCCCACTTGTGCTCTCTCTCAAATAAGTAAATAAAATCTTTAAAATATTTTTTTTTGTTGATCAACTCACTTTACTAATAAGTCTATGATTTTTCTGAGTCTCTTTCAAAATCCAAGCTTCCCACTTCCCTAGTATGAAGTGTAACATGTTATATACGTAACAGATTATTCTTAACTGTTATATGTCAGAGAATTCTAGTAATGTCTTAGGAGCCAAGTCACAGAAACAAACCAAGTTTGATTTCTATAACTCTTTTATTTTTTCCAAAAGGAAAATCTTTTTTTTTTTTTAAGATTTTATTTATTTGTGCATGAGAGAGCACAAGCAGGGGGAGCAGCAGGGATTGACCCTGGGATCATAACATGAGCCTAAGGCAGACGCTTCACCGACTGAGCCACCAGGCACCCCTCCAAAAGGCAAAATCTACTAAACGCCATAATCACTGGCACTTTGTTCATATACAAAACTATTTCATGAGTTGTTTTTTTTTAAGATTTTTATTATTAATTCATGAGAGACATACAGAGAGAGGCAGAGACATAGGCAGAGACACAGAGCCGGATCCAGGACTCAATCCCAGGACTCTAGGATCAGGACCTGAGCCGAAGGCAGACTCTCAATCACTGAGCCACCCAGGCATCCCTTGATTGTGTTTTTTAAACTTAAATCAAACACAAATTGTCTGCAAGAATCAATGTATTTTCCTTGCAATTGCACTCATATAAAGTAACTAAATAAAAATAAAAATAACCAAATCAACTGTATTTCTCCAGACACAAAACATTAAACACACTAGAACATGGAGTCATTTCTCCAAAGCCAAAGCTCCTTTCTGAAATCCAGGGAAAAACCTTTTAAAGGAAGAAAATGCTCTTATGCTATGTGACTAGATGTAATGTTTATAAACTAAAATTTTGGGATGTCTGGATGGCTCAGTGGTTGAGCGTCTGCCTTATGCTCAGAGCGTGATCCCGGAGTCCCGGGATCGAGTCCCACATCGGGCTTCCTACATGGAGCCTGCTTCTCCTCTCCCTCTGCCTATGTCTCTGCCTCTCTCTCTGTGTGTGTCTCTCATGAATAAATAAATAAAATCTTTATAAATAAATAAATAAACAAACAAACAAAAATTTTTCTTCTCAGTCCCCAGAGCTAGCAGAGTTGTATCACCCAAGTTCTTTATAACAAAGCTGAATAGTATAAGCTTAATTTCCTCCCAAGTATTGCACATTTTCCCACTGGTAACAACTATTCTCCTATTATCCCTGGATAGAAAACATTGGATGTAATAAATTACATCCAATCTGCCCCCAAGGCTTGTCATTTCCTCTTTTAAAACAGTGGCTCTTAGTTTTCCATTTTTCCACCCAATGTCTCTGAGGGATCACATGCCTGTGCCCGCAACAGAGGCTCACTGCCAGAGGTTCTTTTTTTTTTTTTAATTTTATTTATTCATGATAGACATAGAGAGAGAGAGAGAGGCAGAGACACAGGCAGAGGGAGAAGCAGGCTCCATGCAGGGAGCCCGATGTGGGACTCAATCCTGGGTCTCTAGGATCAGGCCCTGGGCTGAAGGTGGTGCTAAACCACTGAGCCACCAGGGCTGCCCACTGCCAGAGGTTCTTTACAAGTGTTGAATCTTCGGGTGCTCAAGCAGTCAGAAGGAGGCTATCAAGGTTGAAAAAAGTCCTCAGTGGATTCTGCTGACCCCTGGCAAAAATCACCTGCTTTACTATGGTTTTTGAATGGCGTCTTCTGTTCTACTCCCAGTGCTACCACCAACGCCACCTTCAATGGTTATCACCTCTGTATGGGCTGCTTTCATTACAACAGCTGTAGTTTTTCCTACCTTTGGTCTTTCCTCTTCACATTGTATCCAGTGCATCCACTGCTGCCAATCCAAAATTCTGTTCCCATCATGTCACTTCCTGGCTCAAAAACAGATTGCATCAGTTCCCCACCCCTTCTATCTCTTCAACCTCTTCCCTTGTCTGTTGGCCTTTTCTCCTTGCTTTACAAATATGCCCCAATTCTTGCTCCCGTAAGACAAAATAAAAAACAGCCAACTACAAAAGTAAAACCTTCCCTTGACACTTCATTTAACTGTAGTTACCATCATTGCTTCTTCTTTTTCTGAGAAACTTTTAGAGACTTTTTTTTTCTTTTAAATTCATGACAGACACAGAGAGGCAGAGACATAGGCAGAAGAAGAAGCAGGCTCCCTACAAGGAGCCTGATGCAGGACTCAATTCCAGGACCCCCGGATCACAACCTGAGCCAAAGGTGGACACTCAACCACTGAGCCATCCAGCCATCCTAAGAAACTTTTAAAAAGCATGGTCTACTCACTGCCTCTTGATCCCATCACTCTGCTAAAATTGCTCTTATGAGAACTCTAATGATCTGGTTCTCTATCGAGTTCACTGGACTTTTTAGTTCTTGACTTTCTTGGCTTCTGTAGTATCTGAAGATGCTGATTACATTCTCCTTTTTAGAATTCTTGCCTTGCTGACTTCCACTGCAACATTTTTTCTAGGCTCTCTCCCTACCTCTTGGACCATTTCTTTCCATATTCCTCTTCCTGCACTCCTGTTTCAAATGTATGGGCTCGGGACACCTGGGTGGCTCAGCGGTTGAGCGTCCGCCTTTGGCTCAGGGTGTGATCCCTGAGTCCTGGGATCGAGTCCCGCATCGGACTTCCTGTATGGATCCTGCTTCTCTCTCCTGCCTGTGTCTCTGCTTCTCTCTCTGTGTCTCTCATGAATAAATAAAATCTTTAAAAAAAAATGTATGGGTTCTGCAGGATTCCATCCTGGTTCTACTACTCTTTTTAATCTGCACTCTCCCATGATGATTACATCTACACTCGTGGCATCAATGACCACCTCTACCCTGATGGCTCATAAATCTTCGTTCTCACATTTCTCTTGATTATGGACCACACTTCAGACCAGCTATTGGACCTTTGCACCAGGATGTCACACAGGTAATTCTTATTCAACATGCCCCAAACCAAACTTCTTATCCTCACCCAAAACACAGTACTTCCCCTGTTACTCTTGGCTTCATAGTTATCTGGTTTCCCAGGCCAGAAATCTAGAAGTTATCCTCTACTTTTCTCTTTCCCTCAACCCCCAAACTGATCATTTAGACCTGATGTTTCTATCTTCTTAATATTTCTTAGCTTCACATAGTCCCATCCAGTCTATCTTTATGGTGTTGCAACAGTGTCCTAACTGCTTGCCCTTACGTCATGTCTTGAACTCCTACAATCCATATGCCCTTCTGAACTTCCTAAGACATCACTCCCTCTTTTAAAACACTCATTTAAAGCACTTAAATTAGCCTGGGTGGCTCCCAAGACTAAAACTTTTGACAGCACACACCCATCAGGCAAAATGTGAATCCTACAGTCTCAATCTGTGAATATTCATTAATGCATATATATTATTAAATATCCAAAAAATATAGGGATCAAGAGAATGGCATAAAGATTAAATTAACACAATAACATATTCCTCATGAAATCATACTATTCTTACCTACTATATGGCTCAAACTACAATATACTCTTAGGGCCAAATTCATTAATAATAATAATGTGCTAATCCACATTTCTTTTTTTTTTCTAATCCACATTTCAAATAGTGTTCTTGGTAATTTCATTTTTTAGGCTGACTTTTTGACAGAGAAGATTACCTTAAAATGTGACAAACTGCTCCTACTAGAAGAAATGTCAGCTTTACCTTTTTGTTATTATTTGTAATAATTACCTTCAATTCATGGTTTCTTTGTGCAAATCTTTAAGCCAACTTGTTTATTTTGTGAAGACTAATTTAGTTAAAATCACACAATATAATGTATATCCACTCAACCAGGCTCAAGTAAACTACAGTAAGTCGTAATATGATAATAGCAGTAAGACTGAAAGAACCAGTGTCACCCATATATTAACTATTAATAAAGCTCAAGTTCTTTTTTCAGGTTGAAAAGTAAAAAGAAAAAAGAAAAGTAAAAATAGACCCCACTTAAAGATGACTGCTTGCACTGCCTACAAGGCCCTTGATGATCTCTGGCCTCTGCCCACCTTCCCAGCATACTTTTGGGTACACATTTCCTATAACTTACCATGATTAACTTCTCTCAACACACCAACTACTTGTCACTTTCTTACCTTGATGTACTGTCTCCTTTGCACTTTGCACTTTGTCTCTGTTTCAAGTGCACCATGTTCTCACCTCTTTTAAAATATTTATCACAACTTATTATAACTGCTTCCTTACTAGCCTAAAGGGCAAGGATTACTCCCAATTTTTAATTCCCAGCATCTACTACAACACCTTGTTTGCAATAGGTACTTAATAAATGTTGACTGACAAAATGAAAAAGGTCCAAATTCCTCTGGCTGGCTTTCAAGGCCTTGCATAATCTGGCTCTAATTTATCTACCCAACCTTATTTTCTTCCAAGTCCATTCCTATTCTCCTCACTTCCTATCATATGTCATGCTCATTTTGGCTTTAGTACAGGTTACCCCCTCAACTTGGAAGGTCTTCCATCTACTGAGAAGCAACCTGTCCCTCAAGCCTCAGATCTAATAATCCTTTTCCCATGATGTCACACTCTACTCTTTCCCGCCACAACTGATCATTCCCTTCGCAGAACTCTTGAAGAGAGTACTACACATTTGATCACTTACTCTCCAGGTGGTAGTTTTCTCTCCCCAATTTTAGTTTAAGTTCTTTGAGGCCAAAGACTCAACTTCAACTTATCTTGCACGCTGATCTTTCACAACTCAATGCAACATGATGATACACAGGAGAGGCTGAGACCTGAGTAACTGATTGTAGGTAGCATAGTATAAGAGAGAAAGCAATGATCTGGGTTTTAGTCCAAATTCCACCACTAATTAGCTAGTTGACCTCAAACATGCCACTTAACCCTCTCTGGTCATTAATTCCTCATTTGGAAGATAAGACTTTACAACTTTAAAAATTCCAGGTAAGGCTTTTCCTTATGCCCAAAGAACATTAACATTTTTCCTCTAAAAATCAAGAGAAATTCTAAGACCTTTAGTAACTCACCTAACTTTAATGAGCTATAGTGTAATCGTTTGTAAAACAAAGATAAACAGCCCATCATCTCCAAGGACTGTGGAAAGGTCAAACGAGAATATACAGATAAAAATGCAGAGATAATTTTAAAATGCTGAAAAAAAAGTAATGCTATTTAGTGGAAAATGCAAGTAAGCGGCATTATACGCTGTCAGTTAGTTAGGATAGAATGTAAATCTAGCCAGGAACAACGGCGGAACACTTCCACAGCCACAGGATGCACTTCATTCCTTATGTACAAAAGACACACATTTGATCACCAAATAAAGTTACCTTTATCCCGGAAGAATTACACAGCAGGTAAGATATTGAAGTTACTGAGTTATCAGTTAAGATCTAAAGTAAAACCTGGTATTGGTTTTTAAAAATGTTCTTAGAATTTTCATAACCACTCTATATTAGAATCAATAAGCTTCTCATATTTTGATAATAATTTGGAGAACATATTTTAGCATGAGGAGACTCTGAGAAATAATCTAGTTACAAAGACAAAATTAGCTTCTCATATAAACACGTCTTATCATTCAAGTGAAACATGACGAGGCTAGTTAAACAAAAAGAAAGGAACAGAGAAACACAAACTTCCTGATAATTTAGATGTTCTTCAAAAGATAAATTAATGAATATACATGCAAAGTCTCAAAGAAAATGTAAAATGTTTTCCTTGTCCAAAAAACAAGGAAGAAAGTGGCAATGTAGGAATTCAGACTAGCTTCTTTAAATTAGCAGCCTAATAATGTCAAAAATATGTTACATGTCCCCTAACATGCACAAAAGAACCATATTATATATAACACTCAAAATCTCAAGCCACTCTGGATACAAAAATCATTTTCTATTTTCAAGTTAAAATTTCATGCCAATCCACTTCTCTATACACTTAACCAACTTCTTTTCAGGAGATTTGATAACAAAATTTCTGGAACTATATTTAGGCAATAAAATACAATTTTCATGTAATATTCCAATAAGAACTGCTTTAAAAAAAATCTTTTCTCAAATATCAAACCTTAAGCTGGATACTTTATACTGTTTTCCCTAATCTCTTCCGGAACATTTTTTGATGTACAGCCTAATTTGTGTTCATTTAGTTAATTTCACAGCCCTAAAAATATAAATTCTAGAAGCTTTCTAATTAGACTCTATTTTTAGCACTCATTATTCAGTAAATTTAATACACAATACTTGATAGGTGAGTAATCATCCCTTTATGCTTACAATCTGAGTATCTCTACATAGCATATCTTAATATCAATGCTAACAGGCACTAGCCAAAACTATAAACACATAGTGAATACCAAGTTTTAAGGTCTGAGTGGTAAAACCACTTCTCAGCCTTCTGACTAAAATCAAGGGTAAGGTTCTGAGTGGTAAATGTGAAGAGGAAAAATGAGAGGGATGGGAAACTAAACGCAAATATAAAAGTTGGCCTATACAAGAGATTACAGAAAAACATGAGAACGGGATTAGAAAAAGGTGTTTGCAACCAGGAAATGCAAATTCATTTTTAATCCGTTCACCTAAAGCAATCCTCATTCTTATCACGTATTTCTTTTCAAGCAAAATGGCATCTTGGATTTTAACAACTTGTTATCCTATTCTGAGTGCTTGTGTAATCTCGCAGCATAACCTTCATGACCCACCCTGTCTTACCTTCCTCATTCAGACCTTGGTTTTTGTTACTGTCCTTTACTGTAGTATTCCCAGTCCCTAAGAAAGCACCCAGGTCACAAACCGTCAAATGAGTAACAACCTTTGAGGGAGATATCATTACCATCCTGGTTTTTCAGATGAGGAAACTAAAGCTTAGCCAGGTTGAGTAACTTGCCTAGGGGTCACAAACCACTAGCCAGAAACAGACCCAAGTCTGTCTGACCACAAAGTCCTCATTTGTACTTACCCTCACTGGGCAAAATAACTTCCTACTGTCTCTCATTTGTGTGTATTTACTGGTGGCAGCTGTCTCTTAGGGGAAGCTTCAACTTCTCCTTCAACCTTTTCCCAGGCATCCTCAACCTCTGACCCCACCAACGGGGGGGGGGGGGGGGGGGGGGGAACCAAGGTCTCTATAGATCTCTCTTTCCTTTGTGCCGTGTCCTCTCCAGAGTTCTATTATAACATCACTTTTAGCCCTTTGTTATAGTTATTTCTCATCTCTCTCTTATCTCAACTCCAAACTTCCTGAAGGCAGGAACCAGGTATCTTCAAGTGCCTCTAGCACATGGTAGAGTTGAGTAAGCATTTGTTGTATGAATGAATAATCCCAACAAATCCATGAGATAAAAAGAAACCCTTTAGCTCAGTTCCCTAACCACAGGCAACCAGAGACTACCGTTTTCTTTTGCTTGGGGGTGTGGGCATGCCTGAAATTCCCTGCCCACATCACAAAAGAGCATCACTGTGCTACTAGGGCAGCTTTTCAAGTTCTGAGACATCTAATGGAGGTTCCAAAACTTTAAGGGCTAAGCATAAAATCTATCTTTTAGCAGTGGTCTACCTGGATGGAACACCAGCTCTTGATTTTAAAATAATGTTTGACTAGTTCAATTAAATCACTGTTATCACATATTCTAAGTAATTTTATTTTATTTTTATCTCTTTGGCTTGAAAGTGTCATTTCGGGCAGCCCAGGTGGCTCAGCAGTTTAGCGCCACCTTTAGCCCAGGGCCTGATCCTGGAGACCTGGAATCCAGTCCCATGTGCGCTCCCTGCTTGGAGCCTGCTTCTTCCTCGGCTTGTGTCTCTGCCTCCCTCTCTCTCTCTCCCATGAATAAATAAATAAAATCTTTAAAAAAATGTAATTTCATATTTCCCCACACATTTAAGGACAAAAACTGCTTGTCATTTACAAAAACAGGAAAATAAAATAGAACCTGTGTGTTAGGGATCCCTGGGTGGCGCAGCGGTTTGGCGCCTGCCTTTGGCCCAGGGCGCGATCCTGGAGACCCGGGATCGAATCCCACGTCGGGCTCCCGGTGCATGGAGCCTGCTTCTCCCTCTGCCTGTGTCTCTGCCTCTCTCTCTCTCTGTCTCTGTGACTATCATAAATAAATAAAAATTAAAAAAAAAAGAACCTGTGTGTTAGGTAAAAAGGCACTCAATAAATATGTTATTATGCTGCTATTTGCAAAGCCTCCTCCTAAAAGCCCAAGTGGCCTATTTTAGACTAATGAATACTGGGAAACATTTACCAGATGATCTTCATTTAATTGGTATGAACACCAGATTCAAAATATAGCTAAACAAGAAACTGGGTTGTCAAAAACTATAGCATGCAAAGAGCTGAAATGTCTGCCCATTACCGCCTAGTACTACATAAATAGTACTACTTCAATATTCTGGTTCTAAGACTTTATAACCAAATGCTTAGCTAGACCAACTTCAAGGTGCACATTTAAGGTTACAATTTTTTTTCAAAGATTTATTTATTTTTTTTAAGATTTATTTATTTATTCATGAGAGACACGGAGAGAGAGGCAGAGACACCGACAGAGGGAGAAGCAGGCTCCATGCAAGGAGCCCGATGTGGGACTCGATCCCAGGACCCCAGGATCATGCCCTGAGCCAAAGGCAGACACTCAACCGCTGAGCCACCCAGGCGTCCCTGGTTACAATTTTTTTATATACTCACTGCCTATGCCGCAGTCTATAATTTTGCTCCATTTATTAACACTAATTTCGGAGCAGTGTCTGGCCACACCTATGAGATATAAATAAGATTTATAAATAGGATTATCATAGAGATGGGACACTGGAATTTCACACTCAGAGCACACGCAAACAAACTAACATTTTTCCAAATATTTACAACCCGATTTGGAAAAAAAAGTGAAAAATCACTCTGCCAAGCTGGACTTCTGACCTCTCAGTTTCATGACTGGTCTCTGCCTACCCTTCTTCCCCACCCATTCCCTTCTGCTCTTCCTCTGCCAGGAATACCCTCCTGACTCATCTCTGTCCATGTCCATTACTTCCTTAGAGACCTGGCTCAGGATTCAGCTCCTTGAAAAAGGCCTCCCTGACTAATCCCGATTGCCACTACTTCCTAACTTTGCATTCCCTTGGCATTTATATATAGTTTGCATTACATAATCACTTAACTTAAAGTCGTTTTGCATTTTTCCATCACGTCCCCAACTAGAGACCAAAAAGAGAACCATTATGCTTTACATCCTCTTCTATACATCCAGTAATAAATGCCTGCTCCTCGAATGACTGAATCACCAGTGGGACAAAGGCAACTGCTCACAAATCTCTGAAGTAAGCAACTGGCTTTTCCGATCACACTTAAAATACTCCGTCACCTCCAACAAGCGTGAGCACTTTCACGGAAATGAGATTTACTCTTGCCTTCCACAAATTCATCACAACAGATCCAGGTTACGGATCACGTACGTACTTAAAGTAAAAATAAGAGTGGCTGTTCAAACATATCTTGAGATGTACCACTTCAGGCTTCATTTAAAGCCTTGCAGCAGCAAGCCTCTGGAGGGTGGGAAGCTGGCACCAGTCTCTTGCAAAAGGGGCAAAAACTCTCGCTGGCAGTAAATGTTCAAACACGTGAGCCTCGGCTGTTAACCAAGGCTCATTAGCCACCGAAACTTGCTGTTTCAGCTCTCTGCTTCGACGAAGTGCTAGGATCTCTTTTGGTTACTGTCGAGCGGGGCCAATGATGGGTTAAATCCCTATAAATTAACCAGCAGTTTGATTTGCCCCAGCTCACCCCTGGCGTCGGTGGGGGTGGTTTTTTGTTTTTGTTTTTGTTTGGTTTTTTTTTTTTTTCTTTCAACAGACCCGGTCGCGGGGGAGAGCCAGCTGTGAGCAGACGGCGCCACCCGGCACTTCTCGGGAGGCACACGGAGCCCTCCGCGGCCCCGGCGAGCCCCTCCCGGCCCCCTCCGGCCCCCTCCGGTTCTTAGTGTCAGCTTATCTTGCAGAGGCGGGGCTTCGGGCGCCGCGGCTTTGTACTAAATCTCAACCGAGTCCCGCCTGGGGACTGCAAGCCAACTTTTCCTTGCAAGGAGCATCAGCTTTTCCACACCCCAAGCCCCAGGAAGCGGGGTCCGGGGGGAGCCGGGGAAGCGGCGCGGGGGAGCGGAGGACGCGGAGGGGGAGGGAACGGGCTCCCCGCGAAGGGGCCGGAGGGCAGGGACCGAGTGCGCGCCGCCCGCCCCGCCCCCGCCCCCGCCCCCGGCCCCGGCCCCGGCCCCGGCCCCGCGCCGCCCGCCGCCCGCCGGCCCCGCTCACCCTCCAGCAGCACCTCCTTGCCCGCGCGCTTCAGCGCCTGCACGGCCTGGTCGTGGGTGGCCTGGCGCAGGTCGGTGCCGTTCACCGACAGGATGGCGTCGCCCAGCCGCAGCGCCCGGCTCTGGTCGGCCGCCAGCCCCGGGAAGATCTTGGAGATGAGGATCGGCATCCGGTTCTCGCGGCCGCCCTTGATGCTGATGCCCAGGCCGCCCGCCTCCTGCTTCACTACCCGCACCCGGCGCACGGGCGGCGACGCGCCCGCCTCGCCCGCCGGGCCCCGCGGCGGCGCGGGCGGGCTCGGGGGCCCCAGGCCGCGGCTGGGGCTCCCGGGCAGCGAGTCGCCGGCGCCGCCGCCGTTCGGGAGGCCGTTGAAGGCGGCCGCCGCCGGCCCCAGAGCCGCCTCGGGCTCGGCCGCCGCAGCGTCGCCCGTGAGGCTGAGGCTCTCCCCGCTGAGCTCGGCCACCACCCGGACCCAGCGCTCCCGCAGGAGCAGCTCCACCAGCCCCGCTTTGGTGGCCCGCGTCCACACCGCCATGGCCGGCCCCGCTCCCGCCGCCGCAGCCGCCGCAGATACCCTCATTCCAGTCAGGCAGCCTCGGCGCTTCCCCCTTCCCGCCCGAGGGGGCGGGGCCGGCCGCTCCCCCCCCCCGCGGCGTTTCATTATTCATGAGGCGCCACGCCCACCGGCCGGGGCGGGGCCGGCGGGCGGAGCGGCTTCCGGGAGGCGGGCTCGGGCGCCGACGCGGTGCCCGAAGCTCGCTGGACGCCCGGGGCTCCGGCCGCTCTTCCCCTTGCGTTCGCCTCCGGTGGCCACCCCCGAAGCCCCTGCCTGACCTCAGCCGCGACAGGGAGAGTAGAATCAGCTTCAGAAGCGCTTTGCTGGGCCGCCGGGGTGGCGCACTGGTTGAGCGTCTCTGCATCTGCCTTTGGCTCAGGTCCTCATACCTGGTCCTGGAATCGAGTCTCGCTTCCGGTTCCCCGCGGGGAGCCTGCTTCTCCCTCGGCCTGTGTGTTTGTCTCTCTCTGTGTCTTAGGAGTAAATACATAAAATTTAAAAAGAGAGAGAGAGAGAGAGAAAAGCACTTTGCAAGCCTGCAAGACTTGGTTGCACGTCTACTCTTGCCTCGGTTGGTTCATTATGTATTTACTGAGCGCTCAGCCCCGAGCTCCTTTTGATGCCTGTCGATGAGCTGCATAAAACATACCACAGTTAAGAGCTGGCGGTCTAGTGGGGGAGGAGAAAGGAGAACCAACCAACCCGGGGTGATACGATGTGGTTAAGTGACATGTAGAAAACACCCTGAGAGCCAGTAAAAGAAACATCTGGTTGGGCCTGGGGTCAGCTTCACAGAGGTGACACTGGAAGCTGAGTAGGTGGAGCAGAGAGAATTGCATAAGCAAAGGTCCAGAGACATGAATACAGCATTTGTTACTCTGCTTTGTAATCACCTGTTTACCTCCCGGGAGTGAGAGAGGGGACCATTTCTTCTTCAGCCCTGCAGCCACAATAGGGAGGCCTCAAAGATATTTACAGAAGGATGGTTACTTAGGAGGATGCCAGAATTCAATGTGAGCAGAGCACGGGGTCTGTGGAGGTGGAAAGAAAGGAGTGTGAAAACCTTCCTATAATCAAATATGGAAGAGTTTGGACTTGGATTTGTAGATCTTTCTCATCCTGGAGGTGATCCATTTGCCTATTGTTGGGGCAAATGTTGAGGGGTATCCCCAGAAATCAAATGCACACCACAGAACCTGTGGTGGCTTCTATCCAAAGGCATGAGTGTTGCAATCCACCCACTTCCAGCTTCACGGGCTGGGAGAGCTGAGGAAACTGAGGCCCAGACTACCAAAGAGTCTATCCTAAAGTCCACAATGAGGAAGGAAAAAAACTCAGGTCTTCCAGCCTCCTGGTCCAGGGCTTTACTATACACTCCAGACCTCAAAAATGAGGATCCGGCGTGCCTGGGTGGCTCAGTGGTTGAGCATCTGCCTTTGGCTCAGGTCATGATCCCAGAATCCTGGGATCAAGTCCCACATTAGGCTCCCCTCAGGGAGCCTGCTTCTCCCTCGGCCTATGTCTCTCTCTGCCTCTCTATCTCTCATGAATAAATAAAACCTTAAAAAAAAAAAAAAAACCATGCCATCTAATTTTCCTTTGGCAGTAAGAGTGAAATCCCCATGTTTTCACTTGTGGGGAGCGGGGCTGCAAGCAGAGGGAATGTGCACCAGTTCCCATAAAAGGGTCTGTATACCTGCTTGCTCATGAAGTACATGTTGAAGCTTGTGAGCCATGTCCATGCACTTCTCTGTGAATGCACATTCATGTGTGGGCTCTTTGACAACATTCAAAGAGCCTCCTATACTAGGAGTTAAAACAATAAAAATGGAGACTGGAAAGTACCCAGAGCCCAAATGAAGAAACAATTGAAAATGAGAAAAGTTCTTAACAAAAAAAATCATTACAGCAGAATCTTCTTTGCAATTAGTGGAGCAGGATTTTCCAAGCTGCAAATGTCAGCAGAAGCTCAACCCTCCTATCCTCTCCTAAATCAATTGCAATGGGGCCAGTTCCCTGTTCCAGCAGGTCCCAATGTGCCCAAGTGCATCTGCAGTCACAGACATTTCTGGCTTTGCTCCAGCTGAGGCGTGAGCCCCCAGAGGCCTGAGGTATGTGAAATTTCTGCTTATTAAAGAATACTTGGCAGCTGATTCCTTGGAGTATAAGCATTATTTTGAACACTTTTACGCCCACGATCATCCAGAGGTTGAGCACTCGACAACACCTTTGTTAGCAAAAGGGAAGTGCTGGAAATTCTTCCCAAAAGTATCAAGACCTTTTGGTCAACAGAGTTGGAGGAAGTCATAGATCTTCCAACTAAATAGTAAGGGCACTTATATAAGATAGTAAGTTTAAAAAAAAAAAAGATAGTAAGTTATGTGATAAAATATTTAATTCTAGGAGGAGAGAAGGTAATGGAGATTGCTATTTGGGTTACTTGGGAGTTTTTACTTAAAAAATTATTTTAAAATATATCCCTGAAAAATTCCCAATTTATTGAGCTGTTTTGGTCCTCCATCAGAATTTAATTTTCAATGTCCTCTCCCATCACTGTTTTCAGATTAACCATGTTCCTCTAGTTGATGTTCCCCGATGAGGCCATCCAAACACCACCTGCTCCTCTCAACTACTTTCCCACATGGCAAGATCTCATCCCCGGTTTCCCTGTCTACCCAATATGCTGGGATTTTTCCTTTGAACAACTTTATTCTTTGCCTGCCTGTTTTGCCTAAGTAGGTTATAAAATACAGGAGGGCAAGGACCACCCATTGACTCCTTTTCAATCCCCACTATTCCAAAAATATTGCCTTGCTGAGAAGGAACTCATTAAACATGTGATTAATTGAAATTCAGTGTCTCCTGTGCTGTAGTCATTTCACATAATCCCTCTGAAGGTTACTGGTTCCTTGCAGAGTGAAAATTACCATGTAGGAAATCTCAAGTAGTCAGTGGAAATCTATGTACTGTGGATAATGAAATCTGAAATAAAAAGCGTACACATCTGTTTCCATGGTTTCTTAGGGACAGAGAGACTAGCCTAGATAATTCTCTAAACAGGCATGTTATTTTATCTACCTCCAAAAAAGGAAATGGCTGAGATAATTCCTAATAACCTTTCGTTCCTCTCACCTTTCAGTATGTATTCTCTGCTCAAGCTATTTTCTTATTGTTTCTCAGAACAGGGAAGGGATCACGGCTACTTTATTTTTTATTTTATTTATTTATTTATCTATCTATCTATCTATTTATTTTTTAAAGATTGATTTATTTTTTTAAAGATTGATTTATTCATTTGAGGGAGAGAGAGTCTGCAAATGTGGGGGAGAGGGAGAGAGAGAGACTCTAGAGCAGACTCCCGGCTGAGCTCAGATCCTTGGTGGAGGAATTGATCTCAGCACCATGAGATCGTGACCTGAGCAGAAACCAAGAGTTGGGACAACCAACCAACTGAGCCACCTTGGTGTCCCAATTATTTTACTCCTTTAAAATGAGGGGGTTGGATTAGCTCTCTCAGTTCCATACTTTCCTACAATTTGATGACTTAGGCTCTGATTCTATGTTCTCTCAAAACCCAATGGTCACTTTCCCCCCTTCTCCCTCATAATAGATGTATAATATAGCCTGGTAATTAAGAGCACAGGATTTTTTTTTTTTTTAATTTTTATTTATTTATGATAGTCACAGAGAGAGAGAGAGGCAGAGACACAGGCAGAGGGAGAAGCAGGCTCCATGCACCGGGAGCCCGACGTGGGATTCGATCCCGGGTCTCCAGGATCACGCCCTGGGCCAAAGGCAGGCGCCAAACCGCTGCGCCACCCAGGGATCCCAGAGCACAGGATTTGAATTGTAGTCTGGCTACTTACTATATACTGTATGACAATGGGTGAGGGGCTGAGGTCGGGGCCTCAGTGTCTTATTCAGAAAAATTCAGATCTACCTCTAAGGGTGGTTGTGAGTACTGACCAGGATGCCATATGTGCAAAGTTCAGCAACACTGTACCTGCCACCCTGAAAGAGTTCCATTACAAGTACCTGCTGCCGTTATTACGTGTTGACCTTCAGCAGCAGCAACAGTAAAGCCTTTGGTACAGATTCTCAAGCTTAGAGTCTATGCTTTATCTAGGAATGAGTCTCTCATTAATACTGCTCCGTTACAGGCTTAAAAGGCAAATGGCCAAATTAATTTCGGTGACGAACAGATCTTGTATAAAGCTACGTTTCGGCTGAAAGGGAGTACATATTGCCAAGAGTCCATCAAAGGAAAGAATTAGTGGATCTGGGGTTCGTTCCAAGGTTTGAGTGTTGTGTAATTTCATAAGGAAGGAGGGCCCCGGGCAAAACTGCAGCCCTTAGCAAGCCTGAAGGTCACCACCACAAAGGCGGCCTGATGCCAGAGGAACAAAAAATGAGAGCTGCTCAATTACCACTAAAGAGACCAAAGGAAGAGTGAAGCTTGTAAGATAACCAATCCGACATCCAACTTTGAATATTTATCCATGCATGACTCTTCCCCAGATAGAAGACAGTGAGATCAATTGTCCCTTTCAAAGGGCAGTACTCCTTTGCCTTCCAGGAGAAATATCCTAAACCGTATTTTTCTTTCCAGCGCAAACATGAAGTCCAAGAGGGAAAGGTGAATACATCCTTTAGCTGATGCAAGCACATTTTAAAATTCATCCTGCCAAGATAAATCACTATTTATCTGAAACCCACAAAAATGGATTAACTATCTCATGCGTTACGACTATGAAAACCCACATCTGCTAACCACATTCTTAATGAGAAGCAGCTGGCGACAGTTTTGTAGCTCTGTGACTTTCTTTTTAGGAAAATATTAGCAAGGACATACTAAGCAGAAGGTTAGTTTCACTGAATCCACTTAGTTATGGAAAATCACCAGTGTTTTTTATTGACAGTCATGGAAATCACACAATTTGCCATGAAATTCAGATAAGGTCCCCAAATAAAAATCCCCTTTCCCTCATTATCAGTTCCAACAGAATTTTCAGTGCCTCACCATAGGACTTGGGAGTCTCGTAGTTAGTTTCATCTCTCTTCTTTCATGGGCCATTGAACCCCAAATCATGTTTATTTATTTGACAGAGAGAGCAAGAGAGTGCAAGAGCAAACACAAGCAGGGGGAGTGGCAGAGGGAGAAACAGACTCCCTGCTGAGCAGGGAGCCCCAGGTGGGGCTTGATCCCAGAACCTTGGGATCATGACTTGAGCCGAAGGCAGATGCTTAACCGACTCAGCCACCCAGGTGCCCCTCAAACCATGTTTATTGATGCACATGGTGTTTTTAGGCCTTCTTCCCATAGCTTTAACTCCCTCCTGAGTCACCTAATGCAATAGGCCATTGGAGGGATCACAGACCCCTCTGAGAATCGGTTACATGCTGTGGACACGTCTCAGACGAATGCTCACTTAGGCAACATACAGTATTCCAGTTTAGGGGCTCGCAAAGCCCCTAAAGCCCTTCCATGGACTCTTACGGCTGAATTGTGTCCCCTCAAAACGTATAGGTTGAAATCTAACCCACAGTGCCTCAGAATGTGAATGTATTTGGAGATAGGGTTTTTGTTTGTGATTGTTTTAGAGGGAGAGTATATGGGGGTGGGTATTCAGAGGGAGAGGGAGAGACTGAATCTTAAACAACCTGTGGAAGAGTCTTTATAGATGTAATTAAGGCTCAGTTGGTTAAGCGTTGGACCCTTGGTTTTGGTTCAGGTCATGATCTCAGGGTTATGATATCGAGCCCCACATGGGGTTCTAACTCAGTGCAGCATCTGCTTGAAATTCTTTCCTCCTCCCTCTCCCTCTGCTCTTCCTTCCGCTCCCTTGTGCATGCACACTCTAAATAATAAAATCTTTTTAAAAATTAAGATAAAGAAGTAATTAAGTTAAAATGAGGTCATTAGGGTAGGCTCTATTCCAATATAACTTGCCCTTATCAGAGGAGGATGATAAAACACAAATACACACACATAGGGAAGTCCAAGTGAAGACACCGGAAAAAGATGGTTATCTAGAAGACAAGAGGAGAGGCCTAAGAAGAAACCAATGCTGCTAATAAGTTTTTTTATTTTTTTTATTTTTTTACTTTTAAAATTATTTTTATTTTTTTATTTTTTATTGGTGCTTAATAACTTTTTAAAAAGATTTTATTTATTTATTCATGAGAGACAAACAAAAGAGAGGCAGAGACATGCAGAGGGAGAAGAAGCAAGCTCCCTGTGGAAAGCCTGATACAGGACTCAATCCCAGGACCCCGGGATCATGACCTGAGCTGAAGGCAGATGCTCAACCACTGAGCCACTCAGGTGCCCCAGTCCCTTGATGTCAGACTTCTAGCCTCCAGAACTGTGAGAAAATAACTGTTATTTAAGCCCCCCCGACTGTGATACTGTTATGGCAAATTTAACGGTCACATATAGACCCCACATTAAAAACCTACACAACAGCCTTGTTTGTTGTTGTTTTGCCTCCCTGCTAGTCTCCTCTGCCCCTTACACATACCAGTGGGCATTTTAACTGTATCATTCCTTCCAATCTGAGTAGATAACTGTGTTTTCCAATGAGTGCAATTTTTTTTTAAGGTTTGACTTATTTATTCATGAGAGACACACACAGAGAGAGAGAGAGGTAGAGACATTGGCAGAGGGAGAAGCAGGCTCCCCAGAGAGCCTGATGCGGGACTCTATCCCAGGGCCCCAGGATCACAACCTGAGCTGAGGGGGGGGACACTCAACCACTGAGCCACCCAGGTGCCTCATGAATGAAAATTCCTAACTATAGACCTCAAGGTCCATGCCTACCTGGTCTTATTTCTCACTACCTGTTGGCTTAAAGTTTCCTTACCCAAGTTTACTTATGTTTTCCACACTATTTTTTAAAGATTTTATTTACTTATTCATGAGAGACACAGAGAGAGAGGCAGAGACATAGGCAGAGGGAGAAGCAGGCTCCCTGAGGAGTCCGATGTAGGACTTGATCCTGGGACTCCAGGGTCACGCCTTGAGCCGAAGGCAATAGCTTAACCACTGAGCCACTCGTTGGTCCCCTTTCCACACTTTTCTGAACTGATTAGCTTTCCTCTATAGAAACTGCTTTACTCTTACCTTTTCTGGGAACCTCACAGGTTTTTAGTTACCGCAAGTGAGGGCAGCTGTCATTCTGCATTCGCAGGCAAGTTTTCCTAAATGAGACATGCATTCATGCCCTTAGTCCTTTGGTAGGTAGTCTTTGCCTGCCATTTTGGCCTTATTTTCCTCCATTCCCAATATACACTGTTTCAATCAAGTGCAACTCCTGGCAGTCCCTGGGACAGGCTATGCTCTCCCGTGCTTCCGGCCTTTGTACTGAGAATGATCTCGGAGTACCTCTTCTTCTCCTTTTCCCCTGGATCATCACCACCCAATTGCAACTGCTAACTCTGCTGGTTAGATGCCCCTTGTCTGTGCTCATCTCTAATGCAGTTCTTTCCCCAACTAGGCTGTGAGGTTCTTGAGAGTGGAGATCATCTTTCACCTGTTGTTGGCGCACAGCATCTAGCAGACAGTAAATACATGTTGAGTATTAAGTCCTATAACTTCCTGAAGACAAAGGACTGACACAAAGCTAAGCCTTACTATCTATATCTTTGTTATCCATATATGAAAGTCACTAGCCACATGCAGCTATTTAAATTAAAATCAAATACAATTTAAAATTCCGCTTTCTTTATTGCACCAGCTATATTTTAAGTGTTCAACAGCCACATGTGGCTAGTAACCATCTTACTGTACAGCACAGATACAGAACACTTCCACCACCACAGATAGTTTATTGGACAGTGCTAATCTGTATCTTAAAATATCTTGGACTGTGAAATAAAAAAACAACACATTAGGGAAAAAGGAAGAGGTTATGAATATTCAATTTACAATTAGCTCAGCAACCAAAACACATTAAAAAATGAGCAATATCTTTAGTAAACAAATGCAAAATGAGATATTATTTTTCACCCATTAGATGGGTTACAACTAACGTCTATCACTACACTGGCAAGAGTATAAGGAAATGAGTACTTTCAAACACTGTCGTTAGAAATATAGACACTCCACAAAAGGCAAGTGAAAAGTGAAAGAAAATGCACACTATATGAGATCAGGAGTTCTACTTCCCAAACTCTACTCCCCTTAGAGCACTACCCCATGATGTACTAGGCTGTTCATTAAAACACTGATTTACACACAAGACTGTCCAAAGAAGGCAGTATTATAGCTAAATCAAGTGTTCATCCAAAGCAAGAAATGCTTAAACACCTTTGCTGCAGCCTGTGAGATGGAAAATCTTTGGTGTATCATGCCTGCTAGTCAGATTAACAACTGGGTCCCTATGACCAAGAGACACTAGGGGAAAACAACTGTAAGAATGCCACCTTTGGGCGGCCCGGGTGACTCAACGGTTTAGCTCTGCCTTAGGCCCAAGGCCTGATCCTGGAGACCTGAGATTGAGCCCCACGTCGGGCTCCCTGCATGGAGCCTGCTTCTCCCTCTGCCTGTGTCTCTGCCTCTCTCTGTGTCTCTCATAAATAAACAAACAAGTAAATAAATAAATAAAATCTTAAAAAAAAAAAAAAAAAGAATGACACCTCCCGCAAAGCCAAGTGCCTCTCAGGACCTGTTGTGTGACCATAGGAAGAATAACATCCCCTCTTGGTCTCCATTTCCACAAGTATAAAATGAGGCCAGAGGCACACGGTTTCTTTCACAAATCTGTTTCCTCCATCCCAACCCTAACAACAGTTGGAACAGCTCCACCTTTACCTGTATCATATAATATGGTTCAAAATAATGTTCCATTTGAAGAAAGTTTTGATGCTTAAAAAAAAAAAGCCTAAAAACCCACCAAGTGGGCTCGTAGGTGGCTCAGTTGGTTAAGTGTGTGCTTTTGGTGGATGCTTTTGGTCACGATCTCAGGGTCCTGGGATCACGCCCCACTTTAGACTCCTTGCTCAGCTGAGAGTCTGTTTCTCCCTCTCCCCATTGCTTATGCTTGTGCTCTCTTGTTCTCTCAAATAAATTAAAAAAAAAAAAAAACAACTTAATAAAAACTCCCAAATACCAGGTTAGGTCTCTTGCTTCCAATATTCCAAGATTTTAGTTTCTCTCTAATTTGTTGTAATCTCCAGGGTAGAGGGCACATTATCCATTCAGAGATCAGATTATCAACTATTATATGAGGAAAGTGAATTTTTTTTAAAGATTTTATTTATTTATTCATGATAGAGAGAGGGGCAGAGACACAAGCAGAGGGAGAAGCAGGCTCCATGCCAGGAGCCCGACGTCGGACTCGATCCTGGGACTCCAGGACCAGGCCCTGGCCGAAGGCAGGCGCCAAACCGCTGAGCCACCCAGGGATCCCCGAAAAGTGAATTTTTAAAGCACTTGAGTCAAGTTAGCAAAAAAGCCCTTTCCTATGTAGTCTCAGATCAAAATTTTTCTGTAGAATCCAAGTAGGAGGGCAGCCCGGGTTGCTCAGCAGTTAGCGCCGCCTTCAGCCCAGGGCCTGATCCCGGAGTCCCAGGATCGAGTCCCACGTCGGGCTCCCTGCATAGAACCTGCCTTTGTGTGTGTCTCATGAATAAATAAAAAAATATATTAAAAAAAAATCCAAGTAGGAGCCATGGAGACTGCAAAATGCCCAGAATAGAAACAGACTGCTTTTAAGTTACACAGATCCCTGAAAGTACAATCACCCTGGAACACATGCACTGAAGTGTTTCTCTTATTTTATACTGCTTTGCCTTCCCTTCCCCCAATCAGTTTCTGCTTCATTTGTATTCAAAGTTCCTTTCAACTTAGGAAGAATTTCAAGGCCCAAAGATCTTACTTCCCATACCATTTATGGAAATCCAAATCACTGGCTGGAAATGTTGCAAAGGAATGCTTTTCTACTTTGATAACTTTTACTTCTTCACTCATGACCTGTGAGCCTTTTCTGTCAGAATTATACCCTCCATAATCCACAAGGTTTCAGAGTATGTTTAAGGTTAAGTAAATCAAGTCTTAAAACTAGACTCCAGTTAATAAAGATTCTGAATTTATAGTTCTACAGACAGTGAAAAAGCAAGTGAGTTAATATTTAAGGCACCCTAGCCTCCCTCTGGTCATATTCAATGAAGATCAGTGACCTGAACTTTGGTTTCAACCACAAAAAAGACCTAAAACATTTCTTAGGAAGGGCAGGATCGTATAGTCCACTGTAAGGTTGTAATAGTCCAGACTAATGTAGACCGGGAGAATATGCCTCACTAATTGATTCAAGTAAGAAGAGAGGAAAATTATTTTGCAAAGAAGGCCCACGGAACACCTGGGTAGCTCAGTGGTTGAGCGTCTGCCTTCGGCTCAGGGCGTGATCCTGGGGCCCCAGGATCGAGTCCCACGTCGGGCTCCCTGTGTGGAGCCTGCTTCTCCCTCTGCCTGTGCCTCTGCATCTGTGTGTCTCTCATGAATGAATCAAATCTTAAAAACAAACAAACAAAAAAAACAGAGGGCCCAAAAAGTTGGAGTTACTGGTTTAAAGTACTTCTATTATGGGACTGTCCATGTCTCTGTGGATTCCCTGTATATATGCTATTAAAGGTGATTTTCTCTTGTTAAAAAATAACTCCTATCACTGTAAAGAAACTAAAGAGGCAAAGGAGAGAAGCAGAATCGATTATAAACCTTGTTTTATCTGTTCCTGCTTAGCAAACCTGAAACAGGCCATCCTTTCTGTTATAGTTTTGGTCTTTCTCTATTACCTCTGTTAATTCTCTTCCCATGTATCTACTTTAAATTTTCACTTCTTATTTACCCTTTCCAGACTGGAGGGTGGGGTTCATCTTAGCAAAAAAATTTTTTTTGCTAGCATTTTACTCATGATGTCACCAGAACCCATATCCTTCTCTGCTTATACCATGGTCCTTCATCCCCCAAACAAAACCACACATACTGGGTTTCCACAAGCATGCAACACAATACATTCATGGAGATGGGAAAGAAACTGATCTGCTCGGTTCAGGTTCACTAGAGTTCTTCATCTTCTAATTTAAAAGATTACATTAAAACGAATCAGTTGATAACACCCATGGGAATAATGTATATGGCAGGCTTTCTGGTTCTGACCTCTACTCCTATTTTTTATTTTTTTTAAAGATTTTTAAATTTATTATTATTTTTTAAAAAGATTTTATTTATTTATGAGAGACAGAGAGATACAGGCAGAGGGAGAAGCAGGCTCCATGCAGAGAGCCTGATGTGGGACTCAATCCTGGGACCCCAGGATCACACCCTGGGCCAAAGGCAGGCACTAAACCGCTGAGCCACCCAGGGATCCCAGATTTAATTTATTTATTCACGAGAGAGACAAAGAGAGAGGCAGAGACACAGGCAGAGGGAGAAGCAGGCTCATGCCGGGAACCCGACGTGGGACTCGATCCCGGGTCTCCAGGATCAGGCCCTGGGCAGAAGGTGGCACTAAACTGCTGAGCCACCCGGGCTGCCTCCCTATTTTTTATTTAAAAAAATTTTTTTATTTATCCATGAGAAACACAGAGAGAGAGACAGAGAGACAGAGACAGAGACACACAGGCAGAGGGAGCAGCAGACTCTATGCAGGAAGCCCAATGCAGGACTCCATCCTGGGACTCCAGGATCACGCCTTGAGCCAAAGGCAGGGGTAAACTACTGAGTCATCCAGGCGTTGCATCTACTACTATTGACAAAATCCCTGCCCAGTGTTTCTTTCATCTTTGAAATGGGCACGTATATATGTGTATATGCTATTTATACATTAACGTAATATATAACATGTTAAATATATATATTATATGTTACTGTATTTATTTATCAGGTGAAAGGTGATTAATGAGATCACTCAAAGCCAGATTTTTTTTCCCTTTAAATAAAATAAATAGTCTGACTGCCAGAGGCCAAAGGCATCAATTTTTGAGATGGAGCATTGCAGTTAAACTTCTTCTCTGAAACATAGGCTGATTACCACTATTGGTCGTTAAGCTATCTTGAGTAAACAAGCCTAGTTCCCCTGCCCTCTAGGGCAATGTAGGGCAGATCCCCCCCAGCCTCTGCACTGGCTGGAGGCAGGAGGCTGGCAGACAGTGAAGGTCACCAGCCCTCTGAAGCCTCAGGCATGTGTTAGGGAAGAGAAGGTAAGTACCATCTTTTTTCCCCTGAGATTGTGGTCTAAAGAGCAGGACCCTGAAAAAGTTGGATGAATGTGTAGCTGCTCAGAACATTATCCCAACTACAAATATCTTGGAGTTTCCATTCACTGGAGTCAAAGAAGGGAAATTACTGTTCATTATTCTGGAAAACATTCATAATGACTCGTCCTAAAGAATAACTTTGTTTTATTATCATGATTTGTGAAAACAAACAGGGTAGACAGTTCAAGGAAGGACACAGACAGTGCCCTATTTTAGGTCCCAAATTTCTTCTTTTTGATGGGTGGTGGAAGTTGAGCGATGATGTCATCCAGGGGCCGTTCTACTGCTACCAGGGTTCTTTCATCCAAAAGATCCATGAAGAGCAAAGGCTGTGGAGAGATGATAATGACTCTACCAGGAGGTTAGGCTCCAGGGCCAGTCCTAAACAGACTAACTAGAGCTAAACGGTCAGCACAGTTCAAGGCTGGAGGAATCAAAATTTCTGAGGACCCCTCCTGTCCTAGGACTCAAAATGGTTCATCAGGTTGGAATTTTTTTTAAAAACTATTTTATCTATCTAATCAATCTATCTAATCTATCCAACTTAATCTTAATCTTAGGGCAACTGGATGGCTGAGTCGGTTGAGTGTCTGACTCTTTTATCTCAGGGTTGTGAGTTCAGTCTCCATGTTGTGCTTCATGCTGGGCATGGAGCCTACCTAAAAATTTTTAAAAATAATCTCTACACCTAATGTGGGGCTCAAACTCACAACCTTGAAATCAATAGTAATATATGCTCTACTGACTGAGCCAACCAGGTTCCCCAAAGTTAGGAACCTTTTATTTTAAGTTTATTTTTTTTAGTAATCACTGTGCCCAATGTGGGGCATGATCCTGAGATCAAGAGTCGCATGTTCTTCTGACTGAACCAGACAGGCACCTCAAGGTTGGGAACTTCTGAGTTCACAAATAAAAGATTTCAACAAGATTTTTCATGTTTTTCTATTCAGAACATTTATTCTCTAACTTCTTAGGGATCAACGTTAACTTCTGGAGCCTGAATTCTTGGCAAACAGCAAGTCACAAATGCATTAAGAAACTAATCATACTTAAATAATTTACAGATGTCCCTCTTTAAAAAATATTCTTGCAAACCCCTGAGGAAATGTTCCAGGACACCCAAGGAACTCTGAGAAGCATGAGTGCAGAACTTCAAAGTTGGCACAAACAGCTACAGTATCATAAGCTTAAAGAATATTTGTTTCATATATAGTGGAAAGGCTTAGCCCAGAATGGGAAGTCACAATAAATCCAATGACTTCCACTTGCTGAAATTTATCTGGTGGAAAATTCTCCAATTAGAAATCACATTTAAAGCCAGCTTTAACACAAAGACGCCACCTGAGCGCCACCATGATTTCTCACTAGGTATGTATTTCATTCTGGTTAAGTACTATGTGCATACCTCTCATATGTTGAGGTGTGAATAATGAAATGCAAACATAAGGGACAAACATCCTCAGAAAGGTACTTGACTTTACAAACCAGGCTCTCTGCACATAAAAGGTGCTCTTGTCTGCCTACTGTGGAAATTACATTTTGATAATATCACAAGGAACCAACCATCTAGAATATAATGCAAGATGTTTTACCTTATATATCTTAGAAATTTTAAAGGCATGGGCGGTACGCCTCCTGATAACATCTGATTCGTTCGTGGGAGGAAGTGGATTGTAGAATAAGGTTTTGTCATTTGGAAGAGGCTAAAAAGACAAAGGCATACTGTTTAAATCATTATTTTTATTAGGCTTCTCCAGAACAAAGGACTATAGTGATTTTTCAGGCAAACACTACCCTTGAACATCATATGAGACATTTACTACCTCCTTGACTCCCATTACTTCAGGAAAAGCCGTAGCCACATTTCCAGCTGTACTGCAAGAGGGGGGAGCATGAAGCAAAGAGCATGGTACTCTAGTCCAGCAAGACCAAAGGGACCAGCCAGAGCTTCTGGCCAGTCTTGTAACACTTTGTGAGATGGAACAAACTGGCACGTGCAGAAGCTTAGCGTATGCAGGCTCTGCTTTCTAGACTCTTTCCCCAACCAGATCACAAGACAGGCAAAGTGATTAAAGTTCTCCCCAGGCCAAAACCGAAATACAAACCACCCCCACTGATGTCACTGACACTTCGGAGAGATGGCCTCTGGTCAAACAAGTGATATTTCATCTCTGACTTCCTTGGGAAATAGCTCTGCCCAGCATGAGGAAGTGATGGATTTATCACCGATGCTTCACAAAAAATATGGACCGCCTGGGCTGAGTTACAATGAGGCAAGTGAGTGGGAGGGGCCCTTCCTGTATCACTCATTCTGTAGAAGGCACTTGTCAGCCAGCTGCGTTTCCCATGCCCAGAGGACAGAGGGTCTGGGAGATGTGACACATCATGCACACCTCCTCTAAGGCCATCTGCTACTTTCCTCTCAGTTCTTTCCCACCCCCACCTGCACAGATATACCAAAATACAGTGTGTTGGTTGTAATCTAAGGCCAGGGTACATTACAGGCAAGGCCACAGCTAATACTGCTCCTAGGAAACAAAGTACCGGCCCAGAGAAGGCATGTAAATTAGGGTGAATCAAAACAGCAGCTAGCAGAGGCTGGAATCTGGAAATGAAAAAAATATTCACAACCCCTCTAAAATCACAGCCATGAAGAATGAAATTTTCCTGGCTGGACTTTTTTCAAGACATTAAGACCAATTCTTCAAGCTTATAGATACTATTTCAGCATTTTCAGGCAAGGGGCAAAAGTGGTCAAAACCTCAGCCTGTGTCTCCTTTAATAAAATTGTGTGATTTAGCCACCCCAGGGTGCAGAGATAGAAGTAATTCAGCCAAATCAACAGTCTTCCCCATGAGAATTACCTTCTGAATACTCATCTAATCACTTTCGTACTTAGGTTTATATGTTTACAGGAAAAGCAGAGAATGTTCAAGTCAGCAAAAAACAGTACACAAATGCCTGTCCCTACCCTGGGAGCCTCATGGGGCCTGGGAGTGAAAATGAGGAAATCTGCAAAACAAAAGTTCCTCTCTCCAAAAAATAGGTCAGGAAATTTTATTCTGATTCTCCTTTCTCTTGGTTTTAGAACTTGAAAATTCCTAAGTACAGAAAAGTCAGTGTGAGCACAAGTGGTAGCAGTGAGGAACTTACCAATGACTTGTCAATGATGCAGAACATGTAGGCATCATGGAGAAGGATGTGCATTGGTCTCTTGGGATGAAAACTGATATGTGTGATGGGAGTGTCCCTTTGGAGCCAAAGGTAATGAAACCCCTGCTTCTGGATGGTCCGGCTCCACTCTGTATACTGTTTGTCTGGGATACTGTACTCAAATACCTAAAGAAGGATAGGATACACAAGAAATGCAGGCTAGTACCCAGAAAAACTGGAAGGTATCCCTGATTCCTAACCAGAAAGTATCTATACAAACCCTAACTGCATCATATTCAGCCTTATGCCTACTGTTTTTTTTTTTTAAGACTTTATTTATTCATGAGAGACACACAGAGAGAGAGGCAGAGACATAGGCAGAGGGAGAAGCAGGCTCCATGCAGGGAGCCCAATGTGGGACTTGATACCGGGACTCCAGGATCATGCCCTAGGCCAAAGGCAGGCACTAAACCACTGAGCCACCCAGGGATCCCCTGCTTTCTGTTTTTTAAGTAAAAAATAAAATAAAATAAAAAATTAAATTACAGGACACTAAACAATTAAAACAGAAAGGTTTACAGTGAAATTCACCCTGTCATCTTGACACCTCTCCTTCCCAAAACAAGAGGAGCCTATTTACATCTTTTCAGATCTTTTATGCATACAATACATGCTATTCTGCATGTTGTATTTTTTACTTAGCATTATATCATGGAGACTGAGCCATGTCAGTATCAATAACTACAGCTATATATCCATCACTCTTGCTCCTCTCACACATAATATATTCACATTTTTTTATTTTTATTTTTTTTTAAAGATTTTATTTATTTATTCATAGACACACAGAGAGAGAGAGGCAGAAACACAGGCAGAGGGAGAAGCAGGCTCCATGCATGGAGCCAGATGTGGGACCTGATCCCAGGTCTCCAGGATCACACCCCAGGCTGCAGGCAGCGCCAAACCGCTGCGCCACCGGGGCTGCCCCATGTATTCACATTTTTTAAAAAAAGATTTTCTATTTATTTATTCATGAGAGATATAGAGAAAGAGAGGCAGAGACATAGGCAGAGACAAGCAGGGTCCACGCAGGGAACCCCATGAGGGACTCAATCCCGGGACCCCAGGATCACACCCTGGGCTGAAGGCACACGCTCAACAGCTGAGCCACCTAGGGATCCCAATGTATTCACTTTTTGGACATATCATGATTTACTTATCTAATTTGTTTAATGGACATTTACACTATTTCCAATCTTTTACTGTTACAAAGCTGCACTGATTATCTGTCCTTTTATACCACTGAAGGCATAGATCTATAGGAATAACTTTTTCTTTCTTCTTAAAAATTGATTGATAGAGAGAGAGAGAGAGAGAGAGAGAGAGAGCGCGAGTGCGCCCGCGCGCCCAAGCATGTGAGTGCACAAGGAAGAAAGAACCCTAAAAAGACTCCACGAAGTATGGAGTCTGAGGCAGGGCTCTATCTCACAACCTTGAGATCAAGACTTGAGCCAAAACTAAGAGTCAGATGTTTAACTAACTGCACCACCAGGCATCCCAGGAAGAACTCTTAAAATTGGAACTTCTGATTCAAAGATTATGTGTATTTAATTTTTTAAAAATGCATCTCAAAGTGTTCTCTAAAGGGGCCATACTAATATATGCAGTGTATGAAGTGGTGTTTCCTGTATCCTCACAGCATTGTGCATTATCAACTGTACTGATTTTTGTTAACCTAACAAGTACAAAAAAATTTCCTACTAGATTTAAAGCACCTAAGGGACCAACTGCCAGAAAAAGGCATCAGGGGGACATTATGTGTGATAAAGACAAGCATGTGGGGGATCCCTGGGTGGCTCAGCAGTTTAGCCCCTGCCTTTGGCCCAGGGTGTGATCCTGGAGTCTGAGTCCCGGGATCGAGTCCCGCGTCGGGCTCCCGGCATGGAGCCTGCTTCTCCCTCCTCCTGTGTCTCTGCCTCCTCTCTCTCTCTCTCATAAATCAATCAATCAATCAATCTTAAAAAAAAAAAAAAAAAAAAAAAAGACAAGGATGCGGCTTCACTAATCTTTCGGTTACTGAACAAGGTCACAAATTCACGAAACTGAAATGAAAGGTTTCATTTTGTGGATTGAACACACACACACACACACGTGTGAGTGTAAAAACTATTAAAGTAGCAAGCATCAGTTGCCCAGCAATCTACTTATATGTGCTACTCAGATCACACTTTATTTTTCCAACAGCTCAATGAGAGAGGTATTATGCCCATTTTACAGATCAGGATGATCGTCAAGTACTGATCATTTCACAATGTATTCCATTTCACAATAGCTATAACTCAGTTATTTTAAAGATTTTCTTACAATTTGGTATAGAAAAAAGCAGTAGGCTATGCACTCATTTTGGCTACTCTTTGCAATGGCCTAATTTCTGTATCTGCCAAAGTGAAGGCAAATTTCTTGATTTTTTAGTCACTCCCAACTTCAAGGTCTTATTCCATCCCATATCCAATCTAACACCTGGGTCCATATCATCTCTAGTCTGAAATAACCAGGGGCACTGAGATGGCTCAGTTAGTTAAGCGTCTGCCTTTGGCTCAGATCTTCAGGTCCTGGGATCGAGCTCTGCATTGGGCTCCCTGCTTAGCAGGGGAATCTGCTTCTCCCTCTCCCTCTGCCCCCTCCACCACTTATGTTCTCTCTTGCTAGCTCTGCTCTCTCTCAGAAAGAAGTAAAACAATATTAAAAAAAAAAAAAACAATTAAAATAACCAATAAAATGAGTACTTCAAAATCCCTCCCTTTACTCTATAATCTCAGAGCTTCATCATTCCATTGTGCCCATCAAGCCAAAGGATATTACTGGCCTATAAATACCCAAGCTAGATACGTGGAAGCTTTACTTTGCACAAGAGAAAACTACCTGTGTATCTTCCACTACATTCAAACAAAGGCTCCTCCAAAACTGTCATTAGCTTTTTAGTTGCTATCCAACAGAAAGGAAATAGAAAACATCGGAATCTCTTACCTGCTGGTCAGAATGAGCGATGACAAGGTTGTTGGTATTGGGGGCGATGGCCAGAGCAGTCACAGGGAAATTATAGGATGGTACTGTGCAGTGAAGCTGGAACAAATAACAGATACAAGAGACAATTCTACATACCTTCCCTCAGGGAAGGCTGGATGCTCTAGGTCTGTGGTTTTAAATAATGTTCCTTAGAACTCAAAAAAGAGTTCTATGGAAGCTCCCCAAAACATCAGGCACTATCTCCAAATAAACCTAAATTTCATTAAAACAAGCAAACACAAAACCACATGTAACTGCTTACAAAACTGACTGCATTTGCAGAAAACTTCAGAGTAAAGCTTTTGCTACCATCTCTCTATCTGTATGAACTGCTCATAAATACATCATTGAACAAGGAATCTATAGCTCTACACTAGATAAAAAAGAAATTAATGCCTAGACATGGACATGTATATACAGTTGTAAGACATGTGCACTCTTAAATGCCAGGCAAAATTCAAAGAGCTGTACGTACTCCTGCCACAAGGTCATCAAGATTAGGTAATGCAGTTAGCAGGCAAACTCATTCAATGGTACAGTTTGGTATTGTTCTATAAACATTTGATGCTTAATGCCAGTTTGGGGTACTTATATAATTTTTATGAAGATGAAAACTTCTACGGGGTTATTTTAATTCAAGTGTGGACAAGATCGTTACTAATTAGTGAAAGTATTTTCCTGCTATTCCTCTAACTTCTATTTAATTAAAAAAATATCTTGAGGGTACTTGATAGGATGAGCACTGGATGTTAGACTATATGTTGGCAAATTGAATTTAAATTAAAAAAAAGGAAAAAAAATACCTTGAGATTACAAGGCAATCTATTAAAAGGAAATTGTTACTACCTGCAACTATTCATCTGGGTAAATTCGAATTCTCCTCTTCATAATATAGAAATAACCTGGATATGAATTCATTATCCATAAATCCTTAATTTCAAACTTCTGTACAAGAGTACTTTCACTGTTCCCACTAACTGATTTTAATATTGCAGATTAGTTTTTGGGCTCCAAACAAATAAAACAGGAAAAATTCTTAGTTAAAAAAAAAAAAAAAAAGCCTAGTAATTTTCTAGGGCATACCAATCTGCCTTGAGTCTTGTAACTGCAGAGCTAACATCCTTCTGTTTCCTGCTCCTTAAACCTTGCTCACCTTCAGATTTTTTATGTTGTACACATGGACTCCAGCACTGGTACCTGATGCAGCCAGCCAATTCCCATCTGGACTTACTGCCAAAAGACACATGGACTCCACTGTCCCTGTGCAGACAGAGTAACAGTTAAGTCTTCTGAATTCACTGTTCATAGCCAGCTTTGGCCTGAAGATGATAACAAAAGCCAGTAAGTTTTTTTTTTAATACATTTCTTTTTTTTTTTTTAAGATTTTATTTATTTATTCATAGACACAGAGAGAGAGAGAGACAGGTAGAGACACAGGCAGAGGGAGAAGGAGAAGCAGGCTCCATGCAGGGAGCCTGACGTGGAACTCGATCCCGGGCCTCCAGGATCACACCCCAGGCTGCAGGCAGCGCCAAACCACTGCGCCACAGGGGCTGCCCTAAGTTTTTTTTTTTTTTTTAAGGTTTCTTTCTTTCTAAAAGATTTTATTTATTTATTTATTTATTTATTTATTTATTTATTGGCGCAAAGATGATAACAAAAGCCAGTAAGTTTTTTTTTTTTTTTTTTTTTTTAAGATTTCTTTCTTTCTAAAAGACTTATTTATTTGTTTGTTTGTTTGGGGGGGGGGTGCACAGAGACACAGGCAGAGGGAGAAGCAGGCTCCATGCAGGGAGCCCGATGTGGGACTCGATCCTGGGTCTCTGGGATCATGCCCTGGGCTGAAGGAGGCGCTAAACCGCTGAGCCACCTGGGCTGCTTTTTCTTTCTTTCTTTTCCCTTTCCTTTCCTTCTTTCTTTCAAGATTTTATTTATTTATTCATGAGAGACACAGAAAGAAGGCAGAGGGAGAAGCAGGCACCTCACAGGTAGCCTGATTTGGGACTCGATCCTGGAACTCTGGGGTCATGCCCTGAGCCAAAGGCTCAACCGCTGAGCCACCCAGGCGTCCTGAAAAAGCTTTATAATAAGACATAAAACAGGTGCTGAAGGATGGGTGAGTGGGCAGAAAAGGATAGAGAACTAAGTGAAAAGGCCTGGAATAGCGGCTTGGTGACTATGAAGAAACCAGCTTGACTGTAAGAGGATAAGAGATAAAACAGGAGGAACAAATAATTTGATATCTATAACACAGACCCTAATTTTAAGGGGTGCTAAATGCAAAACAGAGCCTACATTTTTTAATAACATGTACTCAATACACATTGCCGCTTTTTTTATCTCTTTTTTTTTTAATATTTTTTTAAATTTATTTATGATAGGCACACAGTGAGAGAGAGAGGCAGAGACACAGGCAGAGGGAGAAGCAGGCTCCATGCACCGGGAGCCCGACGTGGGATTCGATCCCGGGTCTCCAGGATCGCGCCCTGGGCCAAAGGCAGGCGCCAAACCACTGCGCCACCCAGGGATCCCCTTTTTATCTGACTCTTATTAACCTGTGGGTTTCTTTTCCTGTATGCTTCTGGAGCAGCTTATGAACAGTGACAGAGTTTAAGTTAAAAGAGTTGATTTTTCAGGCTGATGGAGTCTAAGCAAGTTCTCAACCATAAACTGAGCAATAGTTATCTATACAGTTTCTCAGTCATGCATACTCATGCTCTCAAAGAACATGAGAAATTCAATCGTGAACTTTATATGACAGGAAATAAAACTGCATGTTTAAGTTCATCTTTAATAAAAAAAAAAAAAACAAGTGGGGGGATGCCTGGGTGGCTCAGTGGATTAAGTTTCTGACTTTGGTTCAGGTCAAAGTCTCTGGGTCCTGGGATCCAGCTACATCAGGCTCTGCCTCTGGCAGGGAGTCCGTTTGTCCCTCTCCCTCTCTCTCTTAAATAAATAAGATCTTAAACAAAACAAAACAAAAACCCACAAAAATAAAGCAAAACAACCACCAGGGGTACCTGGGGGGTGCAGTTGGTTAAGCCTCTGACTCTTGGACTCATGCCATGATCTAAGGGTCAAGAGATTGAACTCCACACATCATTGGGCTCTGTGCTTAGCACAGTGGGCTTAAGATTCTCTCTCCCTCTCCCTCTGCCCCTCCTGATCATGCTCTCTCTTCTCCCTCAAATAAATTACAAAATAGGGACACCTGGGTGGCTCAGTGGTTGAGTATCTGCCTTTGGCTCAGGGCATGATCCCTGGGCCTGGGATCAAATCCCACATCAGATTCCTTGCAGGGAGCCTGCTTCTTCCTGTACCTATGTCTTTGCCTTTCTGTCTCTCATGAATAAATAAATAAAATCTTTAAAAAAATAATAAACCTTTATTAAAAAAATAAAATAAAAACAACAAAAAAAAGTCTAAAAAATACCTCTGTACAAACATGTCAGAAATACACAAAAATATTAATGGCAGTTGTTTCTGGATGTCAGGACTACAGAGGATTTTAACTTTCTTCTTGCTCTGCTAACAAAACTCTAGGAAGGGTGATGAAACTTCTGGCCCCAAATAAGGAATCAAAAACCCAGTGAGAAAAGAGTAGGTGTAAGGAACATTTCAGATCTCGTCAAGCGTTTTCACTTGCCAGATATCTCCTCCTACTTTAAATTGCAAACATGTGAGTATTTGCAAGGCTGAGAAGAGCATTAGGGAATCCCAACAATGAGTGGTGTTTAAAAAGGGGGGAGAAAAAGATACACAGAGACTGATAACTCTCTCCTTTGGCCAGTTACCAAGTTCCCACCTGACTGAGGCTGAAAAGTATGCAGGTGCTTGAAGCTTCCTTCCAACAGGCGAATAATATGTAGAGACCCTTGATTTGATGCCACAAAGAGTTTAGCTGAATCTTCAGAAAACAAAATCTGAAGGGCAGAGCGAAGGAATGCTGGCATTTTGGAAACCTTGGGGTGAACCAGTAGGAAAAAACCAGTAAGACAGAGAAGACAGACCTAGAATCCATCAAAAATAATCACAGCCAGGCTTAAATGACATTAATGCTTCCTGTACCTAAGAAAGCCAACTGAGCAAGAACCTGGAACACTGACATGCCTATTGTAACCTATCCATCCCCCACTTTCATCTCTTCAAAAGCCTAACCTTTATTGTCACTTTCTGGCATTTCCCTACTCCTCCAAAAATAAAATTGATTCAAAATCGAAGACAGTTTTATAACAGCTGCCTCCAAATAGCTTTTTACTGAGCAAAGATTCATATCCAGTACATTCCACTTCACATAAAAATCACTTATGAAATTTCTTATTGTTTAACCAGACATTGTGTTATTACTTACCCTTTGGAGGCTTATGTTGTCATGTTCGTAATTCAACCGATAAAGAAAAAAACGAGAAGTTGTAGAATAGGCTATCCAACTTCCACACGGGGAGATACAGCTGCAAATAATGTTTTCTGGACCCTGGCAATGTTTGGAATTAAGATGAATAACCAGAAAAACTTCACATGATAAGGTTCCTGTGACATGAATCCTCAAGCTATTGCTACTCCGGATATACCCACAAACCACTATACATAATCCTGACACTGATATGCTATGATTATTTCAGAGGTACAGCACCTATATGGTGTGGCTTGATTTCCAAAACCAAGAACAGAGGTCTATGAATACTAAGAACTGATCTCTGCCCATCATGTACTTTAAAGATAGCTTCATACTAAACTCTAATTTTAGAAACCGGAAAAGAAAGGCATTTGATGCAGTAAAGCTTTGGAGGCCAGGCGGCTTAGAAAACTGATTTTCTGGGTTTTGTTTATGATACCTGCCTCAAAGCTCCCCATGAAATAGTAAATAAAAAAATCTGCAAAATAAAGGAGAAGTTTAATGTAACATTTATATATTAAAAAACAAAATATCTAAATGTATGTACTGATACACACATCTGTGTCACATAGAAAAAGATCTGGAAGGACATATAGTGAATCAATACTGTTATTATATAACAATAATTATTCTGGGAGAGTGGACTAGAATTAAAGAGGTAGTCAAGGCTATAAACTACAAATACTGTTTGAATTCCTTCCAGTAAGAATGTATTCACAAATATTTATGAAATTAAAATAAAGAGGGGATCCCTGGGTGGCGCAGCGGTTTGGCGCCTGCCTTTGGCCCAGGGCGCGATCCTGGAGACCCAGGATCGAGTCCCACGTCGGGCTCCCTGCATGGAGCCTGCTTCTCCCTCCTCCTGTGTCTCTGCCTGCCCCTCCCTCCCTCCCTCTCTCTCTCTCTCTCTCTCTCTCTCTCTCTCTCTCTCTCTCTCGAATAAATAAATAAATAAATCTTTAAAAAAAAAAAGAAATTAAAATAAAGACATTTAGGGGTGCCTAGCTGGCTCAATCGGAAGAGAATGTGACTCTCGATCTCAGGGTTGTGAGGTCAAGCCCCACGATGGGTGCTGAGATTACTAAAAAAAAAAAAACGTAGGGATCCCTGGGTGGCGCAGCAGTTTGGTGCCTGCCTTTGGCCCAGGGTGCGATCCTGGAGACCCAGGATCGAATCCCACATCGGGCTCCCGGTGCATGGAGCCTGCTTCTCCCTCTGCCTGTGTCTCTGCCTCTCTCTCTCTGTGACTATCATAAAAAAAAAAAAAAATATATATATATATATATATATAAAAGTAAAAACTTAAAAAAAAAGACGTTTAAAAGGAACTTACAAAACATTTTGAATATTGTATTCTCATCACTGTGGAAAGAAATGACATACACATGCACATATGGGTAGAAATATTTTCTGGAAGGATGTACAAGAAACTATTGGCAGTGATTATCTCTGAAGAGTGGGACTGGGATTTGGGGTATGAAGGAGGCTTTCTTTTAAAGATTTTATTTATTTATTCATGAGAGACATAGAGAAAGAGAGGCAGAGACACAGGCAGAGAGAGAAGCAGTCCCCATGCAGGGAGCCTGATGTGGGACTCGATCCTGGGTCTCCAGGATCACACCCTGGGCTGAAGGCAGGTGCTCAACTGCTGAGCCACCCCCAGGTGTCCCAAGAAGGAGGCTTTTTCATTATACTCTTGTACCATTTTATTATTTTAATTTTTATTTTTTTTTAGAGAGAGCATGTGTGAGGGAGGTGGAGGAAGAGTGAGAATCTTAAGCAGACTCCTCACTCAGAGTGGACCCTGATGTAGGGCCCCATCTCACAACTCTGATCTGAGTCAAAATCAACCGATTGAGCTGCCTGTACCATTTTAATTTTTAAAAAATATGCAAATTATTTATATAATAATACCAAAACAAAGAAAAACAATTTCCTTTATTCATTCATCCAATAAATTCTGAATGCCTAACTTACCTAGTTCTGTTGACATAGTACTTCATTCAAATCATTTAAGAGTTTACAGTTTATAGTACCAACTAAATAACCCTCAAAATTCAGAATAAGAAAAATGTTCTGGATTTCAGAGCCTGAACACACCATTAAACTTCCTTACCTTTGTCTTGAGGTGCAGCAAATGATCTGCATTTTTAGAAAGTGGAAGGGTATCCCCATTCTTTCCTGGAACAAGAAATTTCCCTGAGGTTTTCCTTCTCAAAGAAAGATCATTTGTACCTTTTTTTTTTTTTTTACTAAAAAGTCACTCCTGAGTAGAACGGAATCGCTACCACTAGGAAATCAGAAAAATGTCTGACTTAGTAAACCCACAGTTTTCTGGGCTTATAGGAGGCAGAAAGCACTGAGTACTTTCTTAGCTTCTATTTGGGTGCCTTGGATATGGCCTATGGTAGGTATATCATTAATTCTCTGAAGCTACAACCTACAGCCAGGCATGCAGGTAGGTGGAAGTAGGGTTTTTGTGGCTTTGACTACAACTTCATTTGCTCATTTTGGAATCTAAAGCAAAAACCTCTCACCTACTATAAAACAACAGAGCCCAAACCCTTCCAGAACAGGTCATACACAAGGCCACTAAGGCTATCACCCTAGTAAGATCAACGTGACCTTCTTTTTCACTGTAGGACTGTCACTCCCCAACATTAACCCTTATATTCAGCAGCTTGTTTTGATCCCAGTCAAGATGGGGCAAACTGATTCTATAACCTTTACCTCCACTATGCCTTACAGTGTACCTTATAGAATCATCAACTTTTAACATAGAATCATTATCCTGCTAATGATTCTAACACTGAAGAACTCTTTTGCTCTGCCCATAAGCTGCCAAAGACACAGAAAAATCTACTTCCATTTTTCCACAAGCAAAATTTCAACTGCAATTCTAATTTTCTACTTCTCTCTCCAGTTTTCTTATTGGAAAAGTAAACTCCCATTGTACCTGTTGCAACTGTAGATCCCAGTCGCCAAAGTTCCAAGTGATGAGTAAACTGGAAAAGGAGAAGCTGCCTCTTTTTTGAACAGGAAATGAGACGTCGCTGTATCCAAAAATTTAAAAGTGATAAATAAGCCAAGGTATTCTATTGCCTCAGTACTAAATACAGTAGCAACACCCTAGCACATTTTTTACTGTTGAAATCCATGTACTTATTAAAAATTTTCTAAGTACTACCATATGCCAGCACTATCCTGGGACTAAGAACCTAACGGTACATAAAAACATAGCTATTGGCCTCAAGCTTATAGTCTAAAAGGGCTGACAAATAATTAATCAGGCAACTGCACTAAGTGTGTCAAGAATTTTAACAGAGCTAGGGATGCCTGGGTGGCTCAGCAGTTGAGCGTTTGCCCTTGGCTCAGGGCATGATCCCAGATTCCCGGGATCGAGTCCCGCATTGGGCTCCTTGCATGAAGCCTGCTTCTCCTCCCTCTGCCTGTGTCTCTACCTCTCTCTCTCATGAATAAATAAACTCTTAGAAATATATATATATTAAATTATACATATATAATAAAGAATTTTAACAGAGCTGACCACAGTATGTAATGAAAAAAAGTAGAAAAGATATCTAATCTAGGCTCGTGGGGGTAAAGACAGGAGCCCAGATGAGGCTCATTAGTGAAGACTAATCAAGCAAAAAAAGGTAAGGCAGGATGCTCCAGGCAAAGTGATAGGCATGTAAAACAGCTCAAAGTCCAGAAAGCCTCAGAGGGAATAAAGTCTTTCAGCACACTAAACTGAGTAGGGGTAGGGATGGGATGCAACAAGTGTTTGACAGGAGAAGTGAGAGAAGATGCTGAAGGACCATGGCCAGACCAAGGCAGATTTCATAAGCCATGGTAAGGAATTAGGTCTTATTCCTGAAGGCAACAGGGACCACCAACGGCTTTTAAGCATGGAATGATGAGCTATTTGAGAGGATCAATAATAGGCCAGAATTGACACAAATGTAAATAAAAGGAGACCATTTAACAAGGGAGTCCAGATGAGAAAAGACACTGATTCAAACTAGGATAATGGCAGTGTAGACAAAGAGAAATGACTAGATTCACAAAACAATGAAGAGGTAGACTCAGTAACATTTGCTGGTTGAGTGGAATGTAGAAGTAGTAGGGAGAAGAGTTTCTAGCTTGGGAAAGAAAATGTCCTTTTACCTAGGAAGGAACACTGGAAGTCTTGATTTTCCTGCTCTCACCCAGAATAACAAGAGTCCAGTCTTAAAAACAAACTCCCCATAAACCACAACTATCTGGAAAAGGGAATGATGACCCCAGAAAGTGAAGTAGGAGTGCTATAAATCTCTTGGTTCCTGTAAATGTCTTTGTGAGAGGCTTACCTCAAAAATAGAGGGAAAAACAAAGAAGGTAAGTAATGACACAAGTCCTACAGATTTGCCCAGGAAGTGTGAGCTGTACTCAGGCTAATGGGACAGATGGAGAGTGGGGGCTAGGGAGTGATACTTACATGAGGAAAAGTGATTTTTCGGAGAGCAGCATCATAATTCTTAACCTCCACCTTCTCCATGAGAGGACGAATGACTAAGTGTGTGTCTGTGCCTAGGGCAGGAAGAGCAGAGCGGGGGTAGGGAGAAGGCATCAGAATTAGAAAAAGTCCTGCATGGCCTGGGTAAAGCAGCAGCCTGGCAGAGAGTGCAACCTACCTCCAGATATCAATGCTGTCGGGCTGTGGGCCACGGCTCGAACGTCATGTGTATGATGCTGGAATGGCTTTGTCCGCACCCACTGCTTCTCACTGCTGTTGGAAGTCACAGAGACCAGCTGAAAATGGAATACTGTCCCCTCGGCTGTGCCCACCACGAAACTGTCTTCTTGCTGAGAAATTAAATCATTAGGGAGGTACATTTAAGCAAAACAGGGCCCAGTTTGAAAAATATTCCCTGAGGTTTTCTGTCTGCACAGCCTAGGGGAAAACCTACGCCCAGAATTGGAAGGTAGGTTATGGGGTCTTTTTCTTCCAGAAGGTGACAATTCCATCAGAGGAGCAAGCTTACACATAGGTGATATGCTCCCTACTGACAAAATTAACAATATGTACCTCAAGCTGTTATAGTGCTTTCAAATACACAAACTAGTTGCTACTAGAAAAGCAACAAAAGGGACACCTAGGTGGCTCAGCGGTTTAGTGTTTGCCTTTGGCCCAGGGCATGATCCTGGAGACCTGGGATCGAGTCCCACATCGGGCTCCCTGCATAGAGCCTGCTTCTCTCTCTCTGCCCCTCTGTGTCTCTCATAAATGGATGAATAAAATCTTAAATATATATATATATATATATATATATATATATATATATATCCTCAGATGATTTGTGAACAGGGACTCATATATATGTACATCAATGTCATAGCATTATTCACAAAAGCCAAAAAGATGAAAACCCAAACGTACATCGAGATGAATAAACATAATGCAATATGCATGTGTATGTACGTATGTATGTACGTGTGTGTATACATACATATATAATAAAATACTATTCAGCTTTAAAAAGGGACAAAATTCTAATAGTCTAATATGGATGAACTTTTTTTAAATAAGATTTTATTTATTCATGACAGACACAGTGAGAGAGAGAGAGAGAGAGAGAGAGAGAGAGAGAGAGGCAGAGACACAGGCAGAGGGAGAAGCAGGCTCCATGCAGGGAGCCCGACATGGGACTTGATCCCGGGTCCCCAGGATCACACCCCGGGCTGAAGACGGCACTAAACCGCAGGGCCACCAGGGTGACCCAAAATGAACTTCTTTTTTTTTTTTTTTTCCAAAATGAACTTCGAAAACATTATGGTAAGTAATATAACTCAGAAAAGGACAAATATTATATGATTCCACTTATATGGGGTACCTAGAACAGCAAATTGATAAGGACAGACAAAAGAATAAAGATTATTAGGGGCTGGGAGAAATAAGGTGTTATTGTATAACCAATAGTTTTTTTTCTTTTTAAGGATTTTATTTAGTTATTCATGAGAGACGCAGAGAGGCAGAGGCATCAGCAGAGGGAGAAGCAGGCTCCACATAGGAGCCTGATGTGGGATTTGCTCCTGGAACTCCAGGATCATGTCCTGAGCCGAAGGCAGACGCTCAACCACTGAGCCACCCAGATGTCCCTAACCAGTAGTTTCTGTGTGATGAAAAAGTTCTGAAGATGGAAAGAGGTGATGGCTGCACAACACCACAAATGTACTTAATGCCACTGAAATGTACTTAAAAATGGTTAAAGTGGGGGTGACTGGGTGGCTCAGTTAGTTGAGTGCCCATCTCTTGATTTTCTGCTCAGGTCTTCATTTCAGGGTCGTGGGATCGAGTTCCATGAGGGCTCTGTGCTCAGCTGGGAGTCTGCTTCCTCCTTCTCTCTCCCTCTGCCCCTCCCCCTGCTCACACACGCATGCTCTCCCTCTCTCAAAAACCAATTTCTTTTTTTAAGATTTTATTTATTCATGAGATAGAGATAGAGATAGAGATAGAGAGAGAGAGGCAGAGATACAGGCAGAGGGAGAAGCAGGCTCCATGCAGGGAGCCCGACGTGGGACTCCATCCCAGGTCTCCAGGATCAGGCCCTGGGCTGAAGGCAGAGCTAAACCACTGATCCACCCGGGCTGCCCTCAATCAGTCTTCAAACAAAAATGATTAGGGGCACCTGGATGGCTCAGTGCTTGAGTGTCTGCCTTTAGCTCAGGTCGTGATCCCAGGATCCTGGGATAGAGTCCCACATTGGATTCCCCACAGGGAGCCTCCTCCCTCTCTCTCATGATTAATTAAAAAAAAAAAAAAAATCTTAAAAAAAAAAAAAGTAAAGTCGGGATGCCTGGGTGGCTCATTTGGTTAAGTCTCTGACTCCTGATCCTCAACTCAGGTCTTAATCTCAGGGTCATGAATTAAAAAAAAAAAACAAAAAAGCCCAACACATAACACATATACAAAAACACACAAAAAAACCAGTAAACAACTGGGAATGTAGGAGGAAAAATCAGAAAATTGTAGTCAAAAGAGTAAAGTTTAGAAAACCCTGAAATTCCTGGGGCACCTGGAGAGAAGCGGCCTCGTCAGTGTCACACAAAGACCAGGTTCCCTGGTCCTCAGTATGAGGCTCTCTCTTACAGTATGTTGAACACAGTATGTTGAGCACTGTGACTTCTGTTAGTTTTATTTTTTATTTTTAAAAAATATTTATTTATTTTTTCTGTTAGTTTTAAAAGGTCTTAGTGTGTCTGGGGTGCCTCAGTGGCTCATTCAGTTTAGTGTCCGATCTCAGGATCCTTGGATAGAGCCCCATATTGGGCTCTGTACTCAGTGGGGAGTCTTCCTGAGGATTCTCTCCCTATGTCCCTCCCCCCAGCTCACACTCTTTCCTTCTCTAAAATAAATCATCTTTTAAATAAAGCAAGTAAATGGTCTTGGTGTATCTATGATTTTATTTTATTATTTTTTTAATCTGTAATTAAAAAAAATTCCTTTATAAAAAAATTTCCTTTATATTCTCAAAAATTTTAACCAGCTTTTAAAAATACATATAACTTGGGATCCCTGGGTGGCTCAGCGGTTTGGCACCTGCCTTTGGCCCCAGGGTGCCATCCTGGAGTCCCGGGATCAAGTCCCACGTCAGGCTCCTGGCATGGAGCCTGCTTCTCCTTCCTCCTGTGTCTCTGCCTCTCTCTCTCTCCCTCTCTCTCTCATAAATAAATAAATAAATAAATAATTTTTTTAAAAAATAAAAATACATATAACTTTGGGCTGGAGGAAAAAAAGAAGATATGATAGATGTTTGATAAGGTAGTGAGAAAAGCCAGGAACCTGAATCAGCAGGTAAACAAACAGAATGAAGATTAGGTCAGCCAGTTAAGAGAAATGACGTCTAAACATGTATAAACATGGAACTGTCACCAACTACACATTTACTATTCTAAACTATATAGGAGTAACTTGCAAAACAAAACAAACAAAACAAAAAAAAAGGAGTAACTTGCAAAATTAAGTATCACTTGACCTACCTATCAAGGTGAAACTGTGAATGACTTTGAAATGTATATAAAAAGTACTGGTATCCTTATCTAGTGAGCCCTGAGACTGTCTCAAGAGCTATTTTACAACTTTGTAAAAACTGTAATAATGAGAGTAATGCAAAATAATCTTGCCTGGTGGAATGTAGCTATTAATTGTCCTGTGGACACTGAGTCTTGCAAGAATTTTAAGTAAATTAATTTCAGCATTCCTGATGACCTTATGGGACTGTTTGTTAAATTGTCCTTTGAACTGCTTATAATATCTTACTGGTTTCCTCATTAGTTAATGAGTTACAGAAAATCTGTGACATTTCCACTTCATGTTTTTTTTTTTTAATATTTTATTTATTTATCATGAGAGACACAGAGAGAGAGAGGCAGAGACATAGGCAGTGGAAGAAGCAGGCTCCATGCAGGGAGCCCAATGTGGGACTTAATCCCGGAACTCCAGGACCACACCTTGAGCCAAAGGCAGATGCTCAACCGGTAAGCCACCCAGGGATCCCCCACTTCATGTTTGTATGAATGATGATTTTTTATCTTTTTTCCCCGTAATCATTTAATAGCTCTTCACACAGGTAAGGAAACTGGAACTTCAAAAGCCTTTGCTCTGGGCACACCATACCACCTCAACCTTATGCCAGTTCTCTTTGAGGTAACTTGTAGGCACATGATGGTGAGAAGGAAGGAAAGCTTATCTGAAGGTCAGCATATAAGGTAGCCCAGACCAGCCTCTCCCTCACTTCCTGTAAGATTACTATTTGAAAACCATTATCCTGGGTAGCCCAGGTGGCTCAGGGTGTGATCCTGGAAACCCCTGATTGAGTCCCACGTCAGGCTCCCTGCATGAAGCCTGCTTCTCCCTCCGCCTATGTCTCTGCCTCTCTCTCTCTCCCTCTCTGTGTCTCTCATGAATAAATAAATAAAATATTAAAAAAAAAAAAAAGAAAACCATTACCCCAAGCAAAAGTGGAGATACTGAGCAACTTAGGAGCTCACAGACTGTTCCCCATCTCCAACTAAACAGTTCATCTAGCCAAAAAAAAAAAAAAAAAAAAAAGGTGGGGCAATTTGCACAAAATCCCACCTACAGAGAGGGATAAAGAAGGCAACACTAACTTACTCCATATCATCTTTCCTGGAGGTAGATCATAAAAGAAATGAAAGAAAAGGGCTCTCTTAGGGCACAGATGGAACAAAGCAAGGGGAAAGCTGACCTGGAAAGGGAGGGGGAAAGTGTCCTAATTTAATCACAGAGTGACTGTTTCACACAGAAAAACAATCTAAAGACTGACTTCTAAATGAAAGCAAATGTTCCCTATGACTCCCTGCAGGTATCAGTACTCACCTACTTGATAAGGGTGCAAGACATCTAAGACGATCAAAGGACTGGGTATTTGCCACTATTCACTCTTCTGTCAATGAAAATCCATTAAAAAGATATCTAAAAATAATCAGCTCTTCTGGCAAAAGAGTGTAGTGGAGAAAACCCTTCAAATTAGGATCAATTTCAAGAGATGTGAAAATAATGCCAATACCACACTCACTCTGTGCCAGATACTGCACTTAGCACCTTTCATGCACTACCTATTTAATCCTCCCCAAACTCTATGAAGTATTACTAGTACACTGTTTTCACAGAAGAAACTGAGGTTTAGAAAGAAATAGCCTGCCCAAGGAAGGTAGTAGCTATTAAGTGCTGCAGCTGATATTCAAACCCAAATCTGCCCTAGTGTAGTGTGTGTGATAAGCATTTTGAGGGTTGCAATTTGTACAAATACGTTTTTCCCCTTAAAACTAACAAGTACACAATTCACGGACTCTCAGGCATACATTTGCCCACATTTAAACATCTCTGAAACCAAGATATCTTCTAGCTGTCAACCTGCACATGTATGACATCTTCAGGTAAAGAGCAAACATCAAAGTTGCAGAATGGGGGGTACCTGGCTGGCTCAGTCAGTAGATGCAACTCTTGATCTCAGGGTTTTGAGTTCAAGCCCCACGTTGGGTGTGGAGCCTACTTAAAAACAATGAAACAACAAAGCCCAAATAAATACAACTTGCAGAATGGTTGTCAAAAACCTGGAAAAAAATCTAGAGACTACAGAGGAGCAACTACTACTAATACTATGGAGGCTGGGAGGCAAGTGTGGGAAATATGGACCCTGAGGACCAAGTTAAAAGGTAAGTTACAGTCCATCTGTGCATGTGAAGATGTTTTAGGAATACCTTACTCACTTACCTTACTCACTAATACTTTCCTTGTTATATATGCACAAAAGTGACAGAACAAAAATTAATGTTTAAGAGTCTCTAATAAGTAAAAGTCTCCCTAATAAGTAAAATGTAAATTTCAGGCCACTGGGGCTGCCCGAAATTTATTTACTTAAGACAGAGTGAGGGCAGCCAGGGTGGCTCAGCGATTTAGCACCGCCTTCAGCCCAGGGCATGGTCCTGGGGATTGAGTCCCAAGTTGGGGTCCCTGCATGGAGGCTGCTTCTCCCTCTGCCTGTGTCTCTGCCTTTCTCTGTGTCTCTCATGAATAAATAAAATCTTAAAAAAAATTACTAAAAATAAATTTCTTTTAAAAAGTTGAAACGTATCAATTTATAATAGTTTGTATTATACAACTATTATAAAAAAAAAAGCACTACCATAGTTTAATTGGCAGGGTTTCTTCTTTTCCATGATAACAAAATTATGGCATGTCTCACAGTCATATGTATCTAAGATTCAATGCAATACATTAATTATGGGCACATGGTAGAAAATCAGACAATACAGAATAGTACACAGTACAAATTAAGCCTGCCTCCTGCCTGCCCACTCCAACTTTCCTAAAACTTACCATTAATGTTTTTAATCTTTTCAGATATTGTGAATATATATATAAACAAAACTATAAATACAGATACTATTAAAAATTTTAAGTAATATAAAACCTGCCTCACCTTTTCAAAACTCTTTTATTTTAAATATTTAATTTATTTATTAGAGACACAGAGAGAGAGGCAGAGACACAGGCAGAGGGAAAAGCAGGCTCCATTCAGGGAGCCTGACGAGGGACTGGATCCCTGGTCTCCAGGATCACACCCTGGGCTGAAGGCGGCGCTAAACCACTGAACCACCCGGGCTGCCCTCAAAACTCTATTTTAAAAGGAAAATTTCTTGAGGTGCCTAGGTGGCTAAGTTGGTTAAGCATCTGACTTTGGTTCAGGTTATGATCTTGGGGTCTTGGGATTGGCCCAAGTCGGGCTCCTCACTCAGCAGAGAGTCTGCTTCTTCTTCCTCTCTCTCTCCCCCTCCATCCCTCCCCAACTCATGCTCTGGTAACTAAATAACATCTTAAAAAAAAAGAGGGGGGACGCCTGGGTGGTTCAGCAGTTGAGCGTCTGCTTTGGCGCAGGGTGTGATCCCAGAGTCCTGGGATCAAGTCTCATATCTCTGCATCTCTATGAGTAAATAAATAAAATCTTTTAAAAAAAGTCTCCTTAAATCATACTCAAATAGAAGAAATTTAGTATTTTTAAAATCACTATAAAGTTATTTCCTAATTTCCCAACATAGGAAGCAGAAGAGTTATAAAAAGAAGAAAATAGCATTTCCCAAGATTCTTTTAGAATGGGGCACCTGGGCGGTTGCCTTTGGCTCAGGGCACGATCCTGGGTTCAGGGATGGAGTCCTGCATTGGGCTCCCTGTGGGGAGCCTGCCTGTTTCTCATGAATAAAGAAAAAAAAATTTTTTAAAGATTTTATCTATTTATTCATGAGAGACACACACAGAGAGAGAGAGAGAGAGAGAGAGAGAGAGAGAGAGGCAGAGAGACACAGACAGAGGGAGAAGCAGGCTCCATGCAGGGAGCCCGATTGGGACTCGATCCCGGGTCTCCAGGGTCACACCCCAGGCCAAAGGCGGCGCTAAACCGCTGAGCCACCCAGGCTGCCCTCATTTACTAAATAAAGAAAATCTTAAAAATAAAATAGATTCTTAGGGATCCCTGGGTGGCGCAGCGGTTTAGCGCCTGCCTTTGGCCCAGGGTGTGATCCTGGAGACGCGGGATCGAATCCCACGTCGGGCTCCCGGTGCATGGGGCCTGCTTCTCCCTCTGCCTATGTCTCTGTCTCTGCCTCTCTCTCTCTGTGTGACTATAATAAATAAAGTTTAAAAAAAAAAATAAATAAATAAATAAATAAAATAGATTCTTCTAGTGTACTTGTGGCCTATCTAAATCAGACTAGATTAACTGGCGGTGGTGAGTGTCTGAAGAAAATCTCTAATTAATCTTCTAGAGAATATTCTCTAACTAGTTGTTAGGAGAGTAAGAGGGTTCAAAGAAACTATGTGTGTTTCAAATGCACTTTCCTAAAATCATCTTCCTCCATAAAATACTGAGGATGAAGGAACATTGTTTATGCCCCATCATTGACCCGGCCTTCTGTACTCATCCCCCAGGTTGTATAGGACTGCTCAAAATAGAGACCATACTCACATCAGATACAGCAATGGACTGCACATCAGCATTTGCGATGAGGTGGTTCTTCACAAGTGTCCCAGTAGCTGAGTCCCAGAACTGCACCTTCCCAGCAGAGTCCACACTTATGACAGTGCCATCAGACAAGAAGGCCACTCCCCATATGATACACTTCCGCTTAGACACACCCATATATTGCCTATCCACCAGCATTTTCTGAACAGTGCTCCCTGAAAAATAAGAAAAGCCCAAATTTGAATGGTACTTACTTCTTTTGTCTTCAAAACGCACCTGTTAGCTGCCTGAGCACAGATCACAAACTGACAGTAAATATTAGTTATGGTGGACTCAGTCTCAAAACACAAAAATGGTTACCTGTAGACTGTGGGAGGGAAAGGGGAATGACGGTTAGAGACAGAAATTTGGGGGGGGGAGGTGGAGGAGAGGAGGTGAAATGGAAAGGAGGCATTTGAGACTTCACTTAAAACCGCCTAAAAGCAATGTTCATGACACTTGGCTCTTTTCTAAAATACCATGAGAAATGGAGAGAGGACAACAATTGACAAAATTTTGGGAATTAAAAAGCAAACATAAAGTAGTAACTGACAGAGCAGAGCCCTGAAATTAAGACCCAAGTCAACGGGGGGGAAAGCCAGGAAGCCACTTGATTTATACCATGAAATCCTCAGAAGATTCAGCAACTGTGGTGACCCCAAAAACTCTGGAAACAGAAGTGAAAATGGAACTAAAAAGAGAAATTGGTTGAAAGTTTTAGAAACTTATAGATCCTCCAGATAACTATTCCCTAACTAAAAAGCCAGGCAACTCCCTAAACTTCACTTCAAACAAGAATGGAGACTCATTCTCTAGTATCAGGCACAACTAAGGGTGGGATTACTATATGGAAAAGAGATAAAGTGAAAATTTATTAACTGAATGTTGAGAACACCCATTTTCTTCCCAGAATACCAATAACCAGACTATCACAGGCAAGAAAATAAAAAACATTTCTGGGAAATATGACCAGCCTAAGAAAAAAGATATAAAAAGCCAACGTCTTTGGAGGTTCCCCAAACTAAGACTCCAGCCAGATCATTCTTCAGTGAAGCTCATGAGCAGTAAGCTCCACACATGTGGTCAGGAAAGGAATTACAAGACAAAAGCCTGAGCTTCTGTAAGCAAAGCCTGAATGTGAGCAAAGCCTGAATATGAAAGGCAGAAGCCAGAGAAACTATCAGAAAAATATACCAGGAAAAAAACAGAGCAAGGGTGAAGAATATTTGACAAATACTATCTTAAATAACATTAGATAGAGAAGTCAGTATATAATGAAACAAAAAATGCTATAAAAAAGAACACTCAGGAAATAAACAAAAAAACCTTTGGAAATGGCAGAAATGAAAAACTCAGTAACAGGATTTAAAGATAAAGACAAGGGGTACCTAGCTGTCTCAGTTGGTGGAGCATGTGATTCTTGATCTTGGGTTTGTGAGCTCTAGTCCCACACTTGGGGGTACCAAATACTTAAAAATAAAATCTAAATAAATAAATAAAATATAAAAATAAACTCCCAGGAAGCAGAAAAAGTCAAAGAGATAAAAAATAAGAGAGGGGGAAAGAGATAAGAAAATTAAAGAGCCAACAACAAAATAGTAAAATTTCAGAAAAATGGAGAGAAACTTATTTACAAAATAATTTTTTTTTGTTTGTTAACCAAATAATTATAAGAATTTTCCCCATAACTAAGAACACTTGGATGATGTAGTCAGTTAAACGTCTTTGACTCTTGGTTTTTGGCTCAGGTCTTGGGATTGAGCCCTGCATCAGGAGTCTGCTTGGGACTGACTCTTTCTCCCTCTCCCTCGCCCCTCCCCACTGTGCTCTCTACAGAAGAAAAGAAAAGAAAAGAAAAGAAAAGAAAAGAAAAGAAAAGAAAAGAAAAGAAAAGAAAAGAAAAGAAAAGAAAAGAAAAGAAAAGAAAAGGAGAAAAGAAAAAAGAAAAGAGAAAGATAAAGAAAGAGAAAGAGAAAGAAAGAGAAAGAAAGAAACACATCTTAAGAAAAAAAAATGTCCCTCAAAACTGAAAAATGGTTTTTGATTAAAATAATCTACCAAGTATCTAATATGACTGATGTTAATAGATCCACACATCAAGAAACCTAATTGTTACATTTCAGAACAGTAAGAATAAAGGAAAGATCCTAAAAGCTCCTTGGAAAAACAGACCAAAAAGCCTATACAAAAGATCTTCTCCCAGCATGGCATCAGAGTCTATAGTAATACTCAAAGCTGGAAGACAATGGAGCCAATTCCCTTCAAAATTCTAAGGGAAAATAATTTCTGAGCTAGCTCATGAACCTTCTAATGATCCACCAAACAAAAGGATAAATCAGGAAGTGAATGGAAACTGGGGATTCCACCTGAGAGAGGAGTAAAGGAGATCCATGGAATGACTGAGAAATCAAGGTTCAAAACCTACAGAGAGGTACAACAGGCCCAAAACCTGGTACACTAGATTGGAGGTCAGAAGGCTCTGGGGGAGAATCATTCAAGAAGATAAAGGTAGTAGAAAGAAAATCAAATCTGAACCTAATTTATACAGCTGGAAGAATTTGAGGATATATCAGTGAGACAAAACATAACACATATGTGTATATATACATGTACATAGGTGGAGGTGAACATCAAAAGAATTAGCTAAGAGTTATACATGGCTGCCTCTGAGGAGTGAGAAGGGAGAGAGGGGCAATCTGCTTCTTTGTAACAAGCCTCAAGGAGTTCTTTGACTATGTATGTGTAACAGATAAGAATAAATTTGTTTAAGCATGGAGGAAAGGAAAAACTAGACAAGGGGCACCTGGGTGGCTCAGTGGTTGAGCATCTGCCTTTGGTTCAGGTTGTGATCTCACGGTCCTGGGAATGAGTCCTACATCGGGCTCCCCATAGGGAGCCTGCTTCTCCCTCTGCCTATGTCTCTTTCTCTGTGTCTCTCATGAATAAATAAACAAAATATTAAAAAAAGGAAAAGAAAAACGAGACAAACCTGACCTGTTTTACTTCCCATCTTAGATGGGAGTATAGAGGGGCCCACCTAGCAAGTCAAAGTCAGTCTCATCACTGAAGGATTCCATAAGTCAATTCTGTAGGCCAAGAATAGAGAAAAGGAAATGGTTCTCTACCTTTCTGATCTCATACCTCACCAATTATGTTACCAAGACCTTATGTTTCTCAAAGAGAGACATCTACTTTTACCAAGGTCCGGTATATATTAAATAGTTATTCTAATTGGTCATTTGTTGTAAATATTATATTGCTTGAGGGTGAACTTTCTTTTTTCTTTTTTTAAATTTTATTTAAGGGTGAACTTTCATATGAATTCTTACTAGATAAAACATATGCATCTCACTGAAGACCCAGGATTCCCCAAAAGCAACAGAAGCAATCCAATAAAGGAGTGAAATTTGTGGCAAGCATCTCAGAAGGTTACTGAGAGATTAGGCCATAAAGCTCATTGAAAGAACAAAGGCTCGGGATCCCTGGGTGGCGCGGTGGTTTGGCACCTGCCTTTGGCCCAGGGCGCGATCCTGGAGACCCGGGATCGAGTCCCACGTCGGGCTCCCGGTGCATGGAGCCTGCTTCTCCCTCTGCCTATGTCTCTGCCTCTCTCTCTCTCTCTCTGTGACTATCATAAATAAATAAAAATTAAAAAAAAAAAAAGATTTTAGAAAGAACAAAGGCTCAAGCTTTTGGAAACCACCAATGTGAATCTGACAGACAAGACACACATCCCAAATGAACTTAGAAAACAGTCACCTGATTTGACATCAAACACACTAATGTAGTCTATGGAGCCAGCTGCAATGTGGGTGCCAGAGGGATGCCAGCTGAGACTCAGGATGCGACCTTGGGAGTTGTACAACAAAAAAGAAAGGGAGATACACATAATTATACAGTAAAGGGTAACTGAGTTCTCCTTTGATAATTATCTACAGGTCTAGTGTTTTGCAATCATAACTATCATCTACTACACTCTGGTGAAGAACTGTTTTATAACAGATGAGGAACAACTCTGTCATGGAATCCATAATCAAGTATTTAATATTACTTTAATAACATAGAAATAGTAAGAGTGTAAATAAAAATACAACTTTTTGAGGCTGATGTTAGTAACCTAACAAAATTTAAATGTGCATATTTGGCTCAGCAATTCCACTGGGAATTAATCAAGGAGAAATACATGTAGGAGTATTCAAAAATATATATACTGGACTATTCATTGCTACTCTGATTATATAGCAGTAAAAAATTTTTTAAAAATATCAACAGGGACACCTGGGTGGCTCAGCAGTTAAGTGTCTGCCTTCAGCCCAGGCGTGATCCTGGAGACCCAGGATCGAGTCCCACATCAGGCTCCCTGCATGGAGCTTGCTTCTCCCTCTGCTTCTGCCTGTGTCTGCCTCTCTCTCTCTGTCTCTCATGAACGAATAAATAAATAAATAAAATCATAAATAAATAAATATCCATCAATAGGAGGAGTTTGGTTAAATAAATTACAGAACATCATAAAATGGAATGCCATGCAAACAGCCATGATTGACATGGAAGATTAGTTGTAATATACCAAGTGAGAAAACAAGCCACAAGCACTCCTGTGTATTTGTCTATATGAATATGCAAAAATGTCTAGAAGATTACTTCCAAAATGTTGTCCACAGAGCGGAATGAGATAATCTTCTCTTTCACATTTGGCTAAACACACAAGTTTTGACTAAGCATTATATCATTTTTGTAATTAAAAAGGAACACCCAAGGGGCATGTGGGTGGGTCTGTTTGTTGAGTGTCAGACTTTTGATTTGGGCTCAGGTAATAATCTGGGGGTCATGAGATCCAGTCCCATGTCAGGCTCCATGCTTGGTGGGGAGTCCACTTGAGATTCTCTCTCCTTCTTCCCTTCGCTCTACTTGAGCTCTCATAAATAAATAAATAAAACACCTAAGCCTAGATGGCTCAGTTGGTGGAATATGAGACTCCTGATCTTGGGGCTGTAGGTGTAAGCCCTGTGATAGGTGGTGGAGATTACATAAAAATAAAATCTTTACAAATGAATGAATGAATGAATGAATGAATGAGAAAATAAAAGAATATACAAAAGATATTCAAAACAAAAGGAATCTGACTAGCAGATAATTAATATTACTAATGGACACAGAATACATGGGACAGGTACTGTTTTCTAGAAGGGTCAGCAAGCTATGGCCCAAAGGGCCAAATCAGGCCCACCAATTTTTTTTTTATAAATAAAATTTTACCAAAGCACAGTCATACCCATTTGTTTATTATCTATGGCTACTTTTATTGGACAAGAGAGTTGACAGAGTATGGTCTGCAAAGATTACAGTATTTCCTACCTGCTATCTTTATAGAAAAGGTCTGTTAACCCCTGCTCTAGATATCAGTGTCAACTGGTCCAAGTGGAACATGGGAAATTGTTTTAAAATTCTAGGTTTAAGACTTTACGCACAAAAAAAAAAAAAAAAAAAAAGACTTTGCGCACCGTGTTAAAACTTCAAAAAGAAAGAGAACAAAGTGACTTATACAGAAACACTTGCTTTCCTGCATATTTCTAGTTTTCCATAATTCGAAAGCAATCACAAATATATGCTACAGGATAGACAAAGCCTGAATGAGGGATGGCTTCAAGGACATACTCTACACTCAGATAAAATTGGCATGCAAAGGGCAGCCAGGGTGGCTCAGTGTTTTAGCACCACCTTCAGCCCGGGGCATGATCCTGGAGACCAGGGATCCCACGTCGGGCTGGAGTCTGCTTCTCCCTCTGCCTGTGTCTCTGCCTCTCTCTCTGTGTGTGTCTCATGAATAAATAAAATCTTAAAAAAAAATTGGCATGCAGATAAAATATTCCCTGGAACCATAGGAAAACAACCTAACCCCAGGGGCACACAAAATTACTTGTAGTTAAGGTTACTCATGGCCCCACCAAAAAATGATCCTTACTTTTCTGTCGATCAAAATTTCTTTCAAACTGAATTTTGTCTGGAGTGATTTGAAATAGCTTCACAGATCCATCTTCACAGCCGACCTATTAGAGAAAAAGTAAATAGAGAAGACAAGCATTTTGTAGAAATATATGCTTTTACAAATACAAATATTTCTTCTGTAAAGCTGTCACTTACTGTGAGAGAAAAACAGTATGTGAGAGAAGAAAAAGCTTACCGGTATCAAGGAATTGACAGTATATTTTTGGCAGGCTTCATGTCCTAGTCAGAAAACAGGCTAATTAGTGGCCCAATTCCTGTATAGGACATGGAATAGAAGTAGGATTTCATAGCACCTATCTGCTAGAGACCCATGGCCTAAATAAAATACCCATTAACTATACAAGATACTGTATAAATTAGTGCAAATCAAACAAGAGTCATACACTTTTCTGAAAAAATGCAGTATCTGGAAATATCCATTTTAAGGATAACAGTGTGTGTGTGTGGAGGGTGGCCTGGGGGGTAGGTTGTCTTCTTAGTCCGCACAGAATTTTTGAGAAACACTGTAGTAGAGCATAGTTGCATAAGTTAACTTGTGGAAGAACCTCTTAGAACTTTTAACGAACATTAGTGTGTTGTGAATCTTCGGAAGGATTTCACGTTAACATGCCATATTCTGAAATGATATTTACCATAAAACATAAAGCACAATACAACAAAAAAGTCTCTACATCTTCCAATTCCAAAGTACAGTTTGAGAAATACTGAACCAAACTAACCCTCTCATTTCATAAATGAATAAAAGGTTCAAAGTAGCAGCAGAACGGATGCAAAAGTACAAGTGATTTTTATTTTTATTTCTATTTTTATTTATTTTTTAAAGATTTTATTTGTTTATTCATGAGAGACACAGCGAGAAAGAGGCAGAGAGACACAGGCAGAGAGAGGGACACAGGCAGAGAGAGATGCAGGCTTCATGCAGGGAGCCTGATGTGGGACTCAATCTCGGGACTCCAGGATCACACCCTGGGCTGAATGAAGGCAGGTGCTCAACCGCTGAGCCACCCAGGCATCCCAGGACAAGTGATTTTTAATCCCCAATATCAACTCCAATCTTTTATTGGGGTTGCTGGAATTAACCTCAGATCGGAGTTGCTACATGTCATAATAAAATTTAACTTTACCCTCCTGTGAACACAGAAGAAATTCTGAGTGAGCACAAAAGAAATCTGGCTTTAAATTATTAGCAGTTGGGGTGCCTGGCTGGCTCAGTTGACTCTTGATCTTGGGCTCATGAGTTTGAGCTCCACGTTGGGTATGGAGATTACTTAAAAATAAAGTCTTCAAATTACCAATAGTTGCTTACTAACCAAAAGCTGAGAGCCGTGAGGACTGACAGCCATGCTCCAAATGGGTCCTCCAAAGGCGTCCATGGTGTACTTGATGTTTAATGCCTGCAAATCATACTCGATAATCTCTCCATTGAGTCCAGCGCTAAAGAGTCGCTGTCCTTTTGCCCAACACAGAGCTTCCGTAGCCCGAGATTCATGACCTGGAAAAAACTACAGAAACACCATAACTCGTCAACCCACCATGAATTTACCAGCTAGCAGCACTGTGTGGTCACAGAAAACAGGGTAAAAATTAAAACACTTCCCTAGAAATAACTGTGTAGGATTTTATTTTACCAGAAGATGTTTATTAATATTTTCATTTTCTAGATTAAAATTTTAGTTGCCTATACAGTTGTTTTTTCCCTAGGACTTGTTCAGCAAAACCTTTTCACTAGAAAGTCTATACCTAATTGTATTTGATATATCCAATTAAAAAAAAAAGTAAATAAGGGCACCTGGATGGCTCAGTGGGTGAGTGTCTGCCTTTGGCTCAGATCAGAGTTCCGGGGTCCTGGGATTGAGTCCCGCATCAGGCTCCTCGCAGGGAGCCTGCTTCTCCCTCTACTTATGTCTCTGCCTCTTTCTCTGTGTCTCTCACGAAGAAATAAAATTAAAAACTTAAAAATAAATAAATCTATCTTGATTGGGTGATAGTTTCAAAGGTTTATGCATGTCAAAGTTATCGATGTATATACTTTAAGTACATGCTGTTTATAGTGTCAATTTTACCTATAAAAAGTTTTTTTTGGGGGGAGATCCTTGGGTGGCTCAGCAGTTTAGCGCCTGCCTTCAGCCCAGGGGGTGATCCTTGGGAGTCCTGGGATCGCGTCCCACATCAGGCTCCCTGCACGGAGCCTGCTTCTCCCTCTGCCTGTGTCTTCTTCCTCTCTCTCTCATAAATCAATCAATCAATCAATCTTTTTAAAAAAGTTTTTTTTTTTTTTTCTAAGTAAAAGAAATGGAGGCACTTGGCTGGCTCATTCAGAGGACCATGTGACTCTTGATCTCTGAGCTGTAAGTCTGAGCCCCATAGTGTAGAGATTATAAATCAAAATAAATAAATATATAAAAACTTTTACAAATAACATAAACGATGTAGTTCAGTGTTTCATTCAAGTCCCCCCCTCGGATTTTTTTTTTAAAGATTTTCTTTGAGAGAGAAAGAACATGAGAGATTATACACAAGTGGGGGGGAGGGGCAGAGGGAGAGGGAAAAGCAGATTCCTTGCTGAGTGGGGAGCCTGATGTGGGACTCCATCCTAGGAGCCCAGGATCATGACCCAAGCAGAAGGCAGACATTCAATCAACTGAGCCACCCAGGCACCCTCAAGTCTCGATTTCTTTCTTTTTTTAAGTCTCAGATTTCTAAGTGTTTTCTTAACACTTAAAAAATTTTCATATATATCAATGCATTTTATTCTTAAACCTTCTCAGAAAAAAAAAAAACCTTCTCAGCATGAAAGGGACTGAGTAGCTACAATTTTTCCTCTCTGAACTTGAAATGACAGAAGTACTTGTGGGTTAAGCAGCTTCCTCAAAGTGCCAAAGGCAAATGTGAAGAGAATATTTTAATTCTTATTCCTAGTCCCTACTCTTTTCACTCTAACGGACAAAATTTTTTCTTGCTCTGACAATGATTAACAATATTAGGGGAGGGACTATGGAGGAAAAAAAGACTAGACTGAACCAATTATTGTTGATAAAAGAAGAGATAAGGGATGCCTGGGTGACTCAGTGGTTGAGTGTCTGCCTTTGGCTCAGGTCCTGATCTCGGAGAGGGTCCCAAATCAGGCTCTCCACAGGGAGCCTATTTCTCCCACTGCCTATGTCTTTGTCTCTGTGTCTCTCATGAACAGATAAATAATCCAATCTTTAAAAAATGAAAAAGAGAAAACGAGAAATGAGAACAGAAAATAAGGGATACTCAGTACAAGAATGGCTGAAATATTCATTAATCCTATCTTAACTCAGGAGAGGCTATGTACTAGGCTCTTGCTAAATGCTGGGAACACAGTTATCAACATCACTGACAGGCAGCCCCGGTAGCTCAGCGGTTTGGCGCCGTCTTCAGCCCAGGGCATGATCCTGGAGACCCAGGATCGAATCCCACATTGGGCTCCCTGCATGGGGCCTGCTTCTCCCTCTGCCTGTATCTCTGCCTCTCTCTCTCTCTTGTCTCTCATGAATAAATAAATAAAATACTAAAAACAATAACAAAAACAAAACAAAACAAAACAACATCACTGGCCCCTTCCTAAAATTTGAAGTTCAGTAGGGAAGAAAAACATTCAACAAATATACAAACTATTATATAATTACAACTGTGATAAAAAAACAAGAAATATCACAGAATGTAATAAACATGTGCCACAGCACATTTTTCATAGTACAAAATGTGACATATTTGTGGTAATGAGCAATTTTTTTTTTAACTCTTTTAGTTCTTCAGGGGTCAACTCAGTAAGTCATCCCTTTCCCCGATTCCTAAACCCACATCATCAGAGTAAGGCAACTCTTTACTAAGATTCTATGTCTGTGCTTAGCTTTATCATAAAATTTACCTGTTTGGAAATTGTATAGTCATATTTCCCCCACTGGATGTTGAGCTCCTTCAAGGCTGGGCTTCTGACACTTGTTATAATGCCCTATACTTGCCACTCATTTAGAAATAATCGCAAGGTGCCTAAATTTCAAATTCTAGGCTGCTAAACACTGAATTTATTCATTTAACCATCTATCCATCCACAGGCATCCATTCAGTGTCTAGGACCCATAACACAATAAATGTGAATTATTTTGTTGCACCTTAAATCAGTAATCAGTGCCTTTGAAAAATATGCTGCTGCAATTGCCCTCTGTATACACCCAAATAGTATTTTCCTTTTTTACTTTCAAATACAGGCATTTAAGTCTACATTCTCTCAGATAGATGAACTTAGAAATCCATCTTCCTACCATCATGTCGGAAAAAAGTTGGATTTTTTTTTTTTTTAAAGATTTCATTTATTTATTCATAAGAGACGGGGCGGGGGGTGGCAGAGACATAGGCAGAGGGAGAAGCATGTTCCCCTGCGGGGGACCCTAACACGGGACCCTGATCCCAGGACTCCAGGATCTTGACCTGAGCTAAAGGCAGAGGCTCAACCACTGCCTCTCAGGCGTTCTACCAGAAAGTTTGCTATTAAGATGTTTTGGTTTTTTTCTAAGTTGACAGTGAAATGGGTATGGACAATCCCAGCAGGAAACCCCACCTTACAAAGTTGCAGTGGTGCAAAAACTGATATAAAGTAATGATCTTGACAGTTTCCCTTTTTGTTGTGACCAAAAGATCCAGCAACCTTCAGCTGTCAAATGGCAGTGAGCCACCACAACTGGTAGTTAGTATCTTTATGACACTACACAGATCAAAACTTTGAGCCCAGGGATCCCTGAGTGGCTCAGGTTAGCACCTGCCTTCGGCCCAGGGCATGATCCTGGGGCCCCGGATGGAGTCCCACATGGGGCTCCCTGCAGGGAGCCTGCTTCTCCCTCTGCCTGTGTCCCTGCCTCTCTGTGTGTGTTTGTCATGAATAAATAAAATCTTAAGACAAAACAAAACTCTGAGCCCAGACAAGAAACTGCGTATTTGCTATACAGGTTAGATAGTTTTAAACAACTCCAGAGTCACTTTCTTTTGATCTCTTGGAATACAAAATGCTGAACTGAACTTAAGAAAATTAACTCAGCAACACCAAATGAGGCTTCCAAATGACTTACTTTCTCCTGAAAGTAGTTTGCTGACAAGTTATAAATTTCCACAGTGCCATCTGTTCGAGAAACAGCCAATCTGTTTGACTGGTTATTGTAAGCCACGCAGCGGATCCCTGATGGAACATAATTAAAGAAACGTACTCGATGGACCTTAAATTCACCCATTCCTGGGAGGGGGGAAAAAAGAGCCATTATTGTTAAACGCTAACAACAGTATGTCACATGTATTGTTTCTTCTTGTCAACAGCAGTATGTCACGTGTACTACTTATCATCACTGTCCTGGATGGAAGAGTCCAACTGTGTCTCACTGAGGTTCACTTCTAAATATCTAGTTAATGATGCTTTCGAAAACACCCCAAGCAAGGAGCTATGAAACCATCTCCAGAAGCTCGGGATGCTTCAGCTAAAAATGAGAACATCAACATACGTGAAGAACATGCCCCAGACTCCTAACAATCCTGCCAATTACCTTAAGAAAGTACTCTGGGAAAGAGGTAAGAGTGAACGTAGCCTCATTCTGTAAGCCGGTGTGTGCACCGAAGGAAAGGAGGCACATCGTGCAAACCAGCTGTATTCGAGGCAGAAACTAAGGGAACCCCGTTCTATTTTCTGTGCGAGGTTTCTTGGCGGGGGTGGGGGGCGGGAGTTGTGAAGAGGAGGCTAACTCCCCCCCGCACACACGCAAGAAGCAAGAAGTACTGGCAACCTAAATCAGCCTCTCAGAGTCAGGTGCGCAGAACTCCTGCCATTAAAATCATCTGGATAAATGGCTTTTAAAAACGCAGGATTCTGGGTTCTACTCCACAGCTCCAGAATTCCAGTCTCTCGGTTGTGGAGAGTAGGGGGGGAGGGGGAGACTCGGAGGAGTCTGCATTTTCGCGAACAGCTCTCCCTAACTTCACAGCACGCTAAGTTCGCAAATTACAGACCCACTAAGGTAGCGCCAGGGAGGCTGACGGGGCAGGCAGAACCAAGAGCTCCTCAAGGGAAGGAAGCGACGGGACTCAGCCTGGCGCCTGTCACCGTCGCCCGCCTCGCCCCGCCACAAGCCTACACCTTCCGCGAGGAGAGCGGCCGGCTCCGGCTCGCCCCTCACGCGTCGTCCTTCAGGGTTTGGAACCTGCGGGCAGGACAGGCGCGCCCGGCCCGGCCCGGCTGAGGGGGCGTCGGAAGCGCGCGCTGCCACTCCGCCGGGCATCTACGGAGTAGCCGCCCCCCCCCGCCCCGGCCTCGGCCTCGGCCCAAGAACCGCGCGCTCCGCCGGCGTCACCAGGGGCAGGCAGCACCCCGCCGAAGTCCTCTCGTACCCCTTCCCCAACTCACCGACGGACGGGGGCTCGCCTCTCTCTGCCGCGGCCCCACGTGCGCGCGCGCTCGCGTGCTCTGCCCCGGAAGTGCTCGCGGCGCAAGGCCGGAAGTGCGCAGGCAGTGCTCGCGGCGGCGGCGACGGCGGCGGGAGGTTCGGTTGTCGCCCGTTGGCCGCGCGGCGCCGCGCTCGGCGGCCGCCATTGCAGGTCAGGCCGCGGGCGGGGGGCGCGGGAGGCCGCGGGGAGCGAGGGCTGAGCCGGGGCCGGGGGCGAGGGGGCGAGGGAGTGGGCAGCTAGGGAGCTGGGGCCGGGTGGGGCGGTCGGCTCGCGGAGAAGAATGGCGAGCCGAGGGGCGGGGAGCGGCGGGCGGGGGAGGGGGAGGGGCGGCCGGGAAGGGGGAGGGGAGAGAGGAGAAGCACGCAGAGGTGGGGGCGAGCCCCTGGGGCCCCCGGGGCGGGGGGGCCAGGAATTGTGGGGGAGGGGAGCGGTGTATAGACGGAAGGCGGAGGGAAGGAAGGGAGCGAGCGGGGCGGAGCGAGAGAAGGGCGGAAAGGGTGGCCGAGCGCGGGCGGAGGACGGAGAAGGGGGCGGCGCGGGCCGGAACCTCGAGGTACGTGCGGAAAGGGGCTCTTCCCCGGGTCGGGAGGGAGTCCAGCACGCGAGGCTTGCGGGAGCGGGGTAGACCTGGAAGTAGCGGGAACATCAGAAGGGGGACTGGGTGGGAGGCGGGTGGGGGATAGGGCTCTGAGGTTTGTTCGAAGGGACGTTTCAAGTCGCGGGGGAAGCCGCTGGGAGAGACAATCGGGAGGGTGGTTAGGAGGACGAGCGATCCAGGTTCTTTTGTGGGTGGATGAGAGACTAAAGAGCGGGGTGGGGTTCTGGAGGAGCGAAGTACTTGAGGTTCAAGAGGGAGGGAGCAGGGAACGATTTGGAGAATGAGGGTGGTAGAAGAACAACGTTTAAACAGTGATCTTTGGGAGGAGGGTGGACGGTTTGGAAGATTACTCCAGCGAGAGGTGTGGAGGAATGCAGCTTAAAGGATAGTTTCCTCGGGAGGGAGCAGAAAGGGTTAAATAGGTTGGTAGGAAGTCCCAGCGAAATTCTGGGGGTGAATCGGAGGGGGTGGGGAAGAGAGGGGAAGCGGATTGAGAAGTCCCAGAAAGTGGGCGGGACTAGACATAGGAAGTGTTTGTAGCTCCAACTGGAGGGTTGGGAGGGGGCCGGGGCAGAGGGTGAAGATGGGGGCCGGTGGGAGGAGAATACAGGGCAGTGTGAGACCTCCAGCAGGGCTAGAGAGGCGGGGCTTTGGGGAAGATAGGGGGTCACAGCTGTAAGACAAGGAAGAGAGTTGAGATGAGGCTGCAGAGTAGCAGAAGATGGAGAAAACTGGAGTAACTCAGATCGACTGAAGCCATCTTTTCCACCTATTGTCTGCAAATACCAGTAATTGATTCCCCCCCATCATGGGAATCCTAAAATGTGATGGGAAAGTACCACGTGTATGCATAGTATCCACACATGTTTTTGAACACACTCTTCACTAATGAAAAGTTTGGAAGCATTCATTTCCACTTACCCTCCATAGCCCCTTTTGGGAGGGAAGCAAGGTTCTCATTTAGAAACCATTTTAGTGCTTAATGACATAAGCCTGTCAGGAGATAAGATTTTCCCTTTGAAACTTAAGACCATCCCCTTCAGTCACAAACCACAATAACACTGCTAATAAAAATAATCTGTGTTCATTTGTATATGAAAACTTCCTGAATTGTTCATTTGGTGGAAAGGCACATAGAGAAGTAGTGGTCTTTAGAGAAAAGAGGGAAAAAAAATAAACCTTTCAGAACTTAATTCTTGAAGCAGTTCGGTGAACCTTGACTGTCCTGTTTGAATCGTTCTCCCATTATGTAAACTGGGTTTTACTCTGATAACCTCCTGCTTTTGTAGGATGTTTTAGTCCACTATAAACGTTACTAATATAGCATTAAGTCATTCTGTTGGACATATACTAAGAAAATGCCAAGTTCCCCACGGATAATACATAGTTTGACCCTAAAAGCTTACCATGTTTTAGGCACTGTGCTGAGGACTTTACATTCATAACCTCATTAAATTTTCACAACCATTTGAGATAGGTTTGTTCTTACGCTCAGTTTATTGGTGGAGAAACAAACCTAAAAGGTTAGATTATTCCCGTGTCACACATAGGATAAGTGACAGAAATCCAGGTCTGATGACTTTGAGTTCTCGTTGCATTCCAAAACAACAGTCTGGGAATGAATAAAAGTTCAGTAAATGCTAAGTGTTGGTCTGGCAATTTGAAAACATTTTGTGTCATGTATTTTTTTTAAATAAAAAGTTGAATCTTTTATATTATGAACTGTAAAACTAAAGCCTTTATTCTCTATCTTAAAATAGAAGATGAAAAGTTGTAATGAAAATTTATAAAATACTAGTGAGCTTTAGTAAAATTTAATTATTTGTCATTACTATGAAGTTCCCTTGTTCAGAGAAAAGCTGTATGTTCTGTTTATTTGGATCCATGCTATACTTTCTTTTGCCACATTCTATTTTGGGGACAGTTAACCATTATTGAAGATCATTGCTCATTCATTCTGTTTTCTGTAAGACATTAGTAGTCTTAACATTTAACAGTTTGTAAAGCAAATTATAAGACTTCAATTTTGTTCAAGATTAAAACAGTGACAAAAGAATGTCCTCTTTTCTTGGCTCATTTTGTCTTATACTAGTATTGAATTCTGGAGGTGACATTGAGTAGATCTCTAGGGATTTCAAAAAATCTAAATCTCACTAATTGAATATGATAAAAAGGTTTGTTTTTGACTGGCTACCCCAGAGATGTAATAGGTACTTTGACTGTAGTTGTGTAGGTTACTCACTTGCCATTTTGTAGAAATGAGAAAGGCCGGTATTTGTAAAGCAGTCAGAAGTTATGCATAGGTACTGTATGCCAGGAGCTGTGGGAGAGGACTGCTGGAGAGGCCATATAGTGAAGGGATTAAGGGGTCACATCTCACCTCTACCATTTAAGAGCTGTGCCCAGTTACTTTGAGTTTCTTTTAAGCATGTTTCCTCATCTGTGAAATGGGAATAAGAGTGCTTACATTGTTAACGTGGTTCTCACGATGAGATGAGAAAATCCAATAAGTGTCCACAAAAGTTTAGGGATGGGAGAAATGAAGCTTTTTGTATTATAATGCTTTGCCTGGATTTTTCTTCTTAAGTTGTATTTGCACTCTGATTTTCAGGTGTTTGATAAAGACTTTAATTGTAACTACATTCAAAATAGGGATAGAAGTCAAACCACAGTTAAATAAGGTATTTATGAAGTGCCCGGATTGATACTGTTCCAGTTAACTCTTCTGAATTTTGTGTAGGGCTCCATTGTGGCTCTGGATTGGTATTAAGAATACTGGTTTCTTTGCTGCACTATAGTTTGTTCAGGGGTCTTGAAGTTACCTGGACCACTGTCCTGAGAAGTATTAGTGTGACTTTACCTAGGATCTCCAGACTGGATCCATGTCTTAAGACAGGATGACCTGGGGCAAACCCATTTCTAGACATTTTGAAGACCCATAAAAAAGCTCTAAAAAAGAAAGAAAGAAAAAGAAAATATCTAGTGTTAATTAGAATGTATAAAGTGCTTTAAAAAAGTGTTTCCTTTAGAAAGCTAAAGTTACTACGTTAGGAATACAAAACTATATTGTTAAGTGATGTGAAAGCCCAGAAAAATTAAGCAGAAAAAAATTTCCCCATATTTTGAGCTACGGGGGTGGGAGGGGTTGAAATAATTCGGGGGAAAGAGGTTTGGTTTTTTCCCCCCACTTTGCCATTGTTCCAGGTCCATACTCCAGTGTGGCCTATGAGACTCCACTGTGAAGTACAGTCAATTAAATGTTTTTCAAAAAGTGTAACATCACAGAAGTTTTTCCTTGGCTCTACAGTTACACACATTATCAATTTAGAATTATTATTCTTACCTAGAGATAAGTAAGACGGTCTTCACCCAATCTGGGATTAAACTCAAGACAGAGAGAGATGCCAGGCAAGCTCTTCCTTGGACTCCTTTTAGATTGTATTTTTCAGGCTGTGTCTTCAAATGTTTTTAATCTGCAGTTTCTACATAAGCAATATCTTAGAACAAACATAGAAATTGTTCTTCATTGTTGGAATTAGCTGAGACTGAAGACTTAGAAAATTTGTTGTACAGAAAGTATTTATCATAATGTTACATTTGTTATAGTTGATAGGACATGATGTGTATTGTACTACCTCACTGCTTCATTTTCCTACTGCCTGCCTACTGTCAAGGGTATAGGGACAGGTTGGGCTGCATGTTGTCAGATCCTTTTTAGTCAACTCCACATTAAGTGTGATACACAGTCCCTGTTGGCTCCATCAGGTGTGTCCTCAATGAAGTGCCCAGGTATATCTGCCTACTCTAGCCCTGAGAACAGTTGTCTAGAATAGTAATCTCAAGGAGTAAGAAAAGGAATAATTAAATTCAGGTGATTGCCTATTTTAAGGCATTAAAATAGAAATTTAAAGATTTGAGAGCGAGCACACATGAGTTGGGGGTGGGGGGAGAGGAAGAGAATCTCAGACACCGTGCTGAGCATGGAGCCTCATGTGGGGCTTAATCTCACAACCCTGGGATCACGACCTGAGTTGGACACTTAACTGACTATGCTACCCAAACGCCCCTAAAGTAGAATTTTAAAATTTGCTAAAGGAATGCCTTCTGCACTTTTTACTAATTTAGTAAATACACTCCTATGTAGGTAAACATAGCCAGGTCAATCCACAGGTTCCTGTGGACTAGACTCTTGGTGTGAATTAAGTGGGTGTGAACTTCATTTGGGTTCACATCTGCAGCATCCCAGTAGGACTAGCACAAGCTTTTACCAGTCGATTAGGTACAGCAGCAGAATGGTGAAGCTGTAGGCCACAGAATTTTTATTTTCAGGAGCATTGGTAGGTGTTTGCCAGTATTGAGAGGTAAACTAAGGCAGGGCCTACTGTATAAGTTGGTAAAGCTGTGTACTCACAAGCGCTGGGGATTAGTATGCAGGTATAGCTTTTCTGACCCAGCTATCAGGCATGTTTTCCTTTTACCCACTTGGGCCACTGTTACAAATTCCTTTTCTAACAGGAGGCTGTTCAGGAAATGTGGAATGCACTGAAAATACTACTGCATCTCCCTTAAATTCATCTCAAACATGTTTCCAAAGGCCTTAAAGATTGATTTCCTTCCCTGCCATGGCCTTCCTAGAACTTGAGTATCTCTGTGAACACTTAATCGCTTCTCAGAAACCACCTATATATTCCTATAATTACATCTATCAAGGAACATAGAGTGTATTATCAGTCATCAAAAGCTTAGTTATAAGAACACTTTAATCTATATGCATTTATTAACCTTTAGAAACTTTTTAACTTCTAGTTATTGAGTCTTTTTTGATTCGTGGCTAAAATATACCCACCATTCTCCAAATTATAGTCAAAATTATAGTGTGGAAATACTGATGTGTATTTTCCATTCTCTAAAAGAAACAGTTGTCCTTAAAGCATTTTTGCATATATGTGGTCTTCACAGTAGTTTAATGAGTCAGACAATTGAGGTACTAGCCCCATGGTCATTAAGTGACTTGTGTATGATGACATGGTGAAGAGTTCTGCACTTGCAGGCTGGAACCTGACTTTAAGTCTTCTGATTTTAAATTGTAATCCTTTCTACTTCAAGAAACCTTAGAAGAATTTTAACAGTGCTTTTGGTTTAGTTGGTTCCTAAGCCTTGTGTATTTGTTCTCAAGCAGCACCAGTTGTGGTGCTGCTGCAGATGGTCTGACTTACAGATGCTTTCTTGATTGCCCTTCTGACCAGCTCTTCCGTGTATGCTGTGCCACCTGATGCTTTGATGCCTTTCATTCTCACTAGTACTTGGTTTTCTCCTTTGGAAGTGCACTGATTAGGAGTGTAGATAAAGACAAGTGACCTCGGTTCTTAGGCGTGTACAGCATCTGATTGATAGTTAAAAAAAAAAAAGTTAGCTATTGTTTATAGTTGAATTTGAAGACCGGTGAATTGACTGACCTTATGTTCCTAGAGTATATTTGGTGCTCAAAAATAGAGAAGTTCTGCTGTCCTGTAAGGTTCTTGGCAATGTACTTTCCCCTGGAGATCCAAAGTGAAGGTTAACACCAATGAAAAACCCTGTTTAATGTTTGAATCCAATGTTTGCTAAGCTTGAGCACAATGATATCTATTAACATACAGTACTACAGTTGATAAACACTGGACTAATAACTTTCCCCTAAGTTCCATTGATTCATTGGAAGGACTTATACAGAATGTGTAGTTTTGATCCCCCACCCCCTCAGTTCCCCATGAATCTATCTTTCCGAGAAAGACTAATGAAGCCAGTTGTTTCAGGCAAAAAATATTTTAATCCATTCTTCTAGAGTACCCCAAACTTGCCACCAGGTGGTACTGTTGCATAAAATGAAAGTTGATTGTCCGGGTCTTTCCAAGTAGATGGTAAAACACGTATTGAAAGTCACGTTAAAAATCCGCTTACCATTCATTCACTAAAATTACCTGAAGGTCTTTTTTGTTTCTTGGCTTTTGTTAGAAGCAGTCCTTTGAATCTTGAAATACAACCAAAGTGTTAGACATGAGGTTTATATTTTATAACATCACCAAAGGGAAAAGTAAAATCTAAGTTAATTTCGTTTTTTTTTTTTTAGAAATATGCAGGATAGAAAAAACATTCTTGAGAAAGGCAGGTTAGCATAGTGGTCAGCAGTGTGGACTCGATGTTTTGGGTTCAAATTCTGGCTCTTTGACTAGTAAGTACATGACCTTGAGCATAATTATAACACCTGTTAACTTTCTATATTACTGTTAACTCTTGGTGATCTTAAGCAACGTACATACAGTGTCAGTTCAAAAATATTTGCAGCTTATACCATTGTTAGGGAAATGAAAATCTGTCTTAAGGCACTAAGAAAAATGCCTCACACATAGTACGTGGTAAACGTTAGCTGTTGTTACTATTATCCTAAATTTTTTTTTCCTCTACAGCTTGCTTTCAGTTGCTTTTTAAAGACGGAAGGCTCATGGTGCAAATTGTTATTTCCAGGTGAGTACATTTTGCCACTTTTTTGTTTAGTTTGAATTAGTAGGGTTATATAGGTTTGACATTTTCCTGGAAGCATCAGGGTCCTCAGGTGCGTGTTGCACATATCCTTGCATTTCATCTGTAGTTCAGTGCCTAGCACTGCCTAATTTCCCAAAAACTTGTGCTCAACAAAGAGTTCCTTTGGGCCTTGAATGGTGGTGTAGGACACTATTCAGCCTTCACCCCTCAAAAATATTGTAACCGCCAGCCCTTTGCTTGCAGTGCTGGGGCTGGAGGCCTGGCAGAATGGGTGCTGATGGAGCTACAGGGGGAGATCGAGGCTCGCTACAGCACTGGATTAGCTGGAAACCTCCTGGGAGACCTACATTACACCACTGAGGTGAGGGGACCTTTCTTTCCCTGCCTAATGCCTCAGGAAAGCAAGCTACACCAAGGTGGTGCTCCCAGGACCCAGAGTGAGGACTGCCCTCAGGTTTGTTATGCGAGGTCTAGCTAATCTAAGCTATCTGCTTGTGTTCCCCCAACCCCTGCAGCAGCAGGGAAGTTTAATTTTGGGGAATCTGGAAAAGTCAACAGTCCCCAAAAGTGGAAATTCTCTTACTCGGGGCTAGAAAGAGTAAAAAGGGCACGAGGGTGGTTGTCTGGTGTGGCTCTTCAACATCAGTAGAGCCATACCAGGGAGTGGAGGTGCCAGCATTGCTTGCCAAGAGCATCTCTAGAAGGCCCCTGCATGTTACTACCTTGCCCTGAACCTCAGGCATTTCATTCTTATTCTGCCAAAGGGAATCCCTGTGCTGATCGTGGGACATCATATCCTGTATGGAAAAATCATCCATCTGGAGAAACCTTTTGCTGTCCTTGTCAAACACACTCCTGGGGAGCAGGACTGTGATGAGCTTGGCTGCAAGACTGGCACTCAGTACCTGGTGACAGCACTCATCAAAAACAAGATCCTTTTCAAAACTCGCCCCAAGCCCATTATCACCAACGTCCCCAAGAAAGTATGAAAGAACCCCGGATTTTCCCTAGAGAGCGGCCAACTCCCTGGACTCGTGCTCAGTTGCCACCTCGAGGACGGCTCGACGGTTCCCTGGGACCACAGGGGGGTCCTGTTTTGAACACAGGCCACCCACTGGGCATGAATTCTGATCCCTTTCTTATGGCAACTGGTTCTCTTGGTGGAAATCTGGCCCCATTTCCAAGGAACCCATCGCCTTTTCCATCTTCATCAGGCTCATTGGCTTCAAATCCAGCACCTTTCCCTGCTGGTGCTCGTGACCCAGGCATGGCTTCTTTTCCGAGAGGGATGAATCCCACTGGCGCTGGTGCAGTTTCTTTCCCAAGGCCTGGTGGCCTCTTGGGCCCAGGCCCGGGCCCAGGCCCAGGCCCATCTCTGAACCCTAGGGCAGGGGCTCTTCCAGGCCCAGGGCCTCTGACTAACCCCAGGTTAGGGGGTCTCCCGGGGCCAGGTCCTATGTCGAACCCAAGGGCAGGTGGTCTCCTAGGAACAGGTCCTGACCCCAGAAGTGGTGGCCCTATGGGCCCTGGTTCTGGGCCCAACATGAGAACAGGTGTCCTCTTGACTTCTGGTAATGGTCCTCCTAATCCTAGGCCGGTTGGCTTGGGACCAGGACCAAGTTCTAACCTGAGATCAGGCTTCGTTGGTACAAACCCTGCTCCGAGGTCGGGTATGTTTCCAGGCCCAGGCCCGGGTCTTGGGCCCAACCCCAGGGCAGGTGGCCTGGGCCCAGGTCTTGGGCCCAACCCCAGGGCAGGTGGCCTGGGCCCAGGTCCTAATGTGGACACCAGAGCGGGTGGCCTTCTCGGCACAGGATCTGGTCTTAACTTAAGAATGGCAGGACCTCAAGGCCTAGATCTTGCCCCTATTCTAAGAGCAGCAGGTCTTTTAGGAGCAAATTCAGCTGCTTTCTCACAGGCTTCTGGAAACATGGGCACAAGCCCATCCTCTATGGCAAGAGTACCTGGCCCCATAGGCCCAAACTCGGGTCCTGGCTCTCGGGGAATTGGCCTTCCAGGGCCCAATCCATCTCCCATGTCCAGGGCTCCCGGCCCCATAGGTCCCAATTCAGCTCATTTTTCAAGGCCAGCTGGGCCCATGGGGGTAAATGCTAATCCCTTTCCACGGGGGACAGGTTCAGGAGGGCTCAATCCTGCTGCCTTCTCTCAGTCTTCTGGCACATTGGCTTCAAATCCAGCTACCTTCCAGAGGTCTGCTGGCCTCCAGGGCTCAAGTCCAGCAATTTTCCCAAGAACTTCTGGGCCACTAGGCCCCAACCCAGCTAACTTCCCAAGGGCCAGTGGCTTGCAGGGTCCAAACCCTGCTGCCTTCCCAAGGTCTACTGGCCCATTAGGCCCTGGTCAGGTTACTTTCCCTAGGTCAGCTCCTGGGCCCCTGGGCTCTTCTCCAGCAGGCCCTGTGGGTATCAACCCAGCTCCTTTTGCAAGGCCAAGTGGGACCATGGGTCTAAACCCAGCTTCCTTTCCAAGGATGAATGGCCCTGTAAGCAAGACTTTGGTCCCATTTCCTAGAGTGGGGAGCCTCCCTGGCACAAACCCAGCTGCTTTCCCCAGACCAGGGGGCCCAATGGCTACAATGTACCCAAATGGAATGTTACCCCCTTAAACACCTTTTTCTTTCCAGGACCATTTTGGTTTTCAAGTACCGTGGTTCTGGGCGGGGCTGTGTTTTAAGTAAAAGGGTAGATGTGGAGCTACAGTCCGAAGTACCTAGCTGGGGCTCAAGTTCAGATGAGCCATCTTTTTCCTCTGCTTCTTTCTTGACTGAAGGTGAAATGTTATTTGTGGGAGACGGACTACAGCAGGTGGGAATGATCCTGACTTTGAGATAAAGGATCACCAGCCCTCCAGAAGCCTGCTGTGCTTTTGTCCCACAGCTTTCTGCCCCTTGTTTCTTACTAGTTTCTTGAATTGTTCGTGTGGACTTTTCCTCAGGGATACATTGGCCTGCAGGTCCCAATTCATATGTAGTCCCCTGCTCACCACTGGAGAATCAGCTCACTGCTCTCTCGAAATGTTGTGCTGGTGAACGGACCATGCTTCAGCAGCTCTGACCTGGGCAGCTTGGACCTGGTCATCCTCTACTGCCATACCTTTCCCTGGGGGCTTGAACACAGAACAGGGAGGTGGGCAACCACTTCAGAGACCCACCAGATACACGTTCTGCTTGACTGACTGGGCCTGCAGCTTCCTTCTCCTGGGACTTAGAGGAGGCCAGAATCAAGGCTCCACCGCTCATCTAACTCCCTCTCCACTAGTACTCCCGATCAGAGAACCTCAAAATTTAAACTGACGTGGATGGGAATATGGGAATTGGGGTGGGGGTGGGGGGATTAAGGGGAGAAATCACTGTGCTTCGTTCAGCCTGACGTGAAAGGATGGTTGGTGTTTTTCCTGCATTGTATCTTTTCTTACCGTTTCTTTAATAAATGGGATGAGAGGGCTGCTGATGTCACTCCATTTTATTCTCTCTTCCCACAGGAAAGGAATTTTACCCACTGCTTTTCGTTGTTTCATTATCTGCCAGGTAAAATGCTGTCACTCGAGGAAGCAAGTGTTGACTTTTAGCTGAGCTAGGACTCCTTCATTTGCCAGTGATTTCACCAGAGACCTTGCCCATCCTCAACAATAAAAGTTAAGCCACCAGAGGTGTGCGCATCAACAAGGTGGGCCTGCTGTATTCCCTAGGTCCAGGGGCAGCTGTGACTACTTACCCTGTTGGACTTCCACTGCCAACTATTTTTTTAAAGATTTTAATTCATGAGACACACAGGGGCATAGGTAGAGGGAGAGGCAGGCTCCCTGCAGAGAGCCTGATACGGAGTTCAATCCCAGGACCCCAGGATCACCTGAGCCAAAGGCAGATGCTCAATCACTGAGCCACCCAGGCATCTCACTGCCAGCTATCTTGACAAAATTGTTTCTAGCCCAAGGACCTTTCTTGAAACTAGAATAAACCCAGTTTAAGTACAAGGAGGAAGCATTTCAGAGATAACCAGCATTATGTGAGAATCTTTATTTTGACAAATAAGTGCAGTATAAAATATTCGGCCTGAAAAGTAAAAAAAAAAAAAAAAAAAAGTAAAAATAAATATGTTTACAAATTATTGTAGAAAGAATACAAAAGGGTTAAAATTCTCAATGAGGAAAAACCAAAACGTGTCCAGTTGTATAAAGGCTCTTCCCGTATAAGAAATGGGGATAAAGCTGAAGACCCAGTTTGGTTTCGCTGCTGAAAAATGTACAAAATAACTTAGAAAAACCAGTCGAGGTCAAACGTTGTGAGCCTACTACTTGTACCTGCCTACATTTGATGTCAGCAAAGTTGATAACCACAGTGCAAGGCAGAGTGGGCAGTAGGACAACCAGGAGTTCTCCATCCAGGTATCTATTCTATGTTAACGTTCAAGTAAAAGCTGAAGAAAAGCCCTTAGTGAAGTCTGAGCTCTGCATTTGGCTGACCGGATTTCCTCCATTGTGGTGCTCAAAATACTTTATTTGGCCAGCAAAAACACGGAAGAGCCTGAACAGCTGCCTTTAACAAATGCCTGCTGCCTCTTCCCAACCTTCATGGGTTGGGCCCAGCACCAACCAGCGGTCTTATCAGAAGCTCGAGGTCTGTGTGATGCAGCAGTGTTGGCTGCGCCTGGAAAACCCTCGTGTTCATGGGAGATGGGAGAAAGCACCAGGGTTTGCCAGTCTGGCTCAGAGCACACTTTGTTCCTTGGCAGGAAGCACCTGGGCACACTAGAGGCTTGCCCCCTCAACCACAGTCTCCCTTAGTGCTGGTTCTGAGGGGTTAGCAGGCCCTGCTGAGAATGGGCATTTGGAGAGAGAACAGGCACACGTGCAAGTAAGCAACCCCCAAATCAAAGGCTTAGTCAAGATCCCAGGGTTCAAACCCAAGAGCTGAGAATAGTCTCGATTGTAAATCTCTAGAAAATGCCTTTTCCTCACCCCCCTCCCCCCAAAGCAGAAGAAAAATCAAAGCTTCAAGGGGCATGAGTGAGAAAGGAAGAAACTTAGGATTTAGGAACCAGTTCCATCTCTGAGTTTGTTTTCTGCAAAGTAGCAAGCAGCAGGTGCGATAATGACTATCCATAACTTGGCTGTAAGAATTCCCTGGAGAAGCCGCTGAGAATGGGTGGTCTCAAAGCTGACCAGATTGGATGTGAGGCTTCACGTAGGGAACCCTGAAAAACTTTTCATTGGCGATGATTGTCAAGAACTGTAGCCTGCAAGTCCCGCACCCTTAGCCAGCAGCTAAGGAATCTGTCCGAGCAGTTCTAAGATTGTGGTTAATTTGGTCAGAGGCTCCTAATCATTTTCCCCTCACCTGATGAGGGCAGGGTTGCCTACTGCAGAGGGGCCTAGGAGAGCCCAGGCTCTGCCTCGGTTGCACCTTGCAAAACTTACCTAATGAGAAAGAGTGGAAGAGGTGACTGCATCACCTCCAAGAAGATGAGGAGACGGTCTTAGATTCAGAGCAGTGTGAGAGAGGAATTCAGGAGTATACATGGTGAAGTACCTGAGCCCTCACTTCCTTTCTGAGCGTGTTGGGGTTTAATCTTCCTGGTAGATGACCGAAACATTTCCTCTCCCCAGCAGAGATCACAGACAGGTGCATCTAGATGTTGGACAGTTTCCAGGTGAGATACATTCGGCCCAAGGCTTCCAGATAGCCCATGGCCTTTAGCACCACCACCCATCTTTGCTCCTGCTGGCAAACTAATTTTTAACATATATATACATACACTTAAAAGCAGTTCAGTGCTAACTCCCTGCTAGTTTGGCTCATCCTTGGGATGTTGAGATGTGGAATGGAGCAGGTCACATAGAAAAGCACCATTCCTGGACCCTGTTTTCTGATGCCCAAAGATCAGGCTTCTGGGCCTTTGTATCTCAGGCACAATCTTATTGCATTGATAGCTAGATTTGGGGGTGGGGGTGGGGACACATTACTAGCTGGTCCAGATCTCTCAGAAGTTCTCCCACCATCTCTGATTGTGTTCAGATGGTCTAAGAGAACCCCTCCCCACAGGCTGTCACTTACCTATCAGAAGTTACCACTGATTGGAACTTACTAGTTTAGCACACTTCTGGGTTCCCTTTGGATCCTGGGGGAGGAAGTGGAATCTTTCCCAGAGGCCACCATGCATGCAGAGGCAAGCAGATGGGCGGCATGAAAACAAGTCTCTGCCCCGAGCTGGAATTGGTGTTGCCTCTGATAGCAGAACTGCCCTAGACCATATAAGTACAGTCACCGTTCTTTGTACTTCAGACTTGTCCTTTGGACCTTAAGAAACAAAAACAGGACTCCCTCCTCCCTCCCACCCCATCTTTTCTCTTCCATTCCCCTTCCCTCCCTTGCCCATTGCACTTTTCCCACTCTGCTTGGGGGCCATGTCACACCTCAGCAAAAGCTAAGCTATACTGCTCTGGCTTCTTCCCACATCGCCGGGCAATTATGGCCAGATACAACATGAGGAGGGCCACCCAGTAGCAGCCGTACAGGATGGCCCCAGACACCAGGAAGGCTAACTCCGTCTCACTGAACAGATCCTGGCAATAAGCTGTATAGGCCAGCCCCCCTAGAAGGACTGCCACCCAGATGGACACAGGGATGAGGCCAATGAAGTTCACCACAATGGTTTTTCGGCCAGAAGTGCCCCAGCCAGACTTATTGATGGTAGCGATGGCAAATATCTTGGCTGGCAGGAGACTGGACATATAGAGAAGGGAATAGAGGGACATGAAGATCATTTCTGCGTTGCCCCGAAGGAAGCAGGCATAGGTAGCCTTGATGATGCCCACCAGCTGCACTGTCAGCAGGAAGAGCAGAATATTCCAGATGCGGCCTCGGTAGAAAAGCTGTATGACCGTGGCAATGAGGAAGAAGGGGAAGAAACCTGTGACCACCGATTCGTAGGTCATCCAGAGGTGGTGCTTGTGGAACCACAGAGAGTTGTAGAGCCACTCCCGGAAGTAAGACTTGCTCCAGCGGGTCTGCTGGTTGAGCCACCGGAGATACTTGGTGGGAGTCTCTGTGAGGCACTTGGAGCGTGCTGTATACTTAGTCCGGTAGCCGAGGCTCAGGACTCGGTTGGTGAGGTGGCGGTCATCTCCAAAGCTGCACTTGCTGCCTAGGAACTTCTGATGGTACCAGTCCTCCAGGAATTGCTGGAGGAGGCTGTTGCGGTACATGCCCAGAGGCCCACTAATACACTGCACACAGCCAAAGTAGGACTGGCAGGCCCGCTCCACGTTGAAGGCCATCCAGTACCGCACACTGCTCAGGAAGGAGATCCACGAGTCATACTTGTTGAGGATCTGCAAGGGAATCGGAGATGCTGGGCCTCCTCACCTGAGGACTGGAGTCCCAGGAGTCGTGCGAGGGCGTGAGGCCTCCTTACCCTGAGTTCTGTAGCCCATTGCTCAAATAAATTCCTGTCAGTCCTAACCCGGCCAGAGCTGGAAAACCAGTCCCTCTCCCCAGCACCTCACTGTCATCTGCACTGACTGTCCTAGGGAAGGTCTAGCAGCGAAAGCCACCTTCAAGCTCCACAAACAACCTGTGGTGGTGGCAGAGAGAGCTTGAGAAGATGCACAGCATCACCCCAGCCATCTATCCTGACCCTTCTGCAGTTGGAACGCTTCTCAGGAAGACCTGATGTGTTAGCAGCAGTACCCACTGGAAGAAGATCTGGCCCCTTAATCTTGCCGTACTGCCTCATTCTTACCATCCCGTGCAGCTTCCTTAAGAGCAAGTGTTTTTCAAGCATCCAGCTTTGGAGGTGCTTGCTGCACCACCACCCCAAAAAGAAGCACCCTCTGTGATCAGTAGTCTCAGAATACTGAGCCCCTCCCAGCAACATGGGCCATCTACTGTATACCTGTTTAGTGATTTTCTCTTTCCTCAGGATGAAAAAGCCCAGAAAAGGGATTGGGTAGCAAGTGAGTCCTTTGATACTAGTGAAAACTATCAAAGAAGAACCCCTCATGCCAGCACGCGCACACACACAAAATACTAGTCAAGACGCTCATTTCCCAGGTATATCCATTGGATTAGGAGGCAGAAAGAGTCTAGGCCCCACCCCCGACCCACCCCCAGGAATCCCTGGTTATTTCTTACTTGGACATCTCCTCCAACTCCCCCTACTTGGGGGTCCTCCTCCAGGACTCGAAGCATCTCGATGGTGCAGGCTGGATCCAGCACAGTGTCAGAGTCACAAACCTGTAGAGGGAGTGCATGGTCAGCCTATTTAGACCTTGGGCCTTTGTACATCACACGCTGCTCACTGCTTCTGGGACACGACCACCTTTCATAGGATTCACTTCCAGACACTAGCAAAGAGGTCTGTGCTAAATAGAAAAGGTGAGGTAAATAACAAGAAGTAAGGAAAACAGTTTAGAGACCAGGCTTAACAGCCATTGGGCTGAGAGCGAAACCTTGGAGATTCGGTGTCAGGCCTGGAAAGGGAGAAATGCTTAGCACCCAGCAAGTTCTTAGCCCCTGTAGAGCCAGGCTCCACAAAAATGGCCTCAGCACATTTCCCTGGGGGAAAAGGCAGTACCCGCTGAAATCAGAGGTCAGGTACAGTGACTAGACCCCGTGGCAGACGCTCCACAGGAGGCCAAGAACTGATCTGCCCGGGACTACTGCCTGAAGCGCTCTGCTAGATTAACATGGGCTTCCCAGTTTCCGCCTCTGGTCTCTGGGACAACCTGCAGCGCACCTGGAGGATGGGTCTACCCCGTCACAAGCTACTGCCCCTCCCCCAGGTGGCTCCCCCCTTCTGTGCTCCTTTAGTCGAGTCTCTAAGTAGGTCTAAGAGCTGCTCTCATCTGGATTCTACTCGGCAGCAGGAGCTGGAGTCTGGGACCTTAGACCAAGATTTACTTGGATTTACTCTGGATGAGCACGGAGGCTGGCAATAGCCGCCTCCAGCCAGAGCCTCAATCAAATCCTGCTCACTTGCCCACCTTCCCTAGGGAGCTTCATGGTCTGATTCTAACAGGTGGCTCCATTATTGGTTGAACCTTAACTATGAATACTTACCCTGGTGGCTGACTGGTCTGTTTTCTAGGAAATAACGGAGGTGATACAGAAAACCCAGACAATCACTGGCAGAACAACAGAGCAAAGAACAGTACCCGCAGATGAGCCTAAACCTTGCTCTGCAAAAGCCTAAAACCTTTTTACTAGAGTTGCTAATGCTTGCAGGTAGGGGGCTGCCCCCCACACCTCAACCCTGCCAGGTTTTCTCTCGCCATGCTGAGAGACCTGGTGGCTATAAACAAGCAGCAAAAGGTTGAGGGGGATCCAGGCGGAGCCATCACACCTGTTCCCTCCTACCTGCCCACCAACACACCTTGGGAGAAGGGCTCTGGAGAGCCTCTTCAGCTTATGGGCCAGGCTGTCCAGTGCTGCCAGTCTCAGGGCTACTTCCTGACCCTGACCCTAACCCATTCTTCATGCCGCTTAGCTTCCTTCATTCCAGGAAGGTCTTTCGAACACAGCAGGGGTAGGGAAGTTAGAGCTCTGTGGCTGCCCGGGTTTCCCCACTGGCTGAAGCAGGGCCGTCTCCCTCGGAGGGACACACCCACGGCAGGGCAGTTGGAGACAGGCGGAAATCCACCAAACGTGACTGAAGCCCAGGCTGCCGCAGGCAGTGAGCCAGCCCGGAGCCGTAACGAGGAAGGCTGGCTCAGGTGTGTGAGCCTATTGCTGATCCACCAGAAGGAAGACACAGGAAATGAACGGTAAAGGAAGATGTGTGGCAAGTTGTGGGGAATTCTGTGCTTTAAAGGAGAAGACCAAGTCCCTGTGGCTTGAGCATGTGCGAGGGGCTCAAGGGCTTTTCCCGTGCCTTCCAAGTGTCCAGGAAAGCTTTAGAGGTTTCTTGACCTTAGATGAGCTGTGGCATCAAATACCTCAACATCCCTCCCTACAAGGCTGAGGAGGTCCTTGGGCCTAGGAAGGCAAAAAAAAGGTCAACGTACCCTTTTGTTTGAGGATGCAACTCTCAAAAAAGCCAACTACAACGTCGTGGCAAGCCACTTGGAGGTGGGCACAGAACATTTCAACATTGGCATCCCCCACGTGCTCTCAGCCAGACTGAGCTGGTACACAGGTGGGCTACGACAATAGCCGCTCTTCATGCAAGCGGTAGGCAGAACCCTCTGGCATGTGCAGAGAGAAATGGACGGTGTGAATGCACAACCAGAGATCTGGGGTTCTGGGGATCCCTGGGTGGCCCAGCGGGTTTAGCACCTGCCTTTGGCCCAGGGTGTGATCCTAGAGACCCGGGATCGAGTCCCGTGTCGGGCTCCCTGCATGGGGCCTGCTTCTCTCTCTGCCTAAGTCTCTGCCTCTCTGCGCCTCTCTTTCTCTCTCTCTCTCTCTCTCTCTGTCTCATGAATAAATAAATTTTTAAAAAATCTAAAAAAAAAATCTGGGGTTCTGTGTGCAGTTTCTCCTTGGTACTGAAGTAAGTGAGCTTTTAATCAGTTATTTCTAGGTTTTGTTCTTTGAAAATTGGGAACTATGTTAACTGTGTCAACCTCATAAAATTTCCAGCCTGGTGTCAATGACCTTTTTGACTGAAAGCTGGGCAAGACCTGTTCAGGGTCCTGGTCCTGCCAAGACTGCTGCAGAACTAAGCTGGGGGATGAGTCACTGAGGTGTTTCTCTACCTCAAAGACACAAATTTGACACTGGGTGGAGTAGAGCCTTCTGGCCCATAACTAAAACAATGGTTGGGTGCTTTGGAGCAGGATTTCTTCTGCTCTTCACCACACCTCCTCATGGAGAAGCTTATCCCCATGTTACCAATGGTGAGGCAGTACAGCACAGTGGGTCCGGGCAGGCCGCGGACAGACCGCCTAGGCTCACATCCCATCTCTGCACCTTACTGCTGTGTGACAGGAGGCCAGTTACTTTACCTCTCAGTGCTTCAGGTCACCTAGGAGGAAATAATAACAGGACTTATCCTCTAGGAATATTATGAGGATTAAAAGAACTAATATGGGCAGTGCCTGGGGTGGCTCAGTCAGTTAAGTGTCTGCCTTTGGCTCAGGCCACGATCCCAGGGTCCTGGGATCGAGCCCCACATCAGGCTCCCTGCTCTGGGCAGCTCCCTCTCCCTGTGCCTGCCACTTCCCCTGCTTGTGCTCTCGCACTCTGTTAAATAAATATATAAACTAATATGTATAAAACACCTACATTGGTGTGTGGTACGAATTAAATGCCACACACCTGTTAGCTCCCAGGAGTATTGGGATATCATACCAGGGACCTGCCCAAAGTCACAGAGCTAAGTCACAGAAGAGCCAGGATCCATCCCAGGTCTTTCTGACCCGGGACTGCTGTTCAGAGCAGCAGTTGCCTTGCTGCCTTCTGAAGTTCAGAGAAAGATATACACAAGACTGGACCCCAAATTCCTGCATGGTATGTACAGCTGGCGGGACACATCCACCCGTCTACGTGTCCCTGGTAAAGGCACCCTTACCTGGATGTAGTCCACTGAATCGCCAAGAGCCTTGAAAGCCGTGTACATGACTTCTCGCTTCCCTCCCCACTTCTGCATGATGCACGAAAAGGTGCTGGTTCGCACCACATCCCGCACGCGGTCCATGCCCTCCTGCAGGCTGGCCTCCGTCTCACCCTCCCCCGCCTCATGGAAGTTGCTGCGCCACACAAAGAAGCCAGCTTGCTCAGTGCCACCTAGCACCTCGTGGAAGATGTCCAGCATGTAGGCGTCCTCCTGGCGATTGCCATCCACCACCATGACCACCTTGAGGTCGGGGAAGGCGATGCGCTGGGCTGAGCGCAGGCACTTGCGCAAATAGTCAGGGTCCTCCTGGTACGCAGCGATGCAGAGGGCAACCGAGCGCCGCAATGGGGCCGGTAGTTTCAGTGGCCGGCCTGCCCGCCGCATCCGCCGGTGCTCCAGGAAGGCAAACAGGCTCTGGATGAGCAGGTGCAGGCCCAGGATGGCACCGTACAGGCCAAAGGACAGGTAGTGCTTTTCTGTGTGAATGAACTGGTAGCCTGTCACATAAGCTGCCAGGATGCCACCCAGCACTGCCAGGGCAAACAGGCTGGTGCCCACCACACGCAGGGCTGTCGTCAGCTGCACCGGCATCTGGTGGGGGGAGGAGGGAGGTGTGGAGTCAGGCAGGAGGCAGCATTTTCAGGTGGGGGGTCGGGGGGGCATGACCCACTGACAGAAACCGCTGCCACTGACCAAGTGTGACAAGGACTGTTTGGAGATTCAGAAGCCAGACTGTTGGGGTTCAAATCCCAGCTCTGCCACCTACTGTCTATGTTCTGCCCCTTAGTTAATTCACGTGGGAAACGTGAACTGCAGCCCTAACCTTGTAGCATCTTTGAGGATTAAGTGGGTTACACAGGTCAAGCATTTTGAGGAGCTTTTATTATCGTCAGACAAACCAAAGCCAGAAAGAGCTATGTGATCCCCACCTGGTGGATGGCGGTCCCAGATCTGCCTAAACCCAAAGCTCTTCTAGACAAGCTTCAGTAGGGGTGAGCCTGAGGCCCGAGGCAGCTCTGAGCACATGGAGGGGCAGGGGAGGGGAGAGAGGAGGAGGACCTGGGAGGCAGCCAGTGGCCAAGAGCATCCCCCTGCCCTGTACCCGCTAGGGCGCTGCACAGAAGGGGGGGCGTTAAGCACAGCCACCAATGAGGCCCACGAAGAAAGTGGGGGAAGAAAGGATGAGAAACGGCAGGAAACATAAGGAGATGGTGTGGGGGGTGTAACTTCTCTGTCTTGAAACAGCAAAAGCAGTAAGAGAAAGTTTCCCTGTGTTCTCGGCTTTCTCACCTTTTTCTCATTTCCTTGAGAGGCAGGAAAGAAAGGGAAAGCAACTGGGAAAAGCAGACAAGGAAAAAAAAAGAGGAAATGAGAGCCGGGGTGTGGACAGCTCTCCTGGAAAGCCAGCAGGCTGGGTGCTGGAGGAACTGCAGCCACCACTGCAGCAGCCCGGGAGGGGGGTGCCCGAGAAGCCCCATCCACTCGGTCCTAGTGCCCGCAGGGCACCTCGGTGCTTCGCCACCGGCCCTGCCCCTCCTGGGAATGCTGCGGGTTTCATCCGCACTAAGTCAGGGCTCCCAGCACCGGCCCTGCTGGGAACATCTGTGTTTTAATGAAAAGAGCTCAGCACCAGAAGACTGTGCTCGAGCACAGCTCTCCCACCTCGGCTGCCTGACCTTGCCCGAGTTGTTGGGGAGACTCGGTGTCCTCCTGGGGATGGGGGGGTGATTCTAATGGTTTCTTGCTCCTAATTTCCCTGAAATTAGAAGCATTTCCTGCCTGGAGGACCCCCAAGTAGGAAGGCTGATTTGGGAGGACGGGAGGGGCTGATGAGGACAGCTCCCCGCTCCCCTCTGCCCCAGGCCTTCTCCCCCACCTCCTCTCTTTGCCGCCTGCCCCATCTGGAGAATCCCATTTCCAACCCCACCCACCCACCCACCCTCTACAGACAACGGGGTCCCGCTTCCCAGCTTGCTCCCACCCCAGGTCTTCCTGGAAGCGGCCCCTGAGCCCCACTCCAACACAAGTGCACCTTCTTGCCAGGGGAGCAGTGCCCGTCCCCCCCCCCCCACCTGCCACAGAGCGGGTGAGGCCCACGCAGTCACCGCCCAAGTCGGAGGGTCAGGCACCAGCCGGTCCCCGGGTCCGGAAGGTGCTGCTGGCAGCCTCGCCTCTTCGGGAAGCTGAGCCTCCAGGCTCCAGGCGCTCTGCCCCCTTCCTGGGAGCCTGCCTCCTCCGCAGGGCTCCCCGCCGTCCCTGGTAGACCCCGCATGCGCCTGCGGCCCAGGGGCCCCGGGCCCTCACGCCCTCCGGGGGCGCCCCCGCCCCGCCCCCTCTAGGCCTGTGCCGCGGGGGCTCCGCCGGCTCCGCTGCCCACCTGCGCCCCGGGGAGGCCCGGGCGGCGCCCCGCCTCGGTGCAGCGCCGGAGGCGGTGCCCGCCAGGTTCTCGCAGCCCGGAAGGCACTCGCCAGGCTTCTCGCCCGCGCCCGCGCCGCGCCCGCGCCTCGCCTCCGGCAAAGGCGGCGCCGGCCACACCCACGTGCCGGTTTCCCACGACTCCGCGGAAGGACCGGAACACGGCGGGGACCCGCGCTACCTTGGCACGGTGAGCGCGCAGACAAAGGCGCAGCCCGTGTCGCCGGCCCCTCCTCCCCGCCGCAGGACCCCCCGCCGCGCCCCCGCGTGGGACGCCCGGCCCCGGCGCCCCCGCCCCGCCGGGCACGGACCCCGGGAGCCGCCGGGAGCCGGCGCGGCCCCGCAGAGGCGCCCTGCCCCGCGAGCCGACGCCCCCTCTCCCCGCCGGCCCGGTCCCCGCAGGCCGGGGCGCCCCGGCTTCAAGGGCACCGGGCTGGGGCGCCCCCTAAGGCGCCTCCCCGGGGGACGGCGGAGGACCCTCAGCCGGGGACGCACGCCGCCAGCCCTCGCCCGAAACTTTGCGGGGCCGCCAGCGAGCAGCCTCTGCGGCTGACAGGTGTGCCCCGCTTGGAGCCCCGCACGCGGCGGGACGCAAACTTGCGCGCGGGGCGGGGGCTCCGGCCGCCCCCCCCCCCAGCCGGCCGGGCTGCGAGGCCGCGCCGCACACCCGCAGGGCCCGGCGCCCGCACCTGGGGGCCGGCAGGTGCGCGCCCCGGGCGGGGGGAGGCGTCGGCCCAGCCTGGCGCCCCGCACCGCCGGCCGCCCCCTAATCCGCTCACAAAACACGCCGCGAGGGAGGAAGGGAGGAGAGGCTGCGGGAAGAAAGGGAGGAGGGGTCAGCGGGGAGGGGGCTGCAGGCACGGCGGCCCGGAGCCCGGGACCCCGCAGCCCCCGCAGCCCCCCGCAGCCCCCAGCCCGCCCCGGCGCCGCGGCCGCGACGCGCGGCCCCCGGGAGCCCCGCAGCCCCGCAGCCCCGCAGCCCCCGCGCGGCGCGCCCCTGGCCGTGGCCGGCTGGCCGGGCCCGCGCTCACCGTGCCGCCGCCGCCGCGCTCCGGAGCTCAGCAGGCCCGCGGCCGCTCCATGCCCCTCCTCCCGCGCCGCCGCCGCCGCCGCCGCCGCCGCCGCCGCGCCCCGCGCCCCGCGCCCCGCCGCGCCCCGACTGGCGAGCGCCGGCCCCGCCGAGCCGCCTTAAGTAGCGGGCGCGCCCCCGCCGGGGAGGCGCCCTGCTCCGGCCCCAGCGCCCGGAAAGTTGGGAAGAGCGGGAGGGCCCCCGCCCCCGCCCCGAGGGCCGCCCGGAGCACCCCGGCTGGCGGGTCGGAGGGAGCCGCACGCGGCGGGCGCTCGGCGGACGGGGCGGCCGCGTGCACGCGGCTCCGGGTGCGGGCCCTGCGCCGGCAGGTGGGGCTCGGCCGCCGCCGGGGGGGCGTCGCTGTGCTCCCGCAGAGCCCGAAGCGGCCCTAACTTTCGGGGTGACCCCGGGGCTTCCGGAGCGGTTGACTCGCCGTTCCGCCCCCCCACCCCCCGCCGCGCCCGGCTTTCAGACCCGAAATCTACTCACTCTGCAAAACGGCCGCGGCGGTGGAAAGCTCCCCCAGACTGCGGCACGCGGAGGGCTGTTCGCTGTAGAGGGTGCTCCCTAAAACCGAGACAGCAGAACCTTCCTGCCGGCAAAAAAAAAAAAAAAAAAAAAAAAAAAAAAAAAAAAAAAAAAAGCGCAGAAGAGTATAATTGTCAAATACAAAAAGACTGTTCAAAGAAGGTGTTAACAATTGTGACAGGCTGAGCTTTGGATTCCGCAGTGGGGCGCTGATGACTTTAAGGGTTTGCAAAAGCTCCAAATGGTTTTGCAGGAACCTTGGAAGTTCCGGTGTCTTAAAGCCAAAACCCATTCCTCCTCCCCCTTTTTTTACACCTTTTTTTCCGACATCCATAACCTCCTTCCGAATTCCCAACTGACCTTATAGCCAGTGGTTTCCAGGTCCCTAAAAGCTGGTGCTGGACTTGGATGGGGTCCAAGGGAAAGGTGGGGAGTTGTTAGCAGAGGAAGTTAGAACCAGTTGAATTGGAACCCGATTTCTAAATCTGGGAAAACCTTGAAGAGATATAATTAAAGACTAGTAAAAAATGAATTTACATGTCCTCCGAACACACCTGAGGTAATTTCCATCACTTCTTCCCAAGCTGCAACAAATTTATAGGAACTCGAGTTGCCTCCCAGAAATCTTATGGGCTCTGGGACTTGCCCGGCCAGCCTCAGTCACTCTAGGCCAGAGTTCACTGCTGGGTCCCCCAGGCAAACAAAGACCCCGGGGAAAGACACTATTCCACCCATTCCCACCTTGCATTAGAGAAATCAAATCATTTCACACGTTGCCTTGAGAAAAATCATCACTGATATGCTGCACGGTTTAAGTATTCTTTTTTTTGTGTGTGTTTTTAATGCATTTTTAAAAGATTTTATTATTTATTCAGGAGAGACACAGAGAGAGGAGAGGCTCCACTCAGGGAGCCTGATGTGGGACTCAATCCCAGGACCCCAGGATCACACCCTGAGCCAAAGGCAGACGCTCAACCACTGAGCCACCCAACCCCTGAGCCGCCCAGGCGTCCTTTTGTGTGTGTGTGTGTTTTTAAAAACCAGCATTGGCTCTACAATGAGAATATGTTTTGAACTTGAGGCCCTAAGAAGAGCTAATAATGCACAGGTGGAGAGAGAAGTCTTTGGTTGAGAGGAATGCTTCGGAGTCAGTTCTGACACCAGCTGTGTGGCACTAACCTCATAGTCAGTCTTCCTCCCAGAAATGGGACTGAGTATTTGACAGGGTTGTTACAAGAATTGAAGAGACTGGCTGAGAGCAGGTGCTCAGTGAAAGTTAGCTCCAGTCATCCTCAACCAGAGAAGGGCATCTGTTTGCCAGTGTTCTGGATTCTACAAGCTCATTCCTCCAGGATGCGATGCTCGGTGACCGGAAATTCAAGATCAGTGTCAATGAAGAATGCCTTGTCTCGAAAGCATTATGGACTCCCTAGAGCCCTGGGCCATCTCCTCCACATCCAGGGGCATCTTTACAGAGCCTGGAGTTGCCCGACACTGGAGGAGCTATCCGATCCTACCTCCTACCTGAATTTGCAATCTGCAACATTTTAGATCAGGGAAAACAAGCAGGGGCCAAATGGGGACAAAAATGAGTGTATCAACCTGGTGGGAGTGAACGTCCCATTTAAAGATGTCCCTGTAAGAATGGCACAGGTGCTGTGTTGTCAAGATAAATCAGAAATCCAGATTTTTTAAAAAAGATTTATTTATTATTTATTTATTTATTTATTTATTTATTTATTTTATTTGAGAGAGTGCAAGTGCTCAGGGGCATGGGGAGGGGCAGAGGGAAGGGGAGAAAGCAGACTCCCCACTGAGCAGGGAGCTGGACAATGAGGAGTTTGGTCCCAGGACCCGGGATCATGACCTGGAGGCGAAGTCAAGTCATACACTTAACCAACTGAGCCGTCCAGGTGCCCCAGAAATCCAGATTTTTATATGAAATCTCCTAATTTTTGAGTATTGGCAACTAATTCAAATATTGAAAAAACGAAATAAAGAACAGTCTACAGGCTAGGCAAAATGTGTCTGTGAGTCATACACAGCCAACCGGCTGCCCGTAAGTGACGTGTTTAGAAGCTGAAGGATGGAGCAGCCCGTTTGGAAAGATCCCGTGTGCCCTGGACACACCAGCAGCAAGCATGACTTCTCTGGGAGCAAGTTTTCCCGGGGCCGTTCTAGGATCCTCTCATGCCTAGTTAGTTTCTAAGGCCTCAGCTTTGTCCCATGGGCTTATCGCCTACCTCACTCAGTTGGCTCCAGGGAGTTCTATAGGTGGTGGGCTAGTCAATTAAAAACTCCGAAATGAACAGCGAGCCTCCATGCAACGTCATGAGAACAGTAAACGCTCTGCCCATACCAACTGGGTTGGCCCCCTGACGGCTTCCCCCAGAAGCCAATTCTCTTTTTCTGATCTGCAGGGCCAGCGACCCTATGTTATCAGGCAGCAAGGAGAGTCCTTACCTTTGTAGGGAGCCCGTGCCAGGGAGGATTTGCCCGTAATTAACATCCAGTTTGCGGTGCCCTATTTGCATTCATCTCTTCAAGGGGAGGAGGGAAGGGGAATCTTTAAGGGGCTGATACAATAAAGCTCACGTTTATCTCTGCTTACCACTGGGGATTTAAGAATAGGACTAATCCCATACCCACTTAAAAATGTGAATTCAGATGTTGCTGAATTGGCTCTTACATGGGTTCCGGAGGATAAGCCTCCCTATTCCTGCTCAGTAGTAGAAAATGTGTGCGTGCTGCGTTTCAACATTCATTGAACAGATGCTGAAGACCAGCTCTGAGAAGGGGATGATGCTTTGGCACCAAGAAGTCTCAGGCTGGTCCCTGCCACCTGGACAGTTATCCATTTTGAAGACCGATACACTTGAAAAGTTGTCACCATTCAAGTCACTTTATAATTAGATGCTGAGGCGGAGGTGGCAGCCATCGGTTGCTGGGCATCATGACTGCCCTCAGACCTCTGGTGAAGCCCAAGATCGCTAAAAAGAGGACCAAGAAGTTCACCCGGCACAGTCAGACCGATATGTCAAAATTAAGCGCAACTGGCGGAAACCCAGAGGCATTGACAATAGGGCACGCAGAAGATTCAAGGGCCAGATCTTGATGCCCAACATTGGTTACGGGAGCAACAAGAAAACAAAGCACATGCTGTCCAGTGGCTTCCAGAAGTTCCTGGTCCACAACGTCAAGGAGCTTGAAGTGCTGCTGACGTGTAACAAGTCTTATTGTGCAGAGATTGCTCACAATGTATCCTCCAAGAACCACAAAGCCATTGTGGAAAGAGCGGCCCAGCTGGCCATCAGAGTCACTAATCCCAATGCCAGGCTGCGTAGCGAAGAAAATGAATAGACAGCCTATGTGCGTGTCATATTTGTGTTAATAAAACCATAAAACTACAAAAACAATTAGATGCTGATGAGAGAATCCAACTAGAAGAGTTTGAGGATTTTAGGAAAGAGAGCTCTGTGAGCTGGAATGGGCTGAGCAGAATTTCATGGAGAACTTAGGCTAAGTAGAAAGACAAGAACATTCTAGGTGGGAAGAAGAGCTTAAGAACAAGAGCAGGTCAGGATGCCTGGGTGGCTCAGTCAGTTGAGCGCCCGACTCTTGGTTTCGGCTCAGGTCCTGATCTCCCCGGCATCGTGAGATCAAGCCCCACACAGAGAACCCAAAATTGGGCTCTGTCCTCAGCAGTTTGCTTGAGATTCTCTCTCTGCCTCTCCCCCAACTAACACACACACATACACTCTCTCTCTCTCTCAAATAAATAAATCAATCTTTAAAATGAAAAACAAAACAAAACCAAGAGTAGGTAGAGGAGTGGATGAGGTGTGTTTGAAGGATGACGAAGAGAGGCCCGGATGAAACTAGAAACAGTGATGGGGTGGCTGGCTCTGTCGGTGGAGCATGTGACTCTTGATCTCTGCGCCGAGTGGGTGGACCCCCAAGCTGGGTGTAGGGATCACTTAAAAAAACTAAAATCTTTTTTTAAAAATTTATTTATGATAGTCACAGAGAGAGAGAGAGAGAGAGAGGCAGAGACACAGGCAGAGGGAGAAGCAGGCTCCATGCACCGGGAGCCCGACGTGGGATTCGATCCCGGGTCTCCAGGATCGCGCCCTGGGCCAAAGGCAGGCGCCAAACCGCTGTGCCACCCAGGGATCCCTAAAAAAACTAAAATCTTAAAAAATATTTACACTGCAGCACTTCCAACGGTACCTGCTATAAGGAGCACCTGACGAGGGACACCTGGGTGGCTCAGCTGTGAGCGTCTGCCTTTGGCTCAGGTCTTGATCCTGGGGGTCGTAGGATTGAATCCCACATGGGGGTCCCCCAGGAGCGTCTGCTTCTCTGTCTATGCCTCTGCCTCTCATGAATAAATAAAATCTTAAAAAAAAAAAAAAAGGAGGAGTGCTTGATGAATTTTAGCAACTTAGGGAGAGGATGCTGAGGGCATTCTGGAAGCCTTGAATGACCGAATAAGGAGTTTGGATTTCATCTGGTAATGATGGAGAACGACTGAAGAAGTCCAAGCAAGGTGGGAATAAGTTACAAGTATTGTCTGGGCACAGCTGAGCTATGGTTTGGGTCGGCGATGGGGGGTGGTCAGGCACGGGAACAGGTGTAGGGGCCTGTTAACAAGCCCATAACCAGAGCAAAGTGGGGCGCAGCATGGGGGGGGGTCGTGCCCCCATGGTTGGTGCTGCCCTGGCCTCAGGAAGTGGAGCCGAGGGCAGGTGGTGTCAGTCGCTTGGGCACAAGAGAGGGTCCAAGCGGAGGAACAATCAAGAGAAGGGCGCCTACGGCCTGGAGGGTTGAGAGGGCCATTCTCCAACTTTGGAGGGTCTGGGGTCCCTGCAGCTGATGGTTCCACAAAGATTTCGCCTTCCTGCGATTTTCAGACCTGTGAAGCGCGCGCCCACACCCTGCAGCAGGGGAGGCAGGCACTCCACTTCCCTGGGCTGGGGCTGGAAGCCCCGACCCCCTGCCGCCTGGCCTGGCCTCCCGGTGAGTGCGCCCCCACGCCGACCTGCCGACCTCCCGCTGCAGTGCTCCCCCGCAGCAGCAAGGGGCCGGCAGCCAGGCCACCCCCAGGCTCCGTCCCAGCAACTTCCCTGGGCTGACCACAACCCAAAGCTCTTGAAGCTAATCAAGGTGAATTTAAACTGGCCTCCACCGAATAGCAGGTTGTGTCCCCCAGCTGACTAAACGGGGCGTCCTCCTCAAGGCAGCTTCATCTGCAACCCTGCAACCGGTTAATACATGATTCAAAGTGGAAACCGTGTGCCTTGGCTACAGCCAGGCGGCTACCAGCCGACAGTTACCTTTCATGGCTTGCCCCTCTTACGCCAAGTACTCTGTAATCAGTACCCTTCCTAGGTGCTATGTTTGAAGAAGCAGGTGTAAGGACTCTTCTGTCCTGCAGTTACAATGGGGGATTTTAACTCCAGCCTCTCTCTCTCTCTCTCTCTCTCTCTCTCTCTCTCTCTCTCTCTCTCTCTCTCTCTCCCTCCCCCTCCCCCCCCCTCTCTCTCCCCCTCTCTCCTGGGATGGGAAAATCGTTTTCATTTCAAATTAAGGGGCCTCTGCTCTGCTGGCGGCAGAGCAGTCAGCCCCGACCAAGGGGCCAGGTTCTTTTATGCTGGCTTGAAGGTCAGGATTAGGAGGGCACACCAGAAGATAACCGAATATCAAACCAGATCTGGAGATGCTTTCCCTGGAATCCTGAGCAGCAAAAGCTCTTCCCAGCCATTTTCCCTTTCTCTCCCTCTTTTAGGTGAATGCAGAAAAAAAAAAAATCCAAAAGATGATTTTCAACCATAATCTCCTTCTTGTTAGGATATCGTACAACTACCAGAAATTATGTTCATGAAAAGAACATAGGAATATGCCCAAATGCTTATCGTGCAAGGTTAAGTAAAAAAAGGCAGGATACAAAATTGTTTTGTATGAATGAATACATTTACATTCTTGTCTTCTTTTAAGTCCTATAAATTAAAAGGCAAGAGGGAAGTTCACCCAGATATTAGTATCAGGTTTGTCTAGGTAGTGGAACAATAGATTTTTCTCTCTTTGCTTTTTTCTCGGTAGTCTCCAAATTTTCTATTAATAAGTATAATAATTCAGTAACAAAAAGGTATTTTTAAATTATATAAATCCTGAATTTATAAAATTTCCTTCTAAGCTGGGGCTAGGTGGGGGTACAGTCTATATCATACATGAGTTCAGGTGAAAAGGGTTTGGAAACCCTTTACAAAGAAAGCAGTAAAGGGGCATCTGGCTGGCTCAGCCAGTAGCACATATTTATTTGAGAGCAAGTGGGAGCACAAGCCCGTGAGCAGGGGGAGGGACTGAGGGAAGGGCAGAGGGAGAAGCAGACTCCCCGCTGAGCAGAGAGCCTGATATGGGGCTCCATTCCAGGACCACGATCTGAGCCGAAGGTGGACCTTAGCCAACTGAGCCACCCAGGCACCCCTCCCTAACTCTTGATCTTGGTGTTGTGAGTTCGAGCCCCACACTGGGTGTAAAAAAAAAAAAAAAAAAAAAAGCACTCAAGTAGGGAGGGCCAAGATATAGATAGGATTAGTGGTAGTCAAAACTTGAGTAATTTGCTTTGTTTAAATCCTTCTCACTGGGATCCCTGGGTGGCGCAGCGGTTTGGCGCCTGCCTTTGGCCCGGGGCGTGATCCTGGAGACCCGGGATCGAGTCCCACGTCGGGCTCCCGGTGCATGGAGCCTGCTTCTCCCTCTGCCTGTGTCTCTGCCTCTCTGTCTCTCTCTGTGTGACTATCATGAATAAATAAATAAAAATCTTTAAAAAAAAATAAATCCTTCTCACTGATCCTTTGAGAGAATTTAGCAGAGAAGGAGGGAATATGCATAGCTGTGCTAGCTCATCCAGCACCTTTGAGTGAAAGAAGTCTTCCTCTTGGCAACATAGCCCTTGGCACATCCCAGCTGGTGTCAGCTCCCATACATGCCCTCATCCAGGGCCATGGGGATCCTGTGTAAGGGAGGGAGGTGCACATATGAGCATTCTGAGAGAATGCTTTTACTGAAAAAAAAAAAGTATATCCAATAATGACAATGTCAGCACCATCGAATGGAGGCTGGAGGAAGCCCCAGGGAGGGGTTCTTCTCTGGGTATTGTAAACTGCCCCTCAAGCAAGTACCCACCTGCCTGTCTACACCCACATGTGCACATAATTCACTGTACCCAAAGTGGACACATGCGTTCTTGCTCATTGGACAAGCACACATCTGCTTTCCGGACTTTAGTAGAACACAATCCCAGTCTACCATCCTAGTGTCCCAGCTGCTGTATCAGCAGGAGGGGAACAGATCACTTAAGGTAACCTTGTTCCAAATTCATTTGGCTCTTGTTACAATAACATCAACAACGTCAATGTATTTAAATGTGCTGGCACTTCTGCTTTATGTCCTCTTTCTTTTTTAAATTTATTTTTTTTAATGTCCTCTTTTTTTTTTTAAGACTTTATTTATTTATTCATGAGAGACACACACAGAGAGAGGCAGAGACACAGGCAGAGGGAGAAGCAGGCTCCATGCAGGGAGCCTGATGTGGGACTCGATCCCTGGACTCCAGGATCACGCCCTGGGCCAAAGGCAGCCGCTCAAGCACTGAACCACCCAGGTGTCCCCTCTTTCTTGATGAAATACATCATTAGTCACTGTCACAGAGGAAGCCCAAAGCTGGATCCTCCATAAAAGCAATTAGAGAAGAGCCAAGAGTGGGGGCAGTATGCATCAATTCCTTTGTGGGGAAGGACTTTCCCCCATGAAGTATGGTCTACTATCAGATTTTTTTTTTTTTTGCTAAGAACCCTCCCTAAACACACACACACACACACACACACACACACACACACACACACACACACTCTCTCTCTCTCTCTCTCTCTCTCTCGCTCTCTTTTCTCACTGGGTAAACTAATGCAGTAGTGATTTTGGCATCTGGCTGCTGCACATTAGACTTTTAAAACCTTGGAGCTTTTTAAAAAACACTAATGCCTGGACCCTATCCCAGATCAATTAAAATCACTGGGGGTGAGCCCCAGGCTCGATTTTTTTTTTTTAATTCCCTAGGTGATTCTATTATATATCCAAGGTTGAGAACAGATCCTAAGGATTCTCCTCAGCTGAGATTTGCAAGTGCATTTCTGGCACCAGGACAGCGGAGAGCCAGCCAATCCTGGAGATGAGTTCCAGGGTATAGAAGTGTCTTCCATTTTCCTCTGCCACACCTGTTTGAATGAACTGATCTTAAAAAATGAACATGAGCTAATGAGCTAATAAGCCAGAAGTAAAAAAGGAAAAGGAGAAAGGGCACTGATTTGAACTGGAAATTAAGAGGGAGAGCCAGGGAGAAACAAAGAGGAGAACAGGACCAGATGGGCAGGATCAGTCCCCACATCTCTGCAATATACCTGGAATTGGATTGACAGTTTTTTTGTTGGCAAAGGTACTGCCTGCCTTTTCTAGGAGAACTGGGGGTAGGGGAAACTAGCCAGCCCTTGCAGTGGAAGGACAGAGCTGCCAAAACCTGACTTGGATTAGCTTTCAGTTTATAAACAAAAGAACTTCTGCATTTTGGGGCTTTTCCTACCCCAAGGGTAGGTTAGGGTAACAGGTCCGAGCTGCTCTCTTTTGGTGGTGCATGGAGTCCCCATGACCATCTCTCTCCCTTGGTCTTGGCCTTGGTCATAGCGAAATACCCATGTGGCTGATGCAAGAGCCTCCAACTCTGATGCTCAAAGTTTTGGGGAGAAGTTTGGGCTGGGGAGGGGAACTCAACCCACCCCACCCCCAGCTCTCTGAAGCATCAGCACTACCATTCTTTCAGTGAAGACAGCCTAATTTCAGGTTGGCCCTTCCCTAGGATTAATATGGTCACCATAGGATTTGAAGTTTTGAAAGTGGTGCATGGTCTGATAAAGGTGTGTGTTGTACGTTGGGGTGGGAGAGGACAGAGACGTTTGTTCAAGTTCTAGAGACTCTGGAAGTGTGGAGCAGGTGGTTTTGTTCTCCGCAGCGCCAGGCTACCTTGACATGTGATGACCAGGACTGCACATCAGAAAAGCCCCACCCAGGCACCGTTCTGAGCAGGCTTCAGCTCCAAGGCAGACAGCGAAGATTAAATCTTACATCATTTAATAAACTACTTAAAGGCCCCGCCGCTTCTCCGGGTTCCCCAGCAGAGAGGGAGCTCCTGCAGCTCGGAAGCTCCCTGCAAACTGCCCTCTGCTGACACCCACTGCTCTCACCCGCAGCTGCTCTGGGGTGGAGGATGGTGCTGGCTCACTGGCTAAGCCTCAGAACTAGTGAATAGAGGAACAAGTTTCTCTGCCCTTGTGCACTCACATCTCCTCTTCTTCTGTCTCTTTTCGTTTGCAAAACCTTTCATCTCTGAACCTTATTTTTCCCTTCTGCAAAAGAGGGCTGTTAATTCCAGTCTCGTTTTTCTCTCAAGGGATGGTATGGGATAGAGCTATCAATGAATAATAGCAAGAAATATAGGTGCAATAGATAACCGTTTAAAATGATCCATAGTGATCATTTTGAAAATGAAATCTGAGAACCAGAACCCTGCTTCCAGGAGATGAAAGGGTAAAAAAACCAAACCAAAACAACAGCCAATCTTCAAAGGGGACATTTCCTGGCTCTGATTGGATTGTACGGGAAGACTTTCTACATTTTCTGTGTTGCACACACTCACAACATGGCTCTCTGCCTCCTCTGCTCCCAGGAAGGCAGTCTTGGGTGTCATCCCCAGAGTGAAGAACAAGCCTTTAAATAAGCGATTTCTGAAAGCTGTTAAGGTGTAAGAGCAGGAGGGCTGGCGAGTTTTAGCAGATCTCATCTCTAGCTACTGGGCAGACAACGAGGTTAAACACAAGACATCAAACAAGTTCTGGTGTCTGAGGCTGGGTTTTGGTGTCTGAGGACACTACTTGGAGGGAATCAGGGTTGACCTTTAACTTGACATAGGTGGTCCACTTAAAACAAGCAGGGACCACTTTCCTGGCCTCACTTATATTAAGAACACCCTTCCCCCATCTTCTCACTATTTGGAAATACACTATTAGGTAGCAAAGCAAAGCACAGTGGTTACAAGTCTAGTTTTGGGAGCCAGACTGCCTGGGTCCAAATACTGGTTTAGCTACTTATCACAGGTATGTAATCTGCAACAAATAATTAGCCTCTTGGGCGCCTCACTTTTCTCATCTGTAAAACAGGGATAATAATAACACCTACCTCACAGGCCAAGTGGGAGGATGTACTGGATGTATAGACCTCAAACACACAGAAGAGTCAATAAGCTCTTTATAGTGTTAAGTATTATGTTCAATGATGTAGAGCTACAGCATCATTGACTCTGGGTGTTATAAGATGAACTTGATACTTTGAGGGGCCATCAGGCTCTATGTCCTGAGTCTGGTTTGGGAAGCATGGTCCTTATCCTGGGGACACTCCAAACCCCTTGAGAGGGTATACCCTAATACCCAGGGCACAGTCTCAGAACTGAGAGTCTGATAAAAATTGTTTTTGTCTTTTAGTAGGTTGTACACCCAACCTCTAGAACGAGAGGCATGTGCTTTACTGGCTGAGCCAGCCAGGTGTCCCTGGTAAGAATCCTTTCTGGTAGACCTGCTCGGGCTCAGGATTTCTCTCCAGGATGAGTACTAATAAGCTGGTGAGTGTACTTCCAAAGTGTGTTATTGCACCCCCATTGATGGTTTTGGTATATGGAGAACTCCAGCCCCTGGAGATTGCCCAGTCCTTGAATTATTTTGAGAGAAAGGTGTCAACATTTTGCTGGTGAAGGCTGAACCTCTATTTCATGGGTATTGAAGCAATGTCAACTGAGGGTAGGGGAATGTAGATCAGCACACACTTTTTGGTGGACATTTTGATATTAATGCTTAAAAATGTTCATAGCTGGGTGGCTGGCTGGCTCAGTCAACAGAGCATGTGATTCTTGATCTTGGGGTTGTGAGTTCAAGTCCCACATTAAGCTTAGGGATTACTTAAAAACAACATCTTAAAAAAAAAGTAAAAATGTTCAAAACACCATGATCCAATATTTAGACCTCTTGGGACCTATCCTATAGAAACACTTCAGTATGCATAGAGTTATGTTGAGAATCCCCAAAGAACCATTGGAAATTATAAACAACTCAATGGATCATCAAGAAACAAATGCTTAAACCAGCTGTAGCTCACCTATACCACAGAAGACATGGCCCATCACAAAGGAGAGGGAGCTGTGAGCACGAACAGGAGAGTGTCTCCGAGATATATAATTAAGAAAAAAATATGTGGGACACTATTTATGGTCCAATCCTATTTGGATTCTTGGAAGCAGTAATGCATGTATGTATTCATTTGAGAAAAGTGTGAAGGTAAGAAAGATCTGAAGGAGCATACACAAAAATGCCAGTGATAATCCTGGGGTAGGAGTGGAGGTGAAATTGTGGGTATTTTTCTTTTTTTGTTACATATGCATTAAATTTTGTAAGAGTTTATGTGACATATGTAGTCAGCAGACACACACACACACACACACACACACACACACAAGCAGCCAGGTAGCCTTACTTGAGGGCTCTATCACTGCTCAGCATCCTCAGAGGTGGCACAGGGCAAGCACAGGGGTAGTGGCGGGTGTCCCTCAGCGTGTCAGCAAAAATCAAACTCTATCTTCATGGGACACACGTGCTGAGGCTCACCTGGATATATGAACCCCTGAGTTTTCTTCCCAAACTGTGCTCTATACTCATTTGGGGGGTGGGGTGGCGGGAGAGGGTATAAGGTATTTAACAGATGTTCAAGAGTCCGCCTGAGACGCAGGAGAATTGGGGCCACGTCCCACCAAAGGAAGATAATAGCTCGCCTCCCTGTACTACCAGGTTGTTGGGAGAATCAGACAAGGTTGTGGATGCAGAAATGACTTTCCAAACAAAAGGGAACACAGAGCAACTGATCTCTCTATTCTCTGTCCAGCAGGGATGACAGAAGTTTGTGGGCAGTGAGGACAGTCCCTGAGCCCTCCTGGCGGTACAGAGCTCCTGAGGCAGTAGGGAGAACTGATGAGAGGGACAAAGTGGATGACCCTTCAAGTAAGTAGGCACAGCGCTTCCAGGGCTGACGGTGGGGGGTCTGCACTCCCTCCTTTCTTGCCAGCAGGCAGCCAGTGAGCCCTGCCAGCAGGGAAGAGTGCCACAGCAGGTTCCCTAGAAGACGGCTCCCCAGCCCCCAGCAGCATCTCGGTTCCAAGCTGAGTGGTGCATGCAAGGCAGACGTGCGCAGTGCAGTGAGCCGGCTGCATGTGACTGCAGAATGTCTGTGGCTGCAGAACTTGCTGGAGGACACAGCCAGACTCTCACAGGTCAGGCCTGGTCAGGGAACAGCGGTCACGGCTCCCAGCCTACCTGGCACTCAGCTCCCCTCGCCCACCCCCTCCCTGACCATGGACATTCTGGCTGAGAGTCTGGATTTCTGTGCAGAGAAACTACAGAAGCCAATCTGGTTTTGTACAGGTCAGATGAATCATCCTCCAACTTATTCCCCCCAACTGATCCGCTTTCAGATGTCTTAGCCATCCATCCACCACAGCAAAGCGCCCTGTGAATCACAGGCAGGTGGCAGGCAAGGCTCCGTTTGCTCACCGGCTCACAGACAGGGGGTGGGGGTTGGGGGTTCATGAGGTCAGATCAACACATTTGTTTCCCAGAGAAGGGGTTGGGGAAGAGATGGGGCTTCTCCCTTCATCCTGACCAAGAGAAAGAAAACTGGGTACAGGGACGCCTGGGTGGCTCAGAGGTTGAGCATCTGCCTTTAGCTTGGGGTGTGATCCCGGAGTCCCGGAATCGAGGCCCACATCGAGCTCCCTGCATGGAGCCTGCTTCTCCCCCTGCCTGTGTCTCTGCCTCTCTGTGTCTCTCATGAATAAATAAAATCTTTTTAAAAAGACTGTGTACAAAACTCCTTTGGGCTATATGCATTTCCCATTTTACACCATTCATCTATTTGGTCTCAAAGTACTTTACAAAAATAAGCTGAGGGAGGCTTCAGGTAGAAAGAGGTGTATGGCTGCCTGCCTTGCTCAGAGAGGTCCCTGCTCCTCTCGCTCACTCTGCTGTAGCCACATCGGCCTTCTGGCCCGTCCTCAAACCTGCCAGATACGCTCTCAGCTCTGGGCCTGTGCACCTGCCATTCCCTCTGTCCGGAATGCTCTTCCCCCAAATATCTTCATGGTCACTCCCTCATCTTCTTCTGACCTTTACTCAAATATCAACTTCTTGGGGGGACTTCTCTAAGCAACTGATCTGCGCCTACAGCTCCCATCTTCAGTAGCTCTGCATCCACTTTCCTGACTTAATTTTTCTCCATAGCATTTAACTTCACTTGACCTTCTGTCTACTTTACTGTTTATCTTATTTATTGCCCTTCTCCATCCCTTACAATGTAAGCCGCCCCTGAGGGTAGGGGTTCAGTCTGCTTTGCTCACTGCTGCGTTCTCTGTGCCTGGTACAGCATCTGTACATTGTAGGTGCTCGATAAATGGCTGTCACTGATGCTGTGATTTGCTTTGCTAACCTCCAGCCCCCTGGCTCCTCGGCCCTTATACCTATGGGTGAGCAGAACCACAGGAAAGGTAAAGGAATGGAGGAGAGAGGTGAAGAAAGGAAAGTATTGGGAAGTACGGACACATATGTGTGTGGAAAGATGGTAAGGAGCAAAGTGAAGGTCAGGAGATTTCTGATTAAGTAACAGAGGACTTGCCCAGGAAGAACCACAGGGCAGAGACTCTAAAGAATGTCCAGGATGTCACCTGAACAAAAACAGTTGATGCTCAGGCAGTAGACCTGGGGTTTGGCTGCAGCCAGGGTTTTGGGCCCCTGCATGTCTCTTGCTATAGGGCCTTCCTCTGTAGGCCAAGGAGCTGTAGACAGCTGGCCTGGAAACAGGAGGAAGAAACCAGGGAGGGAAAGAAGAGAGAGAAGGTGGGATAAGGCCAAGTAATGGACCACGTGAATGATCCAGGGGAGTCTGGGTGACAGACTGCTGGGCAATGGAAGGGACCAAAGGTGAGAGGCCACGGGAAGTTCAGTGACAGATAAGGGAGCAGACTGGAAGGGCAACAAAGAGACAGTAGCCTGGAGGAAGGGCAGAGATAGAAGCAAGGACATTGCTATTACACATTACATGGAACCAGACACACTCATGTGCCCTGGGGACGGAGGCATCACTATTGCTCCTGCCACCTGCCTGCCACGTGCCTCTTTCTTTCTTTGTTTTTTTTTAAGTTTTGTGTTTTTATTATCCTTAACTTCTTTAAGTTTACTTATTTTTTTAGTAATCTCTACAGTCAACATGGGGCTCAAACTCATTACCCTGAGATTAAGAGTCATTGCTCCTCTGACTGAGCCAGCCAGGTGCCCTAATCCTGAAGTTCTTTTTTTTAAAAAAATATTTTATTTATTTATTCATGAGAGAGAGAGAAGCAGAGACACAGGCAGAGGGAGAAGCAGGCTCCATGCAGGGAGCCCAACGTGGGACTTGATCCGGGGTCTCCAGATCAGGCCCTGGTCTGAAGGCAGCGCTAAACCACTGTGCCACCGGGGGCTACCCTATCCTGAAGTTCTGAATTCTCATGTTTTTTCCCAAGGATGGATAGAAATTATTATACATATATGTGTATAAATATATAAAAATATACCATAAAATATACTTATAAATTTGGAAACTTTTAATATTTTGGTCACATTTAGGAGGATTACATTATAGTGTCTTTCCCTTGAATTTGGTAATAAGGTCAGAAAAAGTTACTCTCTTAAATGGAATCCATCAAAATCAATAAAGAACAGATGCTGTTAGCCACTTGCCAAATAATTCAAATTAAGAGGCAATTGGGCAGCCCCTGTGGCCCAGCAGTTGCACTGGCTCCTCCCCTCTCTCAAATAAATAAGTAAAATCTTTTTAAAAAGAGAGTGAGCACCAGCAAGAGGAAGGGGCAGAGGGAGAGGGAGAAGCAAACTCCCTGATGAGCAGGGAGCCCTACGTGGAGCTTGATCTTAGGACCCTGGGATCATGACTTGAGCTGATGGCCCAACTGACAGGGCCACCCAAGTACTCCAGAGAAAATAGGTTTTGAGACTAGAGTTTCTCAGTCTAATCAAGGTGATCCAGTAGGACATATCTTCAGAAGGGGATGTGTTTAATGCAAACGAAGTTGTAAGTTAATCCAATCATTTAATATATCCAATCTGACGATCTGAAGTATATTGTATGGAGTCTGGTTAAAGGAAGGCCAAGAAACAAGAATTTTTAGGGCACATCCAGCTGATTGGATGATTGGATGAAAGGAGATTCTTCTCTGATTTGAAAGCCCTGATCGTGATTTTCTAGACATTTTGATTTGGAGAATGGAAACAAATCCAGCTACCCTAGCTAAATGATAATGTTTCTTAAAAACATCTAATTGCCTTTGTTCTAAATCTTTGCTTACTAAGCTAACTTGTGATCCATATGTGTCTGTAAGAAGGCCACTTGGAAGGAATGCCCACCACAAAGGTTCTAAGCTAAGAACCACATCTGTAATCTGGCCAGAGACAAACATCCTGTTGTTAATTGGCAAATAGGCATGCTTGTACATAGCTCCTTTGGGTACCTGTGAGTTTTCGGAAATTGTGTTTTGTTGCCCTAGGCCTGGTTACCCCAGAGAGTGGAGACAGAATTCTGTACCGAACCCTGCAATGCTAAGGATTGGTCAAGCAGCTGTGTTAGCCTTGTAAAGAAGTTGACAACAGGGAAGGCTTGTCTGAGGCAGTCAGCCTATTTCTATTTTTTGACCTCTTTCTCTCTCTTTTAGAAGATTTTATTTATTTATTTGAGAGAGAGAGAGAGAGAGAACAAGGAGGAGGAGGGGCAGAGAGAGAAGACTGCCCACTGAGCATGGAGTCTGATCCAGGGCTCCATCCCAGGACCCTGAGATCATGACCTGAGCCGAAGGCAGATGCTTAACCAACTGAGCCACTGAGGCACCCCTCTGTCTTCTCTTTTAGCTGCAATCAAAATTCAGAGGCCAAACTATAAAGAAAGAGGAGCCCATGGTGCTATATATGATAGGATTTCAATAAACTTAGCATCAGGTTACCATTATACTACACACTTTTCAGTGCTCCTTCCATTAACCCATTGTCTACCATTCCTCCCTAAAGGAGCAGAGAACTCTCTCATCTGAGGTGTTTATGGCTCTTCTGTCCTATAATCGGGATGACTTAATGAAAATAGTAGCAGCAGAGGGAGCTAAGAAAATGACCCAGGAGGACAAACACAGGGCTTACCCTTCATCTCTGGAAGATTCAACCAGCTTGACTCTCTTTTCCAGAGATCAAATCCTCCTCAATGCCACAGCTTTCCATCTCAATAGGAGAAGACCAGATTCAGAGCGTTATTCTTTCTAGCCAAAATGATTTTATTCCATTTTGCATGTTCTGGTAAGTTTGCTTCCCCTTCCTCCCCTCCAGATGCATCTCCGTACTCTGATATGCCTCATGAGGGGCCAAGGATGACCAGCTCTGTCTGCTCATTAGCACAAGGAAGAATCATCTCACCATGGAAGGTATGTGCACATGTGCCACGCAGGAGGGTGGTCAACCTCTTCAGCTCAAGTCACAATAAAAGAACGGTCAATTAGTCAAATTCTACCAGCTGAGTTAAAAAATATACTCCCATCAAGTAGACTTCCTTCTCTAAATGCTACAGGACAGTGAAAAATGTGCAGATAAGTGAGATTTGTCATCTTTTTTCTTCTAATAACATAAGCTTCAGGCTGGACGCAGGATGGCTAAATAGATGGTTTAGGAAGGTCAGCCTGAAGACACAAGTGACCAGAGACCCAAAGCCATCCAGGGTCAGCCACATTGCCAGCACCCAAGAGGCGGTGGAGCCACCTGCTGGAAGGTTTGGGCATCGCTCTGCCTGCTGGTCCTCTGCCTCCTTGATGGCCTTTGAACCAGGTCTATGGCAGGACCACAATCTTTTTCTCCAGCTTCTGTGGTGGGAAGAGGAAATTTCTCATAATCTCATCCAGCTCTTCAAGGGCCAGCTGGGCATGGAGCCTGGCCACGTCATCAGGCTCCAAACGTACCACGTGTTTCAGCAGGTGGTAGAGATCCTTGAGGACATCCCTCAGCACCTGTATGAGAGAGACACTGTCATGATTAGGTGTCTGCTGTGCCAAAATTTCTCAGAAAAACCCATCCACCTTCTTCAGCCTGAAAAGTTCTGTGATGAAACTCACAGGCTCCCTGAAGAAGATTCTGAATGACTTTCTCAGATGGAAGGAGGGGTAGCTGTACTGAGATAGACTTTCTTTGGGTTTCTCATGACCCTTGACACCAAACTATACCAGCCACGGGGGCTGCTACTCCTTTATCCCCAGGCCAAAGTATAGATCCCAGGCCCCTTCCTTCAGTCCCAAAGCATGGCATAGACCTCAGGACCACAGAGAGATCCTAATGCCAGATAGGGTTACTCCTAGAGCATAATTACCAGCATCTTCCTCTCCAGCTCCCATCTGTGGACACCCATCTGCTGAAATCTATCTTATTAGGAGACTCAGAAGGCTACCTATCTCTTCAGCAAGCATGCCTTTCCCTGCCACTGCTTTAAAAATTTTCCACCCCAGTTCCATCTCCATGCCCTTCCTTAAGTCACTCTAATTTTTTTTTTCAATTGCAACGTTGCAACAGGAAACAAGGGAGGGCTCTGTAAGATAGAGCCGCACCCATCTTTCACGTCTGATGCTCTCATCTTAGGCTCTGGTATGGAACTGGGAGGGTGCCAAAGCACCTACTCCCAGGAGCTCCTAATTTCCTCCAAAATCCACCTGGCTCTGGAGTTACAACTTTTAGCAGGAAACAGGTTTCAAAAGAACAGGGAAACTCAGAGTAAGAGGCCTCAGGGATCAGCTGGCCAAACTGGAGACTGAAGACACCAGGTTGTAGGGGGTCACGTGACTTATCTGTGGCTTCTTGGGAAATTTCTTCTGGTCTAGGGCTCTTTGCCTCAAAAACTACTATTTTTGGATCAGGTACCATATTAGGTATTTTTCATATATTATCCAATTTTTATGCCAGTCATATACTTATTAGCCCCATTTTACAGATGAGAACATAGATCAGAGGGTTATATAACATCCCAAGATTACACAGGGAAAAAATGGGGGAGCCAGATTTTAAACATCCAGAGCCAAAGTCCTTATTTATTTTTATTTATTTTTAAAAGATTTTATTTATTTATTTATTCATGAAAGACACAAAGAGAGAGAGGCAGAGACAGGCAGAGGGAGAAGCAGGCGCCATGCAGGGAGCCCAATGTGGGACACAATCCCAGGACTCCAGGATCACGCCCTGGGCCAAAGGCAGGCGCTAAACTGCTGAGCCACCCAGGGATCCCTTATTTATTTTTTTAAAGATCTTTTTTTTTAAAAAAAGATTTTATTTTATTTATTCATGAGAGATGAGAGACAGAGACACAGGCAGAGGCAGAGGGAGAAGCAGGCTCCAGGCAGGGAGCCCGACGTGGGACTCGATCCCGGGACCCCAGCATCACGCCCCGGGTCGAAGGCAGGTGCTAAACAGCTGAGCCACCCAGGGATCCCCTATTTTTTTAAAGATCTTATTTATTTATTCATGAGACACACACAGAGAGAGGCAGATACATAGACAGAGAGAGAAGTAGGCTCCACACAGGAGCCCGATGCGGGACTCGATACTGGGACTCCAGGATCACGCCCTGGGCGGAAGGCAGGTGTTCAACTGCTGAGCCATCCAGGCGTCTCTCTTATTTATTTTTACTGAAAAGGTAATACAGTACAAAAAAGTACATATTAAAAAAGAAGTCTCGGGGGTGCCTGGGTGCCTCAGTCGGTGAAGGGTCCAACTCTTGATCTTAGCTCAGGTCTTGATTTCAGGGTCATGAGTTCAAGCCCCACACTGGACTCCACACTGGGTGTAAAGCCTACTTAAAAAAAAAAGTCTCTCTTCTACTCCAGTCTCTTAGTCTCCTTTCTCAGAGGATATCACACTTAATGGTGAGAAATGTTCTATGTGTTTGTAAGCATATACATATATGTGCCTCCCCCCCACCCTTTTTAAATCCACAGAATTATATTTTTTGCTGTTATGTGCCATCATTCCCACTGACTTACTCTATTTTGAAGATCTTTTGTATAATTGGTACACATAGAAATACTTTTTTAAAAAAATGTTTTATTTGTTTATTCATGAGAGACACACACCGAGAGAGGCAGAGACACAGGCAGAGGAAGAAGCAGGCTCCCTGCAAGGAGCCCGATGTGGGATTCGATCCCAGAACTCCGGGATCACACCCTGAGCGTGAAGGCAGACGCTCAACCACTGAGCCACCCAGGCATCCCCCAGAAATACTTTTTAAAAAAATTGGCTGCATAGGGCTAATGCCACACAATTTATTTATCTGCCAATGAAACTCATTTTTAAAAAATCTTTTGATATTGCAAATACTGCTGCAATAAACACTCTACTCCCTAAGTCATTGCAGACACGAACAAGTATATCTACAGGACAAATATCTAGAAATGGAATCGCTGGGTCAAAAGGTAACACACATACAAAATTTTGATAGATGTGGCCAGAGAGTTGCGATAATCTACAATTCTATGTGACACTATATTCTTATCACTGCTACATACGTACTGTAAATTGTTTATCTCTGCTTATCCACCAAGTGAAAAATAGCATAGGGCTGTTTTAAATTTGCATATTTCTAATAAATACATAAACTATATATTTTTCTAAGTGTAACTGAAATTTACCATACTGATTTGTAAGAGCTCTTTGTATATAAAAAAAAGGTCTATCATTCATAAGTTGCAAATATTGTTTGTCATAGTTAGCTTTGTGAAATTTTTTTCCAGTAGAGAAATCTGCATTTTTGATGTAGTTAAATTTATCAATTTTTCCTTTATGGTTTCTGGATTTTGTATTTTGCTTAGAAGAGGGCCTATAATATCAACCACTATCCTATGCTGTATTGTCTTTATTTATTAATAATGCCACCTGACATGCATCAAGTTGGGTCTATTTCACTACATGCAAGCATCTCTGACAATAATTGGTTTAAATGGTCTTTAAAATTTTTTCTCACCACTTTATTTTTTAAGGATTCATGGATTGATTGATTGACTTATAAATGTAGGCCTCATGGGGCTTGAAATCGTGACCCTGAGAGTAAGAGTCACATGCTCTACTGACTGAGCCAACCAGGCACTCCTCTCAGTACCTTGGAATGTCAAGCATTGGCTGTATCCTGAAGTTTATGCCAATGTGTAATTTCCAAAAATGGAGAAAGATCAGAAAAAATGGAATAGGAGCATGTAGACATTCATCCATTTTTTCACTTTTGTGGCTTTTCATAGAAGCCATGTAATAAATATATATAGTAGCTTATGTGCTCTAAACATGGACTGTCTTTAAAAAATATATATTAAAAAACTGGCTGCTGGGGCACCTGGGTAGTGGTTGAGCATCTGCCTTTGGCTTGGGTTATGATCCTGGGGTCCAGGGATCAGGTCCCACATTGGGCTTGAGAAGTAGGGAGCCTGCTTCTCCCTCCGCCTATGTCTCTGCCTCTCTCTCTGTGTCTCTTATGAATAAATAAATAAAATCTTTCAAAAAAGAAAGCACCTGGTTGTCTCTAGGGAAGGTAACTGGAGAGGGATATGAGGGAATTATGTACTCTTGTACTTTTTAATATTGTATTTTATGAATATATTACCTACTACAGAATAAATGAGCTTTTTGCTTGACTGAATTAACTACTAGGCAAAGGTTTTCCATAACACCATTTAACAGGTAGAAGAGGTATAGAACCTGACTTTAAAGGTTTACTGTCTGATAGGGAAGATAAGTCATACACATAAATAAAGAATACAAAACAAAATACAGTAAGTGTCCTAACAGAGCACAGAAAGAGTATAAAGAGAGGTTATAGGAAACAGAGGTCACATTTTAGGAAAAGGAAGTGAACTGGAGATGGTGAACAGAAATGATAGGAAATGTACTGTAATGATACAGTCTGAACTATGTGGGTCTATTTATATGTGATATTTTTGATACAGTACTATAAATATATCTTCTCTTCATTATCATTTTCTTACTAACATTTTCTTTATTCTAACGTACTTTACTGTAAGGAGACAGTATATAATATATATGACATATAGAATATATATTAATAGACTGTTTACATTATCAGTAAGGCTTCTGGTCAACAGTCAGCTATCAGTAGTTAAGTCTCTAGGGAGTCAAAAGCTACATGAGGAGTTCTGACTGCACCAGGGTGGGGGTGGGGTGTGGGCATCCCTAACCGTTGCATCATTCAAGGGTCAATTGTACATGCTCTGGGCTTGAAGTCCCCTGAGTTTTCCACACAAGTATGCTAACTGTGTAGCATCACATATCTTGGACTTGCTAAAGAAGAGAGAAAGAGCTTTTTCCATACATTGATATTCTTTTTAAAAATTTTTTATTTATTTATTCATGAGGGGGAGAGAGAGAGAGGAGGGGGGGGGGGGCAGAGACACAGGCAGAGGGAGAAGCAGGCTTCATGCCAGGAGCCTGATATGGGACTCGATCCCGGGTCTCCAGGATCACGCCCTGAGCTGAAGGCGGCGCTAAACCGCTGAGCCACCTGGGCTGCCCCATACATTGATATTCTTTAAGAGCATGGATGATGGGGAGTAGAAAGAAGAATGTAGGGGAGAAGGGGCATATAAAACAAGCCCCCAGGCCACTCACTAGTCTCCCTCTTGTTCCCTGTGTACCAGGTGTGCTGGTGGGGTGGGCTTTCTTTCTTTCTTTCTTTGAGCAAAGCTCCTTCCCAGTGCAAGGCCTTTGCATATGCTGTTCCCTCATCCTGGAAGACTATTTTGCTTCCTCTTCACCCAGCAACACCTACTCACCCACAGCCTAAAATACCCCTTCCTCAGGAATGCCTTCTCTAACTCATCTAGGTAAGTCTTTTTACTCTGCCTGTAGTTCTGTTTGTAACTTATATCATAGTTGTAATTTAAATATTCATTGTGTAATTAAAATTATGTTTTCCTCTCTGGATCACATATATTGTTGACACTGAAGCCTTATCTTGCCCTGTTCATTCTGGTGTTGTCCCAATGCCTCATATAGTGATTGGCACATGGCAGAGACCTAAAAAATTTATGAATGAAAGAAGGCATGTTTGCATGTTACTGCTGACCAGTTTCTCACTTGGTAAAAACTAAAAATTCTAAGAAATGCCAAACAACCAGGCTTCCTACATGGGTATGTGACCTGTGTAGTCACAGTAGGTTCCCCAGTCAAGAAGGGCCACATGCTAGGTTAAATGATCTGCTATTGTTGTCTTAAAATTCTTAATAATTTTATCTTTGGATGTGTATTTTGTAAATGAAGCACAGGGGAACGCAATATGCCTGACACATTTGTCCACCATTCTTTGCAAGTGATTCCATGCCACATGAGCACAGAATTCTGATGGGCCCACAACGTGTGGGGTTTCAGCAAGACAAAGCCAGTAAAAGGGCAGCATGTTTGTTATATTCACAACTGAACAAATGGAAACACTGATAGCCCAGAGAGGCTGTACTTTCCATTCCAACCAGAACTTGCTTCCAATGCAGAAAGAAGGCAATGGCTTTCTAAGAAACATGGATTAGTAAGGTACCCCATAATATCCTTTATGTTTAGCCAACTATTTATTCTGAAATTGATGATATACAGGAAATAGGACAATATGCAGTTCTTGTTCCTTTCAGTCCTTTCTTATTCACCAGTAAACTGAAGGTAAAGACTATTGGCAGAATGTGCACATATTAAGAAGTGAAATAAAAGCAGTTGAGCTAGCTTTGTGCAGTTTCACTGTTCTGCTAAAAAGGAAATACATATGCATGTATAAACTACAGAATACAATTTGCATAATTTTGGTGATTCCACATATGAGTTAAATGCTCTTTTTTTCAAAGGTTTTATTTATTTATTTGAGAGAGAGAAAGTGCATATGCACACTGGAGCAGGGGTGGATGGGTGAGGGGGAAGGGACAGAGGGGGAGGAAGGGGAAGGGGGAAAGAATCCCAAGTAGACTCTGTGCTGAGTGTGGAGCCCAACGCAGGACTCAATCTCATGACCCTGAGATCATGACCTGAGCCGAAACCAAGAGTCAGAAGCTCAACCACCCAGGTGCCCCGTGAGTTAAATGATCTTATATCTGCATTTACAACTGTCTTTGCACAGTAGAAAAATGAACTGTAAAATTCATGCTAATAATTTCACATTTAAAATTTTCTCTACTTAGAACAACATTAATAGCAAATAAATACACGACAAGTCGAGGGTGAGAAAAATTGTCAAAGAAAGGAAAAAAACTTTATATACCATTAACAGCATGTTTTCCTTATTTTTTTGAACCAGGGATCCCACATTTTCATTCTGCACTGGGCCCCACATACTATGCAGTTGACCCTGCAGGTAACTCTCAATGCTCCTTGCCCAGTGCCCCCACATAAAGTGCCTGAATACTCTGAGCAAACCTCATAGAGATGCTGTCCCATATATGGGGCAGCTATTTCCAGGTTTTCTCAGGGAGCTGCTGAGATGTAATAGGAGTGGGTCTCCTAGCACAAGCGCATCTGATGCTGACTAGGCAGGGGAGGGGGGGCTGTCCCCACTGCCCTTTGGTAACCTCTCTCTCTTTCCTCAAGGCTAGCAGTATAAAAAGGAGAGATGATTCGCGAAAGAGGATGACTCCCCAGAGCTACTGCCTCATGATTACTCACTCATCCAATAATCATTATTAAGGGCCTACTTCGTGCCCAGGCAGTGTGCTGGTGATAAAAGTGTGAATAATGCACAAACCCTACCCTCTGGCAGCTACAGCCTAGCGGGGAGGCAGACACACACACTAGAGAGTATGATCTCCTCTCCAAGTGGTAAGCTCCACACTTCTGTGGAAGCAAAGGAAGGGATTTCTGCCTGTGAAGGTGGGTAGAGGGAGAAGATTTGCCTACCATATGATAGGGGCTTCACTCTGACTTTTATTTGTAAACAAAGGGTAGCACCATGGAATGACTTGGGGAAGCTTTAGCAAGTACCCTCAGCCTCAAGCCACCTCCAATAAATGCAGATTCTAAGCAAATCTGGCCTGCTTATTATGTGAACACAGTGTAAAGACAAGTCTCCTGACACTCCTTCTAATGGCTTTCAGCCTGAAGTGTCTCTTATATAGAAATTCTAGGGTTCCCACTGTTTATTACAAGGTCATCTTTTTTCTTCTTCTAGAGGAATCTTTCACCTACTCAGAAATATCTTTGAGAATTTTTGCTAGAGCCTCCTAACATTCAAAATAAGGTTAGCTTTTACTTGTTAAAAGGAGAAGTTCTAAGGCATTCTGTTCTGCTAAGGTACTCTGCTCCTTCCTGGTGTGGGTAGGAATTCTCCCTTTGGCACTGTGTGTCCTTAAAATAACAACAATGCTTGTGCAAACACCACTTCATGCTCGAGGGGCACTGAGTTCCTTGTTATCAGTTACCGGATCTCCTTTTTTGGGTAACTGAGTGTTAGGCAAAGGCTCCTTAATTAATGGGTCTATTTTAGCAACCCACCTTGGAAAGGCTTCTTCCCAATCCCTGTATCACTGGGGATCCCACACATCACAGGACTTCCTCTGGACTCCCCAAGGATCAAAGCTTCCTGACAGCCGGGGATTGTCACCAAATCCCACGGATCACGGGTTGAAGACAAGGAGAGTTCAAAGGTAAAGTTACTCACAGGAGCCACTGTGGTGGGCAGGATATAGGCAATCCCACGGAGGAAACCTTTCATTAAGAGTTCAACAACACCTGCCCTGCTCTTCATTCCCCACCCTCCGCATGGAGGCCCAACGACTCTAGGGAAATGCAAAGGGGACACAGGTGTGTGTGGGGTGGGTGCATCTTATCCAGAGGAGATCTGGCTTAGCTTTTTGTAGCTGGTGGTTGAAAGAAACATTTTCATCACCTGAGAAGCTCTTAGGCCAGGGGTATCTTAAAGCAGTACACAGATTCTTAGTCTGAAAACTCTTTGGAAAGGGGTGGGGTTCAGGTATTGTCTTAAAAGAATTTAGAGCTCGCAGGCAACACACACATACAAAAACACACGTGTGCACGCATGCACATGCACACACACACTACACACATGGTGGGTCCCAATTGGGTGAAGGTCTGCATGCAGGTGGTGAAAGAATTCACCCAAGGTAGAACAAAGGAGATAGAAGTTTATTGAATAAACTGCAAGGAAGAAATGGGCAGGACAGCAAAGCAGAGACTGCTGCTAGGAGGCAGTGGTAGGAGGCTGTAGTTGAGGAGAGAAGAGAGGAGGTACGGGAACATATGAAATTTTCCTTTTATGGTACCTACGCTGGGTTGTAGGTAGCCCATTGGCCACCTCGTGCTCATGGATATTTTGAGGTGGATTGTCTAATAGCCTGCTTGCATTCAACCCAGTGGTCACTGTGGGCCCTTTTACCTTAGGTATCCACTGCTCAAGTCTGTTGCCTACAAGTGGCCTCTACAACACACACACACACACACACACACACACACACACACAGGCTCTCTCTCTCTCTTCCTCTCCTCTCCTCCCCCTTCCTCTCCAGGCGCCAGTTCCTTTCCTTGAAGCACATAAGGCTGATGCTTCAGGAACACTGCCAGTCTTTAGGGTTAGAACCAACTTAGAAGGGACACCTGGGTGGCTCAGTGGTTGAGTGTCTGCCTTCCGCTCAGGTCTGATCCTGAGGCCTGGGGATCAAGTCTTGCATTGGGCTCCCTGCAGGGAGCCTGTTTCTCCCTCTGCCTATGTCTCTGCCTTTCTCTCTGTGTCTCTCTTGAATAAATAAAATCTTAAAAAAAATAAAAAATAAAAAAAAGAAACGGCTTAGAAAAAACCAGATGAGGAATGAAAGCTGGTGCAGCCACTCTGGAAAACAGTATGGAGGATCCTCAGAAAGTTGAAAATAGAGCTACCCTACCACCCAGTAATTGCACTACTAGGTATTTACCCCAAAGAGCCAACTGTAGTAATGTGAAGGGGCACCCACACCCTAATTTTCACAGCAGCAATGTCCGCAATAGACAAACTACGGAAAGAGCCATCTGTCGACCAATAAATGAATGGATAAAGAAGATGTGGTATACATATACAGTGGAATACTAATCAGCCAAAAAAAAAAAAAAAGAAAGAAATCTTGCCATTTGCAATGCTGTGGATAGAATTAATGGAACTAGAGGGTATTGTGCTCAGGGAAATAGGTCAGTGAGAGAAAGACAATTATATGATCTCACTCATATGTGGAATTTAAGAAACAGAATCATAGGGAAGAGAGAAAAAAAAGATGAAATCAGAGAGGGAGACAAACTATAAGAGATTCTTAATCATAGGAAACAAACAGGATTGCTGGAGGGAAGGGGTAACTGGGTGATGGACATTAAGGAGAGCATGTGATGTAAAGAGCACTGGGTGTTATTTTTTTTTAAATTTTATTTATTTATGATAGTCACAGAGAGAGAGAGAGACAGAGACAGAGACATAGGGAGAGGGAGAAGCAGGCTCCATGCACCGGGAGCCCGATGTGGGATTCGATCCTGCGTCTCCAGGATCGCGCCTTGGGCCAAAGGCAGGCGCCAAACCGCTGCGCCACCCAGGGATCCCAGCACTGGGTGTTATATAAGACAGATGAATCACTGACCTCTACCTCTGAAACTAATAATATATGTTAATTAATTGAATTTAAATTTAAAAATAAAAAGAGTACCCTTAAAAAATGCCATTGGACTCTTGAGAGGGACTGCATTGATTCTATAGATGGCATTTGGTAGTATTGACATTTTAGCAATATTAATTTTTCCAGTCCACAAAGGTGGGATATCTTTCCACTTATTTCTATCATCTTTGATTTCTTGCATTAGTATCTTACATTTTTCAGGGCAGAGATGTTTCATCTCCTTAGTTAACTTTATTCCTAAGTATTTTATCGTTTTTGATGCCATTCTAAATGGGATGAGTTTATTTTTCAGAAAATTCGTTGTTAGTATATAGAAACATTATTGATTTTGTATGTTAATTTTGTATCCTATAACTTTTTTCAAAGATTTCATTTATTGGGATCCCTGGGTGGCTGCAGCGTTTAGCGACTACTTTGCCGGGCGTTCTGGTGACCAGATCGAATCCACGTCGGTCTCCAGTCATGAGCCATTCCCTCTGCCTGTCTTCCATCTCTCTCTCTCTCTGTGTGTGACTATCATAAATAAAAAAAAAAAGATTTTATTTATTTATTCATGAGAGACATACACACACACAGAGAGAGAGAGAGAGAGAGAGAGGCAGAGACACAGGCAGAGGGAGAAGCAGTCTCCCTGCAGGGAGCCCAATGCGGGACTCGATCCTGGAACCCCGGGATCACGCCCCGGGTCAAAGGCAGGCGCCAAACAGCTGAGCCACCCAGACATCCCTGTATCCTGTAACTTTGATTATTGATTTAGATCCAACCAAAATTTGAGTCTTTAGGAATTTCTACATACAAAGCCATGTCATCTGAAAATAAAGACAATTTTTCTTTTTCCTTTCTAAGAAGAAAAGAGCACATGAGGCAGGGCATATTAATAAGGAAATGCTGTGAGCAAAAGACTGCCTTGGGCACACAGGTGCACTTTCAATGGAAAAGCAGGAAAACAGTGTTTGGTTCTTTCAATGAGCTTGACCTGGAACATCCTAGAAGCAGTGGTTTTATCTTTGAGTTGAGATCAAAAGAATAAATGGCAAATATCTTTCTTTATAATTCCTAAATGTATTTATTTGATTATAAAAGCAACATAACCACATGATTGTAAACGCAATATAACCGAAACACAGAATACTGAAAGAGGAAAAAAGTCTTTAGTCAAAAACTATCTGACACAAGCTCCAGTAGTAAAGACATTTAGTAATTAGTAGATTCATTTACAGTTTTCAAATATTTTTTTTAGTATTTTTAAAAGTTTCTTTTATTTATTTTTAAGTAGTCTCTACACACAATGTGGGGCTCAAACTCAAGACCCAAGATCAAGAGTTGCGTACTCTTGGGACGCCTGGGTGGTTAAGTGGTTGAGCGTCTGCCTTTGGCTCAGGGCATGATCCTGGGGTCCTGGGACTGAGTCTGGCATCAGGCTCCCTGCAGGGAGCCTATTTCTCCCTTTTCCTATGTCTCTGAGTCTCTCTCTGTGTCTCTTATGAATAAATAAATAAAATCCTAAAAAAAAAAAAAAGAGTTGTGTGCTTTTACTCTTCCAACTGAGCCAGCCAGGCAGCCCTATTTTAATATTTTAAAAATCATTTATCAAGGTGATTTTACAAGTAGAACTTGGGTGGATGAAACTACTATCCTTTTGTGATCACGTGGGATCAATAAGACACAACACAAATGGTCACAAGTAAGACATTTACAGAAATAACTATTGAAAGAGGCTATCTAGCAGAGGATTTTCCATCTATAATTTCTTAATATTTAAGGGAAAAATGGGTTGCTAAATATAAAAGGATAAAAAAGTTAAATGCTAGGATACCCTAGCTGTTCTCAGAAAAATCTTCCCATAGAACCAACACAAGGCAAAAAAAAGATGAGAAAGAAAGCTCAATTTTGTCCAATCCTATCACCGACCAGTTGTGACTTCTTTGTGGCTAATAAATAATTGGGCACAAGGACAGAAACAGGGAAGTTAGACACTGAGATAGAAGGTAGGGGCAGACAGGAGAATGGGGGTGGGGTGGGGTGGTAGAGACTGGAGTTAGTGGTGGAAACTGGCCTGGCAGGCAAAAAAGATTCTCTATATTGGGGCCCAGAAGGAGCCCCCAGAATCTTACTGTTTCTGTTTACAACATGCTGGAATAGAGCATTTGGTGTAGTATGAATCTGTCAGGAGGCCACAGGCCATCTACTAAGGGTCCTCATTTTGACCACTGAGCCTCCATGTTAAGACCAGTGTATGACTTGGTGGCTGAGGGCAATGAGAGTGAATAGATGGGACTAAGTGTAGGGTCAAGGATCAACAGAGTACAATGCAGCCACCTTTTCCCAAACCCTGTGCAGGGGGCGCTCTGCTAAGCATTCTGGGTAAGGAGGACCTGTGCCCGTCCTTCAGGAGCTCACCTCCAGAGCAGGGAGACAGACACACAGAGCTGAACCTAATGGCCTGGTGGCAGGTGAATCGGGTGTGGCAAATAATGGTGTTCCCTATCCCTAGCCAGGGAATCTTGAGCAAATGACTTCAGCTCTCAGAACACCAGTGATCTCAGGGGCAGCCCCCGTGGCGCATCAGTTTAGTGCCACCTGCAGCCCAGGGCGTGATCCTAGAGACCCAGGATCGAGTCCTATGTCGGGCTCCCTGCATGGAGCCTGCTTCTCCCTCTGCCTGTGTCTCTGTCTCTTTCTGTGTCTCTCATGAATAAATGAATAAAATATTTTAAAAAAAATTTTTTAAAAAAGAACACCAGCGATCTCATCTGTAAAACGGGGATAATACTGCCACCTTCTAAGGTTGTTGTAAGAATGAGAGTTAATGTCTATAAAGATCCAAGCACAAAGACTTGCATATGATGAGTGCTAAATAAGTGGGGGTTGGTTTTTCAGTCTCCCTCACTCCTATGGTAATCTCTGTGCCCTTCTTGTCACTCTTCTATCAGTGAGGCCTAGGACAGAGCCTGGCATGTGGTAGCTCTGGCGTGTAGTACATTTTTGACAAATAAATGAATGAATATATATAATAACAATAGCTAATCCTAACATAAAACCTGTTATGTGCCAGGTGGGTTCTAGGCATCTTATCTACAGTAACTCACTTAATCCTCACAACACCACGATGAGAGAGGTACCATTATTATTCCAGTTTGTCCTAGGCCACAGTGCCAGTAATAGGCAGAGCCAGGATTCAAACCCTGGCAGCCTCACCTGGAATCAATGTTCTTTATTAACTACTACGCTATTTCTGCCTCTCGAAGTGGTTATTTTCCCTCTGCCGAAGTGGGAAGCATAAAGCACACTGCCTACCCTACAGGTTGATTGTGGGATCAAAAGAGATAATGCATGGGAGAGTACTCTGCATGATAAGCCAGGGGATATATAACTCAAGGTATTGTTGCTATTATTACTCCAACATTGAAATAATTGGGTTTACCACCACGGGGCTAAGAAGATGAGGGGAAAGGCATGGCTCTGAAAATGAAAGAGAGAGAGGAGAGGCAAAAAAAAAAAAAAAAAAAAGAAGATAGGAAGACTACGAATAAACGGAGAGGAATTAGAAAAGGTGTGAGAGGGGGTAAAGAGATTCAGTGCAGAATCAGGGCCAGAGCCGGTCCCTGGCAGTTGGGAACACTGACTGTGCTATTCCACGGGGCTGGGGGCAGCAGAAGGAACTCGCTGGGCAAGCAGGCAGGAGCCGGTCTCTGAGGGGGGCGGCGGGAGCAGCCTCTTTAAGATAATGGGCAGGAAACAAATTGGGGGAGCAGAATGGAGGAAGACAGTTTGGGCCTCATTCAGGGAGCTGTGGCCTGAAGAAAAATGAATGCTTTGCTGATAAAACCCAGACCTTCACTTTGATGGGTGTATAAAAATAAATTAGGCTGATTCAAATAGAAAGGCTGGGCGATGGGAGAGTCGGCAAAGAACGACAGGATTACTAATATCTAAGAGATTTCTATCTGTGCCTGACAGAGAATCTCAAACATGCTGAAGTCCGGGGTAGCATCATTATCAATCCTTTTCAAAACCCTTTTTGTTTCCAAAGTATTTTTTCTCTGCTAGACCTAGCGATACATGGCGTTTTTACCCTTTCTGGATTGCGTCTGGCTGTTAAATAGGGAGGGTGTCTCGAGTGCAGAGCGGATGAGGGGAGTATCACACGTGGTTTTCATGGAAGAACGGGGAGAAAAATTTTAACTGGTCAAGTGCCAGAAATGCTACAGGAACACAGACAGGTTGGCGGTTTAGGGACAAAGATCGAGACGGCCACTACGGCTAACCCCCGGCAGGGGTGACAGCTCAGGAGGCCTACACAGCAAGTAGGTGACCGCACTTACCTACAGGACACCTAGGCGCGTGCTCCCGGGCGAGCCGAGGCTGAGGCCTGCCCACCCAGGCTCCGCCGAGGCTCCGCCGAGGCTCCGCGGCCCGAGAGCAGGGCCCGAGAGCAGCGCGGCGCCGCCGCAGCCAGCTCGCCGCCGGGCCAGGAGCCGCACTGCCGTGGCGCTAGGAGCAACCGTGGCGCCGTCTTTCAGTCTTTAAATAGCAACCCGAGGAAGGCAGCAGCTTTCCTTCACCCCCACACGCTCGGAAATAGAACAAAGAAGACAGGAAAAATGGCCGGAGTGTGTGCAAAGGCAGCGGGCTGCGGCTTGTGGGAGAGGAGGGAGAGGAGATCGGAGCTTTGTCCTTAAAAGGTGATTCCAATCCCAGCTTTCAAACTGTACTCTGTGACCCCAGGTGGGGAAAGGGCTCCACTTTCCTGGCCTCGGAGGCTCCCCACGCAGACATCCTGCCGGAGGAGTCCAGGCCTATTCCCTCCTGGCGCCTCCTGGCGCCTCCAGGCCTGACGCCTCCCACGGGGGATTAGATGGTGCCTGCAAAAGGCTCACGACGTTTACTGTTTACTACGTTTCAGTCGCTGTGCTAATAAGCTCTTCGCACACATCATCTCATTTAATCCTATGAGGTAGGTGTTATTAGGCCCAGTTGACAAGTTACGGGGTAGCGGGACGGCGCCTGGTGGCTCAGTTGGTTGAGCATCCAGCTCTTGATTTCAGCTCAGGTCCTGATCTCAGGGTCATGGGTTCAAACCCCACACTGGGCTTGGAGCCTACTTAAACATACAAACAGGGACACCTGGGTGGCTCAGTGGTTGAGCATCTGCCTTTGGCTCAGGGTGTGATCCCAGGGTCCTGGGATCAAGTCCCACATCAGGCTCCCCGCAGGGAGCCTGCTACTCCCTCTGCCTATGTCTCTGGCTCTCTCTGTAGTCTCTCATGAATAAAGAAATAAAATCTTTAAAAACAAACAAACCAGACAAATTAAGGAAAGGTGATTTAGGGTGGTTTCAGTGATTTGCTCAAGGACACAGCTAGAATTCAAACCTGCATCTGTGAAGTCTAGCTCTGAAAACCTTGCTTTTAAACATGTGCAATTACTAGGAAATCCAATATGCAAGAGGAAGCTGTGGAGAAAATGTGACCTTTTCCCCCACACCATCAACACTGTTTATCTGGAGGGAGTCAGGCAGGGAGGAGGGGGAGCTGTAACCGGGCTCCTGGCTGACCATAAGGTTTGGGTTTCGTTTAGGGCACCAGTTTGCTTTAGGGCATCCTGCACCACTCCAGGCTCACCCAGGTCACACAGCTTCAGGTCTAGCTTGAGTTGCCCAGATGGGAAGGAAAGCTCAGTCTCCTGAGGGCATCTGCTCAGTGGAATACTAGGCTCTGGGCAAGATGCTTCAGGAACAAAAAGGTCATACAATCAGACCAAAGGCCGGAGAAAACCAGTCACTGACACATCAGAGGCCCTGGCAGGATTTACATTATGTACTAATATGTACGTGGCACGGACCAGACCAGAAAAAGGAACCCGGCTACCCACACCAAAGTATGGCTACAGAGCCCAGACTTTGAGCAACACTGTCATTCTAGGTAGTGGTTCTCCATCCTGCTGCATATTACAATCCCCTGGACAATGTGTAATAGGCCTGGGCCCCCACCTCACACCTAAGAATCAGAATCATAGGGGTTGGAACTCAGGGCTTTTTAAAAAAATGTTTTAATTTATTTTTACAGTTTTTATGCTCCCCAGGTGACTCTAATAAGCATCCAGGATGCAGTAGTGTGGGAGGTTTGGAAAAAACACTGGGTAGGAGACTAAGAGTTATGCCACAGTTTTGAAAGTAATAACACTGCTTGGGAAAAATCTAAGTGCCAGGAACAAGGGTGACGTGATTTGGATATAACCTATTACACGTCTTGGAATTTTCTTACTATCAACAATCGGGTTTTTATTTTCCAGAAAGGGGATAGGGTCAAAGAATTTTTTTTTAAGATTTTATTCTTAAAGTAATCCCTACAGAGGCGCCTGGATGGCTCAGTCAGTTAATCATCTGCCTTGGGCTCAGGCCATGATCTCAGGGTCCTGGGATTGAGTCCTGCGTTGGGCTCCCTGCTCTACGAGGAGTCAGCTTCTTCCACTCCCTCTGCCCCTCCTTCCTCTTGTGCTTGCTTTCTCTCTCTCTCTCTCTCTCTCTCTCTCTCTCTCTCACACACACACACACACACACACACACACTCTCTCAAATAAATAAATAAAACCTTTGAAAAAATAAGTCATCTCTACACCCAACTTGGGGCTTGAACCTACAACCTCAAGATCAAGAGTCTTACACTCCACTGACTGAGCCAGCCAGGTGCCCATCAAAATCATTTTGATCGGGGATCCCTGGGTGGCTCAGTGGTTTAGTGCCTGCCTTTGGCCCAGGGCACGATCCTGGAATCCCGGGATCGAGTCCCGCATCGGGCTCCCGGCATGGAGCCTGCTTCTCTCTCTCTCTCTCTCTCTCTCTCTCTCTCTCTGTCTATCATGAATAAATAAAAAAAAAACAAAATCATTTTGATCCACAAATTGGCACCGCATCTTTTTTCCAAAATATTTAAAAAATTTGTTCTTAAACGTGTATATGAAGTGCAATTCTGAAGACAGAGAAAGTTAGAAGCTACCAACAGGTTTTCTTTAAGAAAACGAAAGGATAAAATAAATGCAGCTGCCTCCATTGCTGGGTTAGCTGGAATGATGGCAGAAACCTCTGCCCAGACAGGAGGAATTAAAGGAAATACATGTGTTCAAATTTTGACTTTGACAGATACACACACACACACACACACACACACACACACTGCTGTATAGTGTATATCTATGGTGTGTGTGTGTGTGTGTGTGTGTGTGTGTGTGTGTGTGTGTGTAGAAGCCAAGTTCTGAAATGCAGAAGGTTCTGGCTGCACATCAATATCCCATCCTGTCACTCTGCCTCAGGACCTTCTCCTTGCCTATCTGGGGACAGCATGTCTGCAACCCAACTGCGAAGAAAACGTTAGGCGTTTCTCTGTAAAAGGAGGCAAAATTCCCTCCTAGCAAGAACTTGTTTGTACAACTTCTGTTCTTGGGGAAACCTGGACTTTGGAATTCTGGGATTTCCAGGTTAAGATCTAGGAATCTATTTATCATAAAGGCAGGTGGAAAGAGATGTAAGAGATGTGTTCCATGCCTCTTGAAGAAAATATTTCATGAAAAAAAAAAAGAAAATATTTCATGCACTCAACAAATATGCATCAAGCACTTATTTTGTGCAAAGCAATATGTAAGATTTGGGAAGAGGAAAGTGAATGGAATGGGTAGTCAAATTCACAGAGACAGAGAGAATGGTGGTTGCCAAGGGCTGAGGGAGGAGAAATAGTTAGGGTTTAATGGGTGCAGTTTCAGTTTCGAAAGATGAAAAGAGTTCCAATGGATGGGTGGCAGTGCTGGTTGCACAGCAGTGTGAATATATTTAAAGCTACTGAACTGTACACTTAAAAAGGGATAAGATGGTCAATTCTGTCTTATGTATCTTTTACCACAATTTAAAAAGGGGGGGGGGGCTGGTGTGTTCAGGGGCTTGCAGTCCCCTATTGACATCAGACATGAACAAATCATTCCAATATCTACTCTAGTCCAGAGCTGATATGTAAAGTACTGCAGAGCCTAGAGAAGTGATTACTAACCTTTAAAAAATATTTATTTACTTGAGAGAGAGAGAGTGTGTGGGAGTGGGGCAGAGGGACAGAGTCTTAAGCAGACTCCTTGCTGAGTGAAGAGCCTGCCCAGGCTCCATCTCACGACCCAAAACTAAGAGTCTGGCCACTTAATCGACTGTGCCACCCAGGTGCCCTGTGATTACTAATTTTACCTGAGCAATCAGTAAAGACTTTTCACAAAGAGTGTAAAATTTAAGTACAGTCCTAAAGGATGAGAATACAAGTTTATCAGATGGACAGGTGAGGGGAAAAGAAAGCATTCAAGGCATAAGAAATAGTAGAGACTGCTCAGCGGGGAGCCTGCTTCTCCCTCTCCCTTTGCCTTTTCCCCCTGCACGTGCTCTCTCAAATAAATAAATAAAATCTTTAAGGATAATAAAAAAGAAATAGTAGGGACTAAGATGTGGAGGCAAAAAGCAGTATGCAGATGATCTGGGGCTGGCATGAGGTTGTCAGGGCATCTGAGGAGAAGGATGGAAAGGGAAGAAATAGAAAAGTCGCGCGGGGGGGGGGGGGATCCAGAGCATAAAGGGCCTTGTGTGTCACGTGAAGGAGCCTGGGCTTTATCTCATGGGCCAGGGTAAAAATGTGAGCTGAGTACTGGACTTCAGCAGCTCTGCATTTGGAAAGACCTCTCCAGCTGCAGTTTCCTTGCCATGCTGACTGACCACGTACCTGTGGATTCTAGAGAATTAGAGTGGAACAAAGTGCAGGGTTAAGGAAACAGAAGTCCTAAGAACAAGAGTTCGTCCCAATGTACCTGTAACAGTTCACCCTTTCCTCAAGTATCATCTCAGGCCGGTTCTTATTAGTTCTGTGTCAACAGCCAAGGGGGCAGTAAGGCAGCCTGGGTCTGCACTCAGTTCTACTTCCTGCTGGTTTAACCTGTGCATTTATTTATTTATTTTTTAAGATTTTATTTATTTATTCATGAGAAACACACACAGAGAGAGGCAGACACAGGCAGAAGAGAAGCAGGCTCCATGCAGGGAGCCCAATGTGGGACTCCATCCTGGGACCCTGGGATCGCGCCCTGAGTCAAAGGCAGACGCTCAACCGCTGAGCCACCCAGGTGTCCCTGACCTGTGCATTTAAATGTAAAACATTTTGGACCTCAATTTTCTTAACTGTAAATAGAGTTAATAAGCTAAATATTTATTTCACAGGGTTGTTAGGAGGATTCCACGAGCTCGTAAATGTGAAAACCTTGGTGCTTTGCCTGGCATACAATAAGCCCTTGATAAATGTTATATTATTATTAAATACTAAACCTCCGAGAACATGCAATTTATTTAGAGCCAAGTTGCTATAAGAGCAAACAAACCATGGGGTGATGAGTAATGAGCTGGGACAGACCCCAGAGCATCAATCTTGTCATTTCACGTCACCCCAAGGTACACTGAGTCAGAACTCGACCCTTTCAGAGGATGGAGCAGAGAAAAGTGGGCAACCTACTTCTGATCACAACCCAGAGGCCCATGTGACTCTCAGAGGAAGAATCGATTCTGATCAGGCTGTGGGGCAGAAGGAAAGTCCCAGAAGCCTCACTTCCCAGCCCTAAGCATGTTGGGTCTGCTCCCTGCTGATCTCAGTTCTGTATATATCACGGGAAGTTGCTGGATGGTGTAGTCTGTGCTTGGCCTGAACTTTTGGCAAAAGGTAGTGGAACGTGAGGTAGAGTGCAAGGAAGCCAGGCTTGTTTCCTGTCTGCTCCCCGAAGAGTTCACACAGGCGGGTCCTCGGAGGTCAGGGCACCTGGGGCCAAGGCCAGCCCCAAACACTCTCCTCTAGCTGTTCCATTCTTCTCCAGGGCAGACAGTAAACAAGCTGTCAGGAGGTAGTCTGGCCTGTTTTCTTTTCGGGTATCAGGTTTCCAGGATCTGAAGCAGCCTTCTGTTAGCCATGATGTGTGCAGAAAATGCCCACATGGGTTGGTCTCAGTCCTTCAGAGAAAACTGAGTCCTGGAGCCATGCTGCCAGGGTTCGTCTACCACTGCTCTGCCACTTACTAGTTGTTGGAGAAGTGACTTACCTTCTCTGGCTTAGTTTCTTCATGTGTAAAATGGGGATATTAATCATACCTCAATGGATAATAAAGATGAAGTGAATTAATTAATGTAAAGCACTTAGATGTAAGTGCTATCACAGGGCAATTGCTCCAAGTATTTTCAGAGTTTCAATATATACTGAATTTTTCAGGATTGCAACTACCATATAAACTAAGAAAAGATAATATTTTCATTTGTTTAGAATTTTATACATAGTAGTTTACTCTTTTGGACAATCAAGCTCCACAATATACTTCTGAGCTGCTAATGTAAGATATCTGTATGATTTTCTATTTGAAAGTGTTACATTTGTGATGATTCTACATATAAGAACAACCAAATAGTTCATTATATCTTAGAGCTAGCTAGACATTTATGTATTAAAATTATGTTATTCTAGTATAAATGACTACCTCTTTATTTCTTCTTTACATTAAAGTTATGACATTATAATGTTTTAAAAAATGTACACGTAGGTTAAGCTATACATTTCATTTCAGGAGAATAAAGGGGGAACACTGAAATATCTGTTATAATAATTTGTTATAATAAAAGTGTGTTGGAAAACAGGATCATAGAGGAAGAGAGGAAAAAATAAAATGACAAAATCAGAGAGGGAGACAAACCTTAAGAGTCTCTTAATCATAGGAAACAAATTGAAGGTCACTGGAGGGGAGGGGGATGGGTGGGTGGGGGATCTGGGTGATGGGCATTAAAGAGGGCACATGATGTAATGAGCACTGGGTGTTATATAAGAATGATACATCACTGACCTCTACCTCTGAAACCAAAAATATACTATATGTTAATTAATTGAATTTAAATACATTTTTAAAAATTTTTTTTAAAATTTATTTATGATAGTTACACACACACAGAGAGAGAGAGAGAGGCAGAGAGAGAAGCAGGCTCCATGCACCAGGAGCCCGACGTGGGATTCGATCCTGGGTCTCCAGGATCGCGCCCTGGGCCAAAGGCAGGCGCCAAACCGCTGCGCCACCCAGGGATCCCAAATACATTTTTTTTAAAGTGTATTATGTCTGATATAGAGAAAGGGAGCTGACAGTAGATATTTCCAAATCTGGTGCTTAACTTGTACTCCCAAGACACCGTGGAGAATAAGATGAACCTTGTTCCAGGTGAATGAGTGAATTAAGTAAAAGGAAGAGGAGGAGATGCTATTCTTTTATTAGCACTAGGCCAATGTAAGCTACCAGCAACAACTGGAAATGAGTACTAGTTCTTCCTGGCATTAGCTCTGGAAACTTATAACCACTGTCTCTTCATGGACTTTATTTCCTCATTCATAAAATAAGACAGTTGGATTATTTCCCAAAGTCTGTTCCACGGAACATTATTACTTGGCATGCTTATAATGAAGAAAGGGTTCCTCAATAAATTGAGTTGAGGAAACTGTTAGTTTTCTTTGCTGCAGGCCTTCTCAGACCCTTTAATAGGTTAATATGTACCTAATAGCCAAGAGGAAAATATATAGTCATATGCAGCATTTTCCACACTTACTTGACCATGAAAATCTTATGTTAGAGGAACAACTCATAAGGTTAATAAGCCAAGGGAAATTTTTGTGAAATACAAGTTAAATAGTCTCGAAGGCCTCTTTCACCTTTAACATTCTAAAATTCTTCTTCTATGTGTGGGAAATATCAGAAAGGGACACAGAACATAAAGACTCCTAACTCTGGGAAACAAACTAGGGGTGGTGGAAGGGGAGGAGGGCGGGGGGTGGGGGTGAATGGGTGACGGGCACTGAGGGGGACACTTGACGGGATGAACACTGGGTGTTATTCTGTATGTTGGTAAATTGAACACCAATAAAAATTAATTTATTAAAAAAATAAAATAAAATTCTTCTTTTTTTTAAAGAGCTTCTGGAGAAGCTCTGTAAACTTTTTTTTTTTAAGATTTTTTTATTTATTCATGAGAGAGACACAGAGAGAAGCAGAGACATAGGCAGACGGAGAAGCAGGCTCCCTGTGGAGAGCCCGATTAGGGAGTCATCCCAGGATCTGGGGATCACATCCTGAGCGGAAGGCAGATGCTCAACCACTGAGCCACTCAGGTGCCCCAACATTCTAAAATTCTGAGTTTGAATGATAATACTTTCTTCTTGGCCTTTTTAGATCAGATAAGAAGGGTAAGGAACTAGGCTATCCTACAGAAAATAAAATAGTGTAAGTCTGATGCAGTAGAGGAAGAAAAACCAAGTTCTAACATATGTAGATCTATGTAAATGATTATGCAGAAAGGCAGGAAGGGAGCAGTCTTAAATGTCAGGGTTTCTAAACTGTCACTTACGTTATCACTAGAAAAGGTTGAACACTGATATTTTAACAGTCACAGTAAGGTACTGAGTTGTAATCTTTTCCAGCTTCATTTCTCAAATCCATCACTACTGTCATATAGATTTGGCCAAGTTACTGTTGAGAAAATTTATAGGACTATCCCCTGCTCCTAGGCACTGATCCCCACCTCTTCCCTCACAGATGAGTATAGTGAAGGCTGAATGTGGTTTTACACAAAATAGCATTTCCACATACCCTACCTGGCCCAGCCAAGTTGGTTGATTTGGGGGATGGGGTATGTGATCTTTGCTGAAACATTAAGTTTCTTCCCTGGAGCTTTTACATTTGTAGCCAGGAAGGGAATCTGAATGTTGGATGTAAGAGCAACAGCAGGCCACTGTCAGTGGTCATACTGCTGCCACAGGAGGAAAACTGGACTTTAGTGCAAAAGAATAAAGGTGAAATACAGAAGAAGCAGAGACAAGAAATGGAGCATTTCAATTCCTGACTCTAGGAGTCACTGATAACCAGTTCCAGTTCCATACCAGCTTTCCCCACAATATGACTGTCCAGCCCTTCTTTGGATTTGGTAGGCTAAAAAGTTCTCTTTGCTTAGCTAGTTCAGTCTAGGTGTCTGTTGCTTAAAGCTGAAAAAGTTCTGTCTATAATCACATGTCTCCACCAAACCAGCTTTCTTTGTCCATAAAGAAGAATGGAGGCTGCCATCTGAAAGCTGATGGACTGAACATATGTGTACACTAGTGTTCTTTCCTGGAACCCCACTAACATGATAGTGAAAGGATACAAAATGGCCTTAAATTATGAGAACAAAAAGCACTAACAAGGCAACAGCAACAAAAGTTTAGATGCTAGAAAGAGCTGGATGAATTCTATGGTCACAATCCTGATTTGCCCAGGTTAATAAGTTTTACGATTGGTGCATGTATATAGTTAAGTGTCCTCATTCATCCTCAGAAGTATCTTAGTTTAGATGATAAATTGATTCACTAAATCCAGAAGTAAGCCTAGTGTACTACAGAAACTCAATAAAGTTCTGGAGTTGATGGGTCATAGCTCTTAAAATGGAGGTGAATAGAAGTCACCTTCTATTGGAAGTTTGAGTAATAATTAGGTGGCCTGATGCCTTCTACTCTGTCCTAGGTGACTGCTCTTCCCCAACCACAGCAGAAGCTTGGAGTTTTACCCTTCAGAGGATCCAACCTGAGAGACTCTGGATAGATGGACATCAGGTGCTGATAAGGATGAGGCTACCATGTTGAAAACAGAAGGATTAAGTGAAAGTCTACATACGAAATGGTGAGATTGCCATCCTCCTTCTTCCACTCATCTTCCAGAACCCTGGAAGCCAGGCTCACTTCCTCGGTAGGAGACCAGATAATTCTCTGACCAGCCCCAAAGAAAAGACTTCAAAAGTGTCTTGGATTCTACCAATGAAAGGAAGCCTCTTGATGAAATGACTTGGCCAGATCATCTCCTTTTATAAAGTTCACCAGTCCATAAGTATTACCCATGCACACAGAGCATCATTAACTTTTAAGTGCTGTGTCCTTAAATTTGCAGTAAGCTTAGAAAGTAACTAGTCCAGATAAAGAGGAAGTGAGTGAAACGGTGTAGGAGATATCTCTCAGAAGATGAAACTGTTAGAGTACTTGATATGTGTGAACCTTTGAAGAGATTTATGAACATTTAGCATGGGGGATAAATTGGTAATGGATTCACAGACAAGTAACAGATGTAAACCTGAGACATTTATTAACTTCAGAGAAAGCCAAGCCAAAATTCATACAAGAAAGGAACTGTAATCAGTCTATTATATGGCTCAGCTGTGGATAACAGTTACAGTCATGATAACATAAACACTAAATGCTGATAGAGCAAAAACTGTAATGTAACTATATAGAAAAAATGAGGAAGGAGAATGTATGTTTGTGGGGAGCATGTTAATAATAACTAATACATACTAAATAATAACTAATACACAGAATGTACTGAGTCTAAATGCTTTATGTAACTAAGGTTGGGCAGCTTGGGTAGCTCAGTGGTTTAGCCCCGCCTTCAGCCCGGGGCGTGATCCTGGAGATCCGGGATCAAGTCCTTCCATCAGGCTCCCTGCATGGGACCTGCTTCTCCCTCTGTCTGTGTCTCTGCCTCTCTCTGTCCCCCTCTGTGTCTCTCATGGATAAATAAATAAAATCTTAAAAAAAAACAACAAACTAAGGTCATTTAATTTTAAAAAACAACTCTATAAAGTGGTACTATTATTATCCCCATTTTACAGATGAGGAAATTGAGGCACACAGACGTCAGCTTACTTGTGCAGGATCTCACTGCCAGTAAAGGGTAAAGCTGGGATGTAGTCTTAGACATTCCTGCTCTAGAGTCTACATTCTAAGTCTAAGTTACTATGCTGCTGTGTACCATCTCACTGCAGGGCAGTGTTCTCCACCTTAGGAACATAATCACTGAGGCAGTCCCACTTTCACGTATCAGATCTAGCAGGAAGTCGATAAGTGTGTTGAAAAATCAAGAAACGGCAGCATATGCGTGCTATTTAGAAATATGGAAGTAAACATTTAAAGAAATGGATAATCAAGTTGAAAATATTTGCTGATGGGAAGTGAAAATGGAGGTAAAAAAGGAGGATGGGGCTATGGATCTTTTAATTAAGTTTTGTAAAAACAGTGAATAACAGTTTTGTATTTAAAAATCAAAATTAAAAAGCAAATACATTAATAATAAAAAGACAAGAAATCCAATTTAAAAAATGGGCAAAGATTCTGAATAGACATTTCTCCAAAGATATATAAATGGCTTAGAAGCTCATGAAACAATGCTCAACATCTTGAGCCATCAGGGAAATGCAAATTTAAACTATACCACTTCACACCCACTATGATGGCGATAATCCTAGTAAACGATAGACAATAACACATATTAATGAGAATGTGGGGCATTTGGAACCCTCATACATTGCTGGTGAGAATGAGAAATGACATAGCTGGAAAACGTCTGACAGTTTCTCAAAAAGTTAAATGTAGAATCACTGTATGACCTAGCAATTCCACTCCTAGACATATACCCGTGAGAATGAAAACATGTTTTGGGGCATCTGGGTGGCTCAGTGGTTGAGCATCTGCCTTCAGCTCAGATTGTGATCCTGGGGTCCTAGGATTGAGTCCCACATCAGGCTCCCTGTGAGGAGCCTGCTTCTCTCTCTGCCTCTTTTTCTGTGTCTCTCATGAACAAATAAATCTTAAAAAAAAAAAAAGAAAACCTACGTTTGCATAATAAGGTGTACACAAATGTTCCTGGCAGCTATGCCACTTACTGGAAATAACCCAAATGTCCATCAATTGATGAATGGATAAACAAATGTGGTATACTCACACAATGGAATATTATTCATCCATAAAAAGTTATGCAATCCCAATACAGGGCTACAATATGGATGAATTTTGAATGCATTATGCTAAGTGAATGGAGTCAGATGCAAAAGGCCACATATTACGTGATTTCTTTTATATGAAATGCCTAGAAAAGGCAAATCCATAGTAAGTGGATTTGTGGTGGCCAGAGTAGGGGAAGGTAGGGAATGGAGGGGAGTGACCAACTGATCCTAGCTATAGGGCTTCTTTTTGGAGGTAATGAAAATGCTCTGTAACAGTGGTGGTTGAGCAATTTTATGAATATACTAAAAACCCTAAATTGCTCACTTTAAAATACTTTATTTTTCATTTTTAAAGATTTTATTTATTTGAAAGAGAGACACAGCGCATGTGCACAATGCACACACACACACACACACACACACAAGCAGGGGGAAAAGCAGAGGGACAAGCAGATTCCCCACTGAGTGTGGAGCATGATGCAGGGCTTAGTCCAAGAACCCTAAGATGATGACCTGAGCCAAACTCAGACACTTAACCAACTGAGCTGCCCAGAAGCCCCTTATTTATTTTTAAGTAATCTCTATACCCAGTGTGGGGCTTGAACTCATGATGCTGAGATCAAGAGTTGCACGCTCTTCTGACTGAGTCAGTCTGGTGCCCCTGAATTGCACATTAAAAAGGGCAAATTTTGGGCAGCCCAGGTGACTCAGCGGTTTAGTGCTGCCTTTGGCCCAGGGTGTGATCCTGGAGTCCTGGGATTGAGTCCCACATTGGGCTCCCTACATGGAGCCTGCTTCTCCCTCTGCCTGTGTCTCTGCATCTCTCTCTCTCTCTCTCTCTCTCTCTCTCTCTCTCTCTCTCTGTGTGTGTGTGTGTGTGTTTCTCATGAATAAATAAATAAAAATCTTTTAAAAAAGGGCAAATTTTATAGATATAAGTTATACCACAATTTAAGAAATTACATGATGAAAAAAATACAAGACGAGGGGGAGTGGGGCTACTGTGCTATCAATGAACACAGCACACTTATTTACCTCCCTTTAGGTCAGCAGCAACAGCCTGGCAGGAGTATCTTCATCTGCTTGGACCTGGCCTTGCCTTTCTTTCCTTCAACTTCCTTTAGGTTGGCTCTGACTCCAGCCTGGCATCACTCCTTTCCCAACACCTTCTAGCTCTGCTCTCTCAGCTGCTGGCTCAGATCCTGGGACAAATACACCCCTGAAAAATGTCCCGGATACTATCCAGGGTTACCTAGCTGTAAACCCTCTTTAACTCAGTGGTTTAAGGGTATGACTTCTGAGTTGCTACCTCATATACAAATCTTGTATTTGACAGATGGTAGAGAGCCTTGGAAAAACAGGCATTCATTAATGACTAAACATTTGGTTGTTAACGTGTGGGAATGAACATTTGAGAAGTTGTGCTTCTGGTCTGACTGGGTCTTAGGAAGGAAAAGACAGCAAATTATATTGGGCTTTAACAGAGTAAGGCGAGCTTCTAAATATATATAACAGGTGTAAAAAATCATCACAGTTTTTTTGGCAACCCCTTGCCACAGAGAAGAGATGAGAAGTTTGCTATTTACAGAAAAAATAGATGGCTGAACAGGAACTGGAACTTGGTACAAGTCTCCACTTGATTAACTAAAATGTTACTTTAAATATTCTCAGCATGGGAAAGAAGCTGGTGATTGCTTAATGGATATTTTCATCTGCTCCTGGTGTAATTATTTGCTTTAAAATAATCTTTATTTGTTCTTTCTTTCTATTTTACTTTATTTTTTAAAAAATATTTATTTATTTATTTGAAAAGAAAGAGAGAGCATGCACGCCAGAGAGGGGAGGGCCAGAAGGAGAGGGAGACAACCTCAAGCCGACTCCCCACTGAACGCAAAGTCTAACATGGGGCTCTACCTCATGACCTTGAGATAGTGACTTGAGCCGAAATCAAGAGCTGGACACTCAAATGACTGAGCTACCCAGGCACTGCTATTTTTTTTTTAGTAAACTCTACATGCAACATAGGACTCAAACTCACATTCCATGCTCTACTGATTGAACCAGTCAGGTTCCCCTATTTACTCTTTCTTTACAAAATAAGCAGTTCGATAAAGTTAAGGAAAAGTAGAGCCAGGTAGAGCACAGGTTTTAGAGAGGCACAGCCTGGGTTTAAACCAGCTATGCCATTTACTAGCAGTGTGATCTTGAGCAGTTTGCTTAACCTCTGAGGGCCTTCTTTTAGTTATCTATAAAATGGGGACACCACCACCTATCCCTCAGCATTCCTGAGAGAATCAAGTGAGAAAATCCAGTTAATGCACCTAGCTCAGTGTCTGCTTTATGAAAGTAGATAGCGTTATATTATTTGTGGTACTATATCCACTGCTTCATAGTGATAGGGAAGAAAGGGAGTAAACAATACTGTTGGATGTCAAATCATACCTGAACACAGGTAAGTCCTCTGGTTCACTAACTACAAAGCATCTAGGTTCTTCTACGTTTTCCAGTCCATTTGGTATTCATAAGGAAGAATGAGGTGGCATATGTAATCATGAGATCCTTGCATAGAGTCGGAAGGCTGGATTCCATGTAATAAAGTCTGTCTTCTAAAACCTAAGATGACTGATGGTGTGAGTCTGGCATGATAAAGTGTAAGGTTCTAAAAGTTCCAGCCATGAAATAAATTGCCTATTCATTCAGATTGAATATAAAATTATCTTTGGTGGGTTTAAAAAAAAAATCATTCAAAACTCCAGTGAATCTAAGGATAAGATGGTAGTGGTGGTTGTAGTCATAACAATCCCACCAGTACCGATGATGAGAAATAATCATTATCACTGTCATCTTCTACATTTACAACACTTTACGGTTTAGAGAGTTTCACATGTTATCTCATGTAATTCTTGCTATATTCATGTCAGGTGGACAGGACTGATGTGCAAATGAGATTCAGAGAGGTTAAGAGATTTGCACCAAGACCAGAACTTGCACCAAGTTCAAGAGTCCAAAAAATTATTCTTGTGCCTCCTTATTCTCTCTACTCAAGTGTCAGAATTAAGTTCTTTCAAGGTAAGCAAGTCAGAAACACTGCTTCTCTTGTCTTTCTGAAGCTAGAGTATGTGGTATAGACACTTACAGGAGAGAGAAAGAAAGGAAGACTGTGAGAAAGAAGAGACACCCCACACAGATCAGGCTTCTCAGGATGCAGCAATAATGAACAGGTGGAGAAGCCTAAGCACAAGAGAGAGAGGACTATGGAATTTTAGGGGCCCATTATGGGTTGAGTTGTGTGTCCCCCCCTCTTGAAAGATAGTGAGGTACTAACCCCCAAGACCTCAAAAGGTGATTGTGAAATGACTAGCTAAATTCATACCAGAGTAAGGGGACCCCTACTCTAGCATGACTGGTGTCCTTATCAGAAGAAAGCCACATGGAGACAGAGACACACAGGGAGAACACATGTGATGACAAATGCAGAGTCTGGAGCTACGTGGCTGTGAGCCAATACACATACACACCAAACACTGTCGGCTAAGCATGGGAAGCCTGCGGAGGCAAGGAAGCACTTTCCTACGGGTTTCGGAGGGTGCACGACCCTGTCAACATTTTTGAGTTTGGACTTCTAGCCTCCAGAACTAGGAGACAGTAAAGTTCTACTGTCAGTGGTACTTTGTTAGGCAGCCCCAGGAAACTACTATGGAGCCCAAGTGGATCCTTTCTTCTAAGACTGATACGGAGTGGCAGCATTGACACTGAGAGAAAAGCAGGAAGTGTTTGGGCGGAAGAGACCATTTATAAATCTAGGACTTATTTGAAAGTCCCTCTAAGCCTCTCTCTCTCTCTCGACACTGTGAACAGTCTCCAACAAATGCTGAATTCTTCTTAAATGTCTTTTATGAATAATATCAATAATGTACACACCCAGGCCCTGGCCAGTAGCAGATGATCAACAGGACTGCTGCCTTGGTCATCTGGTTGGAGCTTTACGCTCCCAGGAAGGGAAGAGCCTCTTTAATTTTAGTCCTGGAAGGGCTCTCTCTCCCAAGCACTTTCTCAAAGTTTATAGGGGAATAATTATTACCTGGAGCCTAGTCATGTTTATATAAATGTTCTTTTCATTTACTCCTCACACAGAGCCTTCAAGCTGTTAAAAAGAGCAATGTGTGAAACTGGCTCTGGGAAGGACACTGGGCCCATTTATTGTACTCATAACACAAAAACCACACTAAATGTTGTCAAAATAACTTTTGGGATAGAACAAAACCAATAAAAGGAAGGAAAGTTTCCATTCTGTGTGTCCATTTACTTATAACTTGCCATTTGTGCTGTGTCAGAGATTAAGTGTCATGCCCTCCGAGGATCCCAGTTCTCGGCCTGGGCAGAAAGGAAACAAAATGAACCTTAGACTCACGCACTCAATCTTTTGGAAAGACCACAGATAATTGCTGTAACCAAAAAAGCCTAACATCATACACAAGCCATTTCTTTTTTTTAAGCCAGGATTTGCTTTCTCTCTGACAGAGAATGAGGAGAGTACCCTCCAGATACACAAATGTTAGTGAAACCACTATTTATAATGTTATCAGGAAGAGGCTTCTGTCATCAGAGTCCATCACTGGACTCAAAGAAGGAATTCAAAATCATTCCTGGAGGGAGCCCTTGCTGCTGTGGACTGTGGGCTGCCAGGGTTGGTGAAGGATCTCAAGATGGCTGGGCAAAAACTTGCTCTAAAAACCATTGACTGGGTAGCTTTTGGGGAGATCATACCCTGAAACCAGAAGGCCATTGCCAACTCCTTGAAATCCTGGAATGAGATGCTTACCTCCAGGTTGGCTACTCTTCCTGAGAAACCACCTGCTATTGACTGGGCTTACTATAAGGCCAATGTGGCAAAGGCTGGCTTGGTAGATGACTTTGAGAAGAAGTTTAATGCCCTGGAGGTTCCTGTACCAGAGGATAAATACACTGTCCAGGTGGATGCTGAGAAAAAGATGTGAAAAGCTGTGCTGAGTTTTTGTCTCTCTCAAAGGCCAGGATTGAAGAATATGAAAAAGGGCTGGAGAAGATGAAGAACATAATTCCATTTGATCAGATGACCATTGAGGACCTGAATGAAGTCTTCCCAGAAACCAAATTAGACAAGAAGAAGTATCCCTATTGGCCTCACAAGCCAATCGAAAATTTATAAACTTGAGTTGGGGAGAAAGCCCTGGCCCTTATATTATAAACATTGGACATTAAAAAAAAATATTCCTGGAGGGAGGCCTGGGTTTGGCTCAGAATCTGACTCAGTCATCAGTTAATATTAATCCCAAACTCTTCCCTCTGAAGATGCTTCCAGGGTTTTGCTTATTTTTTTTATTTTTTTAAATATTTTATTTGTTTATTCATGAGAGAGAGAGAGAGAGAGAGAGAGAGAGAGGCAGAGACACAGGCAGAGGGAGAAGCAGGCTCCATGCGGGGAGGCCGATATGGGACTTGATCCTGGGACTCCAGGATCATGCCCTGGGTCGAAAGCAGACGCTTAACTGCTGAGCCACTCAGGCATCCCCAGGGTTTGCTTATTTTTGAAGACAGGACCTGGTGTTAAGACTTGTTGATCACCTCAAAGGAATGATTTCTAAAGCCTACTACTTCTTTCCTACTAGAAAGAGTATAGTTGTTGTTTTTTTTACCCCTAAAATTAGTGATTAGAAAGAAGAAAAGCTATGCTCAAGGAATTACCTTTTAATATTAAAAAGCAAGGGAGAAAGTTTTTTTCTATTTTTTTGATAAATTAATTTTTATTGGTGTTCAATTTACCAACATACAGAATAACACCCAGTGCTCATCCCGTCAAGTGTCCCCCTCAGTGCCCGTCACCCATTCACTCCCACCCCCCGCCCTCCTCCCCTTCCACCACCCCTAGTTCGTTTCCCAGAGTTAGGAGTCTTTATGTTCTGTGTCCCTTTCTGATATTTCCCACACATTTCTTGGGAGAAAGTTTTAATATAAAATACTGGCACTTTTTAAAAAAAGACTTTCTTTTCCTTTTCTTTCTTTCTTTTTTTTAAGTAGCCTCCACATTGGCCCAGCATGGAGCCCAATGTGGGACTTAAACTCAAAACCCTCGGATAAATACCTGAGCTGAGATCAAGAGTTAAAGGCTTAACTGACAGAGCCACCCAGATGCCCCTGAAAAATAAAAACAAAATCTTTAGAGGTGCCTGGTGGCTCTGTTGGTTAAGCCTCCAACTCTTGGTCTCTGCTCAGGTCATGATCGCAGGGTTGTGGGATCAGAGCCCTGGGTCAGGCTCTGCGCTTGGTGGAGAGTCTGCTTAGGATTCTCTTCCTCTCCCTCTGCCCCTCCTCTGCTTTCTCAGGAACAGTCTATCTCTTAAATGAATGAATGAATGAATGAATGAATGAATGATTTTATTTTTCAATAATCTCTATTCTCACTGTGGGGCTTGAACTCACAACCCCCAGATCAAGAATCACACAAAATGCTGCCACATTTATTCACTGAAAACCCACGTACAAAGTTCTCAAGTACTTCACACTGCTTCTAAGAAGTCAGCTTTCTGTAAACTATGTAGAGGACTATAGTAGTAGTTATCCAAATCATTCTAGAACTACAGTCAGTCCCAAATCACTCACACCTTTTTTTGAAGATCATCAACTTTTTTTTCCTATTATAAAAACAGCCAATTCTCATTATTCATGATAGTTATGTTCTATAAAGTTGCTATGAACACTGAATTAGTGAATATTGAACCATGGCTCCTAGGGGAAATACAGGTTTAGGTTTCTGAGAGCCTCTGGTCACTCCAGATCACTTACTTTGTATTTTTTTTTAAGATTTTATTTATTTATTCATGAGAGACACAGAGAGAGAGAGAGAGAGAGAGAGAGACAGAGACATAGGCAGAGGGAGAAGCAGGCTCCATGCAGGAAGCCCGATGTGGAACTCGATCCTGGGACTCCAGGATCACATCCTGAGCTGAAGGCAGACACTTAACCGCTGAGCCCCCCAGGTGTCCCAAGATCACTTACTTTTAAAATCTTTTTTTTCCCCCTCTCTTCTTCACATTCTATCATCTCTATTGTTCTATCTTCAAATTCTTTTAGTCCTTGGTCATCTCCATTCTGCTTTTAATCCCACTCAATGATTAAAAATAATGTCAAGTATTGTAGTTTCAGTACTAAACATCCACTTGGCTTTATTTTTTTAATTATTTCTATTTCTTTGCTGAGGTTTTTTTTTTTTTAGTTTTTAAATTTTAGAATTAAAAATAAAATTTAAACTCAACATATCGTGTATTACTAGTTTCAGAGTTCAGTGATTCATCAATCATACAATATTTACTGAAATTTTTAAGTTTTTATTAATTGTAGGCATACTTCTTCATTTTTTTAAAGACTTTATTTATTTATTCATGAGAGACAGAGAGAGAGGCAGAGACATAGGCAGAGGGAGAAGCAGGCTCCATGCAGGGAGCCCCATGTGGGACTCCAGGATCACACCCTGCGCTAAAGGCAGGTGCTCAACCACTGAGCCACCCAAGCATCCCTCTCTTCTATTTCATTAAGGATAATTAAAATAGCTGCTTTAAAATCCCAACATCAGGATTGTCTTGGGGTTGGTCTCAGCTGATTTTCTTTTCTACTGAGAATATTTCCATTTTCCTGGTTTTTCATATATTGAGTTACTTCGGACTATATCCTGGATATTATGAATGTTAAATTATTAAGACCCGAGATTTTGTTCTTCTGCTTCTTCTTATTTTAAAGCAGGTACTTATCTTGCTTGGTTCAGGGGTCAGTTCTACAGGTAGACAGCCAGAATTTGGGACGCCTTTCTCTGGATCTATCCACTCCAGGATTTCCCTTCTCTGACCTGAAGCTGTGGTTTCCCCAGAGTCACTGTTCTGGTTCCCCAGGTTAGAAAGACTTGTGATACTTCCACCAGCGCCCCTTTTGCATTGCATTCATTCCCAAATAGACTTGTCCTTAAGTTAAAAGCCAAAAAAATGGAAACTCACCCTGTACGGTGCCTCTCTTCTGACCACGGACTCCCCATGAGAATCTGCCTGCAGTTGAGCACTTTCCAGTGTCTCAAGGCAGCTGCTTACTATATTATGCCCAGAATTTATACCTGTTATCTGAAGGAGGGCTTGTCTGGTAGGCTATTACTCAGCCATGACTGCCCCAATTATTGTCTTTGGAATGCATTTTATGAAAATTGATGTTCTAAACATTTATAATATTTAAAATAAACAAGTCACTTTGCAAAGACCTGGGAAGACCTGGAGAGTTAGGCACAGTTTTTTCATTCTGTTGTTCCATTTACCCCCTCCACGTTAGGGAAGGCTGTTCTTGGGCAGCCTGGGTGGCTCAGAGGTTTAGTGCCACCTTCGGCCCAGGGCCTGATCCTGGAGACCCGGAATTGAGTCCCACGTCGGGTTCCTGGCATGGAGCCTGCTTCTCCCTCTGCCTGTGTCTCTGCCTCTCTGTATGTGTATCTTTCTTTTCTTTCTTTCTTCTTTCTTTCTTTCTTTCTTTCTTTCTTTCTTTCTTTCTTTCTTTCTTTCTTTCTTTTGTGTGTGTCTTTCATGAATAAACAAATAAATAAAACCTTTGGAAAAAAAAAGGAAGGCTGTTCTTAACTCTGAGGCCAACACTAGAAGGCACAGGTCTAAACCTACCTCCTCCACTGGGTAGACCTAGTAAATTTAATTTTCAGTAAGAGTAAGGTAGAATAGGTTAAAAGGGAGTTCCTTCAGCTTCTCTTGGGCTTCAGGCTATAATGGGAATAAATCAACAGTTAACTGGTCAAAACAAGGCTGAGCAGAGAAAACAAGTTTTTCAGTAAGAAAGTGAATCCATTATCTCCCTCCAGTACAGGTATTGTGTTGACTGCACAAGACTCTGGCTACTTGCAAATGAGTGGGGGTGGTGATGTCTTCCCTCTCTGATCTAAATCTATCTTCTGATCTTCTGAAGCCCCATCTCTTACTGGACTCTCTGCCTCCTTTCCAAGCTGCCAGAACCACAGAGGTCCTTGGCAGGCACATCTACCAGCAAGAGAAAATTCACTGAAACCTGGCATTATCTTTTGGCACTCTGTAACTTCAGAAATAGTGATTAGAAGGGAAACACACACACACACACACACGCACGCACACAACTTCATCAACAAAGTAGCATTTTCATTTCAGCTGTTCCTGGGGGCAAAACAGCAGAAAAGATAAATACTAGATTGAAAGCTTTGTGGTGATCTCCGTTTCTCATTAAAATGCCCCTGATTATAATCACACCTACGATTACAAGATTTAACGCACCTGGCCTTAAGGATGCACCAGGAAGAGGAATCATACATTCATCCCATCCCATTTCCTTTTCTTTATTCACTGAGTAAGCACAATTTATAAATTTCCGTGAGTGCAGGATAGAGCTGGTTTGGAGAACAGGAGAGGTTTTCCATTCACATGGCTTTTTGAAAGTGACAATAATCTTCCATGGCCACAAATTATTTTAGCACTGGTGAGACCAAGAGTGTTGCTTTCATTGGCTACACACAGATGTGAGAAATCTGGGTAGAGTTTCTATTTCTTCTCTCACTTTACTAACCAGGTATTTTGCTGTGCTTCTCACACACACATAAACACACTCTCTCACACTCACTCTCACTCACTCTGTAAGTGTGTGCACTTAGAAAGGGTTTTTGCCACTTTTTTTCAAAATTAATTTCTTTTTTAAAGATTCTACTTATTTATTCATGAGAGACACACAGAGGCAGAGACATAGGCAGAGGGAGAAGCAGCCTCCAATGCAGGGAGCCTGATGTGGGACTCGACCCCAGAGCCCAGGGATCATGCCCTGAGCCGAAGGCAGACACTCAACTGCTGGGCCACCCAGGTGTCCCAAAATCTATTTTTATTTAGAGAAAATAAACACTTATTCCAGTTTCAACTGTTATACCTGAAGTTGCTAATAAAAAAATTAAAATAATCACTTAATTATCCTGTTTTGACTAAGACAATTGAAACTGGCTTAAAAAAAAATTCAGCAGGGTGCCTGTGTAGCCCAGTTGGTTAAGTGTCCAACTCTTGATCTCAGCTCAGGTCTTGATCTCAAGGTTGTGAGTTCAAGCCCCTCATTGAACTCCCAGCATTAAAAAAAAAAACCTCTCATTTTAAAAGAAAAGAAAAAAAAAAGGAAGAAAAAAATATTCAGCACCGTTTGCTCATAGGCCTTTCAGTATTTGTTCTTAAAGTTTCTGGAACTTTCCTATCTGTAAAGTACAGGAATTACTACGCTACAAGAGGAAGCCTCTCTGGGACAACCAATGAGAAGTTAAACAATTGTCATAAAAGGAATCAATGTATATTTAGCATGGTAACTTGGACTATACAACGATCCCCTCCTCTCCACCTCAGGAGGGACATGCTTCTTTAAAAAAATAAAAATTAAATTAAATTTAAAAAAAGGAGGGACATGATTCTAATCACTGAGGTATGAAGAGTCAGATTGTTATTTGCTGTTAGAATTAGCTAATGATGGGATCCCTGGGTGGCGCAGCGGTTTAGCGACTGCCTTTGGCCCAGGGCGTGATCCTGGAGATCCGGGATCGAATCCCACATCAGGCTCCCAGTGCATGGAGCCTGCTTCTCCCTCTGCCTGTGTCTCTGCCTCTCTCTCTCTCTCTCTGTCTGACTATCATAAATAAAAAAAAACTAAAAAAAAAAGAATTAGCTAATAATTAACAGTAAATCCCTGGCACCAACGTCACTGGTCTTTAATATCCTTGTGATTTTAGGAAAATCTGTAAATAGTTCGGATTTAATTCAATTTATTCAGAAATTAAACATTTTTAAAAGGTTCACTACTCTGGCAGAGTATCTGCTGGTTTAGTATCTAAATAAATAAATAAATAAATAAATAAATAAATAAATAAATAAATAAAACGTGTAGATAAATCATAGTCTTAAAGTATACTTAGAAATACTGCATTATTCAAACCCAAACCTATTTTAACAAAATGTCTATAATTAAAAGCAGCTGATGAGACGAAATCCAAAGTTATGATAAGGGAGACTCACTCTCACTTGAAACTGTGCTGCTTAGAGAACTTTAAACAGCATGTACCCTTAAAGCCATTCAAGGACAGGTAAGGAGACACCCTCTCCTCATTCTTCACCATAGCATTCCTATCAGGGATGGGTCAGAAATTAATATTTCTAAATAATTCAGAAGAGTCCATAGAAGTATTAAAGTATGTAGAGCTCATCAGAGTTTCCAAATAGCACAAAATCAGAGGCAAGTCCATACACTCACTCAGAAGAATGGGAGGTGGACTGTTAGGTCGTCCTTAGCCAGAGCTTCTGCGGGCTTTTAACTACATGCTGACTACTGATGTGAGTCAGGTGGACTTTTGTGAGGGAATAATGTTTGGTGGCCAGGACCTCTTTGGGGCATTTCTTCCTAAGTGGAATACACAACAGCTAAGGGAGTAGGGGAGGTAACAGAGGGAAACTACTCTTTCCAGCTCAGAAGGAACTGATGAAGCCCATATATGTATTCATAAAGCTCATGGGATCCTCTAGCTATGGATAGTGGCTAATGTGGTCATCCAGAATCGGAATGTTTTCCTTTTCTTTTTTTTTTTTTTAAAGATTTTATTTATTTATTCATGAGAGACACAGAGAGAGAGGCAAAGACACAGGCAGAAGGAGAAGCAGGCTCCACTCAGGGAGCCTGACGTGCGACTCGGTCCCGGGTCTCCAGGACCACGCCCTGGGCTGAAGGCGGCGTTAAACCGCTGAGCCACCTGGGCTGCCCAGAATGTTTCCCTATATAGCTCCAAAAACTCTGCAGAAAGATTCATGGGATCCAATGGCCCACCGATAAAATGAATAGTAATAGTTATAGAAGCAAGAGCTCCCACCCAGTGTCTTCTAAATTTCTTTATCTGGTTGATGTAGTGTAAGAGACTAATGGTAACTAAGTTCCATCATTGTTGGGTATCCCTGCCCACATGTCCCACAACTTCACTCTCAGAGCATTGTGTATACAGCCCAAAGACTAGGATGAGATCTCAGGAGAATACAAAAAATTCATCAATTGTGTAAGGATGGGTGACAGATGCCTCCATTTTTGAGAAGCTTTTGGAGAAGGAGAGGATGGTAAGTCTTAGGAAAAATACCTCCATTTGACACATAGAGACTTTTTATGGTAAGCTGACCAGATCAGTTCTGCTGGAACCTATTTAAAGCACCTCCTGAGCAATATCTCTGTAATCATGAGACAAAAGGTGGATCTTATGGTTCTGGAGCTCCAGATGCTGCAAAAGTGCCTCCACAATGCTGGCCTGCTCAAAATATGGAACAGAAGGTAAAGCCCAAGAAGTCAAGGGCTATCACTGAATAAAACATCAGGCCCAGACCTTCCCAAATCTTGTACCACTCACAACTGGAAGTTGAAAACCCCTGTAAAAGCACATCTCAGGACTTCCAACCACACACACTGAGCCTTGGTAGAAGACGTGCAGTCACTTATAGGTGAAAAATTTGCCTGAGAACTTCCATGAGTGAAAAGAAGAGAAAGCTGGGGAGAGGGAGATATGCAGTTAGACTGCAAGCAGGGGCACAGCCAGTAGTGCCACCTGAACCCATTACTCCCTCATCCTGTGATCTTGGTGTACGATGGCCACGTCTTACCCCATGCTGCCTGGCACAGCAGTGTGGAGCACCCGGTGCTGCAGTGCCCAGAGCAGGGCAGGACCAGCCATCACCCAGGCACAGCCTATAGCCCATGAGGGCTGTGCTAGCCACAAGAAATAGTGAGGAGTGAGGAGCACCAGGATGTGCTGATTGCCACAGCTCACTTACAGGGTTTTATAGATTTACTTTAATAGTGTTATAACTCATATTTTATGTTTTTTTTTAATTTATTTATTCAGAGAGAGAGAGAGAGAGAGACTGAGAGGCAGAGACACAGGTAGAGGGAGAAGCGGGCTCCATGCAGGGAGCCCGACGCGGCACTCGATCCCGGGTCTCCAGGATCAGACCCCAGGCTGCAGGCAGCGCTAAACCGCTGCGCCACCGGGGGTGCCCATAACTCATATTTTAAACTAAAATTTTATTTTGAAATAGTTTTAGATTTACAGATAAGTTGCAAAGACAGCACAGAGAATTCCTGTATGCTCCTCATCTAGTTTCCTCTATTGTTAACAATTTTCATAACAATTTTATTTGTCAAGAGTTTTGTAGATTTTTTTCTTTTTTTAAGTAGTCTCTACACCCAGAATGGAGCCCAATGCAGGGTTGAACTAACAATCCTGAGATCAAGACCTTGAGATCAAGACCTGAGCTGATATCAAGAGTCAGACATTTAACCAACTGAGTCACCCAGGTGCCCCAAGAGTTGTGTAGATCTTGAGGATGGAAGAAAAACACTTTCTTGCAGAGCAGATTCTCATCAAGGGCAGTGTGTACCTGACAGCAATTTATTTAATTAATCTGCATTATTGAGTTGTGGATCTGTGTGTCCCCACCACTAACTAGGTGATAACTAATGAGTCTATGCTTGTACAAAAATGGTGTCAGGAACTTGATATGACAAAATTCTATCATGAATAAAAGCCTGTAGGTCTGACAAAACAAACATTCTTCTAATAGCTTCACTGACACATAGTTAAATACTGATGTGCCATGAGCATTATGGATGCCAGGGAGTGAATTATTAATGTAAGCTCTCTCTATAAACTCAACTGGGAATGTGATTCCATTAAAATCAAGAGGAAAATTAATTTAGAGGTCACTCGTTCTTAGCACACATATGGATATGTATACTTTCTTCTCGTATTAGCCATACACTGGGGAGAAACGCAGCCAGACTCACTTGGAAGAAGAAAAAAGTTTAATTTATGCATCAACTAAAATCTCATGGATTGAATTTACAGCTAGAAAGGAAACATGTTTCAAATGAGGTCCTTTAGTAATTCGGCATGAATAACGAAATGAGTCAGGAAGACAAGTCACTAAAGTTCAGGCTACAGAGGCAGTCTTAGTGTATTCTAGTTAGCTCACCTGGAACCTGCCCCTCTGAGAAGAATGCCAGGACTCAGAGTCTCAAACCTATAAACTTGTGCTCTGGTTTTCCTACAGCAGTTAGAGTGTAGTTTGCCTATTACAGAGGAAATAGGACTCTTACTAAAGTCGCAAACAGTATTCTTGCAACAAAATAAAACCTCTGTGGATGGATTCATCTGCATGAGTCCATCCAGGGAAAAGATCTGAGGCTGCCTTGGTGAAAGGAAGACTGATAAACAGATAAAAACCAAAAAAGCAGGGAAGCTGCAAATGATCAGAAACAGACTGACCTCAGTAGCTTTCTGGCTGAGGCCCCGAAGCAGCAGCACAATCACATGGATGGCAGCTCTGCGCACTTGAACTTCAGAGTCTGTTTTAGCCACCGCAATCAGGCAATCTGTTACCTAGGAGGGTAAGAGAAAAAGTCAATAAAAATCAGGGTTGCACAATTACTGAAAGCTTTTCAACTGTGTTCCACTTTCTACAGGTTCATTGTGAACAATCGGGCTTAGAGAGGGGTGGATAGTTTCCTCATTCTCAATAAAGAGGGAGAGATCTAGCACTGGTGATCTTGATTTAGTTTGGCTTTTCTGGAAAAGGGCAAAATTGGGTTTAGAATTCAGGAGGAAGATTAGGGAGTCAGAAGGGATGTGTGTATATAATTAAAGGTATGGTCGAATTCAAATATTTCTTGAAAAATGGGTAGAAATGTTACTTTGGGGACACTAAATAGAAGGAAGGAAAGGAAAGATGGCCCAAAACATAAGTGGCTTCTAGGGAGTGAGGACCGTGGAGATTTAGCTGAGCAGGCCTTGAGCCCGACATGAACATCAACGAGCCACTGATGAAAGTTATAACTCAGGGATAGAGAGATACATAAAAAGACTGATCTTCAGCATGCCCAGATGTCCCAGTCCTGCAAATCTAGCATACCCGACCATGTCAGTCACCGGGGCCAATTTCAGAGTCTCCCTGGGCTTCTTCATGTATGGAATAGGTCTTTCAGTGCTTATTTACTTTAAAAGACAGCTCTATGATAAAAAAAGACTAGAAATTACTTGCACAGCATTGTGCCAGATATATAGCTAATAATTATGTATAAGAACGTTTCCATACCCTGTTACCACTCTGCCCCTGCCCTACTCCTGGTAAGTGCAAAAATATTTTAAAACCTCAGTAGAGAGATACCACAAAAAAGCAAAAAATCTCTCTGAGGCATTCATGCAAGATTTAAAAATTAAAAACAAAAAAATCTTGAACGTGTAACCAACGGCATCGACAACCTGAAGGTGTTATTCAACTGGTCTCTCACATACTTTGTCATTTCATTTAGTGTGTGAGTGTATTTCTTGGCCAATCATGGAAAGATTTCGAACCATGATAAGAAAATAGCCAGATTGTGTGTTTGGAAACATGTATAAATACATATTATGTTTAAAGAATGGTTTTTAAAAAGGTTTAAAAAAGAATACAGGCACAAACGAGGAAATAGGCTTGTGCAGAAATTTTAACTATGCAGGTTGTATTTTTCACAGCTTTCAAACAGTTGGGCATAGTTCAAAGAGTCTAATTAATCAGTGATGGCAGAGAGATTAGAAGAAGTAGCTTGTTCTTAAATATAATTGCATCTGTGATGTACTGGCACTTAATCAAGTTGTACATCTATTAGACAATCTTGCATCTTGCAAGTGAAGGGAAATCCCAGAAACGCTCAACTCTTTGGGGGCTGTTTCTCAATAAAATCCAGCAAGCTGCTTCTCCTTTTTGACCTAGGACACCCTGACCCAAGGGCACTGGTGGCTTCTATGCCTCTGGCATTAACGGTAAAAGCAATTCAATCCTAGGAGGAATTCCTTGGGCGATCTCCAAACAGGTAACAATATAATAGCTACCTCCACTTGCAGGCTTAGTATTTACAAGGTAAGAGCTGAAATCAGAGAGACAAGTTAGAGCTAGGCCTGAGTCCCTCTTGACACATGAGGTTTAGCTTATTCAGTCTGGTAACTAAAGCACAAAAACCAGCCTGGGGTCACATAATGTGCAGATGTTCCCAAACCTTTTGCCTGCCTCTTCCCAGGTTTAGTTTGGGTTCTAGGTTTCCAGTTTGGTGGACCAAGGCTTCCTGGCCTAGAACCATGCTGGTGTCCAGCTTTGCCACCTCTGATCTCCCACATTATGCTGAGCAGGACATGCTTGGGCCTCAGCTCTCAGTGAGTCTGGCCCTGGCTGTGGGGCATCAATTCCACAATTGGGATAGACAGAAGAATCCTGGCTGGTAAAGGGTTTCCCCTGCAAGGCCAATGCTTGAATCGTTGTGCCACTTTGAAGGTACGATGGGGAGAGGAGCTGGTTATTACAAGCCTTGCCTCCTGCTTACTACAGGCTGTTAGTTACTTATGCACCAGACACGACTCAGCCCATCTGCAATCAGCCATCCAGGATAGTCAGGAAGAGGCCCGTAAACAGAAGAGTGTTCACGAGCCTTCCTCAATACCTCTGTCACAAGGCCCATCTCCTATGAAATGTATGATGGCCAATTATGCAAAATGTTTTTAAAGCATGAGAATTTTACTATGTTCTTGCAGATATCATCTAGAGACAAGAAAGGCCTCTGTTCAGGCCAAGCTCCCATAACCAGCTCACAATGTTGGTCTCCTGCAGGCCACTGGGGCAGACCACTCATCAAACCCTCGAAGCAGGGAGGATACATTGCTGCTCTCTTCCATCTGCCCAATCCGAACAAGTTGTTCCCATAGTCTCTCTCACCTTCAACCCCAAGGACACACTTAATGTTGCCTTCAACCTCTAAAAGGCTTGGCAAATAGATGATGTAAGGTCTTTACTAATTTATGAATTGGTGTAATATTTCCATTCTAAGTCCTCCCAGAGGGCGAAACCCATCCTATGTGATCTTCATGTTGCCTGCCTTCAGGGTCAGTACACCTATTCTAATAAACAACACCGTGGAAGGCTTCCTCTTCCCTGGCTAAAATACTTATATCCACTTCTGAGAGACCTACAAAGAGGAGGATGATTATTCTGGAAGTACTAAAAATCAGCTTAAGCAATTTAACATTTGGAACCAACAGAAATATGGATAAATGTCACTCTTTAAATAACCGGCACGTATCAAGCAAGATCAGAACCATGTAAATAAAGATATTACAAAGGGCATGATTGCCACAAGCCAACTTTGGGAAATTCTAGGAGAGAAAGTACCAGAGCTGAGGTATGTATCATGAAAGCATGACTTCAATTTCCTGACTGCATCTTCATCCCTTCTCCTAGAGCATTCTTTATTAACATTTCAGTTGGTCTGCTCACTTATCCAAAAAGAAATCATCTGTCCTTCTATTTTGTAAACTAAGAAAGCTTAAGAACAAAAGCAGTATAGTCTCCAATTCATACATGCTCAGCTTGCTCACTTAACCTGCCATGAAGGAGAACCATGGTGGCTACCTCAGCTTCCCCATGGTTTCCAGGACATGCACTGGAGTCCTCCTCTCAGGGGTCCCCCTATCCTCAAACTGCACTTAGGCAACTGCACCAATCATGGCAAGACTGGTAATTCAGTGGGGTCGGAGGTGATGGCTTTGCATCAGACCCTAAAGCTCAGGTTTATGGAATTCTGGGCACTACATTTAAAGTGGATTGCCCCATGGACTTCTCACCTTGGGCACATCTTACTTGATGAACTGTGGATGGGCCTCTCACCGTGGTTCCTTTAAATCATATTTACCTTCCACAGAACTTTGTGGCAGAGATAAAGAGATAAAGATGAAAATGTCAATCACGATTTCGTTTCAAGCAACAAAGCTCTTGACAAGAATAAGGAGGAATAGGGGAAAATAATAATGCTCTTCAAACAGGTTAAATCTTGACATCAACAGAGAGGAAGAACCTGAATTTCCAGTACAGAGACTGAAGGGTTGATCCTATCCTTTATATTCTTCTCTACTGGCAAACACCATCACAATAGAGACAGTGCCCAAATATGGACCACCCAACAGGTAGGACAGCTTTCTTCAGAGGCCCAACAGCTACAGCAATGATCTCTCAGATCAGATCATGTTAGAAGAGACTATGGTGGCTAGTTTTTTCAATTCTATCTCAAAACAAATTACATGGGACATCTGGGTAGTTCAGTCGATTAAGCATCTATTGATTTTGGCTCAGGTCATAATCTCAGGGTTGTAGGATTGAGCCCAGGGTAGGGTTCTGCACTCAGTGGGGAGTCTGCTTGGGACTCTCTCTCTTCCTCTCTGCCTCTCCCTACTCTGTGCATGCACTCTCTCTCTCTCAAAAAGAAAAAAAAAAGTTAGATAATTTCCTTCTTCTGCTTTGGCTTTCCAACTCACTCAAACTAAAAGCCAAAGCCCTTAAAAGGCCCCACTTAGATGGCCACCACCTCTCTGACACACTGGACTTGCTATTCAGTAGTATGTCAAGCATGCACCTGCCTCAGGGCCTCTGTACTTGTTGCTCCCTGCACCTAGAATGCTTTCTCCCCAGGTATCTCTCTAGATCAGTCCCTTGCTTCCTTCTGGTCTTATCTCAAATGTCACTCATCAGTGAAGCCTTTCCTGTTCATCCAAATTCACATACCAGAGCAAGCTCCCCTTGTGCCCCTTATCTTACTAGATTAATTTCCTTAGCTCTTAATGGATATCTGACATAGGACATATTAATTTCCTTAGCTCTTAATGGATATCTGACATAGGACATATTTGTTTACTTCCTTGTTGGTTTTCCACCTCTCCTTTCTTGAATGTCAGCTACATAAGGAAAGGAACTTTGCTGTGTTCACAGCTGGAGCCCTACCATCTAGCACACAGCTAGATGGTAGGACCATAACTGGCATAGAGTAAGTGCTCAATAAATATCCATCAAATGTATAAACAAAATAAATGAAGAACTACTTAAGAGCCATGCCCAATATCCCACTTTTTCCATGTGAATAGATAAGAGCAGTATGACTACAAGAGGGCTCAATGGCTGAAATACTAAGGCTGTCAGGTGTCCAACCATGTTCAAACTTGTAGTCCACCCAAGGCAGCTGGTTTGGCACTAATGACATGGCAAGCGTGGGATGCTACATAAGAAGGAGCATCTAAAAAGAAAAGACAGAAATTATGTGGGATGGAAACACCTGGTTTTTCAAAACAGAGGGAATATATTGCTTTCTGAAGTTTCACTGCCAAAAGCAATGGAGCTGCATGACCCTTCCTGTCAGTAGCTTTACTTATATGGCAATACTGTTCCTTTTCAAGGCACAAAAGCAATCTTTTTTTTTTTTTTTTTGGCACAAAAACAATCTTATAAATGAACTGAAAACATTTATTGGGAGACAACCTGGAGCATGGTTAAGAGCATGGGTGCTAGAACTACCCACCTACATTCAAATCCCAGCCCTCCACTTCCTACTTACATGACCTTGGCAACTTATTTAATTTCTCTGTGCCTTAGTTTCCTTTGTGAACTGGATCAGTTGACATATACAAGGTACTCTATTAAGTGCTTGCTATTATTACTATTTTTAAAACATTTAGGAACAAGTCTTCCCAAATAAGCCTTACTCTCCTCTTCATTCAATATCAGTTAACAAATAGAGAACCCACTATCTGCCAAAGCACTGTGATAGGTGCTAGAATGTATCCATAGGTAAATAAAGATTAGTTCTGCCCTTGTTGGGCTCACAGTTTATTAGTGATCACAAACACACCTGGGATTCATGTTTCAGGGAGTCTAGGTCTTAAGAAGGGTCAGGGTCACTGGACAAGGGGCTGGCCAGGTAGGGCCCACAGACTAGCAGCTCCTCACATGGATTTTAATGTAGAAACAAAAGGAAGGGCTCTCTTTTTGTGTTAGCACCCATGGTAAGCAAACATCCTACTACCTATTCACACTTCATTCCTGAAGGCTTAAATAAGCAATCCAAGATTCTTGCTGTGAGCCAGAAAGCTGTAAAGCTAAGACCCCCTCATGATGTAGCCCCTGCCCACCTCTCTTGCCTCTGCTCTGCCACCAACTAACCTCCTGTCCCCATCCCTTCACTCCAGCCTTTTGGATCTTCCTACAGTTCTTCATATATGCCAGGGTGTCCTACAGCACAGTGCCTTTGCACAAGCTATCCCCTCTGCTGAAATGCCTTCTTGGGCTACCCAATTCTATTTGTTCTAAAGATTCAGGTCCAAGGGTCTCTTCCTCTAGCACATCTCTGTCAACACTCAAACCTGACTGAGGGGCTCCTAAAATGTGCTCCTACAGCACTACTGCAAAGGACAGTATTTGTAGCCATTAATGTCTGTGTCTTCCACCAGGTTACCCATGCCTAGAAGGCAAGGTGGTATTTTGGCAATATCCAAGAGGTCCATCTTCTCTCCAGGGAACTGAGAGATGGTGAGATGCTATGGTATCTGGAATGCATGGGGTCCTCTGATTTCACTAGGCTCCAAGAGATGTGGTCTCTATTAATACAAAAACCACAATGACAAGAGTAGTGCTAGGGTCTTGTGACCTTGGCCCCCTACAAAGGGCTTGGCACACTGCAGGTGTTCAGTAAATGTATGACTGGGAACATCTGAGGGACATGGGTTACCCTTGTTCTCTCATTTCCTTGCTGCCATCCTCATCACTGTCATCACTGACCTTCAAATGACCAAAATGCTCCTTAAAGAAAACTTTTTTTTAAAAGATTTTATTTATTTATTCATGAGAGATACAGAGAGAGAGAGAGAGAGAGAGAGAGAGAGAGAGAGAGGCAGAGACATAGGTAGAGGGAGAAGCAGGCTCCATGCAGGGAGCCTGATGTGAGACTCGATCCCGGGACTCCAGGATCGTGCCCTGGGCTGAAGGCAGGCGCTAAACCGCTGAGCCACCCAGGGATCCCCCCCCCACTTTTTTTTTTTAATTTATGAGAGACACAGAAAGAGAGGCAGTGACACAGGCAGGGGGAGGAGAACCCGGCTTCTTGCAAGGAGCCCGATGTGGGACTCAATCCCAGGAATCTGGGATCATGCCCTGAGGCAAAGGTAGATGCTCAACTGCTGAGCTACCCAGGCGTCAAAGAAAAATCTTAATAAAAAAAAATCTTTACTCAAATGTCACCTTTACAATGAGGTTTACCTTGAATACTTTATTTAACATTTGTAACCTCCACTCCACCTAACACTACAATGCTGGCCACCCTATCCTCCTCTACCTTTTCTTATTTTCCACATTTACATTATCTTTAGATCCTGGTGGCAATCCTGCAAGGTAGGTATTTTAATCTCCCCTCTTTTCTCTACCCTCTCCATCCCCGCAGGGCTTGAACTAAGGACCCTGAGATCAAGAGTCACAAGCTCTACTGCTGAGCCAACCAGACACCCCTTTAATCCCATTTTGTAAGTCAGAAACCGGAGTTCAGAGCCTAAGTTGTGTGTTCAAGTGAACATAGGTAACTAGGTGGTGGAGATAGGTCCTCACTAATTCCCATCCCCCAGTGCACTGGGAAATTTCATTCTCTTTCCACAGGTAAGGTGAGTCTCCAGAGAGAGGACACTTCTTGGATGTTATAAAACCTGCTTTAGCTCAATTTTTCTAATCTATCAAGCCAAGAAATTTCTCTAATGCCCTGATAGGAAATCATACACCACCAGGATGCTACAGTTTCCTTAAGAGAGAAAAAGGGAAGAAGAGTCTAGGGCTGTTTTTTGGTTCATAGAAGATCATGAGGTTCAGGTATTGTTTGGAGTCACTGGTTTTAGAAAATGTATGGAATCCTGTCAAACCTGAGGTGATTCACCTGGAGATCTGGGATGAGTTTTTATTCTATTACAGCTATGCTTTAAAAATGTTGTGATGCAAAAAAAAAAAAAAAAAAAAAAAAGTTGTGATGCTTGTACAACTCAGTGAATAAACTAAAAGCTGTTAATTTGTACCCTTTAAATAGGAGACTTGTATGAGACTTGTATGGTATGTGACTTCCATCTCAATAAAGCTGTTATTAAAAATTATAATATTTAGGGGCACCTGGCTGGCTGAGTTGGTTAAGCATTTGACTCTTGATTTCAGCTCAGGTCATGATCTTAGGGTGGTGAGATTGAGTCACGTGTCAGGCTCCTTGGTGGGCATGGAGCCTGCTTAAGATTCTCTTTCTTCTTCTCCTTCTGCCCGTCCTCCCACCCCTACACTTGCTCTAAAAAGACAAAATACAACAATATTTTGGTTTGGTTCAGATCACAGGTTAGATTGAGTCATGTGAAAAGACCAAGTAAACAGAGAAAAGAATGTAGGAACCACTTCAATATTTGACCCAGAAAAGTTATCATAAGCTGAAATCTTTAGACAATAAATGAAATAGACCTGCAAATACCTTCTCTTAAGTGTTATGAGTTCACATACTAAAGGACAAGGGATTTGCTAAGTGCTATCCAAGACCACCAAAGGTCAGGTACCTAACAGTTCACTTATATTAGAGCACTCTAAGGTTTGAAGTTATAATAATTATTATTTCTAAGTTATTTAAAAAAGATACATAAATTTTAAAAAAAGATACATAAGTAGGTGATGGGGATTAAGGAGGATACTTGTGATGAACACCAGGTATTGTGTCTGAGTGCTGAATCACTAAATTCTACACCTGAAACTAATATTACACTGTATGTTAACTAACTGGAATTGAAATAAAAACTTAAGGAAAAAAAAGATACAAAAAGTTGGCATTGGGGTGTGCCCTTCATGGAAGAGTTAAAGGAGAGGAAATGACTGACGGATAAATTTCTTAAAAATCCAAAGTTGGAATTTAAGGACATGAGTAGCCTTTATTATCAATAAAACAAAGCCTATAAAGTTCAGGAATCAGGAAATGCCATAAATTCAAGTATATGCATATATCCATGAGTGTATTTCTCTGCTTATTCATAAGACACAATCACCAGACATCAAAGAAAATTCCTTCTCTCCAGGAACTTTTTAATATTTTCTATTCAATATGGTCAGCTTTAGCATACTGAATACTGTAAAGGAAACCAGAATTATTACAGTTTTGTAAGTTCTTGTCCTCTAAGAGAAATCTGATCTCTCACAAATAATATATATATATATATATATATAAACTATGGTTTATTTATATATTTATAATTTGCAAGCCGTCTTCTTCCAAATAAAGATTTAGGACAGCCAAGTCACCAGTAATAAAGACTCCTGATCACATATTGACAAATCTTTTTCTCTCATGCTTGGGTGGCTCAGTCGGTTAAGTGGCTGACTTTGGCTCAGGTCATGATCCTGGGGTACTGGGATTGAGCCCCACGTTAGGCTCCCTGCTCAGAGGAGAGTCTGCTTCTCCTTCTCTCTCTGCTCCTCCTCCCTCCTCCCTGCTTGTGGTCTCTCTCAAAAAATTAAAAAAACAAAAACTAGTCTTTTTCTGTCCAGTATAATCTTTAAATAGTAGAGTGCCTAGCACATAGTAGGTAATTAAGATATATGTTAATGTATTGATGACTAAAGAAACACAAGTGCAAAGATAAAATTCAAGAGGCTAAAGGGAGGTGTTCATAGAGGACAACAGCAAGATGCACATTTTATCAACTCAGAAACTCTAAAACCATGAGTGTCCAGTGGCTATCATTTTGGCTGCTTTACCTACTATGTACCAGGTACTGGGTGTAAAGTGGTGAACAAAACATGGCACTTAATTAGTCTTTTCAGGTAAATAGTTTCATCCCCCTGAATTACAGGGCACCTCTGATCAAAATGGGCCATTGAGAATATTTGCCTGAGATTTTCCTGTGAACAGAGATGAAACTCACAGATGGCCCACAGGCCCAGGGTAAGGTCCCATCTGCTCTTGCTCAAGGTGTCTTCAACTCTGTTAGCTATCTTGGAATCTTTATAATAAATCCTCTTTTAATGCATAAGGTAAATTAAGGTGACTTCCTATCACTTGCAATAAAAAAAGTTCTTATGAATATAACTTCCGGTATATATACAAGACTAGTGAGGCCAAGGGAGGTTCAATAATGTATCTGATCTGGAAAAAAATCACAGATCTGACTCCCAATCCCCAGCTATATCATAGTGCCAAGGAAAAACAAGCTTTAGAAAGAAGAATCAACATGTAGTACCTCATGAATCACAGAGCCCAGCAGGAAGTCCAGCCTCTGGCATAGTTCTCCAAGGTTCGATAAGCTGCTGGCCCTGTGAGCACTATCTGGATCTCTTGCTCCCCTCAGGAAGGTGTGGATCAAAGGTTCTCTGTATTTTGAGACCATGTCCCCTGTGGAAAAAAAAGAGATATAAATCTTTAAAAATAAAATTTCGGGTAGCCCAGGTGGCGCAGCGGTTTAGCGCTGCCTGCAGCCCAGGGCGTGATCCTGGAGACCCGGGATCGAGTGCCACGTCAGGCTCTCTGCACGGAGCCTGCTTCTCCTCTGCCTGTGTCTCTGCCTCTCTCTTTCTGTCTCTATGAATAAATAAATAAAATCTTTAAAAAAAATAAATAAAAAATAAAAATAAAATTTCAAGTTCTTAAAGAAGGGATAAGGATACTATCATGGTATATTGTATGGTGTTTTATACTTTTTTTTTAAAAGATTTTATATTTATTTATTTATTCATGGGAGACAGACAGAGAGGAAGCAGAGACACAGGCAGAGGCAGAAGCAGGCTTCATGCAGGGAGCCCGACATGGGACTCGATCCTGGAACTCCAGGATCAGGCCCTGGGCTGAAGGCGGCACTAAACTGCTGAGCCACCCAGGCTGCCTTGTTTTATACTTTTCAAAGTACTTGCATAACCATTAGAAGTCATGCTCTGGTAGAATATTCAATGTCATGTAGGAAGAAGACTAATAATTGCCCATTAGACTGAGTGACAATGAGGTCACTGTTGACCTTGATGAGAATGGTTTCGATGGCCTGGTAGGGGTGAGAGCACAACAGAAGTGGCTCTAAGAGAATGGAAGAATTGCAGACAGAAAGATTACTTAATGAGTTTTTCAGCAAAGCATATCAAGGAAATGGAGTGGTATCTGGTCAAGGAAGGAGGAGTCAAGAGAAGTTTTTGTTTTATTTGAAGAAAGGAGAAATAGCACACTGAGACATTCAGAATTGTCATTTTACATACGGAAACAACTTCTTCCTCCGCAGGAATGCCAGGAGCTAAAGCTGTTTGGTCTTGATCTAGTTTCTGAGGTTCTAGTTCCAGAACCCAACTATAACACTCCACCTTTAGCCTTCTTGTAGTCCTAAAGCTACAGGATCGTAACAAAATGGTTCTTGAAGCATTGCTTAAAGTCACCTATTCTTAATCATTAACATGACAAATCATAAAAAACACTACCAACTTGTCCTATCAGGCTCAGCTTTACAAAACCTTCAATTGGCCTTAATTAGTCCTCCTGGAAAGTCTCACAGTTCTTTGAACTTAAGTCACTTTGGCTTAAATCACAAGTGTCACTAATGCCTTGATTCCTACATGTTTACAGCCTCTCTCATTCATATTCATATATATTCAGACTATAAACTCCTTGAGGGCAGATCTGCGGTTCCATCAGTTCTTAGTAACCTTTGTATGTGCCAGGTACACAACAAATGCTACGGTTGAATGGAATTCATTAATTTATTCAACAAAACAAAATTATGTGCTAGTTATCATGCTAATGTTACCTAGGGATAAAAAACATAAACATAATCTTTACCCCCTAAGAAGCCCAAGTTTAGGAGGTGGTTACAAACAGGTAAGTACCAACAATTACAGTACTGTGTGGTAAATGCCCAAATGCCATCATAGAATCAAGCAGATGTTGCTTGGAGCACTTAATTTCACAAATCTCAGTCACTTTGGAGCAGAGAGGAGGAGGCAGTTTGTTTTGTTTTCCCTCGATGTTAGGAACACAATGCATTTTCCATACAATATGAGATAAAGATGAAGGAGTAATTTTTCTATAATGCTCCCAGTTCCTAGTATACTATGGGCAGTCAAAAGACTCACCCCCTGCCCGGTTAACATTAACACATATTGCAGAAACTAAGTAACTCAGCTGTAGCCTATTTTCAGAATAGAAAAGAGGAGCCTTTGTGCCTACTCTTAGACCTACTATTTGCATTTCTGAATATCAATCCTAAAGAGGTAGCCACATATATGGCCACAAGGATATCTGCATGAAGCTTTTACTGTAGAACTGTAGTAGTGAAAGATTAGAAAAAATTAATTAATATGGAGGTGATTACATAAACATATATATTATGGAATACCTTGCAGTCATTAAAAAGAACATGACGGAGGCATTCAAATTGGCAAAGAAGAAGTCAAACTCTCCCTCTTCGCCGATGACATGATACTCTACATAGAAAACCCAAAAGCCTCCACCCCAAGATTGCTAGAACTCATACAGCAATTTGGTAGCGTGGCAGGATACAAAATCAATGCCCAGAAATCAGTGGCATTTCTATACACTAACAATAAGACTGAAGAAAGAGAAATTAAGGAGTCAATCCCATTTACAATTGCACCCAAAAGCATAAGATACCTAGGAATAAACCTAACCAAAGAGGGAAAGGATCTATACCCTAAAAACTATAGAACACTTCTGAAAGAAATTGAGGAAGACACAAAGAGATGGAAAAATATTCCATGCTCATGGATTGGCAGAATTAATATTGTGAAAATGTCAATGTTACCCAGGGCAATTTACACGTTTAATGCAATCCCTATCAAAATACCATGGACTTTCTTCAGAGAGTTAGAACAAATTATTTTAAGATTTGTGTGGAATCAGAAAAGACCCCGAATAGCCAGGAGAATTTTAAAAAAGAAAACCATATCTGGGGGCATCACAATGCCAGATTTCAGGTTGTACTACAAAGCTGTGGTCATCAAGACAGTGTGGTACTGGCACAAAAACAGACACATAGATCAATGGAACAGAATAGAGAACCCAGAAGTGGATCCTGAACTTTATGGTCAACTAATATTCGATAAAGGAGGAAAGACTATCCATTGGAAGAAAGACAGTCTCTTCAGTAAATGGTGCTGGGAAAATTGGACATCCACATGCAGAAGAATGAAACTAGACCACTCTCTTACACCATACACAAAGATAAACTCAAAATGGATGAAAGATCTAAATGTGAGACAAGATTCCATCAAAATCCTAGAGGAGAACACAGGCAACACCCTTTTTGAACTCAGCCACAGTAAGTTCTTGCAAGATACATCCACGAAGGCAAAAGAAACAAAAGCAAAAATGAACTATTGGGACTTCATCAAGATAAGAAGCTTTTGCACAGCAAAGGATACAGTCCACAAAACTAAAAGACAACCTACAGAATGGGAGAAGATATTTGCAAATGACGTATCAGATAAAGGGCTAGTTTCCAAGATCTATAAAGAACTTATTGAACTCAGCACCAAAGAAACAAACAATCCAATCATGAAATGGGCAAAAGACATGAAGAGAAATCTCACAGAGGAAGACATAGACATGGCCAACATGCACATGAGAAAATACTCTGCATCACTTGCCATCAGGGAAATACAAATCAAAACCACAATGAGATACCACCTCACACCAGTGAGAATGGGGAAAATCAACAAGGCAGGAAACCACAAATGTTGGAGAGGATGCGGAGAAAAGGGAACCCTTTTATACTGTTGGTGGGAGTGTGAACTGGTGCAGCCACTCTGGAAAACTGTGTGGAGGTTCCTCAAAGAGTTAAAAATAGACCTGCCCTACGACCCAGCAATTGCACTGTTGGGGATTTACCCCAGTGATTCAGATGCAATGAAACGCCGGGACACCTGCACCCCGATGTTTCTAGCAGCAATGTCCACAATAGCCAAGCTGTGGAAGGAGCCTCGGTGTCCATCGAAAGATGAATGGATAAAGAAGATGTGGGTTATGTATACAATGGAATATTCCTCATCCATTAGAGATGACAAATACCCACCATTTGCTTCAACGTGGATGGAACTGGAGGGTATTATCCTGAGTGAAGTAAGTCAATCGGAGAAGGACAAACATTATATGTTCTCATTCATTTGGGGAATATAAATAATAGTGAAAGGGAATATAAGGGAGAGAAGTGTGGGAAATATCAGAAAGGGAGACAGAACATAAAGACTCCTAACTCTGGGAAACGAACTAGGGGTGGTGGAAGGGGAGGAGGGCGGGGGGTGGGGGTGAATGGGTGACGGGCACTGAGGGGGGCATTGATGGGACGAGCACTGGGTGTTATTCTGTATGCTGGTAAATTGAACAATAAAAAATAAATTTATTGAAAAAAAAAGAAAGAACATGACGGAATTATGTGCACTAATACGGAAAGGTCCCTTAAGATACTATTAAAGCAAAAGGAACTAATAGAACTAGTATCATTCCATTTGTGTATGTAAGATGCACACATGCAACTTCTCTCACTATTAATAAGCCAAATGTACAGATTTAAATATATATATGAAATATACAAATGTACAGAAAAATGATAGGATATAGTAGAAGAGAAGGTTTAAATAACTTGTTCACAGAGTAAATACACCCAAGGTCAAAGTTTGGTAGTTTGCACTTAACTCCTACGATATACTAATATTATATTTAAATTTCCAACTAAGAGGAAAACATACGTTTCTACTTTTGTTCTAGTACTTTTCCTTTCTGGAGTTAGGAGGGAACTTGTGTGTTCTATAGGATGAGAGTTAAGAGATGTGTGCTCTTGGGGCACCTGGGTGGCTCAGTCAGCTAGGCCTTTGACTCTTGACTTCAGCTCAAGTCATGACCTCAGGATCATGAGATCAAGCCCTGGGTCAGGCCCTGCACATAGTGGGGAGTCTACTTGAGATTCTCTCCCTCTCCCTATACCCCTCCACCTGCTTGCACTCTCTCAAATAAATAATCTCCTGAGAGAGAGAGAGACAGAGAAAGAGAGAGAGAGAGAGAGAGAGAGAGAGAGAGAGAGATTTGTTCTAGTTTTGGCTCTATTACCAATTAGCAGTGTGACTTTGGGCAATCTGCTTCACCTCTCTGGACCAGCTAGAGATAAGACACCTAGACAAGACCAAGCTCTCTGGCCCCTTCCAGTTGTTAAGAATCTATGAGTTGGGGCAGCCTGGGTGGCTTGGCGGTTTAGCACTGCCTTCAGCCCAGGGCCTGATTCTGAGGACCCAGGATCGAGTCCTGTGTTGGGCTCCCTGAATGGATCCTGCTTCTCCCTCTGCCTGGGTCTCTGCCTCTCAGTCTCTCTCTCTCTCATGAATAAAAAAAAAAAAAAAAAAAAAGAATCTATGAGTTGATGAGTCACCTTGAGTTTAGTCACCAGGGGAATGAGATTCAGCAGACTAGCAAGGAAGAAACACACATTTACCATCCCTGGAAGGAGGCTGTTGCCATTAAAAGAATGAAGTCTCCTTGTTGGGAAGGAAGGAACCATCTGGAAATCCCTAAGGAGGGGAAATTGCAGGTTGAAAAGATAAGAGCAGATGACAAACAAGTGAATGTTTACCAACGTAGGGATTTAGAGGTAAAAATGAATGGTAAAGAAAAGGTGCTATGTGCTAGGCACTATCCTAGGCCTGGGGATCCAATCATGAACTAGAAAGGACACAGCCACTCCCTCATGGCATTTGAAACCTATTGGGGAAGAGGGCAATAACCAACCAAGTGACAATGGAGTGAGATGTGCCCAACATGGTGACAGAGAATGACATTTTTATGTGTAGTGTTTTGATTTGGTTCCTATTTCTTTTTTTTTTAAATAAGATTTTCAAATTTATTCATTTGACAGACAGCACAAGCAAGGGGAGCAGCAGGCAGAGGGAGAGGGAAAAGCAGACTTTCTGCTGAGCAGGGAGCCCAATGCAGGACTCAATCCCAGGACCCCCAGATCATGACCTGAGCCAAAGGCAGATGCTTAACCAACTGAGCCACCCAGGCACCCCTGGTTCTTATTTCTATTAATAACAGCTCCAGTATTCTTACCCATCCAGACTCAAAGCTTGGTGTTCTTTTTTGACTTTTCCCTGTTATCTTTCAGTCAACCAGTCAGCATTTATTAGTATTTAATCCTTGTTTACTTCCGTATAGGATTTGAGGCAACTTATAATAAATAACATTGAATTGTGCATCACTGAAATAAATATTTTCAAAAGTTCTATATAGTAAGTGAGGGAGTGCAGATATCTGAAACTAAGGATGATTACTGCAAATGAAACCAAAATTCAGCTTATCAATTCCTGGTAGCTAAGACAAAAACGGAAACAGAAAAAACATAATTCTCATTATCCAATTAAAAAAAAGGAACATCAATTTGTTGAGAAAAATTTTAGGAAGAACATAAAGAGGTATCTCATTCATTCACCCAGCCAGTCTTACCCTGTTTTTTTATTTATTTTTTTATTTTTTATTTTTTAGATTTCAGCAAATTGTATGTATGTATGTATGTATTTATGTATGTATGTATTTATTTATTTATTTTTATTTATGATAGTCACACAGAGAGAGAGAGAGGCAGAGACACAGGCAGAGCGAGAAGCAGGCTCCATGCACCGGGAGCCTGACGTGGGACTCGATCCCGGGTCTCCAAGATCGCGCCCTGGGCCAAAGGCAGGCGCTAAACCGCTGCGCCACCCAGGGATCCCTCACCCTGTTTTTTTAAAGTGTTTTTCTTGTTTTGTTTTGTTTTTAGTAAACTCTGCCCCCAATGTGGAGATAGAACTCATGACCCCAAGATCAAGGGTCACATGCCCTACCTACTGACTGGGCCAGCGAGGCACCCAGTCAGCAAATCTTGAGTATGTTCTCAGTCTGGAGATAATGAAACATGGGCAAGAAAATAAAGGTCCCATCTTCATGAAGCCTACTTCTAGTGAAGGAGAAAGACAATAGACAGTAAATAAATTTTCCTGCAGCATAAAGGGCTATGAGGAAAAATAAGGAAGGTGTGTGGGGATTAGGGGAGGAGATTGAGAGCCAGGTGAGGGTTCAGGGAAAAGCTCTCAGAGGGGAAAACCTGAAGGAACAAGTCATGAAGACCCTGGGGGACAGTGAAGAGTAAATGGACAACAGAAGTTTGATATTCAGTGTAGATACCATAGAGTTGTTTCTTATCCTGACTCGCCATTAAAGGACATACCACTACATTAACAAAACCACAATTTAATGTTTCATGTATATAAATTCCTGCCCTACCTGAGCTTCATTACTACTTGGAAAATGAGCATCCATTTAACTGCATGTTCCACCAATCCCATCCCCAAAAGCACCTAAGAACCAAGAGGAGCCAGCCAGAAGGAAGGTTAGCTTTTCAAGAGCCCTGCACTGTACCTAGTCAGTGGGCTCTGGGACCACGTGCTTCTATGTTGTCAGTTTGGGACTCGAAGAGCTAGAACACTGTATCCACTCTGCATTTCTCAAAGTGTCCTGGCATCATGTTCTTTCCAATCTGATCTCCCATAGAGCTCACATATACAGCCTAGATTTGTCACACCCTTACTCAGTCCTGGTCTTCATGGATTTACATCTCTGCTCCCATTTCCTTGGGGCTACTGCTTGCCTCTGACTAACCCTCCCTCCCTTTAACTCCTACCATGCCACATGGCTAGTTTCTCAAGACTTTATTGGATCCTAGCCTCTAGGTTGGGGATCAGTCCTGACCAGATTTCTATGTAGAATAAAATGAATGCATGTAGTCAGAGAATATAGCTTCCATGGCTGCAATTTGACACAGGCAGAGAATTTCAAGATCCTATATAAAGGGTTCTTAATTTTAGCTTTAGCGATTCCTATATGTCACATTTTTTCATGCACATCTCATTGGCATTCTCTCATTCTTCCTTGCAAACAGCACTCTAATTTTGTTCATGTATCCACCAAGCCCCTGGCCCCAATCATCACCCATGTGATTAAGGCTAAGGTCTTCAGTGGTCTAAATGAATCATGGTAAACACATCCGCTTGCCTTAATTGGTTTACATATGGGCATATGATCTAATCTGAACAATGAGGTGCAAGGCAAAATCTGCTGGAAGACATTTTACCTCTGCTATGATAAGCATATGATACCTTAGAGTTACTGCAGCCAACCTGAAACCATGAGGGACCAGAGGATGAAGTCAATAGCTGAGGTTGGAAGAGCAGGAAAATGAATGCAATATGGGTCTTGAATGATATCATGAAGCCAAAACATTAACCAGTCCAGGACTTCTTGTTATGTGCAATGATTCATTCCTCACTGTTGAAGCCAGTTGAGTTGGGAGTTTCTGTTATCTGTAGCCAAAAGCATTCTAACATATAATATGAAAACTGGGATGTTCTTTAAAATTATAGAGCACTTTGGGGCACCTGGTTGGCTCATTTGGAAGAGCATGCAACTCTTGATCTTGGGGTGGTGAGTTCAAGCCCCATGTTGGGTGCAGAGATTACTAAAAAAATTAAATAAACTTAAAAAAATTGTAGAGCATTTCTATGTCAGTTCGTTGTCTATTAATACAAAGCCAGAAAAGTTAGATTTGCCAAAACAAAGAAACTTAAGACAGTGGAAGCTTTTTTTGAAGGGCTGAAAATCAATTTTATAATTTTATAACAAAAGAAAAAAATTAAACCCAATAATTTTCTTTCTTCTAATTGCAATTTTAATTGGGACAAAAGCATAGTATGTGTGTGTGTGTGTATATATATATATATATATATATATATATATATATATATATATATGATTTTCCCAAAGAACTAAGTTATCCTTATACATCTGCCAACCTATTAAAAAAAAAAAACAGGTGAGTAACTATTAACAGTACTGGTTCATGAGAAGAGGTTATATGCTGATTATATTTTGCAACTATTGATTAACTCATTTCATTATGAACTAAAACCTTAGGCTCTGAGATACCTGCTACTATTCTGTAGTTTCTGATTAAGCAACAAAACCTCAACTATCCCATCCAAGAGGGATTGGGTAGGGGTTTTATGTTTGTTTGTTTGTTTGTTTGTTTTGTGTGTGTGTGTGTGTGTGTGTGTGTTTTATTCTTTATCCAGATGAGATGTTCTTGTTGCTTCAATTGAAACTTGTTTGAACCACAAGATTCCAAAATGCTAATTCACTTTTGTCTTTAAGATAGCATATACTTGCCCCCTCACAAGAGCAAACATTCGTTACCATCCTATTAGGTCGTCCCCTTAAAATATGCATGTTATATGGCTTTTACAAAAAAATGGTATTGATTTCTGAATTTCCTCATCCCCATATTCAGAAAGTACTCACCACGGAGTACAATAATTAGACTAAGGATACCCATGAGGACTGTAGTTAGAGAGACCATCATCTTTTCCTCACCCATTTCTTAACACTTCTGGGAAATGTACACAGCAAATCCAAGCTCACTTTTAGAAATTTATTCAAGTACATGCTAGTCAGAGAGGTTTATCTTGGTTCAGCTCTAATGACTTCAACTTTGTGCAGTGATGATGACAGCACCTGGCTATTTGCATCTCCATATTCTCAGGAAATCAGCAATAATCAACCTTACTGAGAAGCACACAGCTGTGTGTTCACAGAAGCAAACAAAGGATCTAGATTTGTTTGAACAAACCTGATAAAAATGAGTTGCTGTGGAAGGTGAAAAGTCAAGTGCATAGTGAAAGAGAGATGAAAAAAATTTTAACCTGCCTATGACTTACTTGTATCAATTATCATCTATGTGAAAAAATTAATATATTAGGATTTGGAAGATTTTTATCAAGTTTTTCAATGGAATTTTCAAGTCCACACTTGTAGATTCATTTATCGGATCCCGTGTTCTTTCACAGAAGAGCTGAGTTGCAAAAAGAGATACTTAAATCATAGTGAAAGGACACTATCAAATTTGAATTAACACAATCTCTTCTAGAGCCAGGGACCTACTGATTTCAAGGGCTCAACCATTCCCCTAGTTAACTGAAATAGGTCCTAAAAGTGAAATTGATAAAAACCGAGAAAGAAAATGCCACCCTTGGCCAAATTCTTATACTGGCTTATTAAAACCCCATTATAAATGTCTGGGGACTTCTCCTCTATTCCTTCTTTCTTTCCTCCCTTCTATCATTTTCTTTTAATTAAAAAAACTTTTGGAGGCACAGAAATGAACATAGATAAAGCCATTCCTAAGTACTCTATTCTATCTACCAATAGGAAGGAAATAAGAATTATTCCATCCTGCTGGTTAAGGTGTTGCTGAGTACAAGTTATATTTTTCAAAGATCGAATGATCACTTACAGCCAGCACTCCTCTGTAATCAGAAGTTTATATGCATTCTGAGTAATGTTTTAGTACAATGTTTCTCAAACACAAACATAGGCACTGAAATTGTACAGTGCGACCTGATTATAATGTGAATTCAGATGATTCATAATCATCAAGATGAAAATGCAACATTAAAAAAATTTTTTTCAGAGAATTCACAAACCTCTGAAATATATCAGAATTTAATCTCCAAGCTTCAGTTTGAGAAATGCCCTTCCAACTAAGCAACTTAATGAAAATATTTAATATGTACTAATATGGGCAAGGGATTCCATAGGACACTAGAGATGGAGATGAAGGAGATTTTATTCGTATTTCCAGTAATTTTTTTTATTTTTCATTTTTTAATTTTTAAATTTTTTTTAAAGTAGGCTCCATGCCCAGCGTTGAGCCCAACATGGGGCTTGAACTCATGACCCTGAGATTAAGACCTGAGCTGAGATTAAAAGTCAGATGCTTAACTGCCTGAGCCACCCAGGTGTCCCCGATTTTGTTCTTAATTCTGGGAAGCTACAGGTACCAAGTGGCACAAGAGCAACAGGGCAGGTGAGATTTAGTTTCTTCAGGGAAGACTTCATAGAGGAGGTGGTGTCTAAATCAAATCTTGAAGGATGGTGAGGATTTTCATTGGCACAGCAGGAAGAGTATTCCTGGTAGATGGAACTATGTCTGCAGAGTCACGGAAGCAAGGTGGTGGTGGGCATAGAGAGAATAAAATGGATGGCATAATCAGAAAGTAGCAACTACACCAGGTAACTCTAACAAAGGGTGCACTAAAATGTAAAGATGATTAGAAATCCCCAAGGTCCAATCATGGAGGACATGAAAGTTAAGGATTTGAACAATGGTAAACTGATAATGCTTTTTTTTTTTTTTAAAGTGGGTTCCACACCCAACATGGGGCTTGAACTCATGACCCTGAGATCAACAGTTGCATGCACACCTGAAGGAGCCAGCCAGGCACCCCTGATAATGCCTTCTTTCTTTCCTTTTTTTTTTTTTTTAACAGACTTGATCTTTTAGATCAGTTAGAGGTTCACAGCAAAATTGGGCAGGAAGCACAGAATTCTTGTATATTCCTTCCCCTCTCTTTCCCCAGACTCCCCCACTAGCAACATCCTGCACCAGAACCATACATTTGTTTCAAGTGATAGACCTGTATCAGCATATCATTATCAGCCAAAGCCTGTAATTTACATTAAGGTTCACTCTGCTGTTGTACACCGCATGGGTTGACAAACATATAAGGACACGTCTCCTGCATTATAGTATCATACAGAACAGTTTCACTGGCCCCAAATCCTCTGTGCCCTGCCTGTTCGTCTCTCACTCTGGGCTAACCCCTGGCAATCACTGATCTTACGGTCTCCATAGTTTTGCATTTTCCAGAATGTCCTATGGTTCCAACAATATTATGGTTGGTAGACTTGGCTTCTTTCCTCTAATAATAGGCTTTTAGGGTTTCCCCATGTCTTTTCACGGCTTGACAGCTCATTTCTTTTACATGTTGAAAAAATTCCATTGCCTGGTATACCACAATCTATTTATTCAATCACCTACTGAAGGACATCTTGGTTGCTTCCAAGTCTCGGCAATTATGAATTAACTGCTATTAACATACACAGGCAGGTTTTTGTGCAGTTATACATCTTCAACTCATTTGGTCAAATATTAAGGAGCATGATTGCTGGATTATATGGTAAGAATGTTTATTAGTTTTATATGAAACCGCCAAAATGGCTTTCAAGGTGGCTGAACTATTTTTGGATTATCAGTTCCCCATTGTTGAAATCCTTAACTCCATGCCCCCTATGATGGGACCCTGCCTATTTTTGGTATTCACCTAGCAGCATGCCATGTGTTACAGTCACCCAGTAGAGCTGATTCTAAAATATGGTATATACATTCAGTGGAATATTATTTGTCAGTAGAAAGGAATGAGGCACTGATACTTACTGCATCCTAGATGAACTCCGAAAATATTAAGTGAAAGAACACAGTCACACACACAAAAAACACACATGTATGATTTTCTTTATGAAAATGGAAATGACCACAATCAGTAAATTCTTAGACACAGAAAGTACATTTATGGTTGCCTGACTGGTAATTGGTACAGAACTTCTTTTGGGGTAATGAAATGTCCTAAAATTGATTGTGGTGATGGTTCACAACCTTGTAAACACACACAAAAAATCTGAACTGTTTACTGTAAATGGGTAAATTGTATGGTGTATGAATTATACCTCAATAAAGCTGCTTTATTTATTTTAAAAAGATTTTATTTATTTATTCATGAGAGACATGGAGAGAGAGAGACAGAGAGGCAGAGACATAGGCAGAGAGAGTAGCAGACTCCATGCAGGGAGCCCAACATGAGACTCGATCCTAGGATGCCAGGATCATGCCCTGAGCTGGAAGTAGAGCCTAACTGCTGAGCCATCCAGGCATCCCAGAGCTGCTTTTTTTTAAAGAACACATTTTGAAAGTACGAGGGTTAGGAGAACAAGAGAATCTATTTTACAATAAAACTGGAAAAAATAAGTAACTTACACAAAAATGTTCATGTACTAGAAGAGAAGAGGTATATATAAGCAGAATCTGATGTAAAACACAATTCTGCCTTCTAAGAGCTCAGAGACCAAATGCTTGGGGTGAATTCCACAGACAAATCACAATGGCTGCTCCCCTCAAACAGGAGGCAGGAGATCCGGATTCTTTGATGATATGCCCACTAGAGGAACCAGATCCTGTCCTTGACCACCGGTCAAGCAGAACCCAGAGCTTTCTCTCTCTTTGTGAATGGCATTACTTTTGCCAGATCTTTGCTTCCTTATTTGTTAGTGAAAGATGGTGACAATACAATTTCAGTCTTTACTACTTCAGAGCTGGCATTTAAGGGGTGACATTTTTAAAAACCTTCTAAATTAACTTTCACTGCATCAGGTTTTTGTTTCTTGCTTTAAAAAAAAATACTTGGTGTAATTCTAAAGTCTCTTAAAAGAGAAAAGGCAAGCAAAATATTGAAGATTTAAACCGAGAGGTCCTTATATATAGTTAGCCATTTGGTCCAATATCCCAACTCTAGGTATGGCTGTGCCAAACCCATTTGACAAACATTAACCCAGGGATAAGACCTCCTGCAAATATTTAAACACATTTGTGCTCCAGACTTTCTATTTTGTCTAAATCAAATCTCTTCTGCTCTTTATTTCCCTCCCCTGTTAAAACCAGACACAAGTGGAGATAGGGAACTGTTCTTTCTTTGCATATCTTTCAATCTTAATCTTATCTTTGCAAGCTCCCAGATCTCAATTACAGTGTTTAAATCTCCTCTGTAATCCAACCAGTTCAAGTATGCTCTTCTACTCACCAAGATGGTACTTTCTGTACTTTGAGTTTTATATTAGACATATTGGGGAGGGAAAAAAAGGAAAGGTGCAAAAACAGTTAAATGATAAATACATACTTAATTTCACTAGTTACTGAAAAGGATACAGAGAAATTACTTTCCTTCCATCTTGAACTGCCATTTATTCTGGAACCCAAGTGATCCTTAGGGGAAACACGATGGACAGCCACGTGCCCTCACAGTAATATTGCTGCTGATCAGCCAATGAAGAAACAGCAGACAAAACATAAATCTAATTCTGTTCATGCACCCTATTATGTTGTTCTTAATATCTACTCATTTTTTCTGGATTTCAGAATCTAGAACTCTACTTTACTATGGAAAGAAATACAGAACTACCAGTTTCTTCCTTCCTTTTTTTTTTTTTTTTAAGATTTTATTTATTTATTTATTCATGAGAGACACAGAGTGAGAGAGAGAGGCAGAGACACAGGCAGAGGGAGAAGCAGGCTCCACGCAGGAGCCTGACGTGCGACCCGATCCCGGGACTCCAGGATCGTGCCCTGGGCAGAAGGCAGGCACTAAACCGCCAGGCCACCCAGGGATCCCTGAACTACCAGTTTCTTATAACACCTCATGCATACAAGTTATTGCTATGTGTGGACCAGAGTCAACAGAGATTATAATTTTTGTCAAGGTCAGAAGAAGATTCGATTAACATGGCAGATCCCGACGGGCAGGATTTCCTCTTCAAAAGCCATTTAGAGAATTAAATAATTTAAAGGTGATTAATTTTTGATGAAATTCATCATTAAAAAACTCATAGGTAAATTCTGATCTATTAACAACAATTACTTTGAACAGGCTGATCTGAGGTCACATAGCTACTACTGTAGGACAGACAAATTTTCAAGACGAGGCTGTGGCATCTAGGTAGAAGGTTTTTTCTACTGCCATCAGGACATTTACTTGGCTCTCCAGTAAGTTCAGCAGGAACTTCCGTTCTGAAACAAAGGACGTAAATGTGGCCAACTGATTCCCCGCATCTGTGACATTTCAGTCCTTGCAATTTTCCTCTTTCCCTGTTTAACCTTGTAAACTAGAAGCAGAAGGGAATCCAGGGACTTAGTTCTTAAAACAAGGCATATGCAAAAGGGTGTAATAAGAGTAAGTTCTTCTGGTCCATGGGCAAACACCAGAATTGTCACTTTATTGTCTTGTGTAAGGGCGGGAATCCTATAAATTCTAGCCTCCAGAGAAGAACCAAAAAATTCCCCTCCTCTTTACCACTTTCAAGGGGGAAAGAACTGAACACTTCCGATTTCCTAATAGTAGGAGATGACTGACAAATGGCTTTGTGAAAGCTGCTGAACCCCTAAACCTGATGCACATATTAGGGCACTGCAGAGTGCTGGAGCCAAAGCCACCGTCTAGTCTTGATAGGGCTTGCCAGGGAGGCAGGTCACAGTAGTCATTGGGCAAGAATGCTGGGTAGTCCCTTAATAGATTTCCCTCTACCAGTGTCTACATGTCAGGACCCACATTTCTCCCTAAGGCTAATTGTTGATCTGCTGCTTTTGGTTCTTCATTCATACTGTTACCTTTTTAAGGTAATGTAACCAAGATGTGACCCTGAGCTATGAGTAGGTTAGCAAAGATTTCCGGGGTTCTTTGCCCTCCCTTTCCTGGGTCTAGTTTCATTGTACCTCATCACAGAGCCCACATAAGCAGGGATAGTTTACATGTAAATTGTATGTACACAGACTTTGATAGGCTTAGATGTAACCAGAGGAAGCCCCCTGTGGGACAAGTTATTAAATTAAATTAAAACAAACCTGCCAGTGGGGCTGTTGTTGGTGCAAATGACCTCCCAGGTATGTTTTAAAGAGACAGAGAAACTTTCTGTCTCCAAACAGGTCTTCTTCTTCCTTTAAAAAATTATTTATTTATTTATTCATGAAAGACACACAGAGAGAGGCAGAGACATAGGCAGAGGGAGAAGCAGGCTCCCCATAGGGAGCCCGATGCAGGATTCAATCCCGGGAGTCCAGGATGACTGACTACCTGAGCCAAAGACAGACACTCAACCACTGAGCCACCCAGGTGCTCCTCCAAACAGTTCTTCTGTTAGCAAACTGTACTGCCTCTGAGTCTACCTAATAATCAGAACTTTATTTCTTTGAACTATATGGCCTTCTTATTAAAAATGCAAAATAATCCCAAGAAAAGCAGCACAATAGGAGGCTGCCATCCATTCCTTAGCAAATATTAATATACCTGCCACCTCGTTTTTACAAGCTGGGAAGGAACAAGAAAGATCTGATGGTGAGATAATTTCTGAAATTTGATTACTTTCTAGGGATGGTCGAGCCTGAGTAGGACCCGTAGAGAAGAGTTTTAAATGGGAGAGAAGGGAAAAAGAATTAAGTGAAGGCAAAGGGAGGAGAAATAGAGACCCTACCTAACACTTCGATTTGCACAAGGACATTTTTTTTCCCTTGTCTTCAAATGACAGAGTGATGTGCAAGTAAGAACCATAGATAATTATCTTTTGGACAAAGTAAAACAATGCACAGGAAATGCTTTGTATCAATGGATTTTTGGCAACTCAGTGAACTAAAGTAACCAGAAACAAAGAAAGTTTGAAATAGGGGATGCCAAGACTTCTATAGTTACATATTAACCAGATTACTCATTCCATTTCATCAGCTCATTGAACTCCAAGATTGGTTTAATCAGTGTATAAGCTATCAGCTTACACAAAGTCATCCTGCCTGCAAAATCTGCAATAACTGACTCTACCCATGTGTGTTACTGACAAGACAAATAGGGTAGTTCTCTTGAAAAGTGTGCTTGAGACAGTAGCAGACTTCAGAAATGTGGTGGAATTTTCTTGAAGAGCAAAATTAACAAAGTAAAGCACAGAAATGTGATCATGAGGAAGGAAAAGTTCCAGGTTTATGGTAAGTTATTCTAAAAGATGAAAGAAGAAAAAAACTTGATATTTTAAATGGAGACGCTCTTTACAATTCTGTGATGATGAAAGTATTAAGACCATTCCACTGACTTAATTAATTTAATTTGCTACATAAATGTTCAAACTCGTTAAAGCATGCCCAAGTGTTAGTTAGCCTCATAGTATTGACAAACACAAATCAGGAAGCCTGTGGCCTGAGAGTATAACTACATTTAAATTATTAAGAGAACATTCTTCAAGTGCTACGAAATCAGGTCAAACAAAAGGAAAATTAAGCTACAATTTCTTTCTAAAGGGAATATTATATTTCATTTAGATTGTTGGGCGTACTCTCTTGTAAGTCCGTAAGTTAAAATGAATGCAAGAATCTATTTCAAGATTTGCAAAAAAATGAGAGAATCAGGTGCTTCTCTGTCCTGTATCCTTTCACATACATACTGAAGGATCCAAATTAATGCCTTAATTTGCTTTAAATAGGAATAGGGGAGTGAGATGAGAAGACAAAAGTATGAAGACACTGAAAATAAAAATAGCAGAAGAAAATGCTGGAGCATTCAAGTTTAGTTCATACTGTTATCTTTGAAGAAAGGACCCTTGCCAATGGCATCTTATACCTTCTGAGCCAATGATTCTCACAGTTGGTGATTTTCAGAAAAGAAATGCACTATCTACTTAAATATATTTAAAGAGAAGTAAATACAAAAGGTAATATTTCTGCTGTTTAAAGTAGAATACAAAGCTTGATCTGGGGAGGAAAAGGACCTAATGATCTGGAAAGATGAGTCACTTCCAAAGAGACTCCACTGAAAAGCAAGTAGTGAAAGGCTGTCAAAGAAACAGATTTATGTACTGGAATAATGGTTACCTTAGAATAGAGGTCAGTAAACTTTTTCTGTAAAGAGTCAAAGAGTAAGACTTTGAAGGCCATACAATTTCTGTGTAACTACTCAACTTTGCTGTTGTGGTATAAAAGTAGCTACAGACTACTATTTATAAGCAAATAAGCATGACTAGTTCAAAGAACTTTATTTAGGGACACTGAAATTTGCATTTCATATTCTTATTATATCACTAAGGATTATAATTTCTTTTGCTTCCTCCCATCAACCATTTAGATTTTATTATTATTTTTTAAGTAATCTTTACAGCCAATGTGGGGCTTGAACTTACAACCCCAAGATCAAGAGATGCATGCTCTATTGACTGAGCCAGCCACGCATTTCTCCCATTTAAACACGTGAAAATCATTCTTGCTCATAAGCTGTGCAAAAATAGGCAACAGGCTGGATTTGGTCCAAAGGCTATAGTTTATTGACCCCCAAGTTTCCCAACATAAAAGCCCCATGATTTTTTTTGTTACAGAAATTAATTCCCTGTTCCTACTACAAATCATCAATGTACACTCTGCTTCTAAGAGTTCATGCCAATATCTGGCAGCTGGTTTCTAATTTCACAGTATAATTTGGCTTTTATAGTCCCCATATCAATTAAAATAAAAGTTTTGATTAAAGCTGACAACAATTTATTTATGACAGTGGTAAGGTCTTAGATCTAGCACTAACTACCAGCGTGATGAGGGGAAGTCACTAACTCTACTGAATCTGTTACCTTTTCTATAAAAAGGCAATAATATTAAGAAGAATCACCTTGTTGGGCCACTTCAAGCATTATATGAGAACATGCACATCAAGTGATTAACAGAGAACCTGGCATGGAATAAGTCCTCAACTATAATATGCTGGAATAACATAGGATGACCATCTATTTTACTTGTCTGAAGGGCTCCTTTCTCAGGGTTGGCCTTGGAAAATGAAGGAATATGATATACTCATTCAAAAATAACCAGAAGATAATAGCAACCAACATTTATTCACTCCTTACCATGAAAGACACTGGTTCTGAACACTTTACATATATGATCTTTCATTACTACCTTATCAGGTAGTTACTATAATTATCTCCATTATATATATAAGTAACAGAGAGATAATGTAACTTGTGCACTAAAATTAAAATGTATTCCAAGGTTAAGTCTATATGTCAAAGTCTTTATTTATCTGCCCAATGGCTGCCACCATCAATGGTCCCACCTCTCTACTTGGTATCTGGTAATCTCACTACAGAATTAATACAGTAGCGAGTATATCTCTGTAATGACACTCACATAATTGTAAGGAATAGCATATATATTATACCATTTGAGTCTCTCAACATTTTAAAAAAATATATTTTATTTATTTATTCATGAGAGATACACAGAGAGAGAGGCAGAGACACAGGCAGAGGGAGAAGGAGGCTCCATGCAGGGAGCCTGATGTGGGACTCAATCTCAGGACTCCAGGATTATGCTGTGGGCTGAAGGCAGGCACTAAACCACTGAGCCACCCAGGGATCCCCTCTCTCAACATTTCTATGAGAAGAATGGAGGTTTATTGATTCTATTAACTTTTTTTACGAAGAACCAGCCTTTAATTAATTTTCCGTATTGTTTTTTTGGTTGTCTATTTTATTGGTTTTCTGTCCTATCTTTAATGTTTCTTTCAATATTAGTTATCTATTACTATAAAACAAATTACCTCAAAACTTACCAGATTAAAACAGCATTTACTGGGGCACCGGGTGGCTCAGTGATTGAGTGTCTGCCATTGGCTTGGGTTGTGATCCCGGGGTCCTGGGATGAAGTCCCATATCAGGCTCCCAGGGAGCCTGCTTCTCCCTTCTGCCTATGTCTCTGCCTCTCTTTCTCTGTGTCTCTCATGAATAGATAAAATCTTTTTTAAAAAACATACAATCATTTATCTCACAGTTTCTGTAATGTAGGAATCCACCTATGGCTTAATTGGTGTCTCCGTCTCAAAGACTTTCACAAAGCTGCAGTCAAGGTGTTGGCTGGGCTGTGGTCTCATCTAAAGAATAAACTGAGGACAGAGACATTTTTAGGTTCACTCAGATGGTTGGTAGGATTCAGTTATTGGTGAGTCACTGGAATGAAGGCCTCAGTTCTTTGTCTACTGTTGACCTGCAACCTCCCTCAGTTCTTTGCCATATGGGCCTCTAAAGAGGTTGCATACAGCATAGCAGTTAGTTTTCACCAGATTGAGCAAGCAGGAGAGCAACAGAGGGTAAGCAAGATGGAAGTGTTAGTCATTTTGTAACCTAATCTCAGAATTGACATCCCATCCCATCCCATCACTTTTGTCACAATCTGTTACAAGCAAGTCACTAGGTTTAGCCCCAATTCAAAAGGAGGTAATTACACAAGGCAGGAATATTAGGAGATGGGTAGTATAGGGTACCATTTTAGAGGTTGCCTACAACACCTTCCTTCTATTAGCTTTTGGTTTAACTTGTTTGCCTTTCTAGTTTCTTAAGGTAGAAGCTTATTTAGATCACTGATTGTGGACCTTTCTTTTCTTTTTCTTATGGAATAACTTGTAGTTTTTAATACTTACTTTAGAAAAAAATGGGTGGATTATAACTCCCATCTCCACTAAATGTTAAAAAAAATGAGTCTCATTTTTTCCTCTGAATTGCCTATAATATCTATGTTTTGGGGGCATCTCTGGGTGACTCAGTTGGTTAAGCCTCTGACTCTTGGTTTCAGCTCACTCATGATCACTAGGTCGTGAGATCGAGCCCCATATCAAGATCTATGCTTAGTGTGAAGTCTACTTGAGATTCTCTCCCTCCCCCTCTCCCTCTTCCCCTGCTCATGCTCTTTCTCTCTCAAATAAAATCTTTTAAAGATCTACCTTTTCTTACCATTCTCACAGACATCTCTCTAATCAAAGTGCTCATCTCTTTGTGTCAAGGAATACCAACAACAGCCTCTGAGAGAGCTCTCTGGCTCCAGGCTCTTCTCTCTTCAGCCATCTTTCATGCCCCTGCCAACCACACCTGCATGTCTCTCATGTTGTCTCTTTTCTTACAAATGTATAGTGATTACCAAATGCCCATCACATCAAGCCCAACTCCTCCCTATCTAGCCTGACTTCCCCAAGACACCAAACACGATTAACAGTAGGAAGACAGAGCTCTCCATTCATACCACATCCCTTCCACTTTTGTTCTGTTCTCATGCTTTCTTTCCTATCTGGGCACATCTTTTCTTCTCCTTTCTCATATGTAACCCATAGTTGGGTATCCACCATCAATTCTCTTGCCCAGATTGACCCAACAATATTCTTTTTTTTTTTTTTAATTTTTATTTATTTATGATAGTCAGAGAGAGAGAGAGAGAGAGAGGCAGAGACACAGGCAGAGGGAGAAGCAGGCTCCATGCACTGGAAGCCCGATGTGGGATTCGAACCCGGGTCTCCAGGATCGCGCCCTGGGCCAAAGGCAGGCGCCAAACCTCTGCGCCACCCAGGGATCCCCGACCCAACAATATTCTAAGCAGGTCTCCTTGCTTCTAGTCTTGTTCCACTCTTATCCTTCACAGAACAGCCAAAGTAATTTTGCTAAAATGTAATTATGACTAATTCTTCCCTCCTTAAAATCTTTCCATGGCTTCCACGTAAGATCAACATAAGTCCAAATCCCCTAACATAGCACAAGCAGGTCTTTATGATCTCAGCTTCTTGAACTAAGTCAGGCCATGGAACCTGGTCTAAGTTTGAAGATGAATGAGAATTAATTAATTTTATTTTTATTTATTTATCTTTAAAAAGCTTTTATTTATTTTTTAGAGAGAGAGAGAGAGAGAGAGAATGAATGAGAAGTGGAGGCGCAGAGGGAAAGAGAGAGAGAAAATCTCAAGCAAACTCCCTGCTGAGCATGGAGCCTGACACAGTGCTTGATCTTAAAACCCTGGGAAATCATGACCTGAGCCAAAAATCAAGAACTGGCTGCTCAACTGACTGAACCACCTAGGCACCCCTTATTTGTTTATCTATTTTTAAGTAAAATGTGTACCCAACATGGGGCTCAAATTTAAAACCCTAAGGTCAACAGTCACATATTCTACAAACTGAGCCAGCCAAGGACCCCTGATTTCTTTTTTTTTTTAATTTTATTTACTCCTAAAGCGGCAGGCATGCAGGGCACAGATATATGAGTAAGGTGAGGATTCAGGTCAGTGAATATAGACTCTTTCTGCCTCTCTTTGACCTCAGGGAATGTACTGAAATTCAGCATGTGTAGACTAGACTCGAAGCAGCTTGCAGGTAAGGTTAAAGGAACTAAACAGAGATCTGAACTCATCACAGGCAAAATAAAAGTCTGCAGTTTGAGTCTAAGTTAACTGCCTGTAAAACAAAAATTTAACAGGGTTTGGTGGACTATGAAAGAACCCATAGCTGCCCCAACATAATACCCATAATGTCGGGCAGCCTGGGTGGCTCAGCGGTTTAGCGCCGCCTTCAGCCCAGGGCGTGATCCTGGAGAATGGGTATCAGTCCCGCATAGGGCTCCCTGCATGGAGCCTGCTTCTCTCTCTGCCTGTGTCTCTGTCTCTGTCTCTCTCTCTGTGTCTCTCATGAATGAATAAATAAATAAATAAATAAAAATCTTTAAAAAAATACCCATAATGTCTAGGACATAATCCAAAATTAGTTGTTATACAAAAATATAACCCATTCTCAAGAATAAAGATAATCAACAGAAGACCATACTGAAATAATACAGATATTTTAATTATCAAAATAGATTTTAAAGTGGCTACTATAATTATGCCCAAGGAGGTAAAAGAAAATATAATAAATGAAAAGATAGGAATTCTCAATGGAGAAAGAGAAAGTATAAAAGGAACTAAATGCAGAATAAAAGAACCCAAATTTGAAGTTCTAGAAATTAAAAATACCTAAAACAAAAAATTCACTGGTTGGGTTAAATTCACAGGATATCAAAGAAAAGAATTCCTGAACCTGAAGATGGATCAATTGAATGTAAGAGAAAAGAAGGGGGGGGGGGGTAAGGAGCAGAGCCTGAGGACAATAGCAAAAAATTCTAGCATACATTGTAACTGCAGTTCTAGAATGAGGACTGAAAACTTAAAGAAGTAGTACAGTGAATAAGCCAAGAGTGGAGATTAAGAATGATAAAATATACTTGATCAATCCAAAAGAAATAAGAAAAAGAGGGAAAAGAGAACAAAGAACAGATGAGACAAATAGCAGGATGATAGATTTAAACTCAACCATATCAAAAATTATTTTAAATATAAACAATCTGAACAATTTAAAAGACTAAAATTAAAAGACTTCAAATGAGTTAAAAAAAAAAAGGCAAGATCCAAAAAACAAGCAAGCAAGTAAGTAAGATCCAACAATATGGTGTCTACAAAAACCCACTTCAAATATAAAGACATAAACTGGTTAAGAGATAAAGAATAGAAAAAGATATACCCCGAAACCCCACTCATTTTAAGAAAGTGAAATGGCTATATTAACATCACAGAAAGACTTTGGAACAAGGAATACACTACAAGGAGAGAGGGGTCAATTCATGAAAAAGACAACAATTCTAACTGCATGCATACATGCAGTAACAGAGGTTCAAAATGGATAAGGCAAAAATTAACAGAATTAGAAATAAGACATATCTACAATTAGAGTTGGAGATTTCAAATTCCTTTCTCAGTAGTTGATAGTACAAGCACACAGGAAATCAGTAAGGATACTGAAAATGTTAACAAAATATCAACCAACTTGATATAATTGATATTTATAGAATACACTTCCAAGTACACATGGAACATTCACCTAGAGAGGCCATATCCTGGGCCATAAATAAGTCTCAATACACTTAAAATAACAAAAATAATATACAATATGTTCTCTGACTACAAAGAACTCAGAAAGCAATAATGGAAAGCTACTTGGAAAATCAGTAAATATTTGAAAGTTTTTTTTTTTTCCTTATTTGAGAGACAGAGAATGGATAAGCGTCAACAGGGGAGGGGAGAGGCAGAGGGAAGGGGAATAAGCAGATTCCTCACTTAGCAGGGAGCCTAATGTGGGGCTTGATCCCAGGACCTTGAGCCAAAACCAAGAGCTGGATGCTTAACTGACAGAGCCACCTAGGCGCCCAGTAAATGTTTGAAGTTTAAACAAACATCACACTTTTGAGTAATCCTTGGTAGAAAGAGAGATCACATGCAAAATTACAAAATATTTTGAAATGAATAAAAATGAAAACATCAAAATTTAAGGAATGCAGCTAAGGTAGTTCTTATGGAATAACTTGTAGTTTTTAATACTTACTTTAGAAAAAAAAAAAAAGAAAAGAAAGGTCCACAATCAGTGATCTAAATAAGCTTCTACCTTAAGAAACTAGAAAGGCAAACAAGTTAAACCAAAAGCTAATAGAAGGAAGGTGTTGTAGGCAACCTCTAAAATGGTACCCTATACTACCCATCTCCTAATATTCCTGCCTTGTGTAATTACCTCCTTTTGAATTGGGGCTAAACCTAGTGACTTGCTTGTAACAGATTGTGACAAAAGTGATGGGATGGGATGGGATGTCAATTCTGAGATTAGGTTACAAAATGACTAACACTTCCATCTTGCTTACCCTCTGTTGCTCTCCTGCTTGCTCAATCTGGTGAAAACTAACTGCTATGCTGTATGCAACCTCTTTAGAGGCCCATATGGCAAAGAACTGAGGGAGGTTGCAGGTCAACAGTAGACAAAGAACTGAGGCCTTCATTCCAGTGACTCACCAATAACTGAATCCTACCAACCATCTGAGTGAACCTAAAAATGTCTCTGTCCTCAGTTTATTCTTTAGATGAGACCACAGCCCAGCCAACACCTTGACTGCAGCTTTGTGAAAGTCTTTGAGACGGAGACACCAATTAAGCCATAGGTGGATTCCTACATTACAGAAACTGTGAGATAAATGATTGTATGTTTTTTAAAAAAGATTTTATCTATTCATGAGAGACACAGAGAAAGAGAGGCAGAGACATAGGCAGAAGGGAGAAGCAGGCTCCCTGGGAGCCTGATATGGGACTTCATCCCAGGACCCCGGGATCACAACCCAAGCCAATGGCAGACACTCAATCACTGAGCCACCCGGTGCCCCAGTAAATGCTGTTTTAATCTGGTAAGTTTTGAGGTAATTTGTTTTATAGTAATAGATAACTAATATTGAAAGAAACATTAAAGATAGGACAGAAAACCAATAAAATAGACAACCAAAAAAACAATACGGAAAATTAATTAAAGGCTGGTTCTTTGTAAAAAAAGTTAATAGAATCAATAAACCTCTAGCTAGATTGAGCAGCTATTAAGTAGCACTGTGTGTGTGGAAAAGAGGACAGGATTAAGGACAGAGCTCTAGGAGATTCTGACCTTTGGAGATCAGTAGTGGAGGATGAGCCAGCAAGAAAGACTGAAGAATAGCCATGAAGTAAGAGGAGAATCAGGCAACTCTACTGTCTGGGAGGCCTGGAGAAGAAGGTATTTCAGAAAGGAAGCAGTGGTCAAACACATCAAATGCTATTGGGTGGTTAAGTAATATAAGGATGAAGAAGAGGTCAATGGCTTTTTCAGTATTTTGGTTAACAAGAGAATGCTGAGGATGTAAAGCTCCACTGGAGTGACTTGAGAAGAAAATGGTGTAGGAAGAAGTATAGCAAGCAAATCCAGACAACTTTTTCTAAGAGTTTTACTGTGACAGAGACCAGAGAACAATAGTTAGGAGAAGTTCAGAGAAGTGTTTTATTTGTTTAAAAATATTTTAAGGGACACCTGGGTGGCTCGGTGGTTAAGCAGACATCTGTCTTTGGCTTGGGTCGTGATCCTCGGGTCCTGGGATCAAGTCCCACATCAGGCTCCCAGCAGGGAGCCTGCTTCTCTCTCTGCCTATGTCTCTGCCTCTCTCTCTCTGTGTCTCTCATGAATAAATAAATAGAATCTTTAAAAAATATATATTTTAAGTAATGTTTATTTGTAAATGGGAATAATTCAATAGGAAGAAGAAACTGATGATGTAGACCTTCATCCTTGGGAAATTTACTAGAAGTAATTTCACCAGTGAGCAGGGTCTGGGGGTAAGTGTGTCTTTGTTGATCCTTCAAGAGAAAAGCTTGTTCCCCGTGGTAACAGCAGCTTTCATTCTTATATGTGTAGCGAGTAGTATAAACCTGGTTCCCAGCTATATGCCAGAAGTCTGGTTTGGGTTCAGTTCTTGTTTTTCTGAGCAAGTTGAAATTCTACCCACTACTGTCTGGTGTTCCTATTGGTCTGAGGCTTCAGTTCCTGCAGAGTTACTACTTAGAGCTTGAGGTAATAAAAGGTACTAATTAGCACTGAGTGCTTACTATGTATACCTGGCACTTTACCCTTATTAATTCCTGTAAGCCTCACAAGAGCTCTATCAAGTAAGTTGTTATTATGATGATCATTTTACAGATGAGAAAACTGAGGCACAGAGATGGTAAGTAGCTTGCTTATGGCCAGACACTCAAAACTCAGGAATTTGAATGCAGCTAGTCTTACTTCAGAACCCAAGGGTTTTGTAATAGTTTATAGAGAAGGAATACATGGGAGTAAGGGTTTAACTTACAATACATAATAATTTGGGCATGCTAATCTCAAAAAATTCTCCACTATAACATCAGAATATTCACATTGTAGGCAGTGATTTAAGTTTTGCAAAATGTGACATATCACATTAAAATACTGTCAATTAAAAAAACTACTGTCAATTTTTAAAAAAGATTTTATTTATTTATTCATGAGGAACACACAGAGAGAGGCAGACACATAGGCAGAGGAAGAAGCAGGCTCCCTGTAGGGAGCCTGATGAAGAGACATAGGCAGAGGGAGAAGGACTCTGGGATCATGACTTGAGCAAAGGCAGATGCTCAACCACTGAGCCACCTAGGCACCCTATTGTCATAAATTAATTTTTTGTTGGCATTAAAATTTTAAATTTATTTGTTTTTAAAGCTGTAAATGAGCTAGGTAATATAACCTAATTATACATTTTTGCATATTTACTTAATATTATAATAAATATTATTTTAACCCCAAAATTGATGTCTGCTTTTCAAAAGACACCACTAAGGAAAGACTGGAAGAAAATACTTGCAAAATACATATATCTGACAAAGGGCTTATATCTTCTCCATATAAAGGACTCTTACAACTCAATAAAAAGAAATAATACAATTAAAAATGGAAAAAGATCTGGAGAGTTACTTCACAAAAGAGTTATATGAATAGAAAATAAGCACATAAAAAGACATGTGCTCAACATAATTAGTCATCAAAGAAATTAAAAAACACAATGAGATACCACCACAGATCCACTAAAATGGCTATAAATTTTTTAAAAAATTGATACAAAGTGTTGGCAATAATATGGAGCAACTGGAACTTTCATATATTGCTAGTCATACCATAAAATGGTATGACTACTTTGGAAAACAGTTTGGCAAGTTCCTTATACATAGACTGCATGATCCAGCAACTCCAATTCTTAAGTACTTAACCAAGAGAAAAAATATACATACATTCACACAGAGCCTTGTACCAGAATGTTCATCAACAGAAGTGTGTAAACAAATTGCAGTATATTCATATAAAGTAATACCACTTAGCAATAAAGAGCAGTGAACTACTGACAGACACAACAACACAGATGAATCTCAAAAATACTATGTTGAGCAAAAGAAATCGAACACAAAAGGGTATACAATGCATAATTCCATTTACATGAAACTTAGAAAAGACAGATCTAATTAATCTATGGTAACAGAATTCATCAGTGGTTTCCTGGGGTGGGGTTTGGAATGGGAGATAATTTGGGCAAAAAGGAACTTTTTGAGGTGATAAAAATGTTCTGTACTTCAACTGTTGTGATGATTACATGGATTTATATCAAACCATGCTGAAATGCACACTGACATGCACTGAAAAGTGTGCATTTCACCCTCTGAAGTTGATTTCAAAGAAAACAAATTACAGATTGATGGCATGTAATAATAGAGTAATAGTAAAAGTATTCAAATTTGTTATTATAAAGCGGAAAAGCCCATATATGTTTACATACATCTGTAGGAGCATAAGGAAATGTATGACAATGTATATCAAATTATTACTATTGTTTACCTTGGGAGGTAAGAATAGTAAATGTCACTAATATTTGGAAGAGACTGATATTCCTTTATATATTTGTATTGTTAGGCTTGTAGTCATAAGCATGCACTACTTTGGTAGTGTGGAGTTAGTATACAGATATGGCTGCCAACACACCATCCTTGAACATACTGCTATTTCTCTCATAAAAAATTAGAGGTTACTTCCCCTCCACTTGAACCTGGGCTGGATTTGTGATTTACTTTGAGAATGTGGCAGAAGTCAGACTAAGCCAGTTCTAGGTTTAGCTCTTTTTTTCAAAGATCTTGTTTATTTATTTGAGAATGAGAGTGAGAGAGCACAAGCAGGGTGAGCTGCAGGGGGAGAGGGAGAACCTCAGTGGGGAGCCTGATGGAGGGCTCGATCCCAGGACCTTTGGCTTAGTGGACTGAGCCACCCAGGCACCCCTAGGTTTAGCTTTTAATAGGCATAGTAGCTTCTGCTTTTGTTCTCTGGGAAACCTTTCACCATGCTGAAAAGGAGTTTGACCTAGATTACCAAATGTTGAGTGTCCACATGCAGGGACAGTGAAAAAGTCATGTGGAAGAGCAGCAAACTGCTCCAGTCAGAATTCCAGCTAAGTTGCAACCTTTTGGGAGAGCCCAGGCTACACCACACACAGCAGAACCACCAGTCAAGCCCAGGCAACACCATGTGAAGCAGAGATAAGCTGTCCCTGCCACGGATATATGTATCACAGAGTTCTAGACAACTGAATAGTTGTTTCAAGCCATTAAAATCTGGGATTATCTATGACACAGAAGAAAACCAAAACATTTATTAGAAAAGAAAAGGCCAGGCAGCCCAGGTGGCTCAGCGGTTTAGTGCCAGCTTCAGCCCAGGGCCTGATCCTGGAGACCTGGGATCGAGTCCTGTGTCAGGCTCCCTGCATGGAGCCTGCTTCTCCCTCTGCCTGTGTCTCTGCCTCTCTCTCTCTCTCTCTGCGTATCTCTCATAAATAAATAAATAAAATATTTGAAAAGAAAAAGCCCATAAAGTTAAATTTTTAAACAGTAAATTAAAAGCTAAAATATTTCTGGAAACTATCTAACTAGAATGCTTCTTGAAGTGAATGATATAATGCTGCACCTTTAAACAAATTTTGTTGAGTAAGATACTTCTACGGCTGATTTGTCATTCCTTGACTAGTCTTGTAAATTACTTAATACCAAAATGTATTAATAACATCTTGCTGAAAACAAGACTTTTTGGGGATCACTGGGTGGCTCAGAGGTTTGGCGCCTGCCTTCAGCCCAGGGCGTGATCCTGGAGTCCTGGGATCGAGTCCCACATCGGGCTCCCTGCATGGAGCCTGCTTCTCCCTCTGCCTGTGTCTCTGCCTCTCTCTGTGTGTCTCTTGTGAATAAATAAATAAAAGATTTTTTAAAAAACCACAAGACTTTTTTCCCATTGCAATAACACACACAGAAAGAACTTTCTTAGTCTGTTCCCTTTGAAAAACACAATTTTCAAAAGATATTTTTCTCTGACAACAGACATAGCAGGGGGTCCAAAAAGCCCTATCTCACCCACGATTTTAGGAAGTAATCTGTCAGCATATAAACAATTTAAAATATAAACAGCTTTTGAGTCAATGATTCCACTTAGGCAAATATCAATCTTACAGAAATAAAGGCCCAGGACTTCAGTATGCACATATATATGGAATATGCATATATACATATTAATATATATTTCTCTTGGCACACATATATGAGAATTTATATTGCAGTGCTGTATGCCATAGGAAATACAAAACAGAAAAACTGATGGTCCAGCCACAGAGGAATGATTGAATAAACGGTGTAAACCAGGGACACCTGGGCCGCTCAGTGGTTGAGCATCTGCCTTTGGCTCAGGTTGTGATCTTGGGGTTCTGGGATGGAGTCCTGCATCTAGCTCCCTGTGAGGAGCCTGCTTCTCCCTCTGCCTATGTCTCTGGCTCTCTCTGTGTGTCTCTCAGGAATAAATAAATAAAATCTTTAAAAAATAATAAATAAATGATGTAAACTGTGGTACATCCATACTCTAGAATATTATAGTCATTTAAAAGCTCCTCCACTCATCTTAATTCCCAGGCCAAGCCAACTAGAAATCAGGGTAGCCTAATAGACAAATCCAACTAGCCAATTTTCCTTTATCTTCTACAACTGGCCAGAAGAAGATGGTTGTCAAAGCAGAAGGTGACAGGCTTTCTAAAGTAGATTATGAACTTTATCCTGGAGCTGGATGGGATCATGCACTGGTTGCTCACCACTTGGATGAACTCTGAAGTGCCAAAGTGCTGAACTAAAACTTAAAAATTAAGCAGGTTAGGGATCCCTGGGTGGCGCAGCGGTTTGGCGCCTGCCTTTAGCCCAGGGCGCGATCCTGGAGACCCGGGGTCGAGTCCCACGTCGGGCTCCCGGTGCATGGAGCCTGCTTCTCCCTCTGCCTGTGTCTCTGCCTCTCTCTCTCTGTGTGTGACTATCATAAATAAAAAATAAAAATTAAAAAAAAAATTAAGCAGGTTATGGAAAAGTTGACAGAGCTTATTAAATAAGGGTGTTTTACGGGCTTTAAGAGTTAGAAATACACCTTCACACCCAGGACCCACCCTTTTCTTCGAATATAGAGTAATTTGAGAAAAGGTGCCTTTTAACCTAGATGTATAAGCTGCTTTGTCCCAGTATTCCTGGGTGACATTCTACTTGCCATAGCATACACCAATAGAGACATGTAATTTTGTTCTTTCCCCCCAATTCCTTATTCCAAATATTAATTCCTGATCTTTCCTACAGAGTTCATTGAAGGTAAAATGCTTCAGATGGAGCAATATGAATATGGCTTTCTATTTTTGCTCTCGTTTTTGTAAGTTTCTGACCTAGAGTAAACTGGAACTTGTCTAAGCTTCCTGATTAGAAAACTAGAAGTTTCGCCTCTAAAAATAATTGAGTACTCTTCTTCGTATATCATGATGACACTAACAGATCTGAGTCGCTCTCCTGGAGCAGCAGTGGGCTCAGACTGAGTCATGCACCTACCCTTCTATCTGCAGTCAATCCTTCCCACCCTCTCATCTTTCTCCTCACCCACCCACAGACCAACCATCTCTGACAGGTTCTTCCATTCATTCTGGAAGCAAAGATACACATTTTGGAAATGGCTGGTCAGGCTCAGAAGTCTGGTCTAAAGCCACAGAAAAAGTTTTCTCTGTGCGACCTTAGCAGTGTCATTTACAGCTGACAAGAGTACACATTTCAGGAGGGCAAGTGAGCACTCGATTTCAAGAGCCTTAAGTGCATGCATATATGTGGACCTTGTAATTTATCTGGTAGGAACCAATCCTAAGGAAAGAATTAATGATTTATCAAAAGAATTTATGTCACAGAATAATTAATAGCACACCTCATAATCCCCATAAAGTTCCTCATCAAGTAAGGAACTGAACTGGAAACAACCTAATTAAACAATATCTTTCTAAAAGATAATTAAGTAAAATTATTATAAATTCAAGTTACTAATTATAATACAACCAATAAATCTTGTGTTTTCAAAAAATATTTAATGACATGGAAAAGTGCCTAGAAGTCATGTTAAATGAAAGAAAACAGTATACATATGGTATAATTACAGTTTTGAGGAAGAAAAAGCAACTAGAAGGGAACCTCAGAATGCAAACAAAGAGTGGTTATTTCTGAATGGTGAAATTATCAGTGATCACTTTCTTTTTTTTATACTTTTAAGTATTTTTCAATACATTTGTCTAGGGCAGCCCGGGTAGCTCAGCGGTTTAGCGCCGCCTTCAGCCCAGGGCGTGATCCTGGAGACCCAGGATTGGGTCCCATGTCGGGCTCCCTGCATGGAGCCTGCTTCTCCCTCGGCCTGTGTCTCTGTCTCTCTCTCTGTGGCTCATGAATGAATAAATAAATACTTAAAAAAAATACACTTGTCTAAAATGACTGTGTATTACTGATACAGTTAGGAGGAGAAAGGTCTATAGATAGATTTTAAAGTTACACCTCTCAAAAAAATTAACATGAGGAAGAAAAAGAAGGAAAATGAGAAAAAAAAATTGACTTGGCTTCAACCTTCAAATCTAGCCAGGTTAGTATTTCCAATTTACATTAATGTAAATATTTGTTAAATTGTACTACATTCATGCTAATCTAGGCAGACTTGACAAGAAGCATTTCATTTGATCCTCTGAATTTTGATGAAAATCTCTCCTCTTAGGATATGAAAACTCTAATCCCTGACTGTTGTTTATTGCTGCCGAAATCTATAAATGCTCAACTCCCAGACTATCCACTTATTCACATGTCCAACCTACCTTTTTACCTTAATTCAGACCTATGCTGTGAGTTGAAAATCTCTGAAAACCATCAGACAAAGGCTATTTTTCAAAAACTGACCTGTTGTGCTGATAAGCATGAGGAATGGATGTAGCCCTGTAGCACACTGCCACATTTGACTGCAGGATCTCAAAAAGAGAAAGGACAAAGACCATCATTTCCCCTGTGCTCCCACAATACCCTTCACGTGCAGGTCACCTCACAGAGATGATGTGTGTCTGAGTCATTCTCTCCTTCCAAATGATAAGCTCCTTGCAGGAAGAGACTGTGGCTTTTCACGTTCCTATTTCCAGTCCCAGGTACAGAACATGCCATTCAGTAGCTAATCAAAAAATGTTTCTGAGGGGCACCTGGGCGGCTCTGTCAGTTAAGCAGCTGCCTTTGGCTCAGGTTCATGTAATGATCTCGGGGTCCTGGGATCGAGCCCCACATCAGGCTCCCTGCTCGGTGGGGAAGGCTTCTTCTCTCTCTCCCTCTGCCTCTCTCCCTGCTTGTGCTATCTCTCACGCTCTATCTCAAATAAATACATAAAATCTTAAAAAAAAAATGTTTCTGAACTGAACTACATGGATATCCCTACCCACCCAAGATTAAGGAAAAAAAAATTATACTCAAGATAAATACACACACACATATACAACTTTGAGCATTAGGAAGAGCTACCAAATAACCCAGGAATTTATATGATTTAGAAGTTGACAAAAGCAGGAAATTAAATTACAATTCAGAGAATGTTTGGATATTACTATGGGAAGAGGCAGAAATTCTTTTTCCATCAAGGACTTCTGATCCAACTTTGGATTCAAATAAGAGCCACATACCAATAAAAGGCAATTTCATCTATTTTTTTCTTTTTCCTTAGAATATGAAATAAATATTGGCAAAGTATATAACATCTTCCCTAAATATAAGGAGTAATTTAAAAATATACTTGAGTTCTTATTATGGTCCACAAAGGAAGGCAAGAAAGGGTAGGAGGCACATATAATCACCTCAAAGGTGGCGATAGGCTTTAAGAAGGACAACTCCCAAATTCAGTAGACATCAGAAAAGATATCACTAAAAATTATGCTCATAAGATGGGTATAAAATAGATAAGATTAACCATATGCAGAAGCTCTCACATTCAAAAGGTTATATAAACGTATTACAGAAAGGAATAAATGACTTTTTCAAACTCTCCCAGTGAGGTGGCAATCTAAAATGTAACAGACAGGAGATAGCCTAGAATTTAGTCAAGGCCACTAGGATGACTGCACAGGTTGAGTACTGTACAACTCCAGGGTATACCATTCATATAATAATGCCTTTTTGAATTTTTATGGCTGTGAACAACCTGCGTAATTGTATGTGGCTGTCATGGATTTAACTAACACATATGAGTAATATTATAAAGCAGAAATAGAATGATCCACATGAGCTCTACAGCAGGGAGTGTCAACAGGGGGCCTTAATGACATTCTAGGTCAGATCATTCCTCATTGTAGGGGGCTGTCCTGTACACTGTTGGATATTTAGACGCATCCCTGGTTTATACCCATTAAGTGCCAGTAATATCCTTATGCCCCCAGTTGTAGTAATTAAAAATGTCTCCAGACATTTTTACATTGCCAATGTCTCCTAGGGGGGAAAATTTTTTTCCCCTACCCCCGTTTGAGAATCACTAATCTATAGAACAAAGAAGAATGGGGTAATGTTTGTTCAGCCCTGCTGAAGAGAAAGCAGATATTGCATCTGGCATATGTGAGAAAGCTGTGTAGTATTCATTAGATCCGGAATAATGCTCAAGGCAGTCTCAGAAGGAAATACCCTCACATGTGTATTAAATCCCCTTTGCTTTAATTCTACTTTTCAAGTAATGTCCTAATTACCAATTCATTATCGTGGGCACAGTAACTTAATACTATATTTTTAAAAGAGGTTTTTAAAAAATGCAATGACATATAATGGTCCCCAGGTTATTGTCAACATTGACTTTGGGCCATATACAAGGAAACATATGGAGAAACATTTGGAGTAATTGGTAATTTAGCAATGTGTTAAGATTAAATTTCTAAAAGTATAATAAAAAATCAAATAGTTCCTTAAATAAAAGAAACTTTTAAATTTTTTCCACAATATTTTCTTTTTGTTGCTGTTTTTTTTCACAATATTTTCTACATTGAAAAGTAGAAATTAAAAAATATATATTAATATTTATATAATCTTGGTTTCAAAACCCTTTCTATATGAGAAACCATACAGAAATAGATATATTTGTATATATCAAAATTAAAAAAACTTTTGCGTGTTTAAAAAACAAAATATGAACAGAAACAGAAAATATGAACAAAACTAAAATGTAAATGAACCAAAAAAAATAGTCACAACATAAATTTTAGTGGTTCATGATTTTTAAATAGATAAAGCTTTTATAAATCAAATAACAAAATCTATACCCTGACAGAAAAATGGAGAAAGACCAGGAAAAGACAATTCACACACAAACACACACACTCTCACATACACACAACTTAGCCAACAAATATATGAAAAATGTTTAATCTTATCAACTGAATTAATGTAAATAAAAACAAGATAGTATTTCTTTATACATGTCTTTGATAAAAAAAAAAGGTAATATATAGCATATATAGTACCAATGAAGATACAGACAAACATTCTCAAACACTGAAATAGACTGGCACAATCTCAGGGGGATGGGCAAAATGGGGGAAGGAGAGTGGTAGGTACAGATTTCCAGTTATGGAATCAGTAAATCACAAGAACAAAAGGCACAGCATAAGGAATACAGTTGATGATATTGTAATAGTGTTATATGGTGACAGATGGTAGCTACACTTGTAGTGAGCACAGTATAATGTATAAACTTGTCAAATCACTAAGTTGTACACTGGAAACTAATGTAACATTGTATGTCAACTATACTCAAATTAAAATTTTAAACAAATAAACAAACAAATGGGCACAATCTCCCTGGAAGACAATCTGCACAAAGGTTTAGCTACAAGAATATTCATCTTTTTTTTTAAGATTTTATTTATTCACAAGAGACACACAGAGAGAGGCAGAGACACAGGCAGAGGAAGAAGCAGGCTCCCTGCAGGGAGCCCGATGAGGAACTTGATCCGGGGTCCCGGGATCAAGCTCTGAGCCAAACGCAGACATTTAACTGCTGAGCCACCCAGGTGTCCCAAGAATATTCATCTTAATGTAATTCATAATAGCAAAAGCTTGGAACAACCTGTAAGTTGGTCAGCTGAAAAAATTATGGTACATTCAAATAATATATCATGCAATCATTAAAAATTATAGAGGATGTGGACAATGTTCATGTTAATGACAGGAAAAAGATGCTTAATGACATGGGAGAATGTTCAGGGCACAATGGTGTTTTGGGTAAGAGACTGGGTCTGGAGTCAGACTGGGTTCAAATTCTGTATCCACCATTAATTAGCTGTGTGACATTAGGCAAGATAGTAACCATCTCTGTTTCTTTTTCTTCTTTCTTTCTTTTTTCTTTCTCTCTCTCTCTCTTTCTTTCTTTCTTTTTTTAATTTTTTTAAAATTTTTTATTTATTTATGATAGTCACACAGAGAGAGGGAGAGAGAGAGAGGCAGAGACCTAGGTAGAGGGAGAAGCAGGCTCCATGCACCGGGAGCCCGACGTGGGATTCGATCCCGGGTCTCCAGGATCGCGCCCTGGGCCAAAGGCAGGCGCTAAACCGCTGCGCCACCCAGGGATCCCCTCTTTCTTTCTTTCTATTTATGAGAGACAGAGAGAGAGAGGCAGAGACACAGGCAGAGGGAGAAGCAGGCTCCATGCAGGGAGCCCAACGTGGGACTCAATCCCAGGACCCCAGGATCACGCCCTGAGCTGAAGGCAGATGCTCAACTGCCAAGCCACCCAAGCATCCCTCTGTACCTGTTCCTTAATGTGTAATGAATAGAACCCCTATGAAATAACGGATCTAGGCTCCGGCTATCAGTGGTTACTTAAAACCACAAGCAGGGGGGCACCAGCGTGGCTCAGCTGGTTAAGCGTCTGCCTTAGGCTCAGGTCATGATCCTAGGGTCCTAGGATTGAGCCCTGCATCAGGTTCACCGCTTGGCAGCAAGCTGTTTCTCTCTCTCTCTCTCTGTCTCTCTGCTGCTCCCCCTGCTTGTGCTCTGTCAAAAAAACCAAACAAAACAAAAACCAAAAAAAACAACAAAAAACCCCCCACGAGCAGGAAGGTTGATGGGGAAGTTTAGAACAGATGTACCTGACTGGAAACACCATTAATCAATCTCACCATCAGTAAAATGAGATAACCAGACATTATGTGCCTCCTATTGTGATATAACAGGAAATAGAGTATATATCATGTCCATGAAGTATTCTTACCCCCAGATCTGACCTGAATTTACCTAAGTGTCTAGATATATTAACATACCAGAAATATGGAGATTTAATTCCATTAAAATGAAATTCAAGAACAATCAAAAGAAACTAATGGTGATAACAAGCTAGAATAGGGCTTACCTCTGGGGCAGATACAGACTAGGAAGGGATGAAAGGAAACTTTATAGGTTACTAGAAGTTTTGATGTGAGTATACTTTATATACTTTACTGTGTGTATATGATACCTCAGTTTTTAAAAATGGAAAGGAAAAAAAACTCCTGATTTTCACCACTGTCTAGTGGCAGGAAGACAAGTAGGCAGAGTTAGGGAACTAGACATGATGCCAAGAGGAAGCAGCAGTGTCCTGCATCTGCTCCCCGCTGTGGGCCTTGTTCTGTGGAACTCCCCAGCTGCCAAGAAAAGTTGGGGGTGGGGAGAGAGCAAGGTGTGGGCCAATGAAACCAGGGTACTTTCTAGGGAAGTCTTACAGAGTGGTTGTTCCCAAGGATTTCCATATCACTAATAAACTAAGAATACTGGCTATGTTGTAAAAACAGGCTTTAATTTCACGTAAAGGATTTCAACAAGTCACCTCATCTACGCACTTGAACAAGTTGGTAATGTGAATTAGACATTAGCAGTTAAAGCTAAGGCAATGTCTATGGTTGGATACTTGGAAAAGTAGGCTACAGAAACATGAGAACTTTGAGAATTGATGGAGTTTGCTTTGAAATGCCAAAGACTGTTTTGGAAATTGGGCTAATTATAGAAACATGTAAGGAGTAAGGACTCTCTCCCACTCAACCCGGTCCTTCATCTCCACCCCTAGCCCTAGCCACGAAAGACTGAGAAATGTGTATTTTCAGTGTTCGTTTTCCCAATGGTAGAGGTTTACCAGAAGTTATAATGATAGAGTCTATGTATGGCATACATTCCTTCTTGGCTCTGATAATCCTAATGATACAAGCAAATAGAAATCAGAAGTTGCACTTGACCCTGTGATACTTTAAGCTTAACATTCACACCTCCTGTGAGAGACTGATTTCTTCTAATGGTGTACTTGTCTGGTATTTTTTTAGACGCATATTTAGGACAGGGCAAATACAGAGAGTTAGTCTTTCTTAGTGTAGAAAACATTAAAAAAAATCATTCTCATGATATTCTTATATCACTAACAAAAAGATTTAAGTGGTTGGACATCTAGGTCCTCTTTTTTAGTCACGAGGGACACCCAGAAATTAGGAAAATTTAGGGCTATATCTGAAGAAATAATGCATGGTTATGTAGAATCTTCGCAAATCTTTGAGTGTTGGTGAAAGAAGAATTCAGTGTGATTTCTCGAAGCAAGGGGCAAAAAGCTTGTTTGTTTTCCAAAATCTTCCCCTATTGGGTAAAATTCACAAGCTCACAGACAAATTAGTCAAATTGAAGCTGAGATCACTTTTTTTTTTTAAGATTTCATTCATTTTTTTTTTTTTAGATTTTATTTATTTATTCATGAGAGACACAGGTAGAGAGAGAGGAAGAGACACAGGCAGAGGGAGAAGCAGGCTCCATGCAGGGAACCCGATGTGGGACTTGATCCAGGGTCTCCAGGATCAGGTCCTGGGCTGAAGGCAGTGCTAAACCGCTGAGCCACTCAGGGATCCCAGAGATCACTTCTTTTTATGCCTTAGATCACATCCTAGTGGATACATGATGGAGTTGCTGAATGGATACTCTATAACATTGGTCCATACTCAGTGGAGTATGACAGCTTCAAGCTGTCTATATTCAATGTAGCAGTCCATGGCTAAGTTTATATAATGCAAGTTAAAGAAAGCCCTTCCAATTCCATGTTATATAGCTCGATATAAAAATACTTACTGACTTATGGAGAAATTTGTTAATTTATCTTAATTTAACCCCTATCTTTAGAGTGAACAACTGTTTTCTTTGTCCTTACTCCCCAGTGTCTCATCTTGTAGTCCCTTAAGGGCACTCAATAAAGAATAAATAATAAAGTATTTCTTTTCTTTAAAAAGAGCATACTTTAGGGATCCCTGGGTGGCGCAGCGGTTTGGCGCCTGCCTTTGGCCCAGGGCGCGATCCTGGAGACCCGGGATTGAATCCCACGTCGGGCTCCCGGTGCATGGAGCCTGCTTCTCCCTCTGCCTGTGTCTCTGCCTCTCTCTCTCTCTCTCTCTCTCTGTGTGACTATCATAAATAAAAAAAAAAAAGAGAGAGCATACTTTAAATAAAGTATTTCTTGTCTTTTGGGGCTTCTGGGTGGCTCAGTCAGCTGGGCGTCTGCCTTTAGCTCAGGTCATGATCTCAGGGTCCTGGGATCAAGTCCCATATCGGGCTCCATGCACAGCAGGGAGTCTGCTTCTCTCTCTCTCTTTCTCTGTCCCCTCCTCCCTGCCCCATGTTTGTGCTCTCTCAAATAAATAAATAAAATCTTTAAAACATTAAAAATAAGAAAGCAATCTTTCTTCTTAGCAACAATGAAAATGTATTGAGCTTATATTGTGTGCCAGACACTATTCTAAATGTTACCTTACTTAATCCTTATGCTAGCCCTATGAGGTAAGTGCTATTAATAGCTTCACTTTATATACTAGGACACTGAGGCACTAAGAGTTTAAGAAATGTTCCCATGGTCACACAGCCAATAAACGGCAGTTTGGGATTTCAATATAAGCAGTGTGACTCAAGAGATCTTACTACTCTCAGCCTATGTAGTCTGGAGCACCTTCCTTTGAGTTCATGGGCTCAATTCTTAGCACCACTTTACTTATCAGCTGAATGAGTCTTGGACAAACTGCTGAAGGTCTCTGTACCACAATTTCCTCACCTATAAACTGGGTCTAACAATAGCCTCTCTAGATAGGATTTTTTTTGGAAAATAAGATGAGATTATATATGCGGACGACCTGGCACACAGTAGCCAAACAAGAGCTAGAGCTATTCCTTCCCTGTCTGACATTCCTCTTCTTTTTATGCTTGCTGCTGCTCAGCAAGTGTGAAACTTCTCATTCCAACTCCAATGAAAATCAGGTCCCAACATAGCTCAGGAGAGGAGTCCAAGCGGTGGTAGGAAAATAGGCAACATTGCTGCCAATCTCTTAGTGGGCGTGTGGACATTTGCTAAATCCTTGAACAGGAAGTAGTTCATCTCAGCCCTGAAACTGTCCTCATAGTGTTGGCATAAGAAATCTCCAAGGTATGTAGACTTTGGTTCCAAAGCTATACTGCCTCCCACCTTTTTCCAGACGATGGAAAACTCACCTAATGCTCTGACAATTCGCATCAGGACTTCTCCAACTTTCATTCTGGTCTCCGGTGTGTGCTTGTCTTTATCACTGTCATACTGAGCCAATAGGCCAAGCAAGATTTTCTCAGGGTATGCATCTGAGAGTAGGGCAACCCCTGGGGTGAAAAATAAAAAGAAAGGATTCATTATGATTTGAAAATGTAAAGCAAATAAACCCAGACAGCCTGAGATGGGATGAACACTGAGACACTTAAATCCACCTCTGTGACTCTACCAGAAAGGCTGCCCTTTATTTGGAATGATAACACTGTGAGTGCAAAGAACATGAGTCTGAAAGTTCAGTCTCCTGGATTCTTCTAGTCTCAGTCCTATATGATCTCTAAGATCACTTCCAGCCCTGACATTCTATGATTTATGGACTCTAGAGTCTTAAAGCAGAGGCTAGATGATTACACATTGTGGCAGAGATTCACACAGCATCAGGAGAAGACAGGATTAAATACCCTCTGGGGAGCCCTCCAAGTCTGAGACTCTAAGGTTCTTTGACTAGTATCATTCCTGCCAACATATCAGCCCGAAACACAGCAGCGCTTCCTGTCTTTGCTGCAGTTCTCTGTTCCAACATGAGTATTCTCTGTATGACTGGCAATGAGGAGAGTAATTTCCACAAGGAAATATCTTCAGAGCATTCTGGGCATGAGCAGTAGGAGACCTGTGCTTAGAAGCTGAGTTCCCTGATCAGAAACGGGGAAGGTCCTACTCCTGAGTCCATATTTCAAGTACATTAGTAGTCCTCCCCAGCTTATCTGCAGGGAATTCGTCCCAAGCCCCGCTGTGGGAGGCTGAAATTGCAGAGAGTTCCAAACACTCTATATTCTATGTTTCTACCTATACATACCTACCTATAATAAGGTTCAATTTATAAATTAGGCATAGTAAGAGATTGACAACAATAACTAATAATAAAATAGAACATAACATAGTTATAACAACATACTGTAATGTGTTATGTGAATGAGGTCTCTCTCTCTCAAAATACTTATTGTACTCTATACACCCTTCTTCTTGTGATTATATGAGATAACAAAATGCCTACATGATGAGCTGAACCACGAGATAACATAGTGGTTGTGACACAATGTTAGGTTACGACTGACATTCTGATGATTAGTCAGAAGGAGGATTATCTGCTTCCAGATCACAGGTAATCTCAGATAACTGAAACCGTGGAAAGCAAAACTGTGGATAAGTGGGGACTACAGTACTCGATGATCCCTTCTGCCATCATGCCAGTACCTCCTAGATGTGTAATCATTATCTGAGCCCCACCCCGCAGGGAGCAAACTTCACAGGGGGGGAAAGAGGAGGGGAGATATGCTCTATGATAGGATTAGAAATAAAGCCCCTGATCTCAAAACTATATAAACAAGTTTTGAGTTCTCTTACTTGGGAGGAAAATGTCACACACTTCTAAAGAATATTAAGGAAGAAGGAAAGAAATACAGGTTTCAAAATACATTCAGGAGGAGAAAGCTTCTTTTTACCACCTCTACCTCAACTATGCTGGTCTCTCATTTGTGGCATGCTGCTTTTCTTTTTTTCCCCAATTGGTCTCTCTGCTTTTACCTGATAACCTCACTGCAGCTGGAACCATCTGGTTAAAACAAGTCAGGCCCCATCATTCTGCCCAAAGCCCTCAATGGTTTCCCCTTCTCTCCTGCCTATGAGCAACCCCAATCCCAACTACCTTTGCTTACTCTCTGACCTCCTCTTTTACCATATACTCTCCCTTGCTCACTGTCCTGCCACTCTGGCCTCCTCACTGTTCTCCGAGTAGACCAAGCTGCTTCAGGCCCATAGTCTTCCCCTGACATCCCCTTGCCTAGGCTGCTCCTCCTCCAGGTAAGGTACCCTTATGGCTTCCCCCCAAGCCCTATCATGTCTCTGCTCAAATATTACACTTACCACATACAAATGGCAGCCTCCTTCCCCTACTACTCTTTATCTCTCTCACCCTGCTTTATTTTTCTTCTTAGCACATGTTATATACAGTATTTGTTTATTTATTGACTGCTCCCCTCCTTAGAGTGTAAACGTTATAAAGTCAAGGATTTTTTTTGTTGCTCTCTGCTATAGCCTCAATCCTAGAAGAGTGCAGGACACAGCAAGTGTTCAGCAACTATTTGTTCAATGAATGAACCGATAAAAGAGTTCAAAGATACAGTCTTGATATAAATTTCAGGAATTAAGAAAAAGAAGATGGGGAAGGAGTAATAGAAATGCTTAAGAAGGGCAGCCCCAGTGGTGCAGCGGTTTAGTGCCGCCTGCAGCCCAGGGTGTGATCCTGGAGACCCTGGATCAAGTCCCACATCGGGCTCTCTGCATGGAGCCTGCTTCTCCCTCTGCCTGTGTCTCTGCCTCTCTCTCTCTATGAATAAATAAATAAAATCTTTTAAAAAAAAAAAGAAATGCTTAAGAAATCTTCATTTTTCATCTGAGTTTACCAATCTCCCATTTATTTCTTTTCCAATCTCCCATTTAAATCTGATATTTATGCAAAATCAACATACTTTTTTTTTAAGACTTATTTATTTATTTGAGAGAGAGAGAAGCAGAGGGCGAGAAAAAAATCCCGAAGCAGACACCCCGCTGAGCATGGAGCCAGACACAGGGCTGGATCCCAAGACCCTGAGATCATGACTTGAGCTGATATCAAGAGTCGGCTGCTTAACTGACTGAGCCACCCAGGTGCCCCTATTTTCTATGTTATAGGTTGTGATATTCCATTCTTTTATAAATCAGATATACACAAAGGCAGTACACCTGCTGAAGGCTGCACCTGTCTGCCTCTATTTTTGCCTTCCCCACCCTTATCTTTTCATTGCTTCCAAAAAGTCTGGGAAGTCCCTGCATGTCATCCCAAACCACATCTTCCTTTATGTGGCCTCCAATTTTCTACAAGCAGAAGCTCTGCTCTTAAGGAAGGTTCAGGCTGTGGCAGAACCTGAATCAGGCAGTTTCCCTGTTGGCACAATATGACACTGCATTTGTAGTTAGTTATCTTCTGCAAAATGATGGGGAAGTTTTTGGAGGTCCAAGGTGGAATTAAAGATATATTTTGGTTGCACAAAGCATCTACTCTGGTAACAAAACCTGGTGGTCCTTTGGGAACTATCCCTTTCCTAGCCTTAGTCTATGTGGTTTGAGTGGAGCTAACTACTCACTTTCTCCCCTTCCATATATAAACTCATATCCCAGGCTGGCCAGTTAGGACATTCCATCCCATGCCCACACAATGATGGGCTCAGGAATGGGCAATGAAACTCAATTCTGGAGCCCACATTGAAAGTACTGGGAAAGATAAGCTCTTTCTTCCTGTTGAAGTTATTAGCCTGGAGTTGCCTGTGGCCTCTATGTGGAGAAAGCCCACGCAAAAAAAGCCAAGACAGAAGAGGGTCAAGCCAAGAGAGGGAAGGAAAAAAGGAAGAGAGCTGATGTCATGCTTTGAGACTCTGAATCCAAATGTACTTCCACCCACTAGACTCTCTGCATACGTAAATCAATAAATATCCTTTTATGTGTATGCCAGTTTGTTTGATTTTTTTTCATTCAAAGGAATCCTAACACACCCTTCTTCAGATTAAAAAAAGATTGAAATTTTTATTTATTTACTTACGTACTTTTCCTATAATGCCAAACTTTTAATTCCACTAGGGAGCTTTAAATTCTTCCACTCTTGCATTAAAAGTTTGCTTAATAGCAAAGCCCAGTTTCCTTGCTTCCCACAGTCCCACGTTAGCAATTGTTTATCTTCTTGCTGGCCTTTTCCACGCTGCTGCCAAATGGCCCTCTGACTATTTGAGTTTTACCTTCTAGGATACAGCTGCTACCTAGGAGTTTATAAATCCCTAGGGCAGCTCCCTCCTTACTCTTACACTAAGCAGTGAAGAGAATCATAAATGATGGTCAAGACTGCTAAACAACTAAAGAGGTGAAATTTCGTGTGGCTGTTTTTGTTTCTTACTTGAAAAGTTCTCTGAATTTTGACAACTGAGGAAGTGAGACCATAACCTTCACATGACCCCTTGCCCCTCACGCTTGATAATTCCTTTGTAATTGAAAAATGGGGTAATTTCTGGGTCAGCCCAGGCTTCAAGAAAACATGACACATCAATCCCTTTGGCAATAAGAACCAAATGACTGTGTGATAAATACCTGCTTCTGCTCTGATCGCAGGAAAATGACTACATATTTCAAGATGTGGTTTAATAGATAAGTTACATAGAAGGAAGGTAAAGGTGAACCTAAAATGACCAGGGTTCATGAAAACATTCTGATCTGTATTTTCAGGGAAAGCATAGGATATAGACAAATATCAACTGAAATATCAGTTGACAACTCAACTGAAAAAATATTGTTAAAAGCACATTATGCAATAAAACGGAGACAGTCAACTCTGTCTTACACAACACTCTTGCGTTGTAGGAAAGATAGTTTAACTTAAATGTCTTTGCTGACTGACTCTATCCCAAGAAACTGCTAAGCCAATCTCCACTTTAAAACTAACCTCAGCCTCATTCTCCTGGGCAGATAACAACCTACCTCCCAAAATACCCACAGCTACTTGGAAAACCACCTATTCCCTCAAACCTCTCAGGTATTTCTGCTGACAAAAAACTGTAAAAAACACAGCACCTCACGTATTGTGTGACTCCATTTACATGAAATGCCCAGACAAGGCAAGGCAGAAGAGAGAAAGTAGATTTAGTGGTTACCTAGGGCTGTAGGAGACAGGGGGAAATAGGGAGGGACTGCTAATGGCTGCGGAATTCCTTACCGAGCAATAAAAACTTTCTAAAATTGATTGTGGTAATGGGTATTCATGGGTATTCATTCTGTGAATATACTAAAACCACTGTATCATACACCTTAAATGAATGAATTGTATGGTATGTGACTTATATCCCCAAAAGTTATTATTAAAAACACTATAAAAGCCATTTCAGATCTACCCTTTTAGGTTTCTAGAATAGAAGAAAAAGGGAGAAGATAAAATAGCACATCTTATATAAAGGGAAATCCACTGCAAAGTATCAGCTTCCTTTTGTACTCAAATCTGTTTTGGTTGCCCCTGTAGGGTGAGGAGGGTGGACAGAGAGAAAAGGATTTCTCATCTGAATGGGAAAAAATGTCAAGTATTTCTTTTTTCACAGAACCTGTCTTACATGTGTAAGAAAATATACTATACGGGACAGGACGCCTGGGTGGCTCAGTGGTTGGGTTCTGCCTTTGGCTCAGGGCATGATCCTGGAGACCGGGGATTGAATCCCACGTCGGGCTCCTGCATGGAGCCTGCCTCTCCCTCTGCCTATGTCTCTGCCTCTCCTTCTCTCTGTCTCTCATGAATAAATAAATAAAATCTTTAAAAAAATATATACTATGTCTAAAATTCTAAGTTCTGTGTTCAGCCAGAAACTCTAGGCATTTATCCTAGCAGATACACTAGCACAGTAGAAAATTATTTATGTACAAAATCATCACTGTAGTACTACTGGTAAAGAAAAGACTGGAAACAAACACTCATCAATAGAGGACTGATTAAGTTGTGGTCAGTCATATAACAGGATGCAGTATCCATTCAAAAATAAAAAAGCTTTTTAAGAACTATTATGGAATAAATTCTAAGATCTACTGTTAGATAAAAAGCAAAATGCAGAACAAAGTGCAGTGTATATAGAATTCAACCATTTCGGTACAAAAGGGAAACACACTCATAAAATATTTCTGGAAGGGGGCATCTGGGTGGCTTACTCAGTTAAGTGTCTGCCTTCAGCTCACATCATCACCCCAGGATTCCCTGCTCAAAGTCTATAAAGTCGGCCTCCCCTTCTTCCCCTGCCTGCCACTCCTCCTGCTTGTTCTTGTTCACTCTATGTCAAATAAATTAATACAATCTTTTTAAAAATTTTTTGGAAGGATACAAGAGAAACTCGTGATTTTGGTTGTTTCTGGGGAGGGAAATGGGAAAGATATGAGAGAAGAGAGTTTTTATTCTGTATCTTTTTGTACCTTTTGAACTTTGAACCATGTAATGTGATATCTATCAAATATAAATTCAAGAAATATAAGTTAAAAAGGTCTGTGATAAGGGGCATGGTCTTTTAAACTAAAAAAGCCTATTTTAGAGGCAAGAGTAAAAAGAATTTATAATCAACTGTTGTAGAATGACCACAAATGTTTGTCTTCTCTTCCTCCTGAAATCTTACTAAAATGATTATTGAGGAGTAAAAAGGGTATAAACCTCAAAACAAGGATAAAGATAATGGGATAGGTGTCACAGGCTGAATTCTGGGTAAAGAGAACGAAGATAGAACAACATGACATATATTCAAAACAGCTGTTAAATCATTTGGAAGAGAGGCACCTGGGTAGCTCAGTCAGTTAAGCATCTGCCTTCAGCTCAGGTCATGATCCCAGGGTCCTGGGATGGAGCCCTGAGTCGGGCTCCCTAATCTGCAGGGAGCCTGCTTCTCTCTCTCCCTCTGCCTGCTGCTCCCCCTGCTCATACTTTTTCTCAATCTGTCAAATAAATAAAATCTTACAAAAAAAAAAAAACCCTTAAGAAATCATTTGGAAGAAATTAGCAATAATTACATAAAACACTAAACAAATGTATATGGAAGACAGAACTAGGCTCAGCAATGAATAATATCCAAATAGTTAACAGTAAATACTGCCCAAAGATGTAGCCAAAAATCATGATGCAGAAACAGCAGAGGGGGTGGGATACAGGTGTGCACCTGCAGGTATGCATGTGTGTGTTAATGTGTGCATGTGTTAAATCCTCATCCAACATATGGAAAATGAGTAGATAATGCCCAAAGGTTTTTAAATCAAGAGAAATATGGGGTGTCTGGTTGGCTCAGTTAGTGGAGCATGCGACTCTTGATCTCAGGGCCTAGGTTTGAGCCCCATGTAGAGATTACTTAATAAAATCTTTATTTTTTTAAAGATTTTATTTTTTATTTATTCATGAGAGACACAGAGCGAGAGTGAAAGGCAGAGACACAGGCAGAGGGAGAAGCAGGCTCCATGCAGGGAGCCCGACATGGGACTCAATCCCGGGTCTCCAGGATCACACCCTGGGCTGCAGGCGGAGCCAAACCACTGCGCCACTGGGGCTGCCCAAAAAAAATCTTTAAAAGAAAAATAAAAGACATTGCCCACTTCAGATTTTCCCACTGGTGCCCCAGAAAACCAACCATGGCATCTTCCATGAGGAGCTTGTTTTCTGACCATTAACAGATACAGTGAATCTTTTCAGAGGTTTCTCAACAGTTCCATGGAACACTTTTCCATGCAAGAATTCATGGCCAAGAAGTTGCCAGGTATAATAGCAAGGATTGTTGATAGACAATCAGAAATTAAGATTCTAAGCATGGGTGGAGGCGCAGATGACTTTAGATTTCAAGCAAGAATGCAATATTCCTCTGTTATCTTGTTAAATATATCACTGAAGTTCAGGGAGGGGAGAAAAGTTGTCTGGAAGATGACATCCCCCTTTCATTGTTTTTAAACTTTTTGTAAGTTCCACTGTCAGGGATTCCAAATATACATCCCTCTAAATATGGGCATGATGCATTTAAAATATGGCTTATATGAAATCAAGATATTACAACCACAAAAATAAATGTCAGTAAAATTATTCAATTTAGCCCCTCCCCCAAAAAAAAGAAAAAAGGAAAAAGAGAGAAATATGTGTGAGCATTTTATTTATAAATAAGAAAGTAACCGCTAGAAGAAACTACTTAAAAAGGGGTAGGAAAGGAAAGGTTATCTCTGGGGACTGGAACTGTGAAGGGGAAGAGGCAGGGCAGCGGATAAGCTTTTTGACTCATTACAAACTACGCTCAAAGTAATTAATAAAAGTAAGTTTGTTTTAAAAACTAGATAGAAGATAAAACGCATGTTAAACCTATAGAGGAAATTCAGTGGAAGAACAATGATGGGTTAGAGAAGAGGTCAGGCATAGGAAAAATTTCCCTCTGATTACAAAAAGATCATCACTGATCTATGCCTGTCCTCTCTTGCAGCTCTATGACACAAAGATACAAACAGCAAAAACTTGACAAAAAGGGAAATATCCCTCCTTTAGCAGGGTGCTTCGGCTGTTACATCTGAGACCTCTCATTATGATGAAAGCCAACAATAATTTCAGCTCCAAGAATTCAGGAAGTTGCACAAACTGGGGAAGTTGGTTATTAAATCAAGGAAGTGTGAGGAATTCAACTGGATGGCTGGTCTGTCTTTGTAATTAGAATAAATGACAGTGTCTAGATGCCAAATTATTGTTAAGTTTCTCTACAGCTCCAAAGCTATGCTAAGTGTGGACAAGCCCCAACAAATTTATAAAGACTCTGTATGAGTGAGTGTTAACCAGGCCTGAAGAAAAAACAGGGTTAGACTAATAAACTGGCACAGTTAACAGCTAAAGCTAATAACCATACCTAGAGTCCATCTCTCTCTCTCTCTCTCTCTCTCTCTTTTTTTTTTTTTTGAGTCCATCTCTTTAAGTCAGGACCTAAGTCATATATTTGAGGGGCGCCTGGATGGTGTGGTCGGTTAAAGTGTCCGATTCTTGGTTTCGGCTCAGGTTCATGATCTCAGGGCTGTGGGATCGCACATCGGGCTCAGTGCAGAGTCTGCTTAAGACTCCTTCGCCCTCTCTCCTCTAATCCCCATGTTCCCTCTCTCTCTTGCAAATAAATAATCTTTAAAAAATAATAATAATACATCCAGATACTAAAACAATGACAATCTATTTACTTAAATTGTTTTCTTCTTCCCGTTTTGGAGGGGAAATATGAAAAGGAATGAATAATCTACATTTGCTCCTAGTCAACTCCACTTGCTGGAAGCCATTTGGATCACAAAATGTTATTACAATAAACAAAACCTAACAGCAAAGACAGTACATTTAACATTTACTGAATGTTTTCAACATGCCAGGGCATTCTGAGCTCTTTTACATGCATCCAGCCATTTAATGCTCCCAACAAACCTTTGAAGTTAGGTATTATTGTTAATATTCCTAATTTTACAAACGGAGAAGTTGAAAAACAGATGGGTGAAAAATATGATCCAAGATATCTGGCACAAGGCAGAGCAGAATTGCAAACCTGCAATCGGCTACACTGTGGCCACCCGGGCAGCGATGCCAAGGACAAAGTAACTCTTCGAATAACAGTAGCTTTGCAGATCTTAACTCCAAAGATAGCAAACCTTACATTTTCAAGTATACGTTCTCAGCCTCACTCCATAAACTTTACTTTTGATTGAACTCCAAGGTCAGAGGGAGGAGAGCTGCTCTGCACATCACATCCCTAAGAGACAGGCCAGAATTCTTTACTGGGTCTAGCTGGGCTTTGTAGGGACCACTTCATTCCTACTGGATATCTTTATTTAGCATTTCACAAAAGGAGATGAGTGATGCTAATGAAATTCACAAATGAGTCTGCCTTGAGATGTTGCTGACATTAGTGGTAACAGGAGCCATACAGAAGGAAATTGAGAACTTGAATTTTCACGAGTTTCAGTGTTTAACCAATGATCCTCAAACACCTCCACTCTATTTGATACTGCAAGCCCCCTAAATCTCTGGTTCTACTACCCTCCCCAAATAAACAAAATCCAAAACAGCCCCCAAAAGCTTAGAATCCACCTTCTCAGGGCTGCCTGTCTCAAATACCAGTGCATGATAGAGACGAAGGGGCAAGGAAGAATGCTGAGGAAAACGGAGCCTCGAGACCGCCACCACCATCACAGGTTCTGTTGTATGTGCAGAAATTCAAACAAGGCTGCCTGGATGCAGAAGTGAGGAAGGAAGAACAGGAAGACAGCATTTACCTCTGCTTTCAGGGTAATCGCTGCCCTACACATTCAAAGAAACCCACATTTCAGTTGTTCCAGGGTTAGAAATAAAGGAGCAGGATGTCATTCATTTAATTCTATTTATGTAGCTTTCCAAGAGTCAAAGAGGACATCAACATTCTCTTCATATCAAAACATTTACTGGTAAAAAGAAAAGAGGGACTTCTGATTTCCCATAAAATAGGGAGTGGTTCTCTTTTAGCTGAATCTTGGTAAGAAAATAAAACTCTTTACATCTCCTAAAGATCACAAGATGGGTGGTCCTGGTAGGAGGAGTACTACCTAATCTGCAGACTCATTTTTTCCGAAGTTTCCTACTGGCATTTCACCTCAAGCATACCCAAAAAGAAGCTGCAGAATCAGCAGAGCTGACTGAGGTGTCAGGCTCTCATTTGTTATGAGGGAGCCAAAGCCTCCTTGGGGAGTTGTCACCTGGCCTGAAGCTCGAACAAGACAGGGCTGATCTTTCACGTTCTCTAGTGTCTCAGGGCTAGGAGACCTGCTCTGTGCTTTGGGCACCAAGCAGTGACACAGACAAGACACAGACTTTAATGAAATGCTCCTTTTTTTCCCCGAGTTAAGCCTAGCACGAATCCTGATGAGATGAATAAGCAAATCTCTGTGATAGGCACTCCAGGCTAGGACTTGCTTAGAAAGTGACTGTTGTTAAATCAGTAACTGTGATGTGTAGGACTTAAACTATAGTTTCATATGGAAATCGGGCAGAGCTAGTATAAGTTTCACCCAAAGAGCCCGTTTTCCCCTGATAAAGGCACATATATCCACATACACTCTGCCGATAAACCTAGCCATGGACCCTCTAGGAGTCCACACAGCCCTCAGGTTAAAATCCCTGTGCTAAGTAGGGCACCCATAAATAGAGGGGAAAAGAGAAACCTTTAAAAAAAACTTGCTTGCACAGTCAAAAAGAACTTGACTGTTTTCTTCCCCCTGATAGTATAAATAATACATGGTCACTGTAAAAGATGCAAACACTAGAGAAAACCTAAAGAAGAAAGTAAAATAAAAATCACCTTTGGGAGGTAGGGGAACATTGAAGAGTTAAGAGGAGAGACTCTAAGATAATGAAGATGTTGTAAAATTGTGGTGATAGATGCCCAACTCTGTTAATATACTAACAAATATAGTTAATCTTACACTTTAAAAGGGCATATTGTATTGGTTTATGAATTATAACTCAGTTAAGTAGTCTTTTTAAAAAAATCACCTGAAAACAATACAAACATTTTAGTGCCTTCTCATTCATACACCACTCCTTGAATCACACACACACACACTCTGTCTCTGTCTCTGTCTCTGTCTCTCTCACACACGCGCACACACACACACACACACACACACACACACACATAGTTTTCATTGTGGACAACTTCATTTTATTTTAACAGCTTTCTTTTTTAAAGCAGGATGGGGGGAGTTCATTGTCCCAGATGATACAGCTTTTATACTAGGTAATTTGAGGTGGTCCAATGATAACACTGAACACTTCAATAGTAAGTAGTGTTATTGCTTCTAATGGTTGAAACAGAAAGGATCTCTTTCAAATTTTACTTCAGTTAGGAGATGAGAGGTGGTCATGGAGGATATGACTCTTGATCTCAGGGTTGTGACTTAGAGGCCCAAGTTGGGTGTAGAGATTACTCAAAAAACAAAACAAGGGATCCCTGGGTGGCGCAGCGGTTTGGCGCCTGCCTTTGGCCCAGGGCGCGATCCTGGAGACCCGGGATCGAATCTCACATCGGGTTCCCGGTGCATGGAGCCTGCTTCTCCATCTGCCTATGTCTCTGCCTCTCTCTCCTTCTCTCTCTGTGACTGTCATAAATAAATAAAAAAAAAAAAAAAAGAAATTAAAAAAAAAACAAAACAAAACTTAAAAAAAAAAAAAAGAGGGGGAAAAGAGTAAAAACAAAGCAAAACAAAACAAAACAAGAAAGCCAAACCCAAATTGGTTATATAAGAATATACAGAAGTACTCTGCAGCTATGGCATAAATCATAACATCTTTAAATAAAGGCAGGAAAACATCTTTAAATAAAGGCAATGGAAAGAATTCTTTCATGAATTTACTTATTAATAGAATGTGTACTATGTGCCAGATACTAAGTCATACAAATATAATAGGACAGTGCCTGTCTAGAGAAAGAGACAAATACAAGACTGTTGATACTGCAAGTTGGGGAATAATGAGAGCATAGGGAGGGAGGAGTCAAAAAAGGGTGTGGTGCAGGGGTAGGTGGGGCTTTCTGGAGAAGGGATAAGTGAGCCATGCTACAATAGGCACCAGGCTCTGCAACTCAGAGCTAATTTTATTTTTGGACATTCTATTTGTTTTTTTTCCAAATCTGCTGCACCAGTTTTGGTTGTTTCCTATCCCTGAAGATATTTTCAAGCTTGTCTTGCATTTCTTTGAATATACTACTATACCTGGCTACTTCATAATTTGTGTGTGACGATTCTAATATCTAAAATCTTCTGGGGGGGATCCCTGGGTGGCGCACCAGTTTGGCGCCTGCCTTTGGCCCAGGGTGCGATCCTGGAGACCCGGGATTGAGTCCCACGTCGGGCTCCCGGTGCATGGAGCCTGCTTCTCCCTCTGCCTGTGTCTCTGCCTCTCTCTCTCACTGTGTGCCTATCATTAAAAAAAATAAAAATAAATAAAAATAAAAAATAAAATCTTCTGGGATCTGGGGTGCTTTGGTGGCTCAGTTGCTTAAGCATCTGCCTTCAGCTTGGGTCATGATCCTGGGATCTTCAGATAGAGCCCCACATCAGGCTCCCTGCTCAGAAGGGAGTCTGCTTCTCCCTCTCCCTCTGCCCCTCTGCACCCCCTCTGCACCTTCTGCTTATGCTTATGCTCTCTCTCTCACTCTCAAATAAATAAATAAAATCTTTAAATAAATAAATAAAATAAAATCTTCTGGAATCTTGTTTCCTTGTGCATGGGCATTTTGTGACTATGTATTTGTTATTGTTCATAAAGAAACGTAAAGTAATTATTATGGGAGGAGAGAATGGAGAGTTGCTGCTTAATGGTTACAGAATTTGTGTTTAGGATGATGAAAATGTTTTAGAGGAACAACCCAGGTGGCTGAGTTGGTTAAGCATCTACTCTTGGTTTCCACTGAGGCCATGATCTTGGAGTTGGGGGGATCAAGCCCCACATCAGGCTCTGTGCTCAGGAGGGAGTCTGCTTGGCATTTTCTCTCTCCCTCTACTCCTTGCCCTGCTCATGTATGTGCACGCGCCCTCTCTCTCTCTCTCTCTCTCTCTCTCAAATAAACAAATAAACCCTAAAAGAAAAAAGCTTTGTAAACAGCTATGACACAACATTGTGGATATATATGGTTAAAATGGCAAAATTTATGTTACATATATTACCACAATAAAAATTTTTTATTACTAAAAAATTAAAAAATAAAAAGTAGAAATTGTTAGGGGGTTCTTTGGGTCTAGGATGAAGGTGCCTTCCTCCATAGGAGATACACTTTTGTTTCTACAAGATATCCATACATATTACCACTACAGAAACTTCAAACTCTAGGGGTGCCTGGGTGGCTCAATTGGTTAAGCAACTGACTCTTGATTTCTGCAAGGCAAGATCTCAGGGTCATGAGGTTGAGCCCTGTGGCAGGCTCTGCACTGGATGTGAAGCCTGCTTAAGATTCTCTCTCCTTCTCCCATTGCCCCTACCCCAACACCTCCCCAACATTCTCTTTCTAAAAAAAAAAAAAAAAAAGAAAGAAAGAAAGAAAGAAAGAAAGAAAGAAAGAAAGAAAAGAAAAGAAATTTTATGCTCTAATTTCCTGCTTGAAAAAAAATTTTTTCCCTGCTTGAAATTTCCTGAATCCCAATAATACAAATCTGCAGAGGTGGTTCACTCAGTGATTATAACATTTCAGGGACAGGTTTTCCTTCCTTACTTCCTCCTGTCCTGCTCAGTGCCAAGACAATGCCCTTTCACGCCCTTCTGATCCACCTGAAGGTGTATTTATTTGGGGTCTAAGCTTAAAGTTGGAGGTCTTCTATTAGAAGTTGGGTTTGGGCTTTCGTCTCTGCAACTCTCCTTCAAAGCCTAGAAACTGGGGATCCCTAGGTGGTTCAGCAGTTTGGCGCCTGCCTTTGGCCCAGGGCGGGATCCTGGAGTCCCGGGATGGAGTCCCGCATCAGGCTCCCAGCATGGAGCCTGCTTCTCCCTCCTCCTGTGTCTCTGCCTCTCTCTCTCTCTCTCTAAATATATATATATATATATATAATAGAATAAATAAAGCTTTATTAAAAAAAAGCCTAGAAACTCACAGCTTAATTTCTTCAAATGCCCTCAGGGAAAGTGAAGGTTCTTACACTGTTTACCTTTCAGGATTCTGGCTTTTTCTTAAGATGTTGGTTTGGTGAGTCTCTGCTTTCTTGTTGGTTCTTTAATGCTTTTTAATATTTTAAATATGTTACCCTATGGGATGCCTGGGTGGCTCAGTGGTTGGGTGTCTGCCTTTGGGTTAGGGCATGATCCCAGAGTTCTGGGATCAAGTCCCACATCGGGCTCCTTGCATGAAGCCTGCTTCTCTTCCCTATGCCTGTGTCTCTGCACCCCCTCCCCCGTGTATATCTCTGATGAATAAATAATATTAAAATAAATAAATAATAGATAAATATGTTACCCTACACAATGATTGTTTTCAGCAGAGCTGTCTCATCATTACCAGAAATGGAAGACAGAGATATACTTTCTTCTAGGTTTTGCCTGGTTTGAATATAAGACTTAATGTCTTAATTCACCTGACAAATATGGTACATGTTGAGGTTTCTTTGTTATTTGTAATGGTCAGCATATATTTTTCACTTATAAATTCTGTTATCCTAAAAAAGCATCTTCACTCCTGAGCCCCTCCTTTAAACTGCTGTCTCACTGTGCTTACCTTGAGGTTATTTTCACATTTTACAATTTTTGGCCCACTGACCTAACTGATCCTTTCAGCAACCTAGTAAGTGTTATATGTCACAGTTCCTAAAACATACTGCTGAAAGATCAAACATGCTGTGCCACTAGAGAATCACAGTTAAGAGCAAAGCAGGGTGGCTCTATGAGCTGTCATTTTCCTTGTATGTCCTTGTTATGAATAGCATCTGGATAGACACATCCATATGAAATTTTGCTGCTAATTTAACCATTTGACTGTTGAATTGCAAGATAAGAAATAATGAACATGTTCAATTTTATCTGGTTAGTATTCTCTGACTTAATAATTTTGCAAACTGAATCGCTTCATAAACTAAATATAGAAAAAATATTATTATGGTCTGGTTTCCAAGCAACCATTTCATTAAGAAAAGCTTCACTTGGGAAAAACATCTGTTTGTCAGTAAGGTTTTGCTGTCATCATACAATTTCACGATGAAAAAGCCATGGTCACCCTGTGCCTTAGTAATCCCTAGTTGTGAAAAGGTCAACAGGGGGTACTACAACAGAGAGAGCCATCTGTTTCAATCTGCACTAGTCTGTGAGCCTTGTTATCATGAAACAACTCAGTTTTCCTAAACAGCCACATAATTTAAAAACATTACCTTCTGATTATAAAAGCAATAAATGTTCATACTTATAAAATGTGAAAAATGTAAAAGGGTATGAAGAAGAAAATAAAAATCATTTGGGTTTTTGACACCTTCTTATTGGATCTCATTTCAAAAATAGATTCCACTGCTAAAAAAATTATTTGAAAACCACTGACCACAATTCACTTCATATGGTTTTACCTTTTTCATCTGTAATTAGGATGTTTTTCATAATGGTTAAGGGCTGTGTATTGAAACTGACTTTGGAGATTGGTAGAGATAGAGATTTGCTGTTGTTTTACAAGCAACAGAATCTTGTTTTCACATGATATCTTTAGAGGAGACTCAACGAAAGGGAAAAAAGCAGAGCCCTCTAGTTAGAGTGGGGTTGACTGCTGGTCTGAGTCCACACAGCCTACCCTCTTTTTCACTGATCCTAGGGTCCTTTTTTTAAAAAAAAATTATTTATTTATTCATGAGAGACACACAAAGAGACGCAGAGACATAGGCAGACGGAGAAGCAGGCTCCCTGCAGAGAGCCCGATGCAAGACTCGATCCTGGGACACGGATCACGTCCTGAGCCAAAGGCAGACACCAACACCACTGAGCCACCCAGGTGCCCTGATCCTAGGGTCCTATACAATATAGGCATTCATGTGGTCCTGACTATGTGCAGGCTCCTCCGAGCCACAAACTGCACCTTTGCTGTCCCCTCAGTCTGGGGAACTCTTCCCTTCCTTCTTTGTTAGATTCATACATATTAATCTGCCAGATCTCATCTTATGGGTCACTTGATCCTTCCCCTCTCTATCAGGAAAATGTTCCTAAAACAGGATCTCATACCACTGTGTACTCTTTCTCTATAGCACCTGTCAAAGTCACATTTCACATTTGTTCATGTGATTACTGGGTTACTACTTGCCTCCCACCATCTCCTCCCCTCCATCAAATGTAAATTCCATAAAGGCAGGGAATGACTTTTTCTTAGCAACACACTGAACACGGTGCCCTCACACACAGGAGATGCTTGATAAATCTTTAGGGATGAATGAATAAACATTTTAAGCCATTAAGAAAAAAAGTCAATCGCCAAAGATATTTTACAATTCTTTCTGCCCTTATCTAAAGCAAGGTTACCAATAATGGAAAATAGAAGTTGGACATCAAGTGCAAACCTGCTTCCAAAAACAGACTTCCCCTAAGAAAGAAAACTTTAGCAATCATGCCCTGGCAGGTGGACAGGAAGGATGACCTAATTAGGTCTTTGGTAGCTCAATGCCTGTGATCCATTCCCTGAGGCTCAATTCATTCCCAATCTTCCAACTTCTTCCGGGACATGAGAGACACCACAAGGTCACGAAACCAAGCACAAAGGTCTAATGTAAGAATCTAATGATGAGTTGCCAAAACTGTATGGACACCATTTAAGTGCACTTTTCCCAAGTGCACTGCCCAAGATCTTGACATGACTGAAGAAGGAGAAAATGACGCTTCAATTAGTTAAAAATGTTAAACTTATGACTCAGCAACAAAAGGAACTATGTCAGGGTTAATAAAAAATATAATTGGGCTTATTAAGTGTGTGAACAGTTTCAAGGATCATCTTAATCACTTCTGGTGAGATTAGGAATTTTAATTTATATTTGAAATAAAGGGGCCCACAGGCTGCTTGCTGTTTAGTTGCAGAGAGAAAAGCAAGGACAGGGCACCCCTTTAGCCGCTACCTCAGAGCAGTTCCAGAACAGATGGATTCCTTCAGATAGTCAAGCTAATATCATACTTAAGCATAAGTCTAAGGAGGAACTGGCTATTTTACTTATGAGTTCTCTCACTAGTTTATCTTCCTGAACTCACCTTCAAATTCCAACTTTGCTAACTACAGGGTGGCTCCCAAGCAAAATTTCAATAGCTATTCTGTAGAGAAGGTACTTACACCTTCTTAATGGCTGGTGAAGTAGACATTGAAACAACTGAGTATCCCACTGTATCTCACAGCTGCCTTCTTGGTAGTGAATCCTGCCTTTATGACTGCAGGTTGACATGAATAGGAGGTAAAGGAGCCCTGGAAACCAAGAAATTAAGAAGTATTTACATGCTTAGCTGAAAATGTCAAAAGCCACTGGTTCCAGGGTTTGATTCACTGTGAGAGCAAGGTCATGATAATTTAAGAATGGTGAGAAAATGGAGAAGAGGAGGGAAATACAGAGGTAGAACTTGGCTCTGGAGTTGATTCCAGTCTCCATCTCTCACTGGTTGTCGTTTTACAGGTAATAGCTTGGAACTTCGATTTCTCTGTATGAAAAACAGGGAGATGAAGATACGACTCTCACAGTGTGGTGAAGAGTAAATGAGATTATATAAGATACATCTGATATGTACTGGCACTCAATAAATCTGGGGTGAAAATCAGAATAAAGCAAGTGTAAGTAATAACTATAACAAGCATGATAATAGCATGACAATCCAGGAAGCCCATCACCAAGACATTATTGGCAGGCTGGCAACAACAGCAAGCCTTTAAAGACTCCCTAGAACCCAAAAAGAACAGCTCGGATGCCTTGCTTTGGCTTTCCAACAGCTTCTGCACTCCATTCCAATCCCACTCCTCCCTTTCATGCTCATTTTGTTCCACTAACAACTTGAAGGGCTTATCTTCCTCTACACTTGCCCTATTCTTGCTCATTCTTCTGCCTCTGCTTTTCTTTCAATCTTGACTCCCTCACTGTAGCTCCACACATCTCAATATTGTCTGTCCACCCCTCAGAGTCCTAGGGACTCCATGAAAACTACTGTCCTGAATTTTTTAAGTTTATTGTTGTATTTTTTTTAAGATTCTATTTATTCATTCATGAGAGACACAGAGAGAGAGAGGCAGAAACACACACAGAGGGAGAAGCAGGCTCCACACAGGGAGCCCGATGTGGGACTCGATCCCGGGTCTCAGGATCACACCCTGGGCTGAAGGCGGCGCTAAAACGCTGAGCCACCCAGGCTGCTCAGTTTATTATTGTATTTTTAGAAGTGCAGAATTCGGTTATTTTTTTAGTATATTGACAAGGTTGTGCAATAATCACCAATATCTAATTTCAGAACATTTTCATCACTCATATCTATTATCAGCCACTCCCACCACATCCCTCTCCTCCCATCCTCTGGCAACACTACTTTCTATCTCTGTGGGTTTGCCTATTCTGGACATTTCACATAAATGGAATCATACGATATGTGGCCTTTTGTGTCTGGCTTCCTTCACTTACCATGTTTTCAAAGTTCATCCATTTTGTAGAATGAATCAGTACTTTATTCCTTTTTATTGCTAAATAATATTTCATGGTGTAAGATATACCACATTTTATTTATCCATTCATCAGGTGATGAATATTTAGGCTGTCTTTACTTTTTGGCTATTATGAATAATGCTGCTATGAGCATTCATATATAAGCTTTTGTATGGACATGTGTTTTCATTTCTCTTGGGTATGTATCTCGAAGTGGAATTGGTGGGTCATATGGTAACTATGTTTGACTTTTTGAGAGCTGCCAGACTGTTATCCAGAGCAGCTGCACTATTTTACAGTTTCCACCAGCAGTGTATGAGGTTTCCGTTTCTCCACAGCCTCATCATTCATATCATTTTAAAGTACGTTATTTTTAAATGTCACTTATTGTAATCAGAAAGGCAACAAATACCAAAAGTTCTATATAGAAAGCTATGCATTTACCTGACCCACAATCTCTGCTGATACATTGCTGAAACAATCATGATCATCAGCAGGAAGAAAGGCAGGCAGTGTGAGTCACACACTCAGATTCCACTAATGGAAGATGAATTTCAAAGATACACATAAAGATTGTTTAAAAAATAATACCGCACACATTGCCAAATGAATAAACCCCCCCAACACACACACACCACACTCATATACACAAATCAAGCAAACATGAGATCAGCATATTATTAGGTTATAGAAAGGGTTGATTTATAGTGAAACCATTTCCCACTGGCAAGCCTAGTTCTCCTATATGTAAGACCACCTAGGAACTCAGCCCTTGTGCCTGAGAACAAGAACAATGTGTGCACTAGGATTAATTATTTTTCCCTATTGCAAGAGCATCCTCTTCAGAGCCAGAGAGAGTTAAGACTCAAATTCTGATGCTAACAGTATCGACATTACTCTGGGCTGGTTTCTTAATGGTTTTGAGCCTCAGTTCCTTCATCTGTAAATAGGGCTAATACCTAACTTGCAAGGTTGCTGTGACTGGCACAGTACAGGCACTTAGTAAGTAGTAACTTCTATAATATTTACTGCCATTTCTCTTACATGGCAATTATCCATGACAATCTTGGGCAGTGAAAATAACTAACCTCGAAGTAGCCAGTTCATCTTCTTTTACTTACAGGTAAAAGTACTAAACTACTAAATACTCTGATGCAAATCTGAATGTTTCAATTTTCAGTTAATAGAGAAAACTACTGGATAGATATTTGAAAAATAAGGCTAATGTAAAACTCAAGTGTTCTGGACTTTAAAATGCAATCTATAACTGGAGGGAGAGAGAGAAGGCTATATATATATATATACATATATATATATATATCACTAGGGCTGCAGTAAGAGAAGGTACAGTGGAAAAAAAAAAGAGAGAAGGTACAGTGAACTGGGATTCCCAAAAAAATGGGTCTCTACCACCCTCCCAACTTCTGTGACTGTAGGAAAGTCAATTATTCATTTATAAAAGGATTATCATATCTGCTTTTATTATATTTTGGAATTGTTTAGAGTCAAAACTTTCTAGATAATTAAGAATTATTCAATTTTAATAAATATTACTGATAACCATAATATGTTTTTAATCTTAAACACACAACAATCGAGTCAATTTCTACCATAATTTGGAAAATTCTAAAGAAGTAATCAAGTGTATTGGAGAGAAAAAAAGCTTTGGAAGCCATGAACAAGGTTCAAGTTGGTTGCTACTGTCCTATTAGAAGAAAGACTTCCATTATCTAAGTCTCAGAATGTTTAACTATGAAACGGGAATCTCTCTCTTCACATCGCAAAATTAACTCAAAATGGATCATGGACCTAAGTGTAATTGTGAAAACTATAAAATTCATGGAAGAAAATATGAAAGTAAATCTTCATTAGCCAGGGTTAGGCAGTGATTTCTTACATATGACACCAAAAGTGCAAGCAATAATGAGAAATATTGGTTAGACTTTATTGAAAGTAAAAAGTTTTGTCCTTCAAATACATCATCATTAAGAGAAAAGACAATCCATGGAATGGCAGAAAATATCTGTAATTAGCATACTTAATAAAGAACCTGTTTCCAAAATATATAAAGAACTCTTACAACTCAATAAAAAGACAAAATATATAAATTAAAAATGAGCAAAGAATTTAAACATTTTTCCAAAGAAGGTAAGGACATGGCAAGGAGCTCAAGAAAAGATGCTCAACATCATCAGTCATTAGGGAAATGCAAATCAGAATCACAGTGAGATACCAAGAATCACAGTGAGATACCACTTCTCACCCACTAAGATGGCTGTAATAAAAAAGACAATAGTAAGTACTGGTGAGGATTTAGAAAAATTGGAATCCCCCTACATTGCTAAAGGGAAAGTAAAATGGTACAGCCACGTTGGAAAACAGTTTGGCAGTTCCCCAAAAGGTTAAACAGTCACTATATGACTCAGCAATTCTAATCCTAGGTATAAACCCAGGAGAAATGAAAACATATGTCCAAAAACTTGTACATAAATGTTCACAACAGGGATCCCTGGGTGGCGCAGCGGTTTGGCGCCTGCCTTTGGCCCGGGCGCGATCCTGGAGACCCGGGATCGAATCCCACGTCGGGCTTCCGGTGCATGGAGCCTGCTTCTCCCTCTGCCTGTGTCTCTGCCTCTCTCTCTCTCTGTGACTATCATAAATAAATAAAAATTTAAAAAAAAAAAAATGTTCACAACAGTGTTATTTTATTTTATTTTTTTTATTTATTTATGATAGTCACACAGAGAGAGAGAGAGAGGCAGAGACACAGGCAGAGGGAGAAGCAGGCTCCAAGCACCGGGAGCCCGACGTGGGATTTGATCCCGGGTCTCCAGGATCGCGCCCTGGGCCAAAGGCAGGCGCCAAACCGCTGTGCCACCCAGGGATCCCACACAACAGTGTTATTCATCATCGTAACTTAAAGGTAAAAACAACTCAAATATGACATCAACTTATGAATGGACAGACAAAATGTGGTTAATCTATACAGTGGGACATTATTCAGCCATAAAAAGGAATAAGTACCAATTCATGCTACAACATGGATGAACCTCAAGAACATTATACTAAATGAAAGGAGCCAGACACAAGACCAAACATTGTATGACGCTATTTACAGAGAACATCTCAAATAGACAAAATGTATAGAGACTAAAAGAAGTTTAGTGTTCCCAGGGGTAAGGAATAGTGGGAATGGAAATTCACTAATACTGGATATGGAGTTTCTTTCTGAGATGGTAAAAAAGTTCTAAAATTAGATAGTAGTGATAGTTGCACAACTCTAAATATATTAAAACACAGAATTGAACATTTTAAATTGGGGAATTTAGGTATAAATTAAATCCCAAATAAAAAGATAAAAAATAGGGATAATCTTCTACCTCTAACTACTTCAACCATTTACCAAGATAGCAGATGTGAGAGACATTATTTTAAATGCACACCTGCTAATTAGGTAGTACAAAAACCAGGTCAGGACATAAAAGTAATCTTCCCATTTCAAGGACATAAATGGAGATGATAAACTTCACAGCACTGCATTCTGAATTTCAGTGCCAGACCCAATTAGATGGTCCTTCAAGGGATAGAACTATTTCCAGCTAATGGTTTCTCAACTTACTTTATTGAGGTAGAAATCTGAGAATGAGATAGGGAGTTCAGCTTCTGACAAGTTAAAACTTGTAATCCTGCTTAGTTTGAAACTCTGTAAAAACAATTTCACCTTCTATCCACCTTTCCCCCTTCCGGGCCTTTTGCCTTCCCACCCCTTGGCTCTTTTGCCAGAAATGAAAACTCTTCTCTGAAGAGAAAGAGGATAGGAGAGTTAGTAAGATCTGTTTGGGCACGTCAAGATGTCTAGGTTTTCCTAACTACACACACACAGGTATACTTTCACCTCATATGCTTGGCTCAGAGCCTAGGGTTTTTTGGGTTTTTTTCTCTTTTTCAATGAGTCTGGTAGTTTTATCCAAAGATCCTTCTGACATTGATGGGGATCACTTGGATCCCTGAAATGCTTCTGTCTCTGGTGTTGCTTTCAAAATGTCTTTTAAATAATTGAAAGTGACTGAGAGGATACACGAGCAGATCCACAGTATAATAAATAACCTGACTATAATATCTTACTAGAAGAATACTTATTTATCATATTTGTTATTGAATATCTATTTCAAAACTGAAATGTGAAAAATATCGCAAACATCTGATATACATTATGGGACCCCAAGGACATAGTTTAACTCCTATTTTGGAAAAGAGGACTTCTACTTTTTACTTTATATACTTCCTTCTCAAATTTTTTAGAACTATGAAAATGCATTAATTTGTGTAACAATAATAATGATATAATAAAGAATGAAAAAAATAATACACAAGGAGTCTAAAAGGGAAAGACACTTAATGGCCATAATCTAAGATTAGGCCTTTTAATTATGAACTCTGGTTTGTAACTGGAACACAGGAACTTGGTATATAATTCTCTGCCTGAAGAACTTGCTACTGAGTACCCACCCACTTGGGAGAAGCCGCTGCAAGAACTAAATCAACCATCACTTTCTCAGTAGGACTAAGAGAGATGCAGGCTGTCTTTCATAAAACTAAAATTTAACTCACAAGGAATTTAGTTCTCAGATGGCTATGATGGACAGATAATATACACACCATAAATTCTTACATCAGGTATCAATAAGGAACTGTTAAATGAATTAATTTATTTAATTCCTCTCTTCTCTGCCGGTAGACTGCAAAGTTGATGAGAAATTACAAAAGAAATACAGCTTATCAACAAATTAAGCAAAAGATATGCTGTAATTTTCACATGGAGATATTTAGACAGCCTAGAAAGGAAAATTTTAAACAGAGACACATGCACACATGCATGCACATACACACACACACACAACTAAATGCTACTCAAACCACAGCCAAACACCCCTTCTACTGCAGAACATTTATAAGTAGGCTGGCCTTGTCTGACTGGGAGTCCAAAATGGCCTGGTTCTTGGCATGCTTTACGCCTGGGCAAAGGACATTGGCAATGCAGGTGGGAAAATCCAGCTCTTTCCTTTCATAATGGGAAATTCACCTAAGGCCTTGGCCTTTAAGTGCATGTTACAAACACCAAAACATCAATTAATTCAAACTTGTCCATTGTGGGGAGCTGAGAACAGAAATTACACCTCTACCCCCCATGTTCTTCATTGCCAAATTAACTACTAACTGATTAGCACACCAATTAAAATTACTAAAAACAAACAAAACCAACAGTTGTGATTTTTATAGTAGACCCTAGAGGCTAATGAGCTCAACGGGTTAATCAGCTAAGGAGCTTATTCCAAACAGTAATGTTGCCATAGGAGAATGACATACCACCTCTTCTCCAAAAACCGTCCTAAAAAAAAAAAAATCCGTAAGAAACATCTCCTTAGCATAACAGTATTAGAGTTTCTCGAGAAAAGTACCAGGCATTTAAGGTTCTTGCTTCACCAATTTATTTTGCTTCCATAAGTACCATTTATTGTCATGTGACTTCCTGAGCCCCAGGCATATCTTAATCCCAGGCCTCTGCCCATTCACCTGTAGGTAGTTACTTTCTTGAAACCTTCTACTCTTGGGCACCTGGGTGGCTCAGTCAGTTAAGTGTCTGCTTTTGGTTCAGGTCATGATCTCACAATCCAGGGATCAAGTCCTATATCTGGCTCTAGGCTCATCAAAAGTCTGCTTCTCCCTCTGTCCCTTACCCTGCTTGTGTGGTCTCTTTTGGATGTGCTCTCTCTCTCAAATAGATAAAATTTAAAAACAGAACAAAACCCTACTCTTTCAGCTTCTGCTCTCAACTAGTTGTCCTTTTACCTCTTTGGGTGGTCATTTTGTCTCCTTTGAGGAATTTTCTTTTTGCTTTTTAACCTGGGCATGACAAGTAACTGTTGAAGTGTTTTTAAGTATATAGTAGGTGCACAATAAATGTCTGCTGAATAAAGAATGAGTTCCAAGGCTCTGGCCATTATCACTGTATGCTATCCCCTCTGCACTCTCTCTTAAGCTTTAACTGCCAGATCTGTTCAGAGCATACAAAAATTATACCAAGAAAGAAGTAGCCAGTAAAGATCTAAGCATGCCTTGTGCTCACAGAGGACCTTGCCTTTTGCAGATAAACAGAACACATCAGTGTGAAGGACTGCTATTACTGGCTTTAATTCTTCACTTTTCCCTGCATTCATGCCCTTTGTTCTATGACCTGGCAGTCTGTCTCACTAAAGAAAAAGAGTCTATTTCTCTACCTCTTGACTTTTGGGCTATGCCACATTGGCTTATTTCAGCCAACAGAATGAGACAGAAGTGATAAGATGCTAGTTTCAAACTTAGGCCCGAAGGGGCCTCTGGAGTTTATTCTTATTCTCTTACACTTCTGCCATCACCACAAAACACTCTTATAGGCCACTGGGCTAGTGATGACCAGGAACAAGTGCAGCAGAGCTGCCACAGCCAGCCCACAGAGCTGCAGGGCGAAGCAGAACTGTCTAGCCAAACCCAGCCTGCCTCAGCTCAATTCCATGGGTCTACAGATGCGTGAGTGATAATAAATGATTGGTGCTTGAAGTATTGAGGTTGAGGTAGTTTGTTACATAGCAATAACTACCTGATAGAGCCTGCCTACTCAAACTTTGGACCTGAGAAGTAACATGTATCACCACATTATCTAGCAATCTAACAGTAGAAGCAGTAGTAATATAATGGTGATGATAATGATGATGACACTAAATTCATAACAACTAACCTTATTTGAACACTTACTGTGTGCTAAGTACTTTTAAAAAAAAAGATTTTCTTTATTTCAGAGAGAGCGTGTGAGAGCAGGAGGAAGGTAGAGGGAGAGGAAAAGAGAATATCAAGCAGACCACGCTGAGCGTGAAGCTCGACACTGGACTCAATCTCATGACTCTGAGGTCATAACATGAGCTATAATCAAGAGTTGGACCAGAGTGCTCCTGCACTAGGCACTTTCAAGGTATTAACTCATTTAATTCTAATATTAACCTCTATATGTAGACTTTTTAAGATAGAATAGTTTCAGATTTACAGATTTATTCAGAACATAGCACAGAAAGTTCTCATATTTTCTACACCCAGTTGCCTCTATTATCAGCTTTTCACATTTGTCACAATTAATGAACTAAGAATGACATTTTACTATCAACTAAAGTCCATAATTTACTCAGATTATCTTTGTTTTTCCCAAATGCCTCTTTTCTGTTCCAGGATCTTATCTACCACATCACATTTTATCATCATATCTGCTTAAACTCTGACAGTTTTAACCTTTCCCCTCTTATAAAATTTTAATTTTTTTGGTAACAGTTTGAGATATAATTCACATATCATAAAAGTTGCCAATTTAAAGTATACAATTCAATGGTTCTTATAATATGGACAGAGTTATTCAGTGATCACCACAATCAATTTCAGAATGTTTTCATCATCCCAAAAAGCAATCCTTACCCCAGTTATTAGCTCCCAATACTTTCCCCTTTCCCAACAGCCCTAGGCAACTTCTTACCTAGTTTCTGTCTCCATATATTTCCCCATTCTGCATATTTCATATAAAGGAACCATATAGGCAGCTCAGTGGTTGAGCATCTGCCTTTGTCTCAGGTTGTGATCCCAGGGTCCTGGGATCCAGCCTGCATCAGGCTCCCTGCATGGAGCCTGCTTCTCTCTTATGCCTGTGTCTCTGCCTCTCTCTCTCTCTCTCTCTCTCTCTCTCTGTGTGTGTGTGTGTGTGTCTCTCATGAATAAATAAATAAAATCTTAAAAATAAATGCATACATACATACATACATACATACTAAGTAAATAAATAAAGGAACCATACAATTTGTGGTCTTTTGTGACTGGCTTCTTTCACTTATAATGTTTTCAAGGCTCATCCCTGCCACGACATGTTTCAGTATTTTATTTTTATAAAGACTAAGTAATAATCCACTGTATGTATAAAATACAGTTTGTTTATATTTGTGCTGTTTCCACCTTTTGGCTAATATGAACAGTGCTGCTATGAACATTCAGGTATATAAGTTTCTGCATGGACATATGTTTTCAATCTTTCTGAGTATTATACCAAGAAGTGGAATTGCTGCATCAAGTGGTAACCCTAAGCTTATCTTTTTGACGAACTGTCAGGCTGTTTTCCAAAGTAGTTGTACCATTTTACATTTCTATTTAGCTCCCTTTTTACAGATAGGAAACTGAAGCCCAGAGAGATTAAGTAATTTGTCAAAACCCATACAGCTGAGCAGCAGAGGAATGGAGGTACACCAAGGTGGTCCATCCCAGAGTCCTAGCTCTTGACAATTACATTCTTCGGGTAGAGCCAAGAGAAGCTGTGAGATAACTGACTTTCTCATCATGTCTGATTCTCATCCTTTAGGAAGGGTGCCTACTCTCTACATCCCTGTTTGTGATATTTCTCTGCAGATTTGGAATCCACAAATTAATGGAGACCGGGAGAACAGTAACAAAAAAATCACAAAAAAGAAATAAAATTATTGCAAAAAACATTTCGATGAAAAAATATTATATACTCAGATTTTTTTAGTTTAAAGGGAAAGCAAGGGTACATACTAGCAGTAGTCAAGTACATAAAAGGTTAAGGTAATAAGAGTTTATGTGTGAGACATTTTTTACCTCCTTGAATGAGAAGAAATGGGTTGTGATCTATAGGATAATAAAGACCTCCTCATCATTATCAGACACTGAAATTCTATTGGAATCTTTAGGGAACCATCCAGGAATATTATTATTATGATGTAAATTGAATCCTCACTAGGAGGCAGGAAGGTGGACAAAATGACCAACAGTCTGATGGCTTGATGACTTTAGAGATTTTGTGCAAACACACATGCTACAGTCTTTGGTTCACAGACTCAAAGTCCTTTAACCAGGACTAACTTACCCTGAATAGCAGACAGATATACGAAGGTATCTTCATGCTCCAAGTTCTCCAAGAATATCTGGAACCACAAAATAGAGCAGTGCTATGATTTGCAAAGAGCAAGCAGGAGACCCTTACAGCAGCCTCAAAAGAATAAATGCTTTTCTTCTTGTCTTAGCTAGACATTGGTCTGACTTCAGAATTTTGTAGAGAAAACAGTATATATGTTTGAAGTCCTATTTTTACAATAGCTAAAGAAGGGCAGCAAGTTAGGGGGAGATACTTCTTGAAGTGGCTAAGTATATACCAGAAGTCGGCATGGAAACCAAAATCTGAGGAAAAAATTCTGAACATTTTCTCCACGTATACTACCCATGGTGGACAACATTCTCACGTGTATCATGAAAGACTACCAGTCATGACACACACGATGCCAAGTTTGGGGTTATGTCCAATTGACAGCATATTTGCTATAATTTGGTCTTTTTCTCTTCCACTCAGAAAGTATATGGAAATGCAAGTGACAGAAATGTTACTGGGATAACCTTGAATCTATTCTAATTTATTTTTTAAAACCTTTTGCAAATTTTGGCACTTCAACTGACATTAGTAATGAATTATTTTCAACAGATGACCTCACAATTTAGGAACAAACCAGGGTATGTCAACTGCAGAGGGCACTGCTTATCTAGAAGCTATGACAGCAACATATTAAATTCAGGCCCTAATATGAGGGCCAGAGAACAGGAGTGGCCATGCGCCCATATTCTTCTTGCTTGGTATCTGGTGGGGGGGGACGGGATGTCTGTTCTATATACAGCGATGCATCATTTGCTGGCACAGTGATTCTTGGTACCAACTTGATGCTGCCGGTCTCCACATCTGCACCATGCTACAGAGAGCCTAGATTAGTTAAACTGGAAAGAAGGCCAGATTGGAAGGGGTGAGGGTCATGTAAATAAAGGAAGCTTAATCCAGGGTAGTGGCCATGGGAATAAATAGGAAGAGATACATATTTGAGAAATTTCTTGGAAAAATAATTGACAGGACCTGACCGATCATGGACAGAAGATGAAGGTTAAATAAGTTAAAGAAAATTCCAAAGACATTCATAGCATTCACCATCTAAACAGTTATATGGGGGCACCTGGGTGGCTCAGTCATTTAAGGATCTGCCTTCAGCTCAGGTCATGATCTCAGGGTCCTAGGATAGAGCCCCATGTCAGGCTTCCTGCTCAGTGAGGGAGCTTTCTCTGCCCCTCCCCCTTGCTCGTGTGTGTGTGTGTGTGTGTGTGTGTGTGTGTGTGTGTGTGTCTGTGTGTGTGTATGCACACGTGCGCACACACTCTCCCAAATAAAATCTTTAAAAAAAATAAACAGTTGTATGATGGGATATTTTTGATGATTACTCAAAGGAGATATATAATGAGGTTTTTATGAATATTTCAATGGCAACAAATCCTTGGCATATTTCTGGCCTTGGTTTTCTCATCTATAAAATGGGGATAATACCAATACTGCAGCTATTATGAGAACTGGAGATAATGTCAATTATCTGGCTCAATAAACAACAGTTATTATTTTTATTATTACTGTTAACTTATTTGAGAAAAAGGTAGGGGGACAGAGGGAGAAGTAGGAACTCAAGCAGACTCTGCACTGAGCACAGAGCCCGATTCGGGGCTCAACCTCATGACCCTTAGATCATGACCTGATCCAAAACCAAGAATCAGCTGCTTCACAGGTGCTCCAACAGCAGTTATTATTATTATACCATTGGTTCTAATACTTTAGTGAGCATAGATAAATGTTTTTAATCAGAATTATAACTCTTAATCTAATGGCTGAAGTACATGAAAGAGGAACAGCTATGTGGCTCAGTCAGTTAAGTGTCTGTCTTCGGCTCAGGTAGTGATCTTGGGATCCTGCTCCCTGCTCAGTGGGGAGCCAGTTTCTCCCTCTCCCTCTGCTCCCCCTTCAATCACATTCTCTCTCTCTCAAATAAATAAAATCTTAAAAAAAATAAAGTATATGAAAAAGATGATAACAATGACAGTGAGCTTTTTATTAGATGCTCATTATGTGCCTGGCACTATAACTAGTGCTTTACATATAACTAGTTTTTTTTACAAGGTATCAGCAGGGCTGCAGTCATTACCTCTAAAGTCTCTTTTATTTTTTAGTTGTTTGTTTGTTAAACTAAGCTCTACACCCAATGGGGGGCTTGAACTCACAAACTCGAGATCAGTAGTTGCCTGTTTTACCAACTGAGCCAGCCAGATGCTCCTACATGAACTATTTTATTTTACATCTTTCTTTTTTTTTAATATTTCATTTTTAAGTAATCTCTACACCCAAAGTGGGGTTCAAACCCACAACCCTGAGATCAAAAGTTGCATGCTATACCGACTGAGCCAGCCAGGTGTTCCCCTAAATCTTGCAACATAAAGTGAGTCCTATTGTTATGTACCACTTTGCAGATGTAGAAATTGAGGCTCAGAAAATTTAAATGACTTAAGGGACCTGGGTGGCTCTGTCTGACTTTGGCTCAGGTCATGATGATAGAGTCTCATGTCTGGTTCCCTGCTTGGCTGAGAGCTTGCTTCTCCCTCTCTCCCTGCCCCACACCTACTCATGTGCACACATGCGCATTCTCTCTCTCTCTCAGATAAATAAGTAAGATCTTTAAAAAAAAGAAAATGTAAATGATTTATCCAAGAAACTGGCCTGGGATTTGATCTGTAGTCTCTAGACCCTTTGCTCTTAATCTCTAATCCATACTGAGGTCAGGAAAATTCACACAAAACTGAAAAGATCCTCAACTAAGCATACATTTTTCTCCCACATACATCTCCAATGTAAGGAACAGCTTCTTCACTGTGATGGGGGGAAAAGGTGAAGGTTGGGGGGTGGGGGGAGGGCCCAGCTCTGCACAATTCCCCTATTAAAAGGGGCCCAGAGGGACGCCTGGGTGGCTCAGCAGTTTAGCGCCTGCCTTCAGCCCAGGGCGTGATCCTGGAGTTCCGGGATCAAGTCCCACATCAGGCTCCCTGCATGGAGACTGCTTCTCTCTCTGCCTGTGTCTTTGTCTCTCTCTCTCTCTGTCTCTCATGAATAAATAAAATCTTTAAAAAAAAATAAAAAAGTGAGTTAAATAAATAAACAAACAAACAAACAAATAAAAGGGGCCCAGAAAAAATAGGTGGTTTCTTGGGAATCCGCCCCTTTCTTTTCCTGTTCATGCTCAACTGAGCAGTCTCAGGTGGTGATCTTTTTTTTTTTTTTTAATTTTTATTTATTTATGATAGTCACAGAGAGAGAGAGAGAGAGAGAGGCAGAGACACAGGCAGAGGGAGAAGCAGGCTCCATGCACCAGGAGCCCGATATGGGATTCGATCCCGAGTCTCCAGGACCGCACCCTGGGCCAAAGGCAGGCGCCAAACCGCTGCGCCACCCAGGGATCCCTCAGGTGGTGATCTAAGTCTTTCCTGTGTCTAAGTCTTGCCTCCTCAGAACAATTACAGTTTCCCTAGGGGTAGTCCAGGGCAATGCTTGATACATAGTCAGGGCTCCTGGAAAACTGCCCCACTCTGTGTGCATATGTTTTTCCAGTGTGTTCTACTCACCTTGAGAAGCTTCTCTTGCATCTCAAGGACTTTTGCTTCTTTCTGCTCTATCCAGCAGGAAAGAGTTCGCAGAGCAGCAGCCCGGGTTGGAATTTGAGGATCATAAGCTGATAAAAGAACCTCCTGGAGCTGGTCTGTGGTGATGCTTCCAGATTTCTGGTTCGTAGTCATTCTGGGCTCACTAACCTCTTGAGGAATGAGTGGAGTAGGAGACTTCAGGGTTGTTTCTTTGGATTTCTCATGGCTTTGCTGTTGTTTGAGGTGAGACTCATCAGCATAACTTTGACTGGTTTGCTGCTGCTCTTCTATTTTTCCTTCTGCATCCTTTTTGTTCAGGGTACTTTGGGCAGCCTCACTGACAGCCTCAGTGGAGAAGGCTCCATGGGTAGAGATGGTGATGCGAAGATCGACAGCAAGCTCCTGGATGACAGGGTCAGGGTGCACCTTGGAGACTTTCTCCAATAAAGGCAGCAACTGCTTCAGGACAGCAAAATCACATGACTTCAACTACAAAATAAAATGAAAAATGCCAAACCAGTGAATATAGCAGATGTTAATAATGCCTGAACACTAAGAAACATTCTGAGTAAGAAGGTCAGGGAGCGTATCTTATTCATGGTGTAATCAGCATAGTCTAGCACTCTGTATTGTTGAATAATTATAGCTAACACTTATTAAATACCCTGTGCAGGTACTTTTCTGAGTTAAAAATACACCAATGATGCATATGATTATACTTAATTTTTACAACCTGGTGGGAAAAACATGGTTATCTTATGGTTTTAATTTGCATTAGCCAGACTACCTACCAGGGCTGTTAAATATCCTTTCATGTTTATTGGCTGTCTGCATTTCTTTTTCTGTAAATAGCCTTTTTACATCCTTTGTTGTACCCCACTTACCTATTAGACTGTCTCTACAGTTATTCTTATCATATCAGATTTTAATATTCAGTCATATGGTGAAATTCTTTTCAAGATGATTATTTTTTTACTTTTATTATCTTTTTTATTGCATTATTGTATTTTTGGCCTCTATGTACCTTTTACTATAAAAAGATGAGTTAATATTAGCAAAGTACTTAGCACCTGACACATAGTAAGCACTATGTGTTTTAAAAAGAAATATGACAGACAAAAACACACATATTCATATTCCTATGATTATTATCTACATTCTAAACAGGAGAAACTGACACAAAGAACAGTTAAATAACATGTACATAGTCACACGACTGGAAGATGGTAAGATATGAATTCAGTAAGTATGGTTCCAGAGTCCACAGTCTTACTTTTTAATAAAGTTTTTTATTTATTTGACAGAGAGAGCATAAGCAGCAGTCAGTGGGGGAAAGAGAAGCCGACTCCCCACAGAGAAGAAAGCCCAGTGTAGGGCTCAATCCCAGAACCCTGGACCGTGACCTGAGCCAAAGGTGGATGCTTAACTGGCTGAGCTACCCAGGCATCCCAGAGTCCACACTCTTACCTAATACCCTACAAAGTCTCTACTGAACAAATAAAGCAGTTCTTAACTACATTTTCTAAAGAGGCTGGTCAGCATTCAAGGACATCATAGGTCTGGAAAGGATTGGGACAATAACTGGCAAAAGAGGATTTCTCCTAGAAAGTGAGAGTAAAAATTACAGAAGGTTTTATTCTCTCCAGAAGCTTCGTGCTATAATGCCATATGCCTTACTAGGAAAAGTGCATGTGCAGTCAGTAGAGAAGCAAGAATCAGTGATAATCCTTTTCTGTTTGAAAACACTAGGAATATCATATGAGGCTTCATTAGTTCCTGACATCTGAAAACCTTACAGGTCTTAAATCCTTTTAAGAACAAAGCAAGGTATTTACTATTTGCTCATTCTCTCACTTCATTATCCAACCAACCAACCAACCACCCTTGTAGGACCTATATAATATTCTCATTTAAACTCTACATCCACAGAACTATTACTGTTTATTTTCCCCAACACTTTCCTTCCAAGTACATAAAAACCTGAGGTTCATGTCAGGTTTGTACCTGTAGAATTTCACCATACATTGCCCTCAGATTTTTTTTTTAAGATTTTATTTATTTATTCATGAGAGACAGGGAGAGAGAGGCAGAAATATAGGTAGAGGGAGAAGTAGGCTCTCTGCGGGGAGCAAGATGTAGGACTCAATCCCAAGACCCCAGATCACAACCTGAGCCAAAGGCAGATGCTCAAATGCTCAGCCACCCAGGTGTCCCCAGATTTCTTTTTTTAAACAATTAGGAACTATGCAAAATAGACAGAAGGTAAAATTTCTAGCTTTGTAACATATGCTGACTTATCTGCATGTGTACAAGTGACCGTTCCAATATTACTATATCTTAAAGGGAGAAGAGAATACATGTTATCTAAGTAAAGGGCCAATTATATGAGGAATCTGTGGAACTGGGAAAGATATTTTAGTATTAGATAGTAATAGATATTTAGTTTGTGTTATCATTACCCTAGACTTCATTCATTGCTTCTGTAGTATTATGGACATTTATTTCTTCTTTAAGCATCTGAAATGGGAATATCTACTTATAGTTACAGTGTATGGCCTCTTTTTCATTTCTACTATATACACTAGTTTCTTCTTAAAAAAAAAAAGATAAATAGACCAATGGAACAAAATAGAGAACCCAGAAAGAGATCTATATATAGTCAACAGATTTTTTAAATTTTTTTAATGGAAGTATAATTGACACACACTGTTACATTAGTTTCATGTGTCCAACACAGTGATTCCAGTATAATCAACCGATCTCTGACAAAGGAGCAAAGTTAATACAATGGAGAAAAGGCAGACTTTTCAACAAATAGTGCTTGAATGACTAGACACTCATGTGCAAAAAGATTTTTTTTTCCGGTGCAAAAAAGGTGTTTTTATTATAGTACAAGGGCAGGATCTGTGGGCAGAAAGAGCTGCCAAAAGATTATTTAGACACAGACTTTACACTATCACAAAAATTAACTCAAATGGATCATAGACTTAAATGTAAAATGCAAAACTATAAAATTCCTACAAGACAACATAAGAAAAAATCTAGATGACTTTGGGTATAGCACTGACTTTTTTAGATTAAAAAAAAATCCATGAAAGAAATAACTGATAAATGAGATTACATTAAAATTTTATCTTTTTTTATTTTTTTAAAAGATTTTATTTATTTATATATTCATGAGAGACAGAAACACAGGGAGAGGGAGAAGCAGGCTCCATGCAGGGAGCCTGACGTGGGACTCGATCCCAGGTCTCCAGGATCACGCCCTGAGCTGAAGGCGGCGCTAAACCGCTGAGCCACCAGGCCTGCCCACATTAAAATTTTAAAATTTTTAAACTTTTACTCTGTAAAAGATAATGTTAAGAGAAAGAAGACAAGCCACAGACTAAGGAGGAAATATGTGCAAAAAACTCATCAATAAAAGATAGTTATCCAAAATACACAAAGAACTCTTAGAACTCAGGAGTAAAAAACCAAACAACTCAACTTACAAATGGGCAAAAGATCTTAACAGACTCCTCTCCAAAGAAGATATATTAGATATACAGCATATAAAGAGATGCTCAATATCACATGTCATCAGGGAATTACAAAGTAAAACAAGATACCATTACACACCTCTTAAAATGACTTAAATCCAAAACTGACAACACCACATGCTGGTAAGGATGTGAAGCAAGAGGAACTCTCATTCATTGTTGGTGGGAATGCAAAATGGCACAGCCACTTTTGCAAGGCAGTTTGGCAGTTTCTTACAAAACTAAACATACTTTTACCATATGTTCCAGTAACTGAGCTCCTTGGTATTTACCAAATGACTTGAAAACTTATGTCCATACAAAACCCTACACATAGATGTTTATAGCAGCTTTATTCATAATTGCCAAAACTTGGAGGCAACCAAGATGTCCTTCAGTAGGTGAACAGATAAATAGACTGTGGTACATCCAGACCTCGGAATACTATTCAGCACTAAAAAGAAATGAGCCATCATGGAAGAAGCTTAAAAGCATATTACTAAGTGAAAGCAGCCAGTATGGAAATGCTATGTAGTATATACTCCCAACTAAGTTATATTCTGGAAAAGACAAAACTGTGGAAACAGTAAGATCAGTGGTTGCCAAGGGTTTGACGGGAGAGATGAATAGGCAAAGCACAAAGAATTTTAAGGGAAGTGAAACTATTCTGTGGGATATTATAATGATAGCTACATACTCATTACACATTTGTCAGAACCCATAGAGGTTACAGTACCATGCGTGAACCACCATAATGTAAACTGTAGACTGTGAGTGATCACACACACACACACACGGTGGGTCAATGTAGGATCACTGACAGTAACAAATGCATCACTCCTATGCAGAATGTTGCCAGTATGGGAGGCTGTGCTCTGTGGGGCAGGAGATGCATAGGAAATCTCTGTACCTCCTGCTCAATTTTGCTGTGCACCAAAAACTGCTCTTAAAAACAGTCTATTAGGGGATCCCTGGGTGGCTCAGCAGTTTAGCGCCACCTTCAGCCCAGGGCATGATTCTGGAGACCGGGGATCCAGTCCTGTGTTGGGCTCCCTGCATGGAGCCTGCTTCTCCCTCTGCCTGTGTCTCTCCCCCTCCCTCTCTCTCTCTGTGTGTCTTTCATGAATAAATAAAATCTTTTTAAAAAATAGTCTATTAATAAAAAAAACAACAACTATATTTTCTTCCAGTTTTCAAACTTCCTAGGCATTGTGGAATCATCTTATTCAATTGGGTAACTTCTTAAATCATAATAGGCACATAGGTAGATTCTGAATCAAATAGTTTATAAGGCTTAAGATTAAAGTTATGCATTCTTTCAGCTTTGTAAGCCTATAGATGTCCCACTGTGAGAATAATCAGTAAAGCCCAAGACTGCAGATACCAACTATTTTGTTCATAAATGTTCAAAAAATTTTTGAGGTACAAAGTAATATTCACTTAATTGATAAACATGAAAATGGAACCACTAAGTAATTATTAATTATTTTTCAAGGGTTACCAAGAGCCATATCAAAATTAAGAATTAACCACAAAGCCCTCATTTCTACTCCTGTCACTGCTACTCAGCAGAGATTTCATATCCAGACTTCAGAATTCTGTGTGGAAAGCCCTGAGGCTTGAAGCCCACAAGTGAGTGACAGATTTCTTTATCTGGCTGTGCCTCTTCCAGAGTCTCAGGTATACTTTAGGAATGGAACATGCAGAGCTATGTCAGCTATGTCTATGACTTCTTTCAGGGCATCAGGAATGAACCAGTTAGAGAATTGTTCTGAATTTCTGCAAGTTTTCAAATTTAAGAACTGGAGGTTGGACTGGTAGGGAAGGAATTGAGGGTAGTGAGTGGTGGGAGGGAGGATGCCTGCTAAGGTAAGCATATGAGAACCAAGTTGACAGCCAGAGGAGGGCATGTGTACACTGAAAAATCCCCACATGAGCCTCTGCAAGGCTCACCTAAGGAGCATACAAATTCTCATTATGCCTTATCCTACCCAGTGAGAATCACTTTTTTGGAGGACTCCAAGGGCCTCTTCCAACAATAAAATGCTACCTAAAAATCCCTAGTTCCAACAAGTACTTAGGTTTATTCTTTGTATTCTCATTTCTATATATCATCTATGTTTCTTCAGATATTTAGCTGAGTTGTTTATATGTCCAGTTCTTACTTATAATGTCACTGAATTTATTTACAAGTGGTATTCTTTTTTTTTTTATGATAGTCTCACACACACACACACACACACAGAGAGAGAGAGAGAGAGAGAGAGAGAGAGGCAGAGACATAGGCAGAGGGAGAAGCAGGCTCCATGCACCGGGAGCCTGACGTGGGATTCGATCCCGGGTCTCCGGGATCGCGCCCTGGGCCAAAGGCAGGCGCCAAACCGCTGCGCCACCCAGGGATCCCTACAAGTGGTATTCTTATTCTAAGTCAGTGCGCAGTACAGCCTGTTTTATAATGAGCAACATATAAAAACACATATGAGATACAGAAATATGAATCTTCTTTTAAAAAATTAAGAATTCATTGGATTAATCACAGCCACTAGAAGGTGAACTCCATGTGGGCAAAGAGGCATATAATAAAGATTTCTTGAATGGGTTTACTCCATGATATTCTCAGAAAATGCAGTATGAGATCTCAGAATTTGGGTTTGAGTCCCAGCCCCACCACCCTGAGCCTCAAAGCTCAGATCAGCTCCATGGCAGCAGTACTTTAGGGGACCTAATGGGTCCTGCAACATTATCAAGAAACTGCTTCCTAGGGGGCCAGGGAAGTTACCAGCATCACGCTTTTATTGATAAGCAACCCTGAAATTTAGAAAATGAGTTTGGAATACCACTTGTCTTGTTAGCAGTCTTAGACCTACACTTTCTCCAAATTGACTCCTCTTCCCAGATACTATATTCTAATAATCACCTTAATTACATACATTAGAAAGGAAAGAAAGGTTGCAATGTTGTTAGACTCTGTTCCATTAGCTAAAACAATGATGAACTCTAATTGGGGGTAGGTATAGTATAATCTAGACTCTGAAATAAAAGCCCTAAGCCTCATGATGACTGTCTGAAAACATAATTAAGAATCATGACTTTTTTTCTAATACAAAGATGGAAAGCTCAGCATTACTATAGAAACCCCTTATGAATTCATGAATCAAACAGAAAAAAATTAGTAGATCTAGGGCAAAAGTGGCGTGTTTATGTTCACTTAAGTAAATGCAAAGTCAGAGGAATCCAGGATGTAATCAGTGAGTCAGGATGGCTCATGGAAGGGCAGGGACAGGTAAGGGATATATATTTGCATCACTCAGGTGAATCTCTCTTAAAACATGACTAATTTACATAGCCAATCCCCCCAACAACAGGCTTATAGAAGGGGAAATGGAAATACTTGTGTTCTACTTTCCATTTGGGGTGTGGCATAAAATTATAGGTGTTAAATAAGAGAAAAAAAAACACACTCTCAACTTAGAGAAACAAAGACTATTTTTAATATTCAACCAGAAAAACAAAAACCAATCAGGCCAACTAAATTCAATAACAATATAACTTAAGAAAAATTATTCCTTTGGTGAATACCTCCTTGACAATTCCAATGGCAGGGATATAATAGGACTTTAGAAACTGAATGAAAAATGATTTCTTCAAACTACTTAGAAAATAAAAAATTGGGAGTGCTAAGTAAATCTACCAAGAAATGGATTCACATTAACAAGAGGCCCAAATAAAATTTCTTTTCCTTGGGATGCCTGGGTGGCTCAGTCGCTTAAGCACCTGCCTCCTTCTCAGGTCATGATCCCAGCATCCTGGGATCAAGCCCCACATTGGTGGGGGGAGGGTCCCTGCTCAGCAGGGAGTCTGCTTCTCCCTCTCGCTCTGCTCCACCCCCCCCCCATTGTGCTCTCCCTCTGTTAAATAAGTAAATAAAATCTTTTTAAACAAATTCCTTTTCCTTTTAAGGACAGGGTAAAAGGAGGCAAATTCTAATATATCACAAATCAGTATCAAATTTGAATCTTCAAATTAAAAAATCCATTCCTAGAGGGTTCCCCGCTCATTGCTAAGAGTTCTAACCAGTCTGATTTTGGATCCAATTTCATTATACTTGCACTAAGCTTATTCTGCTTTCTTGTAGTTTCCTAACATACACACATGCCCACCTCTCTCCTTGTCTGGCACACCTCTGCCTCTTGGTCTCTACAGCTCAGCTAACATGGGCCGTCCATCAGTATTTAAGTACACCGAACTCTTTCTTGCTTCCTGGCCTTTGAACATGATATTGTCTTCATTTTTTATTTATTTTTATTTTTTTATTTTTATTTTTTTTTTATATTGTCTTTAACTGAAAGAGTTGCCTCCACCTGTACCACATACACCCCCAAACTCCTATTCACCATTCAAGTCTTATCTTAAACTTACATTTCCTCAGTAGAAACCTTCCCAGCCTAGGTTAGATGTTCTCTTGGTACCTTCTTCTTCTCTTTTCAGGCACTGCATTCAATTTGAAGTATATTTTTTGAATACTTAATGTCTGACTCCCTCACTAGCAGTAAACTTCATGAGGATAAGGACCATGTTTGCTTTGTCCATGACAATATTCCTAGACCCTTCACTGGCACACAGCAGTAAGAAATAAATATTTTTTGAGTATTTTTTAAATTCTTAAAAATTATAAGTATGTAAAAGATATATGTACTCGGGACACCTGGGTGATACAGTCAGTTAAATGTCCAACTCTTGGTTTTAGCTCAGGTCATGGTCTCAGGGTCCTGGAATAGAGCTCTGCATTGGGCTCCACACTCAGTGTGGGGTCTGCTTGAGATTCTCTCCTTTTCCCTCTGCCCTTCCTGCTTGTGGTGTCTCTCTCTCTCTCTCTCTCAAATAAATAAATCTAAAAAAAAAAGATACATGCACTGGACACAAAGCTTTAACATGCTATATGATATGGGTTAAACAATGGATCCCGTGCTAAAAGAAAACTATTCAAAACAGAATCCTAAGTAATCAGCAGTTTACACAGGTTTGCCCCCACTACAGCAGTAGGGACAAGGGCTGAGCTTTGGAGAGCCCTTAGAGTAAGGGATAGAGAAGGTAGTATTCACCAAAGATGCAAAACAGTATGCCAAGTATTTCCAAATCAATGTTGTGTCAGGTCAGAAAGAGCCCTGACCTTCTGAAAGTGAAGTCTACACAGGTGATAAGGTAGAAGTGGTACAATTTTCTCATCCTCTACTTTGGAGAGAATTCTCATTAACAGCCTGACTTGTTTATTATTCTAGTTCTCCTAAGCACAACATCCATTCTGATTTCTCACAGGGGTGAAAAGAGAAGCAACAAGTTTCTCTCTTCTCTCCTCCTTCCAACCAACTTTGGCTCATGTTGGCAACTCACCTGAACAGCTCCTCCCAGCATGACAGCCACCAGCCCCATGGACATGCTCAGTGTCTGCGACTCCACAGGATTCTCTGCCTGGTGGGCCACACTTGCACATGCTCGCTGCAGTGTTGCTGCTACAAAGTCCACAACCTATGACAGAAACAGAATGTAATATCAGTGAGGAATAAGAAAAAGAATCTCAAAAATTCTCTTTATATGTTATGTCTACATCCTTACCTCCTTCCTCATCAACATCATGAAGGCAAGAACCTACCAGAACAGGCATGGTACTCAGTGTCTTTTATGTACAGGCCCACATCTCATGTCAACTCTAGAGGGTCAGTGCCTCATTTTTTTTCAAGATTTTATGTTTATTTGAGAGAGAGAGAGAGAGAGAGAGAGAGAGAGAGAGAGAATATGAACAGGGAGAGGGACCGAGAGAAGCAGACTCTCCACTGGACAGGGAACCTGATGTGGGGCTGGATCCCAGGGCTCTGAGACCATGACCTGAGCCAAAAGCAACCACCTGACTGACTGAGCCACCCAGGTACCCCCTTATTTTTTAAAATAAACTCTATTCCCAATGTGGGGGTCAAACTCATGACCTCACAATCAAGAGTTGCTGGTCTACCAACTGAGCCAGCCAGGTACTCTTTGTCTTCATTTTTTTTTAAAGATTTTATTTATTTATTCATAAAAAACACAGAGAGAGAGGGGCAGAGACATAAGCAGAGAGAGAAGCAGGCTCCATGCAGGGAGCTCGATGTGGGACCCGATCCCAGAACTGTGGGATCACACCTGGGACGAAGGCAAGCACTCAACTGCTAAGCCACCCAGGTGTCCCTGTCCTTATTTTTTGATGAAGAATCTGTAAGCTAGTCAAAGCCATGAAGTTAATAAATGAGAAACCTCATTTATACCTTCCCAAATATTTTATTTTTAAGATCAGCCCAAATATTTTAATATATTAATCCAACTTCCTTGATTTTTCATGAATTTTGACAGGAAATTAAAATGAAAAATGATTTGATACTTGCTGATTATCTTAGATGGTCCTAGATCTGTTTCTCCTTTTTTTTTTTTTTTAAGATTTTATTTATTCATTCATGGGAGAAACAGAGAGAAGCAGAGACATAGGCAGAGGGAGGAACAGGCTCCCTACAGGGAGCTTGTTGTGGGACTCCATTCCAGGACCCCAGGATCATGACCTGAGCCAAAGGCAGACACTCAACCACTGAGCCACCCAGGTGCCCCAGATCTGCTTCTCCTAATGAGGCTTCCTCCTCAAGGACTCCCCTGCTCCAATTCAGTTATGACCATCTGATTCCAGTAAGCAAAGAATAGGCGAAGAGGCCTAATTTTATCTAGAACTGAGTCCTCAAACAATCTGTACAAATGATCCAGAGTCATTTTTTTAAGTACCAAATATTTTTAAAGGATTAAGATTATTCATATATAAGATTTTATATAGCATTTGGCTAACAACTAAGCTTTAAATGGAATTAATTTGGTCAGCATCATTTTGACTGCACTTGTATTAATCACCTTAAGTAGAAATATCTTTGAATAAAAGCAAATGCACACATCTGTGCATGCGCAGGTACACACGTGCAAGCATGCACACATGCACGCATATTTAGGATTAATGGCTGAAAAGGGAAAAATCATTTTGAAAGTAGTACAGCTGAGATAGGTCATAATAAGCCTCTAAATACCATGCAAGCTTGCATGTTTAATTCTCTGGGCAAATCACATGCTATGCTAGAGTCTTTATTGCAAGCTTAAAGTCAGGAGAATGGCTTGTTAACACTTGTCTTTGGAGCGAGGCAGGAAACTAGAAAGGTTATTAAAAGTTCCACTTACTGAAATGAACAATGCTGGTTACGGCAATTTTCACCACCCTCTCAAGCCTAAAACTTTGATTAGAAGTTAAGGACACTGGCCTTTCTAGAGAAAATGCTACATTTACCATCTCGGGCCACCTATTTTGCCTCCAGAGAGTTTTTTAAAGCACCCCTTGATTTGAGGAAGCTTCTATTTCAGCACAAATGTTTTGTTAAATTGCTGGAAAAGAACTATCTAGCCTTTCCACTTTTTCTAAGTCCCTCTTCAGAATATATATATATAATATACATTATATACATTATACATATACATTATATACATTATGTGTATATATACATAATATATATTATTCAGAATATATATATATACACACACACATATTTAGATGCTGCAAAACAAGTAATATGATCCTATTTTGTTAAGAAAGAAACTGTATGTATGTAGAAAAAAGAGCAAAAAACAAAAAACAAAACACCTGGGAGCTGTTAACTGTGGTCTGATAGCCAGCTGTTACTGTCATCCATAAAGTGCCCTTTCCGTCAAGCTTTTTTCTTCTTGTCACAACAAAACCACTATACCCATCTGGACAACAGCTCCTCCTCGCTACTACTCACTTCCTGTGACTGGTCGGGCTTCCAGCCACAAGGATAGGTATGTAACTAAAGCATGTTCTAGAATTTATATAGGTTGTGGAGAGGAGAGAGAGACTTTTACTTAAACATATCTGTAAAGTTACATAATCTAAAAAGCCAAATATTCCTGAAAGTTTATAATGAAAAACAGTGCTCTACCGCATTCTTCCTGTCTGATTGGGGTTCTACATAGGCAACCACTTTTATGGGTTAGCTGCTTATTAATAACATTAAACATTTACTATTTACCAGGTTCCCTTCTGAACACATTATAGATATTAACTCCCTAAATCCTCCCTCTCTTCCTACGGGGATGTATAAACCTGCTGCCAACATTCTGACAGCTGCATGGAAGTGGCCGAGGCCTCACTACTGAGTCTGTAGACAGCAACCTGATCCTCTAGAAGGTTTTTTAGTTTGTTTCTGCCACCTAAGTTCAACCACTCTCAAGAATATGCCTCCCAGCTACTGCTGGGGAGGGAGGTGTTTGTACAAATCTGAGGAAGGAATCAAGGGGTCTACCAAAGCTTGCAGAACCTTTCAACCTATTTTAAGCTCTAAACTCACCTTCATCTTTACAGTTGATCTACCATCCAGTCCCTCCAGTGTTCTGCAATGAGAACATTTTTTTTTCCTTTTCAAAATAAAGTTTGAACAGCCTCACTGAGGTATAGTGCTTTGCTTCTCCCATGCAGGCACATAGCTTTCTGTTTTCAGAGTTGCTAGATCAGCCATTATTTTCCAGTTTTCAAATGTTGTTATTCTCTTTTATCTGCTGTTTCTTGTCTCCTGCTCTGTTGGCCCCTATGGTTTCCAGAAGGAGCAGATAAACTCAAGTGTTCAACATACTATCTTTTTTTTTTAAGATTTTATTTATTCATGAGAGACACAGAGAGAGAGAGAGAAGCAGAGACACAGGCAGAGGGAGAGGGAGAAGCAGGCTCCACGCAGGGAGCCCAACATGGGACTCAATCCCGGGTCTCCAGGATCATACCCTGGGCTGAAGGCGGCGCTAAACCGCTGAGCCACCCAGGGTGCCCCAATATACTATCTTTAATCAGAAGTCCATACTTTTTAAACCATGTACTTCTTTTATGTTTAAATGTTTCTACAATGAACATGCGTTACTTATGTTAAAAGCGTTCTTAATATATAAGAAAAAATCATATAAACCACTTCTACTCTGCCAAGTACAGCGATCTAAATATAGAAAGGTGCAAAGTGTGGCAATTTTCTGAAAGGGCAGGAAAAAAGGAAATCTTGCTCATTCTACTCCATTAACACTAGCCTCCTTGCTGAGCCCTCCACACCTGAGACACGCTCTCTCTTAGCTGGCGCACTCTTCCCCAAGGTATCTCTGCAGCTCCCTCCTTCCCTGCTTCCAGATCTTTGCTCATAAGCCATTCTGTTGGGGTGCCTGGGTGGCTCAGTCAGTTAAATGTCCTACTCTTGATTTTGGCTCAGGTCCTGATCTCAGGGTTGTGAGATTGAGCCCTTGTGTGTTAGGCTCTGTGCTGGGCATGGAGCCTGCTTAAGATTCTCTCTCTTCCTGTCCCCTGCCTCTACCCCTACCCTATCCATATGCACACATGCTCACTCTCTCCCAAAACATTTTTAAAAAGGCCATTTTCTCAGTGAAGTTCTTCATGACCACCCTACCTATCACACTGTCTTTAAATTGAAGTTCTTCATGACCACCCTACCTACTACACTGTCTTTAAATTCCCTTTGTTTGATTTTTCTCTCTGGTACTTATTACCATCTAACACACCTTGTTCTTCTGCTTACTTGTTTATTGTCTCTCTATCTCTCATGTGAATGTAATCCCATGAGGAGAGAAATGTGTGTTGTACACTGCTATGTCCCTGATACCTAGAAGAGTACCTGCCACTTAGTGGGCCTTTGATACATATTAGAAACTGGAGAGTTGGTATCCATATATAGACCACTGAATGGCTCATTCCTCTGTATATCTTCTCATACATTATCTGCCAATACATTTTATTAAATTTTAAATCTTTAGTCCATAAATGCTTCAATATACATTTCTAACAAGGAAATTTCTCTTAACAGAACTATCATACCAGGGACACCTGCCTGGCTGTCAGTAGACCATGTGATTCTTGATCTTGTGATTGTAAGTTCGAGCCCCATGTTGAATGGAGAGATTACTTAAAAACCTTAAACACACACACACACATAACTACCATACCATGATTAAACTCAATAAAAATTCCTTATACCTTCTATTATTTGGCCTATGACTGTTGTAAAAATGTCCTCTCGTACACAATTAGTATGTTTGAATGAGAATCCACACATTGCATTTGGTTGATATGTCTCTTAAGTCTCTCTTAAGCTACAGAAGCTCTGCTCCTTTTTTATACCATTTACTTTACAAAGAAACTCAGTCATTTGTACTGTAGAATGTCTCACATTATGAAACTGACTGATCTTGCTTCCTCATGGCATTAACTTGCTCCTGTACCTTGAATTTCTTTGATTAGATTCATATTTTATGGACTTTTTTTGTTTTTTGCTTGTTTGTGGGGTTTTGTTTATTTTTGGGGTAAGAGTCCTTCCTAGGTGGCGCTACGTACTTCCTATTACATTACATTAAGGAGTCACATAATGTCTGCTTGTCTACTTCTAGTGATGTTGCGATCAATTATTCCAGGCTGAAAATATTTAGGGTAACATACACATACATTAACCCTGGAATCCACCAAAAATTAAATGGACAGACATATGGAAACACAGATAAATATGTGATAAAGCAAATAAAACCCTAATAGTAGAATCTAGGTAGCAGGTACACAGGTATTCACTATAAAATTCTTTCAAATTTGAAAGTTTTCATGATAAAATGCTGGGGGGGGAGGGAAGAATCAGTTGATTTGGATATGTTTGGCCTAATTACATTCATTATACAGTACCCCTAATAGTTTTAGCAGATATTGTCACCTAGATTCATTATTTCATTAGGGGAATGCAAAATATATACATTTATAGGTCTCTTTTTTAATATTTAAGCTGCAGTTCTTATATAAAGAAAATTTTTCCTTCACCATTTGAGTACACTGAAATACAGGGTAGACAGAAAAAGGTAAGATAAAATGTTTTATATTCTTTTCTTTCATTTATCAATTTACAAAACAATGAGTTGATGCCCTGGCAACTTCCAGAGATGCCCAAAAGTGATTTTTGGGAAGGGGTGGCTTAGGCTTTCATAACTGATGTATCTCAATCCACTACATGCACTATCCTTTTTAATGCTGAAATGCCCTATTTGTGGCCAATGGGAGATCTTTCAAGTTGGCTCCTGAGTGCTACTAACATGACTTCATTAATCTCAAGCATCTTCCTTTTATTTAGGCACAACAAGATATCCTGAGGCTTACAGTGTACAATTCCTGCCCTAGACCTTGAATGAACCTTTACTCCAATGACTTTTGTGTTCTTTCAACAGGACATGATATTTAGAAACTACAGTCTGGCTCTAAAGACGCTTATTGCTGCTGGGTTGTTACAACTTCTTGGCAAAGACATTGGAATGAGCAAGGGAATATCTATTTTTTTTAAGCTTGTATTTATTTATTCATGAGAGACACAGAGAAAGGCAGAGACACAGGCAGAGGGAGAAGCAGGCTCCCTGTGGAAAGCCTGATGCGAGACTTGATCCTAGGACCCCAGGATCACACCCTGAGCCAAAGGCAGATGCTCAACCACTGAGCCACCCAGGTGTCCTGGGAATATCTATTTTTTAAAAAGAAAAAATTGTGAGTTCATACAAGTACTTCTTTTTTTAAAAAATGTGTTTGAGAGAGAGAGAAAGTACAAGTGGGAAGGAGGGAGAAGCAGGCTTCCCACCAAGCAGGGAGACCAAAGTGGGGCTCGATCCCATGTCCTGAGCCAAAAGGAAGGCAAATGCTCAACTGACTAAGCCACCTAGGCACCCCTCATATGACTACTTCCAATTGAAATTCAATATTATAGGAATTCTACTCAGGTTCTTTGATTTTATATTCATAACTTTTTTTCTTATACTGAAAATCTTGGTTCCTAATGATATTAACAAAATTACTTGTAACATGTATTATTTATAACTTACCCATATGTGTGTGTATTTCAAAATAATTACTAAAATTATCACTAGCAGTAAAACTACTAAATGCCATTTAATATTTTTTTGTGGTTCTTTCATCTAGACATTTTAACCTTATCTAAAGGATAATTTAATGGGACAAGTCACTTCTCTGTCAGCCTAAAACCATTGTTCCTTAATTAGGAACAAAGGGAGCTAAGTGCAAAAGCTCAGGTCATATAGTTTTTAGGCCATTTTCCCTTCCAACTACCATCTTGAGACAAAGACATAAGGTCTGGGTGAAAAAGTCTTTAGGGAACTGATATAAACACAGGAGAAACAAATCACCCTACTGTGTAACACAGGGTCAGAGAACTGAAGGAATAAGAAGCTAGGAAAGAAATCATGAACATAATTCTCATTAAACAGGCACGGTAAGTTGGAGCTGACACACAGCTGCAAATTTTCTCAGCGGGAGCTAGACTGAAACGCTGCTTAGCAACACCAGAAGGCAGATGACAATGAGGGCGATACAAAGAGCTGAAGAATCAGATTTAAGCATGACAATCATACCATCTTACAACTGACTGTTCACCAGCCAAGCAACACCTAATTCTGGTAATAACAGTAAAATATGGTGACTGCATTGCCTACACTTTATTACTCCTATTTCCTGTGGGTTTTTACATTTTTTTTTCTTTTTAAGTAGGCCCTATGCCCAATGTGTGGCCTGAACTCAAGACCCTGAGACCAAGAGTCACATCCTCTACTGACTGAGTCAGCCAGGCGCCCCTTTAATTTCCTATTTTTCAAAACGCTAGTAACGAGGTGCCTGGGTGGCTCAGTTGGTAAAGTGTCTATCTTCGGCTCAGGTCATGATCTCAGGGTTCTGGGATCAAGCTGAGTCAGGCTCCCTGCTCAGCGGGGAGCCCACTTCTTCCTTTCCTTCTACCTGCCATTCCTTCTGTTTGTGCTCTCTATCAAATAAATAAAAATAAAATCTTTAATTTATTTTAAATAAATAAATAGTTGATAAATATAATGTTCGAGGGCACCAGGGTGGCTCAGCGGTTGAGCCTCTGCCTTTGGCTTGGGCTGTGATCCCCGGGTCCTAGAATCAAGTCCCATATCGGACTCCCCTGCAGGGAGCCTGCTTCTAAGTCTGCCTATGTCTCTGCCTCTCTCTCTCCGTCTTTCATGAATAAATAAAATATTTCAAAAATTAAATAAAATAATTATAATGTCTGAGCCAACAAAATTCAGGCACTGATCCCTTCAAACATTTTTAAAAACATCTTAAAACTTCACAGGCTATTGTAGAAATAATATGTATTTTTATCATCAGCGATTTTTTCAAATTTAAGTTTTCTTATCATGCTCAACTTTTGATACATATTAGAATCATCCATGGGCTTAAAAAAATACAGATCCCTAGATGCTAATGCAGACATGCTAAATCAGATTCTCTACAAGTGGGCTGGGCATCCATATTTTGAAAAAAAACTCAGACAATCATATTTGCCCCAAAAGCCAAAGACCCTGTAATATAATACATAAATATCTACAATTGTCAAAGTTTTCTGTGCATGAGAATCACCTCAGAAGCTTGTTTAACATGCCAGCTGGCAGGACCTCCAAAAGTGTTGATCCCATTGGTTGTCATGGGCTCAGTAATCTGCATGTTCAAGGAGCATTCCAGGTAACACTGAGGCAGGTATTACCGAGCCATACACTCAGTAACTTTTTTAAAACATTTTTTGGAAATCATGTAAAGAAACCAAAATAGATGAATACTACCAGCTTGGGATCTGGAATGTGGCAGCCACTGACCTGAGTGATGTTTGTGAAAATCTGCTCAGACATCCTCTCGCACAGAACAGCCAAGAGATGTAGGATGAGCACCTTCTGCTCCTGGCCTTCCACAAGAGTTTGGTGCTGCTCTAACTCCAAGAGGCTTTTGCAGGAGAAGGGCTTTGTTTTTAACTCTGCTTCATCTTCCATGGCCATATGCGTCAACTCCTACCAGCATGGGAGAAAAGAAAAAGTGAGGAAAAAGGCTGTAGAACTAAGGGCTTCCACAATAGTGAGAAAACTCTGTTTGAAATGTATTTGTAAAGAACTAGTCTAAGTGTTCGTTGCAGCATTATTTATAATAGCCAAAATTTGGAGACAAATGTCTAGCAATAAGAGAATGAATAAACTGTATTTATTAAACTGTAGCAGTTGAAATAAGCTAGATCTATGTGGATGTCAACAGAAAGACCTCAAAAACAGTGCTTAGTGAAAAATGGAAGCTGTAGAATGATATGTATATTATGGAATACATATATGAAGATTTAAAACTTCATAGTAAAAAGCATACATACATAAAGAGAACTAGCTTGACAAACTACTTACATTATCAGCATTTTTCATGATCTCTACCACGAGCCCTGCTGAACTGAGACCTCAGGCCATCTAACATTTCCAAACCCTTTTTTAGAGACTATTAAATGCTTTCAGCAGCTTTTTCCCTACAATACTTAAAACTAAATCTCTACTAATAGATAATTCATTACTGTGGGTTTTGTAGGCTTTTTCCCTACATTTCACATTGTAAATTTCCTTGGGAAGAGAAAACCTTAAGTTCCTTAACAATTAATACTTTACCAAAGTAAGTGACAGTTTAGAGCAACGGTTCCCAACAGGGCCTGGGAATTTCTGCTCTGCAGGGGACATTTAGCTGTGTCTTAGGACATTCTTGGTTTCATAATTGGGGAGTGATATAGGCATCTAGTGGTAGAGGTCAGGGATGCTACTAAACATCCTACAAGAAAGCACAGGAAGCCCCTGGCCTCTCAATAAAAAATTACCCAGCCCAAAATGCCAATAGTACCCAAGGTGCAGAAACCTTGGGTTTAAGCAAAGTCCTTTGATTTTTTTTTTTAATTTTTATTTATTTACGATAGTCACAGAGAGAGAGAGAGAGAGGCAGAGACACAGGCAGAGGGAGAAGCAGGCTCCATGCCGGGAGCCCGACGTGGGATTCGATCCCGGGTCTCCAGGATCGCGCCCTGGGCCAAAGGCAGGCGCCAAACCGCTGCGCCACCCAGGGATCCCTGTTTTTGTTTTTTTAAAGAATTTATTTATTCTTTATTTTAGAGAGAGTGTGCGGTGTGTGCGAGTCGGGGGTGGGGGTGAGAGGGGAAAGGCAGAAGGAGAGGAAGAGAGAGAATCTCAAACAGGCTCCACTCACGGGGCAGAGCCTGACTCAGGGCTCGATCCCATGACCCTGAGATCACAACCTGAGCCAAAATCAAGTCGGTTACTTAACCAACTGAGCCACCCAGGCGCCTCTGATTTTTTTTTTTAAGATTTTATTTATTTATTCATGAGAGACAGAGAGAGAGAGGAGAGAGGCAAAGACACAGGCAGAGGGAGAAGCAGGCTCCATGCAGGGAACCCGACACAGGACTCAATCCCGGGACTCCAGGATCATGCCCTGTGCCGAAGGTAGGCGCTAAACCGTTGAACCACCCAGGGATCCCCTGATTTTTTGCTTTTTAAAATAATTTTTAAAATTCTCTGATTAAGAGCACATTTTCTTGTAATGTTATTTACAATGAGTGACTAAGTAAGGGGATAGAATGTGAACACAGGAAGGGGTGCCTGGGTGGCCCAGTCGATTAAGCATCCAACTCTTGGTTTCGGCTTAGGTTGTGGTCTCAGGGCTGTGACCTCAGGATTGTGACATCAAGCCACACACTGGGCTCCATGCTCAGCACAGAATCTGCTTGAGATTTTCTCTCCCTCTGGCCCTTCCATTTGTGTTCTCTTTCTCTCAAATAAATAAATAAATCTAAAGAAAGAAAGAAAAAGAAAGAAAGAAAGAAAGAAAGAAAGAAAGAAAGAAAGAAAGAAAGAAAGAAAGAAAGAAAAGTGAACACAAGAGGTGAGAAAAGCATCAAAAAATGGCCCCTATTTCAAGTTCTAGAAATGTTAGCCCTGATTCTCTCCTTGCATTCCCCTATAGCCACTCCAACTTCAAACTCCACAAACATTCTCTTAGAACAGACACTTCATTTTAGGGAAAATAAAGGAGAAGGCAGAGCTGGAGGACAGAAAATCAGAGATCACCCCGTTGACAGTCTCCAACAATGCAAATAAGGAGTACAGTATGAGGTACAAGTTGCTGTCAGAGATGAGAGCAAGAGGAAGCACAATAACCAACACTAAGAAACAGACCCAGAAAAGGTTTCAGGTGGTTACAAAATGAAAGGAGAAAGGCAGAACTGCTAAATCTGCTTTCCAAATACCTGACAAAACAACAGTCAGAAAGGATAAAGGATTACTCCATAACTGCAAAACCTGCTATTAACTTCAAAAGAGTACTTACTGTCAACACAGAGCAAAGATTAACCCTTTCATAGATCAAGAGTTCTACTTTGGTCATCTCTAAAAGTTCAGGGCAGATCACCTCGGAAAACAGTCCAATCATATGTGTACTGCTTTTTTCTTTTTACCAACCCAAAGACTACTAACATAAATTACTCTTACATCCTGTGATTATTTCTCTCTAAGATTAGGACCTTAATTTTAGGAGCTAAAATTATGACTGCCCTGAAAATTCAAAGGGGATCCTGGTTGTATCCTGAAATAAAGCTGACCATGCCCTTACCATATATGTAGTTCTGACCTTCAAGCAGAAGATGAAGAAGTCACCTGCCAAACCACACTCTTGGCAGTGGGATAACAAGTCCCCGAGATGCTCTACCCGACATTGCTCTGAGGACACCTTCTGGTACAGGGCTTCATCTTCATCTTCATCACTGCAACATGAAGTAAGATTTATCTTGGCAGTGTCACCCAGAGATATTATTTTTGAAACTCTGTAATAATCTTCCAAAGTTACACATGGTATTTTCATACAGTAAAGCATTAGAAAGATCTCAAAAATTTGTTTAAATTATTTTCCTCATGCTCCATGCTAAAAAAGCATTTATTCTCAGAAGGTAGGGTAAGATGTCGTATATAGTCATTTGCTCAGTGGGGAAAAGACTCATGAAGGAAGTGGCTTTTAAAGGAAGATGGATGTTAAAGAATTACCACTATTTCAATAAACTGAAATAGCAAGGAGGAATTAAAGTATAGGTTGTATGCAGATATTCTGAGAAAAAGAAGTCAGCAAAGCAAGGTCAGATTACAGGGGGGCCTTGAATGCCATTCAAAGAAAGCTGGACTTTTTTTTGATGAGCCCCTGAAGGGTTATGGGCAGCAAAAAAAGATACTGTCCTTACAGGAGAACATGCAGTCAGTCTCAACTAATAAGAACTAACGAGATGAAATATGAAAATGCAGAAAGATTCGAAAAACTGAGTAAGCCAAATTTTCAGGTAATAAAATATGGCTACATTATTAAAAGCGATGCTACGATTTCTGCAAAAAAGTTTTAAGAAACTTCTCATGAGGTGCTAAGGGTTTTAATTTTAATTTGCAGGATAAGTGAAAAAGCCAAGATACAATATTATTATACTGTATCATGTAAATAAACACAGATGGACTAGAAGACAAAACACTAAAAAAATGCAAACAGTGACTAGGATAGCAGTTGTCTTTTGTTTTCCTCTTTATGCTTTTTTGCATTATACAAAGAAGGTATGTGCTCTTGTGATTAAAGAAGGAAACAAAAGTTTTCAGACTAAACTGAGAAAAAAATGACAGATGTTGTTTCATATCACTGAAAAATACAATTAGGAAATAGAGTTGATTTGGCCATTCCATTGGGCAGTAAGCCCCAATTTGCCAGTTCACTAATGATGTGGGCTTTATACTCCTCTAGTAGAATGGGTAACCTATTAACTAAGCTTAAGATCACTTCTTCTATTATCCCAGAATCTCCCAGCATCCTTCAGATTAGTCATGTTATCTACACCACATTTTATATTAGACAAAAAAACTGAAATGGCTAAGAGTCACTTCTAAGCTTCTGTGAACCGCCCTGTCAAAATGAAACACTATATTCAAATACTTTTTTAAAAAGACATGACAGGGAAACCTGGGTGGCTCAGTCAGTTAAGTGTCTGCCTTTGGCTCAGGCCTTGATCCTGGAGTCCTGGGATGAAGCCCCACTTTGGGCTCCCTGCTCAACAGGGAGCCTGCTTCTCCCCCCCCCCTCCACTTCTGCTTGCTCTCTCCCTCAAATAAATAAATAAAATCTTTAAAAATAAATAAAATAAAAAGACATGACAATAATTACCTTATGAAGTTCTATTTCATTCATTCTTAAAATTTCAAGGATAAAGACTCAGTTTCAAATACTGTAGTTACATCTGGGTCCAGAAAAAAAAAAATTCTGGATCCAGAGATCATGAAACCTAAGCTGCTCTTTTAGTGTTTCTTTATTTAAAAAAAATATATATTTTATTTATTTATTCATAAGAGACACAGAGAGAGAGGCGGAAACATAGGCAGAGGGAGAAGCAGGCTCCTTGCAGGGAGCCGGATTTGGGACTCCATCCCAGGACTCTGGGATCACTCCCTTAGCCAAAGGCAGATGCTCAACCACTGAGCCACCCAGGTGTCTCTTAGTGTTTCTTTAAACAAACTTTTTATTGATAACTAGGGCTCCTGGACAGAATGATAGGGGAAAGGGTAAGTGGTGATACTGACTTGCCTTTAGGGGACTGGCACCAGGAGCAAGATCTTTAGAATGAAAGATAAAATCAGTCACACACACACACTTCTCTGATGTAGTGCATGTCAACTTTTTGGAGATACGGAGTATCTTAAGTATCACATGAAAACTATGGACCCTATTTTAAAAAAAATCAGCTTTGTGCATAAAAATTTCTTGTATATAATTTCAAAGGGACTATGGACACCTAGAAGTCTATGTAGAAACCCTGAGTTAAGAGTCCATTGCTTCCAGCATTAGATTCATTCAATAACTGCCTATTTATGTTTCTTCTACCATGAAGAGAAACTATAGTTTCAATAAGAACTGTTGATTCTGATATATGAGCACTAAGATGTACACTAGAGACCAGTTACAATAGCTATTAATTTTAATACTGATAAGTTAAATACTATAAAATTCCCCCCCAAAAAAAATTCCCTATACACTCACTAGATTGATCTCAGACTAAACTATTCCAAAGTGTTCTTAAAATAAACACATTAAATTTTAAATTCTTTCAGTTCAGGGGCATAGTTACAACCACAAAACCTACTAGTGCTCAACAACTGTCAAGAAATTGGTAGCTTGCATTTGTACTGATAATTCTGCTTGCAATCAATGTATGTTTTCCATTTTTCTCAAGTCCATCCTATTGATAGAGTGTTTTATACCTTTACTAAGTTAACCATGAATAAAAAATTAAATTTAACACTTTAATAAACAGCCACATGTTGAATGAGACATAAAAATCTGAATATCCAGCAGCCCAGGTGGCTTAGTGGTTTAGTGCTGCCTTCAGCCTGGGGTGTGATCCTGGAGACCTGGGATTGTCCCACATCCTCCCTGCATGGAGCCTGCTTCTCCCTCTACCTGTGTCTCTGCCTCTTTCTCTCTCTCCCTCTGTGTCTCTCATGAATAAATAAAATAAATCCAATCTTTTAAAAAAAAAATCTGAGTATCTGTCAGCAGTTAAGAACTATATGGGACTCTGGTCGACAGGAACTTACATTCTGAGGTCATAATATCTATACATATCACCCAAAAAAGGAAATAACTTAAAATATATTTGTGAGATGTGAGAGAAATAAATTATCCGTTCCACTAATATTTATTAAGTACCTTCCAATTGCTCTCCAGGAGAAAGAAACCCCCATCAAAAAAAAAAAAATAAAATAACATAAAAGCTATCAGACAATTTCATTTAAGAATAAGTCTGACTCTGAACAGACATATACCATTTGGAGATTCAGAAAGAGAACTGGATGATTATGGTGCTGAGGGTAAACATGTGACTACCCTTTATTCTGATTTTCTGGCAAAGACTTGCAAAGTAAGTGCACTTGTGATGCAGAGCTGCAAGGCTCCAGCAAATGGCATCTACTATTAGCTAGCATCTGGGGAAAAAACCTGCAGGATTATTTAAGGAGCTCACATTTCATTTAGAGATTATAAATAGCAGCACCTCGGCTGCTTAAAGTTCTAGGTCCTGTTCTATCAGCGCCCCTTAGTGGACAAGTCAGGGAAGGGCCTTCTGGGTGCAATTCTATCCCAAGAGAGAGGGTAAAGGGTGGGTGGACTCACCAAATGGCCTCTTTGATGGTAACTATTATGCCACCTTGAGTGGCAGCTCTAAGTTGACACAAAGAATGAAGGGAGGACGCAGATTTGTCCAATCCTGCAAATCCTTTCAGGCTGGCAATTGCCTTCTTCCTCTCTAGCTTCCCCAGAATCCATAATAAGATCTCTTGGCAAAGTGACCTGGCAGAAAAAGCAGTTATAAATGAGCTTGTCATCTTACTCTACACATCTAACAAGCTAACATAAAAAAAGAAAGGAAGACTGTCAGGTTCCACTGCATTCTAAATGCTGGCACAACCACCTAGTACTACTGAAGTGCAGGACTGGAAACTATGCTTCCTGTGAATCTCAGAATATATCTAATATCCTGAAATTCAGTGAGTGACTGACTAATCTTTGGCTCTAGAAGCAACTCTGATAAGATCCGTGTTTTTTGTTTTTGTTTTTTTAAATATTTCCAAGTGTACCATTGCCTTTGGATTAGATATCATAAAAGAAAGTTTACACTGATAAAACCATCTATCAATGGGAACAAGAGCTGGTGACCAAGAAAGAGCATACCCACAAATTCTGGGTGATTCCTCAGCCCCTTTTATCTGTACCAGTCAACTAGGATCAGGGTGGAATAAATGTTTGCTTCTTCCTTCTCAGTCTCTGATGAGAACATGATAGTGCTCTGAGGATTTGGGTTTCAAAACTCAAAGTTATTATATGGACAGTTCTTTGAACTTCTTTGAAGTTCTTTCACGTAGTTATAGTCTCCATCTTCCTCTGTGTTCTCTGCTCTGTTGCTGTGGGCTACAATAATGTGTTGACCAAAGGTTAGAGTCCAAGGTAGTATGTGAGCTTTCCCTCACCACTTAACAATGATGAGGATAGCTGTCATTTACTGAGTTTGTGATTATCCAGGGAGAGTGCTCAACACTTTATAGTCAGTCTTTATAATAACCCTATGAAGAGGGTACTATTACTATATGTCTGATCATATGTGGGGGATTTCTAAACACTAAAAATCAGTATTTTCTAGGACTTTAAAAAGGATATAAACTCGGGCAGCCCCGGTGGCGCAGTGGTTTAACGCTGCCTGCAGCCCAGGGCATGATCCTGGAGACCCAGGATCAAGTCCCATGTCAGGCTTTCTGCATGGAGCCTGCTTCTCCCTCTGCCTGTGTCTCTGCCTCTCTGTGTGTGTGTCTCTATGAATAAATAAATAAAAAATCTTTAAAAAAAAAAGTCCCTAAAAAAAAAAAGGATATAAACTCATATAAGGAGGAAGAAATAACATAAGTATCTATGAAAATGGAGCTGATACAAAATGAAGCCAACCTAAATCCCAAAACAAAAGATTATTTTCAGGATGATTAAGAAATCCCTTCATTCCAAACAACACTGTGCAGCACTCACGTCAAATCCAAGTCTAAATTACAGGGTGCCACATTCAGATCCAGATTTCCCCAACTTGATTTCTTACTCCCCACAAGGTTGTTATGATCCATTCTCCATTTCCTCCTCCCTAGACATGTAATTCCAGTATTTTTCACTGATCAAACAGGGACATGTTTACACAAGTAAACAAGGATTTTGTCTCTGACGTCTAGGACAGAGGCTGAGGAAAGCCATTCTAAAAATTACATTCAATCCCCTGCAATCTGAGAAGCTCTCTTTCGGGGCGCCTGGGTGGCTGTCAGTTAAGCATCTGCCTTCCGCTCAGGTCCTGATCCCAGGGTCCTCCTGTCAAGCCCCCTATCAGGCTCCCTGCTGGAGGAGGGGGCCTGCTTCTCTCTCTCCCTCTGCTGCTCCACCGGCTTGTGCTCTTCCTCTCCAGGAAATAAATAAAATCTTTTTTAAAAAGAAAAGCTTTCTTTCTCAGATGAGCAGAGTAAGAGGATCCCCAAATGTTTTACTGATTTTGAAAGAAAAAAAATTACAAAGTGGCATTAAGTTTTATAAGAATAAGAACATCATTCAATAAAGATTTCACTATTTATAAATAAATAAGGTTCTCTAGACTGTTTACCTTATGTGAGACACACTTTGCTTGGTAAAAGTGTAGAGAGAAAAGAGCACTCCCAGGACTGGAAGCAGGGAATCCACTAAAACTGTCACAGGGTCATTCCCGACCACGTATACCTAGGGAAAAGAAAATGATGTGAGGTACCAATGGGTGCAAAGCCAGAGAAATTGGAATCAAATACCATATATCTATTAGCAGCACGGAGAGTCTTATCTTAACTAACACTTTAGTCCTAAACCGAACAATTTTAGCTCTAAGGCTAAGAAAACTATTTGAGATTGTCAGGCCAAAACACAGGGAGCCTGAACTGGGAACAGCACCCTTTGGTGTGTGCAGCCTGAAGAAATACTGGGGAAAATGAGTAAATTAACCAATTTCCTGACCCCTTCCTTTCCTGCTTTTGATGACCTTCATATCTCCGGCTAATCTGCCATCACTCACCTCTACAATAATTCTCTAATTACTGAAGGCTCTGCTCTCAGGAACTAACAGACAATTAATGCCAAATAGAAAAACTTAAAACTAGGTTTGAAAAACAAAAACAAAGCTTGCTCTAGATTTGTCACTCTTAAGATATAACTGCCACGTGGGCATGTCCTATTCTCTCCAGTTCATAAAAAAATGTTAAAAGAAATTATAATGTGCATCTAGCTCTGCACTGGATTTACAGGGTTAAATGTGTAAGGATGCCAATTTTTGTTAACAGTAATTACAGTAATTACGTTACACATTCTAGTTGGCCTTTAAAAAGGATAACACAAATGGATTCAACGAGCTTTATGTGAATACCCACTGGAATTTAGGCATTGTCCTAGGCATTGTAGTGAGTATACAAATGAGAGTTGTTCTCTCTCAATTGCTGTGATCTACCAAGAAGAAAAAAACAAGTAAACCAATTATAATAATAATAATTCAAGGCAAGGAACTTAAAGAATTAAGAGGAGCAAAATGCTATTTTTTCAATATTCTTTCTGTATAAGGGCCTCTTTAAGTTTCCTTTTCCTCATCCTTTGAAACAGAGCTGAGGCTGGGGCACCTGGCTGGCTCGGTTGGAAGAGCATAGGACTCTTGATCTTGGGATTGTGAATTCTAGCCCCACAATGGTGTAGAGATTACTCAAATAAACAAAAACTTATAAATAAATAAAAGAGGGCTAAGACTTGACCATGGGTTATTGTTATAACTTTTTTTTCCATAGGAGACCATCATAATGTTAATAAGCCAACTGTTTATAAAGAATCTAATATAGGGATGCCTGGGTGGCTCAGCAGTTGAGTGCCTGCCTTTGGCCCAGGGAATGATCCTGGGATACTGGGATCAAGTCCCACAACGAGCTCCCTGCGAGGAGCCTGCTTCTCCCTCTGCCTATGTCTTTGCCTCTCTCTCTCTCTCTGTCTCTCATGAATAAATAAATAAAGTCTGTAAAAAAAAAAAAAAAAAGAAGAAGAAGAAAGAAGAAAGAAGAAAGAAGAAGAAGAAGAATCTAATATAGTACCTGGAAGATAAAAATGCTAGCATAGTTCCTGTAACACATATTAAGAATGTAATCATGAGGCGCCTAGATGGCTCAGTAGGTTAAGCCACCAACTCTTGATTTTGGCCCAGGTCATGATCTCAGCGTCATGAGATCAACCCCTGTCGGGCTCTGCGCTTAGTATGGAATCCGCTTGAGATTCTCTGATTCTCTCTCTCTCTCTCCCTTCCCCCACTTACATGCTTGCATGTGCAACAAGGCACTCTCTCTCTCTAAAATAAATAAATAAAATCTTAAAAAAAAAATAATCAGGGGATCCCTGGGTGGCTCAGTGGTTTAGTGCCTGCCTTCAGCCCAGGGCATGATCCTGGAGCCCCGGGATCGAATCCCACATCAGACTCCCTGCATGGAGCCTGCTTCTCCCTCTGCCTGTGTCTCCACCTCTCTCTCTCTCTCTGTCTCTCACGAATAAATAAATAAAATCTTTAAAAAAAATTAATCACTGTCGCTTCCTCATCTTTCTCCTTTCATCATCATTATCTGTGTCTATACTATCAGGTTTTAATTATTAATTAAATTGCGTTTAACTTAAGTAGAAATCAGTGCTGTTTATGTAATACTAAAGGTCATGGAGGCACAAGCTGGAAAACTCTCCATGCTTTTCCAGAGAGCCTGTCCCTTTAAATCAATCCTAATTTTTCACACTCCTTAAACCTCCCAGCTCCTCTGTGGAGCCTGATAACCAAGGAGCCAGCTTCCTGTGCATGATCTAATCTCCATAAGCCTAGCTAAATGAGGTGCCTTGTATGGCAGTGCTCACAAGTAATATGCAGGCCTAATTATGATATCACCAATTACAAGTGGTAAAAAAAAAAAAGTGAGAGAGAGAGAGAGAGATTCCCCCAGATAACGTAAGGGCCATTGTTTGGCTCTGTAGTCTGTGTTCCCAGAAGTAATCCCTGTGGAGCCATCCTTCCTTACCAGCATCTTTTGTACAAAAAAACAAAACCAAATGGAGTTAAATCTCCATTATTTACTGGCTTTACTGGGCCAAAGCACCTCAAACTTTAACATGAATTCAATCAAGCCCGTTTCTCAGGGATATATATTGTTACTGATAAATTCTTCCCATTTTTAAGTTCTCTTGTTATACTTTTCTGAAGGAACAAGTACTGCTTTTGTATTAAGAACAATTGATCAGTGAGTTTTCTCTGTGATGTCTCAAAGAATTTGAATGGCCTCTGCTTGACACATAGAAGTTGTCACCTCCTTTCCAAGACAATAATAAATTTCTCTTTGTCCTGAGCCCAAAGATATCTCCATTTTAAACTTCCTTGATGGGGCAGTCCAGGTGGCTCAGCGGTTTAGCGCCACCTTCAGCCCAGGGCCTGATCCTAGAGACCTGGGATCGAGTCCCACGTCCGGCTCCCTGCATGGATCCTGCTTCTCCCTCTGCCTGTGTCTCTGCCTCTCTCTCTCTCTCTCTCTCTCTCTCTCTCTCTCTCTCCCTCTCTGTGTCTCTCATGAATAAATAAATAAGATCTTTAAAAAAAAAACTTCCTTGATGGAAGGACATTTATTTTTCAAAAGTTTTGGATGGGCCATTTGAAAGTTCTACCTTTTCCATTGACTGTACAACTGTTCATCCATTCATTCACTAGTTCAAATATTTAGTAAGCATCTAACCAACATTAATGACTCTTCTCCTCTAAATTCCAATAGCACTAGAGCTTCTAAGATATAATCAGCCCACAAATATACAGTTATCTCTCCCTTCTTCAACTAGCCTATTTCTCTATTTCAGCACCTATTGTGATAGATGATTAAGTTGTGTTACTTGAATGCTTGGTGAATAAGCAGTTGTGACAGAAATATACAACTTAAAGGAACCACCCTGTTACCATTTTTATGAAGCAAACAACTAACGTTTATTGCAATGTCTACTCAAGAATCAACAAAGTTATTCAGCTAAACATTTAATAAACAATCAATCCTCACAAGAGTCCTACAGGTTAAGTATTTTTATTCCCATTCTAAAAATGTGGAAAACAGGACAGAGAAGCCAAGTGAGTTGAGCCAACGTACTCTGTTAGTAAATGGCAGAGCCAGGGTGAACTCAAATCTGCCTGACATAAAATCCATGCACAATCCATAAAGATGGAGAGCAGATGAGTAGTTGTACAGGGGTGGGACGAAGGCAAAATGGAAACTGGTTCATTAATGGGTATGGCATTTCCACTTGGGGTGATGAACGAGTTCTGGAACTAAACAGTGACAATAACTGTGTGACACTGCAAATGAACTTAATGTCAGTGAATGGTATACTTGAAATGGTTAAAATAGTAAATTTTATGTCATGTGTATTTTACCACAATTTTAAAAAGAACAAAGCATGTACTCCATGGCCTCCTAATACTTACCTCCCATGTGCATTTTTTCATTGCTTCAGTCCCTAACCCATATCAACTTTATCCCAGCCATCTTCCCTCTGAATCAATAGGCCCCAGCTTGTTGGGCTATTAGTACCTCTAGGCCTGCTACCTCTGCAAAGTAGGGCAAGAGTTCCTGAGCGGCACCATGGACAGCAGCTTCTGCACCACCTCCCCTTCCTCTTAAGTCTTCCAGTAAGTAGATCTCCAGGGCCATACTATGGCCAGGCCTTTCCAAGGACAGTGCCCTCCTTCCAATCTTTTGCCAAGCACTCAACTCATATGCAGGTTAACATTTGGTCTGCACCTCACATCCAACATTACCCTCTATATACATTCCCAAAGTGGCATCTGGTTACTTCCCAATTCACATGGACTCCCCAGATCATTGACATATACCTGCAGTTCAGTGACTCATCAAGGGATAAAGGAGGCTGCACTGATTCAGCCAATGTCACACTGTGATCTCTTGCTGACAGCACTGACAATGACCAAATGCTCTAGGAAAAAAAAAAAACAATAGCTCTTCTAATGAAGTCATACTATATATGGAAGAAATTGTTGCGGCCAATTCCTTCCAGTCCCCTCCACATTAGGTTGGTGACAGTACCAACTGAGGAAGCACAATAGTAAACTGTTCCTGCCCCACAGTGAGGAGGACCCCACTACCCTGCATCTGTGCCCTGACATGGGTGTTGTGGGAGTTCCTTGAACTGTGCTTACGTGTAGTCTCCTAGTTGGGGTTCTTTTCTGCTCACCCGGAGGCACAGTGGGATGAGAGTTCAAGTTCAGAACCACAATCCCATACTTTATATATTATTTTGACCTGTGGAAATTCCATTTTCTCAGCAGTGTGACAGTGGAGTATGTTTCACATAGGGTTATTTCCCACTGACCAGTTGTGGGACTTAACACAAATCAATGGACTTCTCTGAGTCTCAGTTTCCTTATCTAGACAATAGGAAGATCAGATTAATCAAGCTTTAAGGCCTCTTTGGTATCTCATCTATCATCCTCTGACTTGAGTGCAAATTTGCTTTCTTCCTTCTGTATCTTTCTGGTACCTTAGCCATTAAGAGGTAAAGCTAGTTTAAAAACATGAGCTGAGCAGCCCAGGTGGCTCAGCGGTTTAGCGCCGCCTTCAGCCCAGGACCTTATCCTGGAGACCTAGGATCTAGTCCCACATTGGGCTCCCTGCATAGAGCCTGCTTCTCCCTCTGCCTGTGTCTCTGCCTCTCTGCCTCTCTCTGCCTCTCTCTCTCTCTCTCTCTCTCTCTCTCTCTGTCTCAAATAAATAAATAAATAAATAATTTAAAAAAATAAAATAAAAATAATAAAAACATGAGCCAATTTTCCACCACCCAAAAAATTTTGAAACACTGAAACTTGACAAAGTTGTAAAAATTTCTAACCCTCCCCACATGCTTTCCCTTGCCCTATCAGTTCTGAAGTTAGCACTTTAAAGATGAAATCCTGTTCAGTTGAAAGAATCACATTCCTTCTGGTTACTTGAGGTATCTGCTGGAACTAGGGATCCCCCAACACAACACCAAGAGATAGGAAAACTGAAGCAGGGAAGGGAGAGACAGACTTTCAAGGTACCTTTTCAAATTCTTTGGTGTAAAAAAAACTCTCTGAGAGTAAGTGAAATGGTGCTTTGAAGAAAAGATGAACTTCCATGTCTACCTGTGGCTTTTCTGGTATAAATACATAGGACAGGGCTGAGGAGAAAAATAAGAAGTGAGTATGGATTTATAAAAATCATAACGGCTCAGAACAGATTACTCGAGGAAACAGATGGGTACCAATGACCCCACTGGCAGCTTGGGGATTTCCACATTCCTTTCTGAAAGCATCTTGGCTTTCTACCACAGATCCAGCCATGAGAAGAAATGTCTGTGGTTAAGTCTTATAACCCCTCATCTGAGCTTAAAGACTACTCTTAACAAGTAATAGAGACACGTTTCTGGGTACTCTTAACAACAGATCACGTACTACTGGTAACTCTTAGTTGCTTGACTGGGAGCTCCCTGAAGGCAGCAACTGGCTCTTAATCATTTCTGTGTTTGTAAACCTAGCAGACTATATGGCATTCTATATGTACTTGGCAAAATTTGTGTGTGTGTGACTGATTAACTGAATCAAAGAAAGAATGAATAAAGTACATTGAATGCTTTTTATGTTCTCAAAAGCTCTATTTTTGGAATTACAATGTTCTCTGTATTTTCTTTTCTTTTCTTTTTTTTTTTTTAAGCTATAGCTAGAAGCTATTCCATCAATGTTAATGAGCTGAAGAATCACAGAACTTCAGCTATGGAAGGGAGAGCATACTGAACAATAGGAAGTTTGCTTTTAGTGTATTGGCTTATTCAGAACCTACCTTCGATATTTAAAGGACTCAATTTCTCTGGAAGGACTGACTAGAAATTTAAATTAAAAAGGAAAGGAAAAACCCAGAGGAGTCAAATGGCCAGAAGTATTAAGAATAAACATCTGTTTCTGATTCAGAGCAAAACAAAACAGAAAGCAGTCCTCACACACTCCACTTCTCATTTACTAGACTTCCATCACATTGTTAAGCACATCCCTAAGAGACCACTGCAAAGTTGAAAGAGCACCAGCAAGTCAGGAGTCAGGAAACGGGTATGAATTTTGTTTCTGACACCTACATGATTGCCCAAAATCACATATTATGTGAGTGAACATGGGTAAGACATTTAAACCTCCCTAGGATTCAGCTTCCTCATTCATAATGCAAGTGTTAAGCTTTTTGCATAGGTACCAGTTAAGATAATTCATGTTAAGATATTTTTCTTAAAATATACAGTCCTGTGCAAATGTTACACTTATTCCTGAATACCTGCTGATGTGGTTGTAAATGGAATGGTCTCCTTGCTTTATGGCCTTATCTTCTACAAGGATGTATACGTGTGGAAATATAAACATGAATCAAGCTGAGTCCTAACAGTGAAATTCAGTACAGGCTGTAACTTGATTTTTCACCCTGTTAAAGATTAAACTAGTCAAGTGCTGCCTTCTAAAATATCACATTGATCCTTTTGATAGTAATGTTCCAGAACTTCTAATGCAATTACTGAGTTTAATTAAGACTCGTGAGAAGCAAGAGAACAAGGCAAGTTACCTAATACATTTTTCTGCATTGTGCATGCTTTCAGAGTGTGTTATATAAAATAATCTTTTTTAAAAAGTTTCCTTGAACCAAAAGAGAACTGACAGTTTTTTAAGCACAAATTATTTGCTAAAGTATACAATGAACCTATCAAAAGTTACTCTGTTTCATCCCTGCAACTCAAGTGTTAAATAAATACTGTTATCTAAAGTAAGATGGATAGGGACGCCTGGGTGGCTTAGTGGCTGAGCGTCTGCCTTCAGCTCAGGGTGTGATCCTGGGGTCCTGGGATCGAGTCCCACATCGGGCTCCCCACAGGGAGCCTGCTTCTCTCTCTCCCCATGTCTCTGCCTCTCTATGTCTCTCATGAATAAATAAATAAAATCTTAAAAAAAAAAAAAAAGTAACATGGATAGTCAACCCTTGAGCCCGATTCCAACCTAGGTCTATTTGATTCAAACTTTTTTTAAAAAAATTTTTATTTATGATAGTCACACAGAGAGAGAGAGAGAGGCAGAGACATAGACAGAGGGAGAAGCAGGCTCCATGCACCGGGAGCCCAACGTGGGATTCGATCCCGGGTCTCCAGGATCGCGCCCTGGGCCAAAGGCAGGCGCTAAACCGCTGCGCCACCCAGGGATCCTGGTCTATTTGATTCAAAAGGCCAGGTGCTTTTCACTACACTATACCACAGAATCTGAATGTACCATCTAACACATGAATCTCCCACAGCTTTGAAGGATACCTTTAAAAAAAAAAAAGATTTATTTATTTTGGGGAGGGAAGAGAAGAAGAGGGAGATAGAGAAATAATCTCAAGCAGACTCCCCACTATGTGCAGAGCCTGATGTGGGGTTCGATCTCACAACTCTTTGAGTCATGACCTGAGCTGAAACCAAGAGTCTGACACTTAACGGACTGAGCCACATAGGGATCCCGAAGACACTTCTTTTGGTCCTTTACATGTTATTCAAGGTCACAGTTCAATTAGAATTGGAAACATCCAGAAAGAATAACTGCTTTTGAGGAAGAGCTATAGGTGGGAGAAGACTAATTTTTTACTGCAAAGCCTTTTGTACTTCTTAAATGTGTACCATATGCAAATATTATCTTAACACAGAGTGAAAGAGAAGAGACAAAAGGATTGGTTCCCAGACCAGATCTGGCACTCACTAGTATGATTTGGGACAAGTTACTTCACAATCTTTTGGATTTTGTTTCCTTTACTGCAAAATGAGGGATTAGTTTGTCAAATCCAAAGAAAGTACTACACCAACAATGAACCCTAATATAACTCATGGACTTTGGATGAAACAGGTGTGTCAGTGGAGGCTCACCAACTGTAACAAATGTCATACTCTGATGTGAAATGTTAACAGTGGGAGAGGCTGTACACATGTGGTGGCAGGAAATATATGGAAAAACTCTCTGCTTGATTGTAATGTGAACATAAAACTGCCCAGAAAAAAACAGTCTATTCAAAAACAAAAAAAGAAATTATTTCTAAATTTCCTTCAAGCTCTAAGATTCCATTATTCCAATTTACTCTATAAAAACAATTAAAAATTTAGAAAGAGGAATCAATTGGCCAATCTGAGAGAGTAACTTTAATTAGAAATTTGCTATGAAAAAAAAAAAAGAAATTTGCTATGACTAAATGGCCAAAAAAAGACTTGGATAATTAAAGTCAGGATTCCCTGAATCTGGAAACAGAGAGATAAAATGGAAATGAGAATGAAGAATATAAACTAATTAGGTACCTTCCAGCCTCTCCTACCCTAAAATTTCTTCTGCCTTTAGGGAGTCTCAGCAAGTATTGTGAGAAATACTAAAAGGAAGCATCCCCCCAACTCTCCCAGTCCTACCTAGTATCAGATTCTGGCCAGTTCTCTTAAGAGCAAGAAAATATCCAAATTGTAAAGAATTGTAATTCTCTCATCCTGCCCTAACCAGAACCAATCCCTATGCAGCCTAGGTCTCTCTTTACCTCTCTAGGCAAAGAAAAACCATTTATCCCTCTCATACCAAGGAGTACCAAAAAAAAACTAAGTATTCTAGGGACAGGGCTCCAGACATTCAGAATCAGAAGGAGATAGAATAGGAAGCCACTGGACTAAAAGTTATTTGAGCTGCAAATCCCCTTCTCAACTTAGATAACTTTACCAGACATAAAGCACACACATAGAAATGACTAAAATTATTTGCACTAAAGTACAAGTGGCTATGCCAAATTTTCAGTTCAATTCAATGAGCATATATGTGTATACCTGTATTGTTGAGAACTTTCCACCTAGCCCACTAGAGACACAATGCTCCTTTCTGTGCTGTATGTGAAGGATGCAAGCATCAAAAGGCCTTCTCTTATAATTTCTCCTGCCACATTTTCATTCAGTAAGCTGAAGCTTTATTTCTTTAAATACCAAAATGTATTTTTATTTTACCTCTTTCAGAAGCAATTTAAAAAAATGGATTATATGCAATCCTTGCCTTCTTAAACAAGTATACTGAACATACCAGTCGCCACATACTTTGTTTTTCAAATTATTATGTCCTTTTGGGGGTACTTCTGTCTCCTTTCTTGCTCCTCTCTGCTGGCATTCTCCTGTCGTATGCCTTAGTCAGTTTAACTAACTTATTTTTTTAAGACTTTATTCATTTATTCATGTATTATTAAATTTTTAAAGATTTTTTATTTATTTGAGAGAGAGAGAGAGTGAATATGGGCGGGGGGGGGGGCGGGGGAGCAGCAGAAGGAGAGGGAGAAGCAGACTTCCCACTGAGCAGGGAGCCCAATTCAGGGCTCAATCCCAGGACCTCCAGATCATGACCTGAGCCAAAGACAGATGCTTAACCAACTAAGCCATCCAGGGGCCCCAAGATTTTATTTTTAAGTAATCTCTATAACCCAACATGGGGCTCGAACTCAAAACTCCAAGATTGGGACACCTGGGTGGCTCAGCAGTTGATTCAGCTCAGGGCACGATCTCGGAATCCAGGATGAGTCCCGTATCGGGCTCCTTGCAGGGGGCCTGCTTCTCCCTCTGCCTCTCTCTCTCTCTCTCTCTCTCTCTCTCTCTCTCTCTCTCTGTGTGTGTGTGTGTGTGTGTGTCTCTCATGAATAAATAAATAAAATCTTAAAAAAAAAACCCTCCAGAATTAAGGATTGCATGCTCTTCTGACTGAGCCAGCTGCCTACTCCTAATTTCTAATATGTTACTTCTAATTCCACTACAGTCTTAACCAGAAAAATAGTCTGATCTGGATTGTGTATTCAGTAAAAAGGAAATTGGCTTTGAGGAATAAGAGGCTCTGCAGTTAGGTGAGATGGCAGCCAGATAGACGCTATTGTGATACAGGTAACCCAGGACATTCAATTGGAAATGTCAAGTGAGGCACCAAGATAAAATAGATTTAAAAGATACCAGACTAAGACGAGAGTAGGACTAAAAAAACTTCCCATTCAGAAAAAAGGTAGAGAAGGATCAAACGTGTGGAGACCAAGAGGAGATTGATGAAGATTTCTTTGAGGAGAGATGCTGGTGAGGGTGAATCCCATCCCCTCAACCCACCTCTTTTCTTTTCTTGGTAAAAGAAAGAAAAAAAAGATAACCCAACTTAAAAATGGGCAAAGGATCTTTTTAAAAATAAAACAAAACAAAAACATGAGCAGAAGGAGGGGCAAAGGGAGAACCAGACTCACGCTGAGCTGGGAGTCTGATGCAGGGCTCCATCCCAGGGCCTTGGGATCATGACCTGAGCCAAAGGCAGACGCTAAACTGACTGAGCTACTCAAGTGCCCCTTCTTAAAAAAAAAAAAAAAAAAAAAAAAAGATAGTATTTTATTTATTTAATTGAGAGAGTGAGAGAGACAGAGACCAGCATGAGGGGTGGGGGAACAGAGGGGGAGGGAGAAGCAGACTCTTCACTGAGCAGGGACCCGACATGGGACTCGATCCCAGAACCCTGGGATCATGACCTGAGCTGAAACAAAGGATCTTAATAGAAATTTTGCCAAGGAAGACATGCAAATGGCCAGTAAGCACACGAGGGGCTGTTCAAGATCATTAGTCATTAGGGAAATGTGAGTCAAAAATCACAATAAGATACTACTTCATTCTCACCAGTAAGGCTATAATAACAGAAGAGAAGGAGGGCAAGAGGAGGAGGAGAAAGAAAAGAGGTCATGGTAGTGGTAGTGTTGGCCAGAGAGGATAAACTGGAATTCTCATAGTCTGCTGGTGGGAATGCAAAGTGGTGCTGCCACTTTGGAAAACAGTCTGACAGTGCCTCAAAAAGTTGAACATAGCACTATCATATGATTGAGCAATTTCACTCCCAGCTATATAGACCAAGAGAAGTGAAAACATATGTCCACGCAAAAACTTGTACTTGAATATCTATTAGCGGCATTGTTCACAAAAGCCAAAATGGGGAAACAATACACATTTCCACCAACTGACAAAATGTGGTATATCCATATAATAGAATACACTTGGAATTAAAAGGAATAAAGTACTGCTTCATGCAACAGCATGGATGAATCTTAAAAATATTCTGCTGGTGGGACGCCTGGTGGCTCAGTAATTGAGTGTCTGACTTCGGCTCAGGTCATGATGCTGGGGTCCCAGGATCAAGTTCCACATCGGGCTCCCTGCATGGAGCCTGCTTCTCCCTCTGCCTATGTCTCTGCCTCTCTCTCTCTCTCTTTGTGTCTCTGATGAATAAATAAATAAAATCTTTGAAAATATATATTCTGCTGGTGAAAAGGCAACTAAAGAAGACCATGTGTTACATGAGTGCATTTATATGAAATATCCAGAATGGGAAAATCTATAGAGATGGAAAATAGATTTCAGTGGTTACCTAAAGCTACTCTGGGGTCAGGCGGACAATAATATTCTCAGATCAGATCTGTGGTGATAGTTGCACAACACTGTGAATATACTAAAAGCACTGAGCTGAATACTTTAAATGTGTGAATTGTGTGGTACGTGAATTATATACCAATAAATCTGTTAAAAAGAAAAGAAGAGAAGAGAGAAAGAAAACCAGAGCTGGAAATGTTCCCAAATACTGCTCTAAAATTAAACACCCTCTTGTATCCTCTTGCTACCCAGTGACTTGTTGGATCGATTCAACTGTCCCAGATGTTTTCCTTATTTCCTGCCTTGGAGCTGTGCTCTGTAATTGAGTATTAGCAGAAAGTTAATAAAGACAACACATCCTTTGTTGTTAAACTTTACACAGTGTTTAGCATTTTCCTCCAACATACACATTTCCTCTGTTTTCCCACTGCAGCTGAGCTGCCAAAACCTTGTAGGGAAAATAATTACCCTTCTGCACCCCTTCCTGCTTTCATAACAGTCTCAATCTTTTGTTCATCATCAAGTGTTTATAGCAAACTAACATTTTGCTTGCCTTTCCAGGAGGTTTTAAATTACCAAACTGTTCACCAATTAGGGCCCCCCCCTTCCCCGCTTTGGGGGACAAGAATAGGAACAATAGCAGGATTCACTATTTCTGTATCTCTCAATTTTCTGGAGGCTAATTCACTTGCCAGAAAGATGTTGTTTTGCTTTCTTTTTCCTCGAAAAGCAATTTTTTTTTTTACTTCCCAGAAATACTATGAGGAATTTTTATCAAAGTTTAGTCATATTTAGTTCTATCCTTGACGCCACTTTCAACTTTTTCTGCTATTCCACACCCAACCATTTAACAATTTTTCATCACAATATTCCTTAGATGGTATGTGACTGAAGATAACCTTTCTGAAAGTTAGCTGGGCCCTGTTCTCTAAATCAGAACATTTGCTTTCTAGACTGCTTTATATAGTTTCTTCTTCCTATAATCTAAAACGACCTTGCCTATGAATATTAGAGAACAGAACATAAAAACTTTTTTTCATAAGTCTCTAAAAAAGGCATTAAAAAAAACAAAAATAGCATTATATTCACTAAGTCACCATGTCATATTTTATCTATAAGCAACTTAATTCTATATTTGTATGCCAGGTCTACCCTCTAAAGGTAGAGTAGAGAGGTATTGTGCCTCTCTCTCTCTCTCTTTTTTTAAGATTTTATTTATTTATTTGACAGAGAGAAGGCAGGGAAAGCACAAGCAAGGGGAGCGGCAGGCAGAGGGAGAAGCACACTCCACACCAAGCAGGGAGCCCAACACGGGGCTTGATCCCAGGACCCTGAGATTATGACCTGAGCAGAAGGCAGATGCTCAGCAGACTGAGCCACCGAGGTACTCCAATATCTTTTTTTTTAAATAGCAAATTAAATGAAAGTGTAGTAAACATCTTACTTTAGCAAAAGCTGAGTGTTGTAGAGGATGAGTTCTGAATTTTTCAGCATGCGTTTTATATCTACAAATTATTAATATCATACATAAAGTTTAAAACAAAAGTATTTGCCTTCTTACCTGAAAGAATATAACTTTTTTTTTTAAGATTTTATTTATTTATTCATGAGAGGCACATAGAGAGAGAGAGAGGCAGAGACACAGGCAGAGGGAGAAGCAGGCTCCACGCAGGGAGCCCTACGCAGGACTCAATCCCAGGTCTCCAGGATCACGCCCTGGGCCAAAGGTGGTGCTAAACCGCTGAGCCACCTGGGCTGCCCTGAAAGAATATAACTTAAGATTTACTCTACATTCTCATACGCTGCTAGAGGGAATGTAAAATAGTACAGTCACTTTGGCAGTTCTTCAAATGGTTAAACAGAGTTAATGTAAGACCTAGCAGTACACCCAACATAAATGAAGACATATGTATACACAAAGACTTGTACATGAATGTTTATAGCGGCATTGATCCTAACAGCCAAAATGTAAAAGCAACCCAAATACCCATGAAAGGATGAATTACAAAATACAGTCTATACCTACAAAAGGATAGTATTCAGCAATAAAAAGTAATAAAATGTTGGGGTACCTGGCTGGCTTAGTCAGTAGAGCATACAACTCTTGATCTCAGGGTTATGAGTTCATGCCATATTGAGTATAGAGATTACTTAAAAATAAAAAAAAATATGGGGTGCTTGGGTGGCTTAGTTAAACGTCTGCCTTCAGCTCAGGTCAAGACCCCAGGACCCTGAGATCAAGCCCCACAGGGAGTTCCTTGCTCACCTTGGAGCCTGCTTCTCTCTCTCCCTCTGCCCCTCCCCCTGCTGCTGCTTGTGCATGCTCTCTCTCAAATAAATAAATAAAATCTTTAAAAAAAAATTATTTTGTAAAGATTTTATTTACTTATTCATGAGAATACACAGAGAAGAGAGAGAGAGAGGGGGAGAGAGAGAGAGAGAGAGAGAGAGGCAGAGACACAGGCAGAGGGAGAAGCAGGCTCCATGCAGGGAGCCCGACGTGGGACTCGAGCCTGGGTCTCCAAACCACTGAACCACCCAGGCTGCCCCAAGATTTCACTCTTGTTGATGGTTGAGTAATATCATTGTGTATACTTATAATGTCTTCTTTATCCATTCATCAGTTGATGGACATTTAAAGCTGTTTTTAAAAAGAAAGATTTCCTCTACAGCCAAATGTCCATCAACTGATGAATAAACAAAATGTGACATATACATATAATGAATATTACTTAGCAATTAAAAGAGACAAAATATTGATATATGCAACAACCTGGGTAAACCTGAAAAACATTATGCTAAGAGAAGGGCACCTGGCTGGCTCAGTTGGTAGAGCATCGGACTCTTGATCTCAAGGTCATGAGTTCAAGCTCCATGTTGGGCATAGAGATTACTTAAACAAATACCATTATGCTAAGAGAGAAAAGCCAGCCACAAAAAATCACATGTTGCATGGTTCCCTCCCATGAAACAGCCACAAAAGGCAAATCTATATAGAGGTAGAAAGCAGATTAAGGGTTGCCTGGGGGCTGAGGGTAGGAACAAGAAGTGACTGTTTGGCATAGAGATCTTTTTGGGGTAATGGAAATGTTCTAAAATTGTATTGTAGCAATAGTTTCACAACTCTGTAAACTTACTAAAAATCATTAACTTGTACATTTAAAGTATCATTTTATGGTCTCTGTAAAGTATATCTCAAAAAAGATTTATTCTAAAAAAATTTTGAAGAGGCAAATAACCCAATTTTTTAAATGGGCAAAATATATGAATAGGCAATGTACAGAAGGGAAAATACGAATGAGCCAAGAACACAAAAAGATGTTCAACTCACTAGTAATAAGAAAACTAACTGTTAATTAAAACCACAATGCAGGGGATCCCTGGGTAGCGCAGCAGTTTGGCGCCTGCCTTTGGCCCAGGGCGCGATCCTGGAGACCTGGGATCGAATCCCACGTCGGGCTCCCAGTGCATGGAGCCTGCTTCTCCCTCTGCCTGTGTCTCTGCCTCTCTCTCTCTCTCTCTGCGTGTGACTATCATAAATAAATAAAATTAAAAAAAATTATAAAAAAAAAAAAAAAGAACACCAGAAAAAACCACAATGCACCTTCAAGTAGGAAGCAAGGGAAATGTGACCAGGGATAAGTAGATAGAAGATTTCAACTGAATCGGTAATGTTTAATTTCTTAAGCTGAGTGGTGGGCACATGAGTGTTTTACTATTCATTTTTTTGTATGTTTGAATTATTTCACGAAAAATTAAATACTTAATCTAAAATGTTTAATTTACTGCCACAGAAATGAGAAATGTAGAATTTTTTAAATTATTGATGAATAATTCACACGCCATAAAATTCACTCTTAATATGTATAAGCGGCTTTTAGTATATTCACAAGGGTGTATAACTATTACTACTGTCTAATTCCAGAACATTCTCCTTATCTCAAAAAGAAACTCCATCCCGGAGGATCCCTGGGTGGCTCAGTGGTTTAGCGCCTGCCTTTGGCCCAGGGTGTGATCCTGGAGTCCTGGGATCGAGTCCCGCGTCGGGCTCCGGGCATGGATGGAGCCTGCTTCTCCCTCCTCCTGTGTCTCTGCCTCTTTCTCTATGTCTATCATAAATAAATAAATAAATAAATCTTTAAAAAGAAACTCCATCCCTATTAACAGCCTTTCTTTTTTTTTTAAGATTTTATTTATTTATTCATGAGACACATACAGAGAGAGAGAGAGAGAGAGAGAGAGGCAGAGACACAGGCAGAGGGAGAAGCAGGCTCCATGCAGGGAGCCCGATGCGGAACTCGATCCCGGGACTCCAGGATCACGCCCTGGACCGAAGGCAGGTGCTAAACTGCTGAGCCACCCAGGGACCCCCAACAGCCTTTCTAATTCCCTATTTCCAGGCCCTAGCAACCAATAATCTTCTTTTTGTCTATGAATTTGCCTATTCTGAATACTCCATGTAAATGGAATCATACAATGTGTGGTCTTTTGTTTCTGGCTTTTTTTAATTTTTTTTTATTTTCTTTTTTTTTTTGGCTTTTTTTTTAAATTTAAAAATTGTTATTTTTAAATGTTTGTCCTGTGTTCCAGCATGTGTCCATACTTTATTCCTTTTTATGACTAAAAAATATTCCATTATATGGATACATCACATTTACTTATCCATTTATCAGTTGATGGACATTTGGGCTGTACCCACATTTTGGCTATTATGAATAATGCTGTAATGAACATCGATCCACAGGTTTGTGTCTGAATATGTTTCCATTTCTCTTGGGTATATACCTAAGAGTGGAATTACTATGTCATAGTAATAATTCCATGTTTAACTTTTTAAGGAACTGCCAAACTATTTTCCAAAGCACATGTACCTTTTTACATGGAATGTAATTTTAAAAGCTGTTTACTAGTGTGGATATTTTTAATAGTAAAATACTATTATAAATTTATTGAACTAAACTTTAAAGAATATTTTCAGGATTCCTGGGTGGCTCAGTGGTTTAGCGCCTGCCTTCAGCCCAGGGTGTGACCCTGGAGACCCAGGATTGAGTCCCATGTGGGGCTCCCTGCATGGAGCCTGCTTCTCTCACTGCCTGTGTCTCTGCCTCTCTCTCTCTGTGTGTCTCTCATGAATAAATAAATAAATAAAAATCTTAAAAAAAAAAAAAAGAAACTGTCGTAGGGAGAATATATTCACTTTTACATGTAATTTTATAAAACAATAAAAATCTGAAATTAAAAAAAAAGAAGAAGAAGATTTTCATCTGGCCCTAACACAATGGATTTCATTTTTGTCTAAAAATATATGTTTCATATACAGTTATAAGACTATAATCATAGAGAACATACTTTTTTTTCATTTTCAGTAACATATTTAGGTAGTCATTTGCAAGATTCATTTATTCAGACTTTTAATGATGGCATGATTACTATCAAAAATATATAAAGTAGATTCAATACTATCATACAGTTTTGAAAACCTATTGCATTTCAAATGTGTCTTCAAAAGACATGCTTTCATCAGTAGTATGTGCCAGTTAGAGAATCTAAACTGTTTAACATTCAGAGTAAATGATGAAATTGACAGTTTCAAAATGTAACAGTTTTTTATACTAAGAGCTTATAGTTTCCAGTTTCAAAGTGAAACAAATATTAATCATTTGGAATTCAAGATTAGTCATTCTAGTTCTTGAAGTACTGATTAAAAAGGCAAAACTATTTTAAAAGACTAAGTATAAAGATTAGCTAAAAAGATTAGTGACTCAAATTACCAACCTTATATACATCCTCAATACATCTATTAAGTTCTTCTTCTGTCACCAAAATGATCCCTGGCACCATGTCACTCTCTGGAATCTCTAGAGAACAAAAAACAAAATAACCCATATAACCCATACTTAGTACCTCACTGAATAGAACTCAGGACTCAAGAAAGAAAATTTTACTAGAAAGAGAGTTCTCTAAGTAACAGCTAAAATTACAGACTTGACATGGTTACTAATGTACAACATCAAATATAAAATTTCATGAAATCTATGATGCTAATGATTATAAACACTCATTATTATTTTATGTATCACTAAAAAATAAAAAACAAGTAACCTATGATACATTATGACTTAAAATTTTACTTGTATATTGAATGACTAAAAAATTGGGGATTGGATTTAGTGAAAACGACAGAGTTAATGGTTATGTTGAGGTGACTGGTAGAAAAGAATTTATTAAACTTTTCTCTACAGATGTGTTTAAAAATTTCCCTTTTAAAACTGGGACGCCTGGGTGGCTCAATGGTTGAGCGTCTCTGCCTTTGGCTCAAGTCAAGATCCCAGGGTCCTAGGAATAGACAAGTCAAATCTTTAAAAAAAAAAAAAGTGGTTGTTTTTTTAAGATTTTATTAGTTTATTCATGAGAGACACAGAGAGAGAGGCAGAGACACAGGCAGAGGAAGAAGCAGGCTCTGCACAGGGAGCGCAATGTGGGACCCAATCCAGGACCCCAGCATCAGGACCTGAACTGAAGGCAGACACAACCACTGAGCACTCAGGTACCCCAGAAAAAAGTTTTAAAATAGGGTGACAGTCTGGCTCAATCTGTGGAGCATCAGACTCTTTATCTCAGGATTCTGAGTTTGAGTCCCATATTGGGTGTACAGATTACTTAAAAATAAAATCTTGGGGATCCCTGGGTGGCTCAGTGGTTTAGTGCCTGCCTTTGGCCCAGGACGTGATCCTGAAGTCCTGGGATCGAGTCCCGTGTCAGGCTCCCAGGATGGAGCTTGCTTCTCCCTCTGCCTGTGTCTCTGCCCCCATCTCTCTCTTTCTATGTCTATCATGAATAGAGGTAAAATCTTTAAAAAAAATAAGAACAAATAAAAAATAAATAAATAAATATAAATAAATAAATAAATAAATAAATAAATAAATAAATAAATAAATAAAATCAATCTTAGGGCAACCCAGGTGGCTTGGTGGTTTGGTGCTACCTTCAGCCCAGGGCCTAATCCTGGAGACCTGGGATTGAGTCCCACGTCAGGCTCCCTGCAGGGAGCCTGCTTCTCCTTCTGCCTGTCTCTGCCTCTCTCGCTCTGTGTCCCTCATGAATAAATAAATAAAATCGTTTAAATAAATAAATAAATAAATAAATAAATAAATAATAATATTTTTTAATGCCTTTTTAAAGATTTTATTTATTCATGAGAGACACACAGAGAGAGGCAGAGACACAGGCAGAGGGGGAAGCAGGCTCCCTGCACGGAGCCTGGGCCGAAGGCAGGTGCTAAACCCTGAGCCACCCAGGGATCCCCTTAAAAAAATTCTTAATAGAGTTTTTAAGAAAGTATTAAAAGAAGGGAAGTGAATCAGGGAAAAAGTGGAATAGGTGATGGGGATTAAAGAATACATTTATTATGATGAGCACTGAATAAAACATAGAATTGTTAAATCACTATATTGGACATCCCAAACTAATATAACACTGTATGCTAACTAAATTGGAATGAAGATTAAAACACGTAATAAAAAAAAGTATTAAGAGAGTTCTTTTAAGTTTATTTAGACATACAGCTTTAATATATATCATTCCTTATATAAACCATATAATTGGGTAAATAAAATAAGGATTTCTTAAAACTTCACAAGAGAGTCCAACTCTTCTGAAACACTTCAGCACTATTACTGATATCCATATTTTGCCACAATATATTATCCTCTGTGCCACCAAGAGTGCAGGTGATGTGGTATTTCTTAAGAGTTCACCACTCTACTATTGTCTTCATGGTTTTTTTTCTAAGTTGCTGATGTCCATTCTACAAGTTTTTTTTTTTTTAAGATTTTTTATTTATTATTCATGAGAGACACAGAGAGAGAGAGAGAGAGAGAGAGAGAGAGAGAGAGGCAGAGACACAGGCAGAGGGAGAAACAGGCTCCATGCAGGGAGCCCAACTGGGACTTGATCCCGGGTCTCCAGGATCACGCCCTGGGCTGAAGGCAGTGCTAAACTGCTGAGCCACCCGGCAGCCCCATTCTACAAGTTTTAATGCTCATTTCCAGGCACAGACAATGCCATGATTGCTGCCTGGGAAACAATAATTGTGAGATGCATCTTGATATCAGAGTTGTTAAAATGTGAAAAATATTTCCAAAATTAAAGTTTTTTATGTGAAAAGCATGTGTACCTTAGAATTGATAAAATATGATAATTCATCATTATTGCCACATAGTCTTAAAAATGTGATACAATATGAAAAATGAAGTAAGAAAGCTTATCTTTTTGGATTGTTTTTCCAGTGGCAACGATGGGCTATCTATCTAAAACCAATCAGACTACTAGATAGTCCTTTTTTGTTAGCCACAGATTATCAATGCAAAACATGCAGTTGGTGTTATAAATATAACCTAACACATGAAGAAAGGCCTGGCGAACAGATGTCCAATAAATATTCCTAAAATGAATGAACAAGGTCCAGGATGAAAATAATTGATCAACAAATGGACTGAATCTAGGCCTCCCAAGAATAGTGCTTTTAGACCAGCGCTCAAACTTGAACACTCATTTGAATTACCCAGAAGGGTCTATTAAAACACAGATTGTTGGGACCCATACCAGCACTTATGATTCAGTAGGTCTGGGGAGAACCCATTTATATTTCTAATAAATAATAATAAAGTTGCATTTCTTTTTTTAAAAAATATGCAAAGCTGCTACAATCCTTTTTTTTTTTTAAGATTTTTTAAATTTATTTACTCATGAGAGACACACAGAGAGAGAGAGAGGCAGGCAGAGACACAGGCAGAGGGAGAAGCAGGCTCCATGCAGGGAACCCGACATGGGACTCGATCCTGGGTCTCCAGGATCAGGCCCTGGACTGAAGGTGGCGCTAAACCGCTGAGCCACCCAGGCTGCCCTAAAGTTGTATTTCTAATAAATTCCCAAGGTGATGCTGATGCTGCTAGCCCTAGGACCACACTATAAGAACCACTGCCACAGACTAGAACACATCAGTTACAGACAAGAGAATAAATAAATTAGTAATGAGGTATTAGTCTTAGTACATGAAAATTAGATTTATAAGAAATCTTAGGCCCTAATACTGAAGTCCAACAGAAATAATACTTCAAGGGGCTCAACTGGCTCAGTCAACAGAGCATGAGACTTTTGATCTTGGGGTTGTGAATTCAAGTCCCAGGTTAGGTGCAAAAATTACTTAAAAATAAAAATCTTTAGGGGTGTCTGGGTGGCTCAATCAGTTAAGTGTCTGCCTTTGGCTCAGGTCATGACATCAAGCCCCATGGCAGGCTCCCTGCTCAGCTAAGGAGCCTGTCTCTCCCTCTCCCTCCTGCTCATGTTCTCTCTCTCTCTCAAACAAATAAATAAATATATAAAATCTTTTAAATAAATAAAATTTACCTTGGGGTGGTGAGCTAGAGAGCCTCATGCTCAGGGGGTAGACTGTACTTAATTTTTTTTAATCTTAAGAAAATAGGAGCGGGGGGGGGGGGGCGATCCCTGGGTAGCTCAGCGGTTTGGCACCTGCCTTTGGCCTAGGACACGATCCTGGAGTTCCGGGATCGAGTCCTGCATCAGGCTCCCGGCATGGAGCCTGCTTCTCCCTCTGCCTGTGTCTGCCTCTCTCTCTCTCTCTCTCTCTCTCTCTCTCTCTCTCTCTGTGTCTACCATGAATAAATAAATAAATAAAATATTTTTAAAAAAATAGGAGAAAGAAAAACTCTTTTTTTCTTTTTCTTTTTTTTTAAATTTTATTTATTCATTCTGAGAGACACAGAGAGAGAAAGAGGCAGAGACACAGGCAGAAGGAAAAGCAGGCTCCATGTAGAGAGCCCGACACGGGACTCAATCCCGAGTCTCCAGGATCACGCCCCGGGCCAAAGGCAGGCGCCAAACCACTGAGCCACCCAGGCTGCCCAAGAAAAGCTCCTCTTTATAAAAGCTCCCCTAATCTGATGGAGACTAAGAAAAAAAATTGTCATCCTATGTAGTATTGCTGCTGAAATGTTTCATCTGGATCTAATCATGAGGAAACAATTAGACATACAAATTACAGAACATTTTATAATCAAGGCTCTTCAAAAATATCATGAGGACAGATGCCATCCATCCTCAATGTGGCCTGGGTACCCGGCCCGAACCCCACCATGGAGTGCTGCTAAGGCTGGGAGAACAAGGACCTGAACCAGGACAGAGAGGACCGGCAGCTGCTGCTGGACCTAGTGGCCTGGCCCCCCTTTCGAAGCCCTCACTGGAGCTAAGCCCAACTACCACAGCCTGCTTACACAGATGAGCAGGCCCTGCTCTCCCCCCCATCCTTGCTCTGACAGCCAGCAACATCACTGACTTGTCTGCTGTGGATTCCCGGGGCGTGGAGCAGCACAAGTACATGGATCCGGCAAGGCAGTACAGCACCTGCTTGGTTGTGCTGAACATCAGCCTGACCCACTGAAAGAAGCTGCTGCTGCCATCATCTCTCACCAGGCAGCTCCACCAAGTGCAGGCCAGAGAGCCCATCCCCTTCTCCGACTCACAGCAGGTCTCCAGGACAATTGCTTAAGCCTATAGTGTACTTTCTCAGATCTGAGTGGATAGAAGAGGCACAGTGTGGGGGGATGCACAGTTTGGGATTCATGTAGAAGAATGATCCTGGAATAACTCTTCTTTCTCTCTTCAGCCTGACTCTACTCTGCCTCTCCTATCCCTCAGCCTCACACTGTGGCTCATAGTACCCTAACCTGCTACTCATCACAGAAAAGAGTATAGAGAAGAGTGAGGCTCGAAGCCTCAGCAAACAAGGATAGCACAAGGAAGGGCAGAACCATTTGGGACTGGCCTTCAAAGCCCTCTCCAAGATAGGGGGTCAAAAGATTGGGCCTAGTAGGTCTTCACTGTCACTCGGAAGGTGGAGGTAGCACTGTGAAGGTGATCCTTTTGGAGCCTATGGAGTCCCCTTCCCATCCTTTCTCTTGACCTCACTCCTGTCCCCCTGTCCCTGTCTTAGCACTCACATGCATCTCACTAGGGTTTGTGACTGCAGTCTGGATGAGCTTCTATTCAAATGAATTGAGTCTGTATTTCTAGCATCCTGGGTTTTTACACGTTTGGAGTTTTGGAGTTTTGTTTTGGCTTGTCACCCTCAATAAAGAAAGTGTATTCATCTGGAAAAAAAAAAATGTCATAGTGGGATCCCTGGGTGGCGCAGCGGTTTGGCGCCTGCCTTTGGCCCAGGGCGCGATCCTGGAGACCCGGGATCGAGTCCCACGTCAGGCTCCTGGTGCATGGAGCCTGCTTATGTCTCTGCCTCTCTCTCTCTCTCTCTCTCTCTCTCTTTCTGTGTGACTACCATAAATAATAAATAAAAATTAAAAAAATAAAAATAAAAAAATGTCATAGTGAAAAACAAAAGACTAGGGTGTGGGACCCAGGAAATATAACAAAATCCCCTACCCCTGGACAAGCAGAGCAGGACTAACTCCATTTTGTGCTGCACCGGCCACCTCCTGTATCACCCCCACATGACCTGCTTATTGCTTAAGGCGCTGCCCCACCCTAGTCAAGCCGCTGGGCACACCCTAATCGGAAATCGGCTCATAACAATGTAACCCCCACCTTGTGCCTGCCAAAGTGCCCCCCAATTCTGACCAAAGTAATAGGCCAGTTCAAATGAATACTATAGTGTAAAATGTAATTCAATCAGCCACCTGCGTGCAGACGGACATGACTATGCAACTTTCTGCGTATGTTACAATCCCATTGGCCAATGGCCCCTATAAAGCTGCTACCCCTCTTAGTCTCGGGGTCCGAGTCCCTGCTCCACTGTGTCGGGTATACTTGGATCCAAGCTCGAGCTTGTAAATAAACCCTCATGTGTTTGCATCGATGTCGGCTCCTTGGAGGTTTCTCAGATTTGCAATCTTGGGCACAACATAGGGAACTACTCTACATTAATGCAAACTAAAAAGATAAAACCAGTAAGTGAAATGCATGATTCTTGGCTGGATTCTTGATTTTAAAAAACAGCTACAGGGATGCCTGGGTAGCTAAGTTGGTTAAGTGCCTGCCTTAGGTTCATGTCATGATTCCAGTGTCCTGGGATCAAGCCCCGCATTGGACTCCTGGCTCAGTGGAATCTGTTTCTCCCTCTGTTCCTCGCCCTGCTCGTGATCTCTCTCTCTTTCAAATAAATAAAACAAATCTAAATAAATAAATATAATAAAAAATATTACAGAGAAAATTCTTGAAAAAATTTGAGAAATTTGAATCAAGTGTGCACATTTTTTTTAACTTTATGTATTTTTTTTAACTTTATGTATTTTTAAGTAATCTCTATGCTCAACATGGGACTCAAACTCATGACCCCAGGATCAAGAGCTGCATGCTCTTCCAGCTGAGCCAGTCAGGCACCCTGAATCAAGTCTGTATATTAGATGATGCCTACAGCTAAGTCTCAAGCGCTTCAGAAAAATGTACACCTATAAAAAGAGAAAGATAAAGTGAATATGGCCAAAATGGTCAATCCGGGTAAGGTGTATAAAGGTGGTTCAATGTACTCTCCCTGGAACTTCTGTGAGGTGGATTTTTCAAAATGAAAAGTTGGGGGCAAAAGACAGCAAAACTAAAATCACTGCAATGCTATAGACTTACATCATTTAAATCTGAAACACTGAGGAAGATGCTTGAGAAGGATACCCAATCACCAGACTTCCTTCTTTACCTGCTGTATTTAAACATCGATGGAGAGGAGTTAGCAGTGGCTGAAGCAAATATCTTGAAGCCAATTGTGGGCGTTCTCTTGACATCGTTATAAAAGTAGTGGTGGCAACTCTTTGAAACTGTCGTACTGTCAATTTATCTTGAAAGTGAAATAAATCTAGAATCTACAAGGAAAAGTACATGAGGTAAATACAAGACTCTTTGCAAAGAACAGTGCATTAACGAGAGAAAGGACTAACGTCTTTAGATTTAAAAAAATATATTAAAAAATTTTTAAAATAAAAAATAAAAAACTTACTGCAATAATACTGATCCAACAGAATTTTTTTTTTAAATTTAACAACCCAGGGGATCCCTGGGTGGCGCAGCGGTTTGGCGCCTGCCTTTGGCCCAGGGCGCGATCCTGGAGACCTGGGATCGAATCCCACATCGGGCTCCCTGCATGGAGCCTGCTTCTCCCTCTGCCTGTGTCTCTGCCTCTTTCTCTCTCTGTGTCTCTCGTGAATAAATAAATAGAATCTATAAATAAATTATTTATTTATTTATTTATTTATTTATTTATAGACATTAACTGCAGCATGATTTGTAGTAGCAAAAGAATGGAAACAACTTATGCCCATTAACAGAAGGCTAAATAAATTATGGTAGATTAATATGGTGAAATACTACATAGCCATGAAAAGAATGAGGTAACTATATGAAATGATTCTAGATGAAATGATCTCCAAGATACACTGTTAAGTTAAAGAAGCAAAATGAAAAACAGTGTGTGTAGTACATTATTACTTGGATAAAGATTGGAATATATATACAGATACATATATAATTGGATACACATTAATATACAGAATATTGCCAGACAATAAATAAGACATTGGTAACAGTGACTACTTCTGAGGGACTAGAAACCAAATGAGATGAAGATTTATTTTTCTGTTTACTCTTCTGTGCTTTTTAAGTTGAATACCATGTTAATTTACCTTGTTTACTTAATACCTGCTTTTTTTTTAACTAATTAAAAACACACAGAAAAGATAATGAACAAGATGAAATTTTAGTTTCTTATTCCAGCTCTTAAGAGCAAGCTGGGGGGGCAGCCCAGGTGGCTCATGGGCAGCCTGGGTGGCTCAGCAGTTTAGCGCCACCTTCAGCCCAGGGCCTGATCCTGGAGTCCCGGGATTGAGTCCCACATTGGGCTGCCCGCATGGAGCCTGCTTCTCTCTCTGCCTGTGTCTCTACCTCCCTCTGTCTCTCATGAATAAATAAATAAAATTAAAAAAAAAAAAAAGAGCAAGCTGGGCTACTCATTTGACAATAGGGAGGCATTCTTAAACGTAACAATTAGATGGGTCTCTTCCATAGGTGTTTATTCACTTATTAACAAGGCCTGTCACCAAACAAAAAAAACTATTATATTGCTTTTACCTCCACCTTAGAGAAGCATTAGAGTCTCCTTTCTGTGAATAAGCAGATAATCCTCACACAGTGAGAAGAAACACAAGTGTTTACCTGGGGGCAGATATCCCTGTAGTAATCCTCTGGTGAAAGAGACTGCTGGGGACAAGAGGCCAAAATCTTTGCAATCAAGTCACACTTCTTCCAATCAGCAGCCGCTGCCTCAGCGTCACTCCCACCAGCGACCCCAGCTGTCAGTGATGGACAGAGATGTCAAAAACTCCTACTAGTTCCCTCATACAGTCCTTAAAATTTCAGCAAAAGTGTTTTTCTCTACTAAAAATTGTTTATTTCTTTAATAAGATAATCTACCCCTTGGCACTTTCCACGTTGGTTTCTGGAAGTTCAGAGGAAAAAAGAGCACTTATTCATTATAATGTTATTATTGACAGAAGTTGAATAGTAGCTACTTCTCAGTGTCTATTACTTTATTATTATTATTATTATTATTATTATTATTATTATTATTATGTCTCTTTATATTCGTCATGTCATTTAAACTGCCTTAAACCAAAGCTATACAGTAACAGGTACCAGATTTACCTTACCACTTTAAATCACTGGAAAACTGGACAAACTTTATAAACAATAGTTTTCAGACACTGGACAAGTAGCCCAGGACAATGACCTCTGAGACAAAAAAAAAAGCAAACAAGGTGAGCTCCATGAATGCCCTAGCCTACTGCTTAGAGAGAGCTTGGAGGCCACAGCACATCAAAGGGGAACCCAAACAAAGCCTGGCATCTTGTTCAGTTAAAGAAACATGGTTCAGAGTTCAGGGAGGCTAAGGCAACTAGAATTTTCAGAGTAAAATACCAGAAAAGAGGTATGTAAAGAGAGAGCTCCAGAGATCTGCAGAGGTGTCCTCTTTCAAATCTTTAGTATAGTATATAACCTGTGTATATGTGCAAATAAACAAAAAAACCACAAAACAAACAAACAAACAAAAACAAGGCTGAGGCAAGAACCACCAGAAAGAAGTAGGGGAAAAAGTCCCTAAAGTTCACAAGGGCTGGAAACAGGTTGTGTTCCCACTAGTGTGCATGGAAAGGCCTTCTAATATATACACAGGGCATTAAGTAAAATCTCAGAATGCTATTGGCTTAGAAGTGCGGCCAAATTACCTCAGATTAAAGGTTATTCTAGGGACGCCTGGCTCAGCAGGGAGTCTGCTTCTCCCTCTCTCTTTGCCCCTCCCCTCCACTTGTGCTCTCTCTCTCTCTCTCTCTCTCTCTTTTAAAAAAAAATCTGTAATGAAAATACACTGGATGGGATTAACAGCAGATTAAACACCGCAGAAGAAAAAAATCAGTAAACCTGAACACATAGCAAAAGAAATCACCCAAAATGAAACACAGAAAGACTGAAAAACAAAACAAAACCAAACAAAAAAACACAGAGCATCAGTAACTTATAGGACAACATTAAGTATAATATTAGGTGTAATTCAAATTCCAAAAAGAGAGAAGAGAGGTACCTCGCTTGCTCAGTGGGTAGAGCATTCAACTCTTGATCTCAGGCATTGTGAGTTCAAGCCCCACATTGGGGCTCAAATTTTTTAAAAAAACAGTTTTAGAGAGAAGAGAGGATAGAAAAAATTTTGAAGACAATGTCTAAACAATTTCCAAATATGATAAAAACTATAAAACTCAGCTCTAACAAGCTCAAGAAATGTTAAGCAGAAAAAAAGAAGAAAATCACCCACACCAAGGAATATCATAATCAACTTCTAAAAACCAGTGACAAGGAGAAAATGCTTAAAAGTAACCAGAAAAAGAAAGATCTATCACATGAGGGGAACGAAGACAAAAATGACGGCAAAAATATTTTTGAAAGGAAGGTGAGGGGTCCCTGGATAGCTCAGTGGTTTGGCGACTGCCTTCGGCCCAGGGCATGATCCTGGCGTCCTGGGATCGAGTCCCACATCAGGCTCCCTGCGTGGAGCCTGATTCTCCCTCTGCTTGTGTCTCTGCCCCTCTCTCTCTTTCTGTGTCTCTCATGAATAAATAAATAAAATCTTAAAAAAAAAAAAAGGAAGGTGAAATAAAGACTTTTTCAGATAAACAAAAGCTAAAGGAATTCACTGCCAGCAGACCTGCACTATAAGAAATGCTGAAGTTCTTCAGGCAGAAGGAAATTTGAATTAAAATTTGGATTTACACAAAGAAATGAAGAACACCAGAAATGGCAAATGTGTGAGTAAATATAAATTGCCTCAAATCAGTTTTGAGAAGAAACAAGATTTAAATAGATAACAAAAAAATATATACATGCATAAGTAGAGGGGGAAAAAGCTCATAGCAAAAAATAGGGCTCTAAGCGTCTTACAGCAGCTCTCTAATTTGCATAACCTTGGATAAACTCTAACTTTTCTTCAGAAAAAGATTTGCAAGGACCTATTTGCATGTAGCAACTTCTCTCAAGTAACTGATAATTTTTTCATTTTATTAGCCCTAGAAGCAAAGGCCAGCAGAACTAGGGAGGAAACATCAGAGTCACTTTAGACCAAATCTATCAACCATGTTGACTTCACCTGTCTGATAGGACCAAGGTACATTTACCACACTAGAAATGGAAAATAAAGATTGATTTTTGTCTCTCCTCTTCCCTCCCCACATATCCAGCCCTTCATTAAGTTCTGGCAATGCTAGCTCTTTAAAAAAATAATAATAATAATAATTAGTTGAGAGAAAGAGAGAGAGAGAGTGCATGCTCAAGCAGGGGGAAGAGCAGAGGGAGAGGGAGAAAGAACCTGAAGCAGACTCCACACTGAGCACAGAACTGGACTCAGGGCCCAATCCCATGACCCTGAGATCATAACCAGATCTGAAATCAAGAGTGGGATGCCTAACCAACTGAGCCACCCAGGTGTCCCTGGAATGCTACCTCTTAAATACCTCTTACAGTCATTCCTTTTTCTCCATTTCTATGGCCACTGCACTGATCCAAGCCACTGAGACCTCTCAGATGACTGCTTAACTGATCTCCCTGCTTCTGCTCTTACCCAACCTATTCTTCACAATACATCCAGATAGGTATTTCTAAAATGTAGGTTTTGGGACACCTGGGTGACTCAGCGATTGAGCGTCTGCCTTCAGCCCAGAGCATGATCCTGGGGTCCCAGGATCAAGTCCCACATCAGGCTCCCTGCATGGAGCCTGCTTCTCTCTCTGCCTGTGTCTCTGTCTCTCCCTCTGTGTATCTCTCATGATTAAATAAATTTTTAAAATCTTTAAAAATAAATAAACTGTAGATTTGATCCAACTTCTCTCCTTCTTAAAACCTTCCATGGTTTCTCATTGCCCTCAGAATAAAGTTCAAAATCTTGAACACCACACTCTGCCCTCACTGCTTTACCCACACTGAAACTTCTTCAAAAACACTATGCTTTTTCTAAGTCTGTTCCTTCATACATGCTATTCTCTTTGCCTATGTGTTAGTCTTCTCTCACTGTCAGCTAATAAAGTCCTACTCAGCCTTCAGGGCCCAGTATAAATATCATTTCCATCAAGAAGCACTAAGTGTGTGGTAATTTGTTACAGCAGCAATAGGAAATGAATGCGCATGGGATATGGGAGATAAGGGACTAAACACAGAAGAAAGGCAAAGGAATCACCAGGATAAAAGTGAAGGGAGATCCCAGGAGGTTTGCTGTCCAAGAGATAACTAGTCCAGATTAGAGAAGACTCAGACAGAGATGTCTCCAAGAAGACCAAACCAACAGAATATTGGGTGTATTTGAAAGGAGACTTAAACTGTGAGAGAATCTGAGATTAGTGAGAGGTACATAAAAAACCTAGCAAACAAGTGGTTATTAACTGCAAGAAGTACAAAAGTTATGTAAAAAGAAAAGTAGTCATGGCATATTATACAACCCAGCTGTAAATAATAATTACACTGTTAGAAGAACATGAACACTGACTATTAACCTAACCAAAATTAGGACATGACTATTTAGGAGATGGAGTATGTCTGAGGGGAGTGGTGATAGAGCTCTAAAAGAGAGCAAAATCCTCTTCCACATGTGGTGAGAAGATGATAAACGCTGCCTAAAATGAAAAAAATTTAAAAGGTTCTATAAATGCCTTAGAGGTAAATACCAAAAGAAACCTGCTAAAAGAGGTCAAAGTGCTTGCTTCTGGGTAAGGGAGATGGACTGGAATGGGGCCAAGGACTATTTTTCTCCGTAAGCCTTATACACCAATTTGACTCTTTATGTACAAGAATAATTTTGTTGAAAAAATTAAAAAATGTAAATTAAAAACGACTACCATGCTTAGCATGATAATCAACATTTTTCTATTCCTGTGGACTTAGAGAATATAATTGAGGAAATGAATCCACAATTTCATTCTGAAGTGTGCATCTCTAAGGTCTCTCCAGCTTCAGAGAAGTGTTTTGTATTTTAAGCCCTGAAGTGAAGTACTCCTAGTGCCCTGGCACAAAGCCCTTTCCCCTGGGGAATTTCACATTTTCTTGAGGTTTTTTTTTTCTTAATATTTTTATTTATTTATTCATGAGAGGCACAGAGAGAGAGAGAGAGAGGCGCAGAGACACAGGCAGAGGGAGAAGCAGGCTTCATGCAGGGAGCCTGACATGGGACTCAATCCTGGGTCTCCAGGATCACACCCTGGGCTGAAGGCAGTGCTAAACCACTGAGCTACTGGCTGGGGCTGCCCTTTCTTGAGGGTTTTACTTAAACGTTCTGGGCAATGTTTTCCTCTGATATTATAAGTTATTTGAAACAGCCAAGAATATTATTCAACAACATAAGCAGATTATTTTAGAAAAATCGTCTGTTTTAGAAAAATGGCAAGAAGGGGGATCCCTGGGTAGTGCAGCGGTTTAGCGCCTGCCTTTGGCTCAGGGCCGATCCTGGAGACCCGGGTTCGAGTCCCACATCGGGCTTCCGGTGCATGGAGCCTGCCTCTCTCTCTCTCTCTCTCTCTCTCTCTCTGTGTGTGTGTGTGTGTGTGACTATCGTAAATAAATTTAAAAAAATGGCAAGAAAATTAGTTTCTGTAAAAGAAGCTCATTAAGGTTTAATCTCCAAATTGAACCTCCTCAATCTCCACAAAGGCAGAGATTATTCATAATCAGGTTTTACAGTCAAGTGCTGAAGACCAATAATTCACCATGACTCAGAGAAAACTGGATACCAAAGTAACAGAAACATTTTATTTCTTACCACCTGCTCCTTCCAAAATGCCCCGGACTACTGCCTGAACACCACTGGGTCTCATCAACCTTTCAGAGAGCAGCTGTCCACATAGACGCCGAAGCCAGGCAGGGGCCCGACACCTAACTTGTGTCTTCTCATCCATGCAGGACTGAAAAAGGAAGTAAAAGGTATGAATTCAGTGTCAGTAAAATAGATAGGATATGTAGAAATCATTAAAATATAGAAATATATACTGAGGGATCCCTGGGTGGCGCAGTGGTTTGGCGCCTGCCTTTGGCCCAGGGCGCGATCCTGGAGACCCGGGATCGAATCCCATATCGGGCTCCCGGTGCATGGAGCCTGCTTCTCCCTCTGCCTGTGTCTCTGCCTCTCTCTCTCTCTCTCTGTGACTATCATAAATAAAAAAAAAAAAAAGAAAGAAATATATACTGAGTCATACTGACAAGTAACAGTATGATAAACAGACTTCAGAAGAGCAGCATTTGGGGGTACCTAGGTGGCTCAGTTGGTTAAGCGGCTGCCATTGGCTCAGATCACGATCCCAGGGTCCTGGGATCAAGACCTGTATCGGGTTCCTTGCTGGATGAGCAGCCTGCTTCTCCCTCTCCAATGCTCATGCTCTCTCCCTCTCTCAAATAAATAAATAAAATCTTTTTTAAAAATTAAAAAAAAAGAACAGCATTTTTTTCCACAAAGAAACTTCCTTTAGTATCACCTATGAGAAAGTAGAAATACCATGAAACTTCAAGTGAAATATCAAGTGAAAGTTCAAACCCAGAAATAGCCAAACACATAGGTGAATGAAATATAGATTTTAGAAACACAAAGTTAATGTAACCAATCTCTGAATGCAGCCCTTCCAATCAAATTTAGCTTCCATATAAGAGTCCTATGAAAGTTATTCATCACTAAGAGTACAATTTGTGACAGTAAGAGGGCAGCTGTTCCTTGCCTCCATGGTCTCAGCTACTCTGACTCCTTGTGGCACAGCAGTTTAAAAAAATACTTGAATTTCTTCAAGTGTTCCTTTCTGAGAGCTCTGTGGAACCACCATGAATAAAACAGACCTGGGGTCTCTGTTTGGGATCTAGACCTGAACTATGTTGCTGTCAATCATGATACTTAACTACGTGAACATAATAATTAGTGACAGGGATGCCTGGGTGGCTCAGCGGTTGAGCATCTGCCTTCACCCCAAGGCGTGATCCTGGGGTCCCGGGATCGAGTTTCGCGTTGGGCTCCCTGCATGGAGCCTGCTTCTCTCTCTGCCTATGTCTCTGCCTCTCTCTCTCTCTATATATATATATATATATATATGTCTCTCATGGATAAATAAATAAAATCTTTAAAAATAAATAAAAATTAAAAAATAAAATAAATAAAAATTAGTGACAGAAACATTTAATCCTAACTATGCCCTCTTTCATTTAAGGAAGACTAATAATCACCACTTATGGAAGGGGTTATGATTTGCCAGCACTGTGATAAATAACTCCCAAATGATCTCAAAATGGACTTGCAAGGAGCCACTATCCTATCATTAAGGAAACTGAGAGATAGAAAGGTTTACTAATCCACATAACTGCACACTGGGGTTGAATCCTAATATGTTGATGTCCAGAGCCTCTGCTTTTCACCATGTTCGTATAATGCATTTGATTTAATCTGGCAAACTGTGGAGTCATCCAGAAAAGCGGTGTGAGGCCAGGGGAGCCCAGTGGGAGGCTACAGTAATATTCTAGGGATGAGATGAAAATGACTTCATCTACAAGGTATCTTTATACCCAATTTCAGCTGTTCCTGACCTACCACTAATGCCTCTGGCCTCTCACTCTTTACTCTATACCCATAACTAAACATAGATATTTAAGCAGATAGGTAACTCCATCATCAAATTAAAACATTTCAGATAAATCATTATTTTTAAGGAAAAAAGGAACTATCTTATACCTATCAGAATATATACTCTTATGTTTTTCAAACAAAGGAGATAAAATAGTCCCAACAATAGCCCTAATGTTAAGTTCTTGATTATATAGACTCCATTCAAAGAATAAAATGTCCAAGTACTTCTGCCAGAAGAATGTATCATCAAACAATCAAATTTTAGCATATATAAAAAAAAAAAAGCTCTGGTTTCAGAATGAATAAAATATATTTTAAATAAAATTGCCACATTCCAGTTAAATTTTTAAAATAAGCAAAAATTTTAAATAAATAAATAAAACGGCCATATTCTTGGGGAAAGTCACCATCATTCCATTAATAGAAAAATCCTTAAAAATTATCCTAATGCATAATTCTGATCACTTGTGATTTTTTGCTACTGAATAAGAATAAAGGGCAGCCCGGGTGGCTCAGCGGTTTAGCGCCGCCTTCAGCCTCAGGCCTGATCCTGGAGACCCAGGGTCGAGTCCCACATCAGGCTCCCTGCATGGAGCCTGCTTCTCCCTCTGCCTGTGTCTCTGCCTCTCTCTTCCTGTGTCTCTGATGAATAAATAAAATCTTTATAAATAAATAAATAAATACATAAATAAATAAGAATAAAGTTGTGTATCTAACAACAACAACAGAAATTATCCTGACAGTCAGGGTGCCTGTCTGGCTCATTGGTAGAGCATTTGACTTTTGATCTTGGGGGTGTAGTTTCTAGCCCCACACTGGATGTAGAGATTACTTAAAAATAAAACCTTTATAAAAAAAAGTATCCCAAGGATCATTATAACTGTTTTACAAATATCATTTAGTGATCTAAAGAATGAAATAAGACTCAACTAGATTATCACATTTCCCAGGAGAAGACAACATTCTGCACATGATCATTAATGTGCACAAAAGGACCCACAAGAGTCCTCAGGCCTAAATACCTGGGGTGGTCCTCCCTGGAGAATGAGTAATTCTCGGACTGCTAATGGTTGATATGCTTGATCCAAGATGTCTCTCAAGGCCTCCCTAGATAGGGTTCTTTCCTCTTCTGTTAAAACCTAAAAGAAACATGTACTTGGCTTTAGCAGGCAATAGAAGGTAATGTTTACAATACTGTATAAAAACACTTATGAGAGGACAGGAGGGCAGGCTTCTTTCTCTTTTTGGCTCCCTTCCACATGGAGGAAGTAATAATACTAAAATGCTCCTAGCCCCTTCTCCGTCCCTTTGCTCACTCTGGGCAGGAGATCACATAGGCACTTACCTTATTGGTGAGTTTGGAATATACTTACTTATTGGTGAGTGTTGACATGTACAACTCAGCTCCTTTTATGTCTTGGGAGTAAGTGCACATTCTGCTCTGCTCTTCCTTGCCATGGACTTTACAGAGGCCTATCCCCTGCCATGGCGGAGCAGAAGGTGCTGCAGTTTCCCCATACTCCCTACAACTGGATGAGCAGTAAGGGTGTCTAATTCTGGAATGCACTGTTAAAAAGCCCAGCTGTCTCCATCAATTAAGTCATATACTTGACTTTGCACTTAGGAGTAATAGAAGTGACATTCCGAGTTCTCATCTCACTTTACTGGGTTAGCTTTTAATTCATTCAGAAGTTGGGCAGCAAAGAGGGGTGCTATTTATTGAGTTCCCCTGAGCCTCACCAGTACTGTCCCCCTTTGGTTACTCAGTAAAGCAGTTACGGTCATGCCCATTACCATTTAGCAACATGAAGCATAGGCACTGCTAAGAGCCCCTAACGCTGGGGCTTTGCTCAGCTTCAAAACATACACCCGCTGTGTTTCCCCTTTTGGCAACTTCTCTTGTCTCCCTCCTTGGTCCTTTCTGTGTGCTTCCCTTTTCTCCTTCCTTCTAGATACTCTGGGGCACTGCTTAAGTCATAGTAACAAGACCTGTCAATCCGGAACCCCTATCTGAGAGATGTGGTGGCAGTAGGCACTGATAGAAATGTACAGACTCATACCCTGTAGTGAAGAGCACAGTGCACTGCTCCCCAAAACATGAAGCCATGGAGGGAGCTCATAATTTCATGTTACTGCTCAGATGATAGCAACTTTTATTTATTTATTTTTTAAAGATTTTATTTATTTATTTATGAGAGACAGAGAGAGAGAGAGAGAGAGAGAGAGAGAGAGAGAGAAAGGCAGAGACACAGGCAGAGGGAGAAATAGGCTCTATGCAGGGAGCCCGACGCGGGACTCGATCCCAGGTCTCCAGGATCATGCCCTGGGCCGAAGGCGGCGCTAAACTGCTGAACCACCTGGGCTGCCTGATAGCAACTTTTAGACAACTATTTGTGAACACGTGCAAGAGAGAGAACAGAAAAGGGAACAAACAGAGAAGACAAGTTTGGAGGGTGACAAAGAAATGAGGTGGGTAGGCATTATGAATCTGGCTCTAGGGGGTTAAGAATTTTCCCTGCATCTGAGCCACACTGACCTTTGATAAATTCATATCTCAACAGCTTCCTCTGGCTATGCTCCTACACTGATGCTGGTGGTCTTCTCATGGGAGGGGCACTGGTCCCTGCTATGTTCTACTTAAGAGTCTTGTCTACTCGGTTAATGTCTAATGCTTCTGTAACCTCCATGGCACCTTTACAATCCAGGTACTCAAATCCTTACCATGTCAGCAAAAAAAACAGGCGCATACCCCAACAGCTAATAATAACAAGGAACACTGATTGAATTATGCAGTGTACTCAGTGCTTTACATTCTTCATTTCATTTAATCTTCCCAAGACCTTAATGAAGGAGAGATGAATAGTTTAATACTAATATTAGTAGTAATTACTTTTTGATAAGCACTACTGGGGATTGGGCTAGGTACTTTACCCACATTATCCTTAATCCTCACAACCACTTTCCAAGGCAGGTATCATTATACACATTTTATTAAAAAAAAAAAAAAACAGAGGCAAAAGAAAAGAAAGAAAGAAACAAACAAACAAACAGAGGCTTAAAGACATAGCCTGCAACAGTTGTCAGAAAATAAAAAGAAACAGAGCAGCCCCGGTGGCTCAGTGGTTTAGCACCGCCTTCAGTCCACGGTGTGATTCTGGAGACCCAGGATCAAGTCCCACATCGGCTTGGAGCCTTCTTCTCCCTCTGCCTGTGTCTCTGCCTCTCTCTCTCTCTCTGCCTCTCTCTGTCTCTCATGAATAAATAAATAAAATCTTAAAAAAAAAAAAAAGGACTAGCATCTAATAAATGAAACTCTAGCCTTCTAAAAAGATTCATTTATCCACTGCATATGTTTTGGCATTCAACAGGAATTCTAGGTCTTTCCAACAGCCCCTTTCCAAAGAACTAAGAGTTGTCTTTTATAAACACACACAAATATACACACATTCACACAGACACGTGCACACTCAGCATGTGTTTACCTCTTCCTCAGGTTTTTGTGACCTTCCTTTGTTTGGGCAGAATCCGAGCTGGCACAGACCGGCAGCAACATCCCCAAAATGACGGCTGAAAATCAAGCTCCCCAGAGATGTGTGATGTGCAACATTTAGAAGAAGCTTGCAGCTGGTGTACAGTCTCCGGGCTGCATGAGGAGGAGCATCGAGACATACCACATCCTGAACAACGGCCCCAAACTCAGTTCTGCATCTCAAAGGGACTCCAACTCCAGGCATGAGATAGGGGCAGACACCCAAGGTGACTACAAACTGCAAGGCTGACTGGACAGTCTTCTGCTGTGAAATACTAAGTGTATCCGGGCTCAGGGCAGGAGCAGCTTCTGGAGTCCTCGGGTTGGGTTTACCCGGGTTGAAATTGGCTGCAAGGTTGATCATGGTTTCCTTCAAGCACAAGAGCAACAATAAGGTTTGAGAGGTAAAATTCCAGGTGACATCCACAGAGTTTTGGGGACTTTCTGCCTTATTAGCCATTTCATCCCTTAGGAGTTTCAGTTTTTTCCAGTGAGGATCCTTCAGCAATTTGTCCTCCAAAGCAGACAGGTTAGAGTTTAAAGTAGCCAACAGGACATCATGTTTTGTGATGAGTAGTGAACCAGAATCCGATCCTTTTGAAGGAAAAAAAAAAAAGATTACATACATGGGAAACAAACTACTTTTCTCTGTGTGGAATGCCTTGACCACTCCAGCTCATTCTCTAGGACCCGGCCCAGATGTCACTGCCCCTGGAAAGCCTCCCCCCGTTGCACCACCCGAGCCTAAGCAGAATTCGAGACCATGCTTTCTACCTTCCTGAAGCACTCTGGGATGTGGTTAGAACGGCAGAACCTAAACACATTATACTTCATCTAGTTTGTTTCTATTCCTCACATGCTCAAAGGGCAGAGACCTTGTCTAGTCATCTTCCTGGGCTCAAAGTGTAGCCAGAACAGAAAAATAAAAGGCGGAATAGTTACCACAGAAAATTCATTCAAACTGTTCCAGGTGCCAGGGATAAAGCACTAAACAAAAAAAGTCTCTTCCCTCATAGGGCTTACATTCTAGTAAGGGAGGTCACAAATTACAGCCTAAGATTCAGAGGGGTTCATTTAATCACCTCTTTCCCACAAAACATCTATTTTCAATCTCCCCCACCCCCACCCCACCCCGACCCCTTCCTAAAATGGTCTTTCCTGCCCTCTACTGGTGAAGGAGCGCTTACATGCTCATAGCAGTAGCTGAGGAGTTGACAACTGCCTTCTTGAAACACGCTCATCTCTTGGCTTCTGAGACACCTCAAGGGCCATCCCTCTATTGCCTCCACTGCCAACTCTTTCTCTACCAGGTTGCTGCTACGTTTTCCAGGGCTTCTCCTGAATTCTGCACTTTCCTCCTCAAGGATCTTCTCCAGGTCCATGTCTTTAAAAGCCATCTATAAGCTAATAACTATGAAATCTGTAGGCCCAGCCCATGTTGGTCCTCTAAGTATTAAGATAAGTAAAAAGAAAATCACAAGTAGGCATTATTATAGTTATCGTTAAAACCAGAGAGAAAAAGAAAATCTTGGAAGCAGCCAGAAAAGTATGAGGCACTATCTATGAGGGTTGATGATGTGAATGACTATAAACTTACCAACAATGACTCCTAAGAGATGGTAGAAAAACATCTTAAAATACTGATAGAAGAGGGGTACCTAGATGGCTAAGGTGGTTAAGCATCAGACTCTTGATTTCGACTCAGGTCATGATCACAAGCTCATAATCTCAGGGTTGGGAGATGGAGCTGCAAGTCGGGCTCTCTGGGTGTTGAATCTGCTTAAGATTCTCTCTCCTGGGGCACTGGGTGCCTCTGTCAGTTAAGTGACAGATTCTTGGTTTCAGCTCAGGTCGTGATCTCAGGGTCATACGATCAAGCCCCTCATCTGGCTCCATGCTCAGGATGCAGTCTGCTTGTCTCTCTCCCTCTGCCCCTCCCACCACTTCCTCAGTTAAATAAATAAAACATTAAAAAAAAGGGGGGGGGCGGGTAGCCTGGGTGGCTCAGTGGTTTAGCGCCACCTTCGGCCCAGGCCTGATCCTGGGCACCCGGGATCGAGTCCCACATCGGGCTCCCTGCGTAGAGCCTCCTTCTCCCTCTGCCTGTGTCTCTGCCTCTCTCTGTGTCTCTCAGGAATAAATAAATAAATCTTAAAAAAAAAAAAAAAAAGATTCCCTCTCTCTCTTTCCTACTATCCCTCCACCACTGCTCCTGCACACACTCTCTTAAAAAAGAGTAAGAAACAAAATGCCAACTCAGAATTCTAGATCTAGTAAAAATAGCTTTCAAAAATCAAAGAGAAGGGATGCCTGGGTGGCTCAGTGGTTGAATGCCTGCCTTCAGCTCAGGGCATGATCCTGGAGTCCTGAGATTGAGTCCCACATCGGGCTCCCTTCATGGAATCTGCTTCTCCCTCTGCCTCTCTCTGTGTATCTCATGAATAAATAAATGAAATCTTTAAAAAAAATCAAAGTGAAATAAAGACATTTCAGATCATTGAAAACCAAGAGAACTATCAGCAGACCTGAACTACAAACAAACGGTAAAGGAAATTCTTCAAGCTGAAGGAAAATAATAATAGATGGAAACTGGGATCTTTAGGAAGAAATGAAAAGCATCAGAAATGTAAATATTCAGGTAAATATAAAAGATTTTTTTCTTAATTTCTTCAAATACATATATATGTGTGTGTGTGTGTGTCTGAGATAAAATTTATAAAATGGTATTGGGATTTATAACTACAATAGATATAATAAACATGAAACTCCTAGCATAATGCCCAAGTGGGAGCTATAAAATGACCCTTATAGTTGCAAAGTTCTTGAGGTTCTTTTACTGTTATGTGAAGCAGTAACAATATTAATTCTAAGTAGACTGTGAAAAATTAAGGACGTATATTGTAATTCCAGGATAACTATTAAAAATACAATGCGGGGATCCTTGGGTGGCTCAGTGGTTTAGCGCCTGCCTTCGGCCCACAGCATAATCCTGAAGTCCTGGGATCGAGTCCCACATTGGGCTCCCTGCATGGAGCCTGCTTCTCTCTCTGCCTCTCTCTGTCTGTATCTCTCATGAATAAATAAATAAAATCTTAAAAAAATATACAATGCAAAATGGAGGGTTATGGTTATAAAACCATAACAAAATGTTGAAAATGTAAATGGATATAAGTAGTAACAGACTTCAAAATTAAAATTAAAACACCTTCTAAGAGGGGTACCTACATGGCTCAGTAGGTTAAGCATCTGCCTTCTGCTCAGGTCATGTTGCCAGGGTCCTGGGATCAAGCCCTGCACTGGGCTCCCTGCTCAGTGGAGAGCCTGCCTCTCCCTTTCCCTCTGCCCCTCCTCCTGCTCGTGCTCTCTCTCGATCTCAAATAAATAAATAGAATCTTAAAAAATAAATAAAAACACCTAAGAAACAAAAGAAAGGATTAAAATGGAGTAACTAAAAGAGTGCTCAACAGTGCATAACTTATAATAGCATAAAATGAGAAATATATATTCAGTAACAGATTAGATGAGTAAATAACCATCTACCTGTATCTAACATAATATGTAAGATTTACTTTATTATTTATTGCCTCTTTGCCAACTTGAATAAAAGCTGCTTGAGGACAGGGATGTTGCTCTGTCTTGTTCACTGCTATATTCTTGCCTGGAACAAGGCCTGTCTGATAATACAGTATTGTTCAAAATAGGTAGTTGCTAAATGAATGAATAATGGAATATCTGCAGCCATTAAGTTATGTTGCAGGGCACCTGGCTGCTCAGTCAGAACAGTTATCTTACTTGATCTCAGGGTCAAGAGTTCGAGCCCCACACTAGATGGAGAGATTACTTAAAAAAAAAAAGTTCCATTAAGTGTTATTTAACAACAACAAAAAAAAGTTACTTAGAATATGCTCGTTAAACATACTCTAAAGTGAACAGAGTATGAACACTATATAAGCAAAAGATATGAACAGTTTAGCGAAAAAGAAATGCAAATGACTTTGAAACATGAAAATATGATCAACCTTGCTCATAACAGAAGAGTAAATTAAAACTATACTGAAATAGCACTTTTCATTTATCAACTGGCTAAAATCCAAAAGTTTTATAACACATTATGTGGCAAGGTTTTGGGAAATCACGCACTGTCATACACTGCTGGAAGAAACTAAAATGGTAACATTCCTGAAGAGAGCAATTTGGCAAAATCTAGCAAAATTACATACGTATTTAACGTTTGGCCCAGCAATCCCCCCTTTTAGGAGTCTTTCCTATAGATAAATACACAGGCAAAAATGCAAAATGACATATACACAAGACTATTCATTGTAGTGCTTCTTGTACCAACAAAAGACCTGAGACAACCCAAATGTCCATTAAAAGAGAACGTATGGAATAAACAATAGTATATCCATATAATGGCATGCTTGTAAAAGAAAATTGCTGTGAACCACTATGTAGCTATGTAGTTATCTCTAAGACATATTAAATATTAAAAGTAAGGTATAAAAGAATATGCTACCTTTTGTGTAAGAAAGGGACCAAATATAAAATACATTATTTGCTTCTATTGTCAAAAAGGCAGTGAAGGAACAAGTAAAAGAAAATATGGGGGGATCCCTGGGTGGCTCAGCAGTTTCGCACCTGCCTTTGGCCCAGGGCGCGATCCTGGGGTCCCGGGATCGAGTCCCGCATGGGGCTCCCGGCGTGGATCCTGCTTCTCCCTCTGCCTGTGTCTCTGCCTCTCTCTCTCTCTCTCTCTCTGTGTATCTCTCATGAATAAATAAATAAAATCTTAAAAAAAAAAGCAAAATGTGTTATCTACAGAGAGAAAAGAATAGTGGGGAGGAGCTAGGGACAAATTTATCCAGTTTTAAAGTTTGTTTTGTAACCCTATATATGTTTTTCTTTTTCTTTTCCATATATGTTTTTAATAGTTAAAAAATTAAATTAAAAACTTTAAAAAATAATTCCTAAAAATAAAAAACATACAAATGAACCTAATAATTCTGCACTTTATGTCCAAGGTTGTCACAATACAATCTGCAGGTCAAATCTGACCCACCACCTTTTCCATAAAGTTTGATTGGAACACAGTCACGCCAGGATGCCTGGGTGCCTCATCGGTTGAGGGTCTGCCTTTGGCTCCAGGCATGATCCTGATCTGGGATCCAGTCCCACATCGGGCTCCCTGTAGGAAGCCTGCTTCTCCCTCTGCCTATGCCTCTGCCTCTCTCCATGTGTCTCTCATGAATAAATAAATAAAATATTTTTTTAAAAAAGAATAATAGGAATCAGAAGAGTAAGAATTTTTCAGTACTTCTTTAAGACTGTCGAGGGCAAGGGTTCTGATTCACTAGCATATCGGGTTCCTTTAGTTAATATATACCTAAAAGGGAAAGGAGTGCTCTCCTAACTTGTCACCACTAACCATTAGGATCACTAAACAACCTCTATGACTTCCTGCGACTTTATAAGATCTTTAACCCAAACATGCAACACAAAGAAAGTGATTTACAACAAAAGCTATTAGCTGTTTTTCAAGAGCCCTTAATAAAGTAGTCTTCTCTGCCCTCTACTGGTGGAAAATAATAAAACTTACTTGAAAATAACAAAGGCATAAAAATAAAGCTGTTTTCAAAATGGGGTATAGGGATTCCTGTTTTGGGGGGTTTCAGATCGTCAGGAAGTCTGCAAGTTCAAAACTATTTTCATATTAACACTAGGCCATTATTTGCCTTTTACAGTCTCATTCTCTCACGAGTGTACCAACTGAAAAGTTCACTCAGTTCAGATTCCATATGGCAACTAACCTTTAAGGAAATTACCTCTTGTTCAGTTTCAGTACAGTATGAAAAAATATACACAATTATCTGAAAAGGCAACTGAGTTCTTCCTTTTCCAACTAAATATCTGAGTCTAGATTTTCTTCATCTATTTCAATCAAAACAACCTATCATGACAGACTGAACAGAGAAGCAAATATGAAAATCCAGCTGTCTTTAATACACCAGACACTAAAGAGACTTGCAAAAATAAAAACAATGCCATTCTTCCTGATAAGTTAGCTCTTGATCACTACACTATGCAGCCTCAAAATGTTACTCTATGTACCATCTAAAATCATCCCTATCCCACTTTGGGGAATGTCACCCTTATGGACAGCATGATTGATTTTTCCCAATCACCAATTTAAATGCCTATTCTTTGTGACATTTAAAAGCAGATTTCATAGTTTGTGTGGTACTTTTTATTATGTTCAAAGTGCAAAGCAATATGTCATGCGAGAATAAGTGTGATACAGCTTCATTATTTAAAAATTATCAAAATTTCCAGCCCATTCCCTACAATGAAATTCAAATTTAATGACAGAGTTCAGTGAATCTATATTTAGTATAGAAAATTATAGTTAGGAAAACTGTTGTGGAGATAGTCTCTATTTCTTACAAACAAAATTTCACTAAAATTGACAAACCACTGGGGCAGCTGAGTGGCTCAGTTGGTTAAGTGTCTGACTCTGGATTTTGGGTCGTATCATCATCTCAGGGTTGTCGGATTGAGCCCTGTGTCGGGCTCTGTGCTCAACTCAAAATAATAAATCTTTTTTTTTTTAAATTGCCAAGCCCCTTTCAAGTTCTGCTTAACTCATTTCTTAACAACAGAGGTGGAGATACTATTATTTGTCCCATGACTGAGAATAGAAATGGAAAGTAGAGGAAGAGAAAATGCTAAATGCAGCAGAACATTCCATGGCTCCAAAGTGAAAGACCACTGGCATCTTCCTTCCTTTCTATATAATTCCCACCAAGACTGAATTCCTCTTCCCCTTGGAGACTTTCACAGCTCCAACCCTGAAAATTCCTCCTCTAGGCAATTCCTATATGTATGATCCTTTCACCAATAGCATTATTCCACCATGTTGAATATCTCTTGGTCTATATGCATAGTACCATCTACCCAAACAGACAAGATACTTGGGAGCACAAATTTTTATGTAATTTTGTTTCTCCATTAGCAGTAAGGCCAGACTACTTTATACAGATGACTCCCAGTGAATATTACCTCAAAATGAGTCAATTTAAAGATAAATCAAAAATATTTTAATCCAGGAGTGCCTGGGGAGCTCCATTGGTTAAGTGTCTGCCTTTGGCTCAGGTCATGATCCCAGGGCCCCTCATTGGGCTCCCTGCTCAACGGGGAGACTGATTCTCCCCCCCACCCCGCTTCTGCTTTCAATCTCTCTGTCAAATAAATAAATAAAATCTTTAAAAAAAGTTTAATCTAGCTGGATATAATCCTAACCAGTAATGTCATCCTGACACCTCAATACCCTCAGTCCATCAGAGACATCTGAATACTCATGTGCACACAATATATATAATAGGCTATATGTGCAAAATCTTATTTTACCACAGTACATATTCTTTTTCAAGTAGGAATGCTTGAATTCCTGTATGTTAAATAAGTACATGTACATAACTCCACCACATATTCTTCAAGATATAGAGAGGGTCTTTTATAAATGTGCTTTGTGTGTATGTGCTTTGTGACAAATTACTACTTCCAGATATTTTGTTCATTTAACCTTGTTCTCAGGCATTCCTAGATTGAGTTGCTAGACAAGTGACCTCTCAATTAGCAAGTTAAAACTATATTTTACAGTTTATTTCTTCATTGGGGCAAAGTATATAGTTACCATCCAATAGTGGAAGGCACCTGAGCTCAAATCCTAACTCTATCAAAAAAAAAAAAGTATCCAAAATATATAAAGAACTGATACAAATCAACATGCAAAAAAACAATCCAATTTAAAAATGGGCAGGGAAGCCTGGGTGGCTCAGCAGTTTAGCACGCCTTCTGCCCAGGGCGTGATCCTGGAGACCCGGAATCTGAATCGAGTCCCATGTCGGGTTCCCTGCATGGAGCCTGCTTCTCCCTCTGCTCTGCCTGTGTCTCTGCCTCTCTTTCTCTCTCTCATGAATAAATAAGGTATTTTTAAAAAATAAATAAAAATGGGCAGAAGACATGAACAAACATTTCTCAAAAAACATCCAGGGGTGTCTGGATGGCTCAGTTAGAAGAGCAAGTGCTGAATCACTCCTGATCTTGAGGATATGAGTTTGAGCCCCACATTGGGTGTAAAGATCACTAAAAAAATTAAATAAACTTAAAAAAAAAAAAAAAGACATCCAGATGGCCAACAGACACATGAAGACACTCAACAGGGAAGCCTGTGTGGCTCAGTCAGTTAAACGTCTGCCTTTGGCTCAGGTCATGATCTAGGGGTCCTGGGATCGAGTACCGCATCAGGCTCCTTGCTCAGCAGGGAGCCTGCTTCTCCCTTGGCCTGTTGCTCCCCTTGCTTGTGCATACACGCTTGCTCCCTCTCTCTCTCTCTCTCTGACAAATAAATAAATAAAATCTTTAAAAAAAAAAACAAGTAAAGATATTCAACATCATTCATCATCAGGGAAATACAAATCAAAACTACAATGAGATATCACTTCACACCTGCCACAATGGCTAAAATAAAAAACACAAGAAAGAACAAGTATTGATGAGGATGTGGAGAGAAAGGAACTCTCATGCACTGTTGGTAGAAATGCAAACTGGTGCAGCCACTGTAGAGCTAAACAGTATAAAGTTTCCTCAAAACATTAAAAATAGAACTACCCTACAATCTGGTAATCACACTACTGGGTATTTACCCAAAGAATACAAAAACACTAATTCAAAAGAATATATGCTCCCCTATGTTTATTGCAGCATTATTTACAATAGCCAAATTATGGAAGCAGCCCATTCATTATCAATAGATGAATGGATAAAGAAGATGTGGAATGTGTGTGTGTGTGTGTGTGTGTATTATTCAGCCATAAAAAAGAATGAAATTTTGCCATGTGCAACAACATGGATGGAGCTAGAGCATAATGCTAAACAAAATAAGTCAATCAGAGAAAGACAAATACCGTATGATTTCACTCATATGTGGAATTTAAGAAACAAACAACACAAGCTAAGGAGAAAGAGAGAGATAAACCAACAGACTCTTAGCTAACAAGAACAAACTGATGGTCACCAGAGGGGAGGGGAGGTGGGTGGAGGGATGGGTGAGATAAGTGATGGGGATTAAGGAGTACAGTTGTTGGCTCGGCGGTTTATCGCGCCTTCAGCCCAGGTGTGATCCTGGAGACCCGGATGGAGTCCCTGCATGGAGCCTGCTTCTCCCTCTGCCTGTGTCTCTGCCTCTCTCTCTGTGTCTCTCATGAATAAATAAATAAAATCCTTAAAAAAAAAAAAAAAAGATACAGTTGTTGTGACAGGCACCAGGTGTCGAATGGAATTGTCTAATCACTATATTGTACACCTGAAACTAATGTAACACTGTATATATTAACTATACATCCTGGCTATAGTGTGTCTGACTGGCTAAGTGGGTAGAGCTTGGCACTCCTGATTTTGGGGTGGTGAGTTCAAGCTCCACCTGGGGCACAGAGTCTACTTAAAAAGTAAAAAATAAAAATATCCTGGCTCTACCACTTACTAAACTGACATCGTACCAATTTCCAATGTACCTGAACTTTGGTTCTTCATCTGTAAAATGGAATACGAGTACTACCTATCTCATGGGATTGTTGAGGACTAAATAATACACATGTCAACAGCATACCCCTGGGCCTGACACTCAGTAGGGACTCAACTACTGTTATAAATGACTTCCTTTCACTTCTCCCAGGACAATGTTTGGCGGAGTTTTTGCATTTGGGGGAGTTATCTCAACATCCGAGACGTGGAACATCACCTCAAGGCCCTTCACGTATCTTACCTGGCTCAGTCCACACAAACCCCTTCCTGCACATACACGGTCGTACTGCTGGTGACCTTTTCTCAAAGCGTCAGACAACCTCAGAAGCTCCGGATGGCACAGTCTGCCCTGGTTTAGAATGGACCGTGACCTGCCCCTAACTTGACCACGTGATCTGGGGGCAGGGTAATCTCCTCAGGGAGCCCTAGGTGTCCTCGGGGGTAAAAGGAAGGGTGCCAGGCTCATCCGAGGTCCCTTCAGGTTCTACAGCGGGAGATTCTGTCAACTCATCCCGAAAGAGGGCAAGTGACTGAATCCGTCCCACAGGCCGGCTGTCCCTAAATCTTCTCCCCACAGCCAGCTCGAACGCCACTGCTTCCTTTTTCTGTACAATCTCCGGCGTCCACAGGGGCCCTGCGCCCTTAGGAGGCTGGGCCCGGCTCTCCGCGTCCCGAGTGCCTCGCCTTCGGGCAGCTGCCGCAGTCCCTACCTCAGCGCGGGGCAGGAAGGGCTGCAGGGAGCCGTGTGGCCAGGGCTACTACCGGGTGCCTGGCACGAGGGAAGCGCTCGAGAGACGTGGGTTCCGTCAGTATTCAGCGGACCCCATCCCCTCCTTGAGCTTCGGTTTCCTCAAGTAAAACGGAGGCTGCACAGACAATGCCCAAAGCCCCCGGGAGCGGGGCGTGGCGGCCTCAGGATCGGGGATCCCAGGGAGGGCCTGAGGGGCACACACTACGGAAGGCAAGGCAGCCCGGGAAGACTGGCGGCCCCGGGAGTCCCGAGGGCTGCCCGGCGCCGAGATCCGTCCTCTCACCTCCCGGGCTCAGCAGCAGCTTCAGCGCCTCCAGAATGCTCTCCAAGCTGCACGTTTCCAGAGCCTCGCGGCCCGCGGCGAGTCGGGGGGCCGCCATGACTGGAGTGGAATGCGCCCCTGGCGACCGGCTCAAGCGCCCCGGCGGGCCGGCATCGCCGCCATATTGAATGTGGCGGAAGGCGCTGGGGGCGGGGCCCGCTGCGAGGGGCGGGGCCTGTGGGGGCGGGGCCGATTTGGGGGGATGATTCCACTATGAATATTTTCTCAGGCACCTTTTACTCCCCGGCGGGGGGGCGGGGGGGGGGAGAGACAGCTAACACCACCTGCCTACACGCACAATTTCAGAAATTCAATATGATTAAAGAAGAAGGAGCAGGGTTGCAGTAGTTTATCATGAGATAATGTGTATCAGTATGAAAATAATTTGTGTATGGAAGCGCTAGAAGGCATAGTGAAGTAAACAGATGCTGTGCCTACTTGTAATGAAGTTTGGATACATAAAGCAATGTTCAACTGAATATCGTTGAATTTCTTTATGAGTGATATTTAAAATCAAGTACTGAGGGTGCATAGCTGGCTCAGTTGGTAGCGCAGGAGAGTCCTGAGTTTAAGGGCATGGAGTCTACTTGAAAAAAATAAAAATAATGCCAAACAGAAACACATCCATCTTGTTTTGTTTTAAAAGTCTTATTTATATTTTCATGCAGAGAGAGAGAGGCAGAGGGAGAAGCAGGCTCCAGGCAGGGAGCCCGACGTAGGACTCGATCCAGGGTCTCTAGGATCACACCTGGGCTACAGGTGGTGTAAATCGCTGCGCCACAGGGGCTGCCCATGGCACCAGATCTTATCATTTGGGCTGTAAAGGCTCAGATACCACAAAATGACACAGCTAATTTCAAAAGCAGGGTCATAAAGATCCTATAAGTTTTTTCCAGCAAAAAAATTTATCCCGGAGATCCCTGGGTGGCTCAGCGGTTTCGCGCCTGCCTTTGGCCCAGGGCACGATCCTGGAGTCTCGGGATCGAGTCCCGCGTCGGGCTCCCGGCATGGAGCCTGCTTCTCCCTCTGCCTGTGCCTGTGCCTCTCTCTCTCTATGTCTATCATAAATAAATAAAAATAAATCTTAAAAAAAAATAAAATAAAATTTATCCCATATAGAATATTGGATGCATCTTAATACATATGAAAGGATGTTGGAGGAGTGCTTAGGGTTTATAAGGTTATAAATAGGCTCTGCATCTGAAAAAAAGGAAGCATTCTCAAGCTTCTCTTGCCCTAAAAAAAATTATTAAAATTGGCTTTTAATTACTCTACTTCCTTAGAATCGGTATTTACACTTACAGGATCTTAGTTTATAGAACTGAATTCTGGTCTGGCAGCCCCTTTCTCGGTTGCTCTGTGTGGCTCTGTTAAAACACGTAAGTACAGCTGGGAGACTCCCTCGCATGTGCTGTTAAATATCCATCACAACCAATATGCACAAGAGCTAATGAGAGGCTGCTGCTTCCCTTGCAATGAACCATACGGGGATGTTCAAGACACACACACACAGAGGTCTGTATTCATGGCAACTATTCCATGGATTTGAAGTCGAGCAACTAGGAGCCCATTATCAGGGACGTGAGAGACAACAGCTGAACATCGCATCCAAGCTGACTGGGGCCTGCTTGCCTCAACCCAGAAAACTAACAGGCCTAATGGCACCCAACAGCCATCAATGGCTGTTTTATAGAAACATAATTCCCAGTAAAGACCAGTAAAGCAAATTAAGAGTTCTTCTTGGTACATATCTTCTAAAGCCACGGTAATAACTGGAGTGGCTGTATTCCATTTTCCATAACTGCCCCCAAACTCTTACCCAATTCTTGTCAAAACCTTACTGCGATGATCCTCATCACTCCACAAAGAAGGGGTGCCTGAAGCTCATTGATTTTTCATTTATTTTATTTTTTAGGTCATTTTTAAAATGTAAGATTTGAGGTAAAATCTGAACCCCAATTTTCACTTATTTTAAAGGAAAGGTTTTCTCTTTAGCATCAATCAGATATTTATAGGAGAGGAAGAACTTTTCTCTGTCCTCTTAGATTTTGAATAGGGAGGCCTGTGAATTAAACTGACAAGAGACAGATTAGTGAGAGAAAGATTTTTATTCAGATCCAATGGAGTCCACAGAAAAATGTGACTTAGAAAGGTGGTTAGAATTTGGGGCTTAGGGATACCTGGGTGGCTCAGCAGTTGAGTGTCTGCCTTCAGCTCAGGGCATGATCCCCGAGTCTGGGATTGAGTCCCACAACAGGCTCCTTGTGGGGAGCCTGCTTCTCCCTCTGCCTATGTCTCTGCTTCTCTGTGTCTCTCATGAATAAATCTTAAAAAAAAATTGGGGGCTTATAGTCCATCTTAATAGAGAAAGGCACATATGGAGAAACAAATGATTTTGAGAAAAGAAGTGAGATAGGAAATAGGATTTAAAAAAAAAAAAAGATTTGAGAAATAGAGCACAGAGGGAGAGGGAGCAGGAGACTCCCCGCTGAACAGGGAGCCAGATGCAGGACTTGATCCTAGGACAGTGAGATCATGACCCAAGCTGAAGGCAGACACTAAACCCACTTAACCCAGGCACCCCAGAGATAGGATTTTTTTTATAGATGGGTGACTTTCTTTTGTTAGATAAGGTTTTCCTTTGTTTTGAGAGAGAGCATGCACACACATGAGTAGGGGGTGGGCAGATTGAAAGGGAAAGAGACCATCTCAAGCAGACTCCATGCTGAGTGCAGAGCCCAACACAGGGCTCGATCTCACGAGCTTGAGATCATGAGCTGAGCCGAAATCAAGAGTCAGAAATGCAACCCACTGAGTCACCCAGGTGCTCCTGTTTAGGTGATTTCTTACCCTGGGGTGCCATTTTCTAATCTCTGGTAGTAGAAGCCAATCCTCCGTGCTTATGGAACTCCTTGGAAAGGGATTTATGATTGCTGAATCTGTTGAGGGAGCTCTGCTTTTAAACAGATAAGGGGAGTTTGGAAAAAAACTTCTTCACAGGGGTATATTCTAGATCCCTTCTTATTTCAACTTCCAGAGGGTTCTCTACTGTGTCAGGTACCATCTCCAAGCCAACTCATCTTCTTGTTGTGCCCCTTATTCTTTGACAGGAAGTAGGATTTATTGGTGGCATGAGTAGGGAGAGGGCTGTGCAAGGTTCTCTTGAGTGCAAAGCCCTCCATTTGTCCAAGGGGCCATGATTAAGGATGCATTTGACCCCACAGCCATCTGGAATGAGCTGCTTTTCAGCAACCAGGTCTTTAAATTTGTCCACATTATTTTTTTAGATTTTATTTATTATTCATGAGAGACACACACTGAGAGAGAGAGGCAGAGACACAGGCAGAGGGAGAAGCAGAGTCCTCCATGCAGGGAGCCTGACGTGGGACTCAGTCCCGGGTCACCAGGATCACGCTCATGACCGAAAGCGGCACTAAACCGCTGAGCCACCCGGGCTGCCCAAATTTGTCCAAATTAAGCTTAGTAAAGCCCCACTTCTTGGAGATGTGGATCTTCTGGTGACCAGGGAACTTGAACTTGGCCCTTCATAGGGTCTCAATCACATGCTCCTTGTTTGGCCCTTGGTATGGATGGACATGAATGACTTATAAGATCTTTATAGGGATCCCTGGGTGGCGCAGCAGTTTGGCACCTGCCTTTGGCCCAGGGCGCGATCCTGGAGACCCGGGATCGAATCCCACGTCAGGCTCCCGGTGCATGGAGCCTGCTTCTCCCTCTGCCTGTGTCTCTGCCTCTCTCTCTCTGTATGACTACGTAAATTAAAAAAAAAAAAAAAGATCTTTATAACACTGCTTTTGAAATTAGCTGTGTCATTTTGTGGTATCTGAGCCTTTAGAGTCCAAATGATAAGATCTGGTGCCATAATGTTTTGGGATAAAGGATTCTCACCTCTGGGGCTCCTCTTACCATCTTTCATAAATCCCACACCATTACAACCCTTAGACTTGGCTGGTAGGGTCCCTACCCTGGTCTTCTGCTCTACAGGCCCTACCTGGCCTCCTCCACGATGCATACCTTTATGACAAGGAATACACCAGTCTTAGGGAACTGCCCAACCCAAATCCTCACCTTCCTCTCAGACCTCACTCCAAGTTCTGGGACTCTGGAATTTCCTTTCCAACCATCCCCAGTCTGCTTCCAGTGCTATGTGGGCCTCTTCACTGGGTCTGCCTTCTGGAAGGTGAACCATGTTCCCTGTGTATGCACCCCCACCCTAGGGGGATAAGTAGTAGTTTTTAGGGGTGTATGCATATCCAGGCTGTGGTGTCCACATGTGTGAATGCAGGATGGAGACACTAGTGGGAAGAAAAAGGAGTCAGGCCAGAGGTGGGAGGTTGGTTTCCCTGTGCTGGCACATTCAATATGGAACTCTAAGGCCAAGTCTGACAATTTTCAACTCAAATCTGGTATATTTTTCAAAGTAGGAGAATAGAAGATATTTTATTTAATAGTCTATTTGTTTGATTTACACTTTGAAATACTTAGGCATATGGTATGAAGGCCTCCACCTGTGTTTCTACTCCAGTGCCCAGAAATCTTAGGGGTAGGCCTTTCCCACAAAATGCTTTACACCCACTTCGCTAAATGTTTAGTATCTTGAAATGACTTAAACTTTTGGGTTTTGTTTGCGGGCTTTTTAATTTTATTTATTTATTCAGGAGAGACACAGAGAGAGGCAGAGACACAGGCAGAGGGAGAAGCAGGCTCCCTGAGAGGAGCCCCATGCTGGACTTGATCCCAGGACCCCAGGATCATGACCCGAGCCAAAGGCAGATGCCCAACCAGAGCCACCCAGGCACCCCATTGGGGTTTTTGTTGTTGTTGGTTTGTTTTGGTGGCCTTTACAGGGAGACCTCAAATTTTTTATTCTCCAAAATGAACTTGGATACATACGTAACTGAGGAAAAACTATCTTCTGCCAAAGTCTTCAGCGGGATATACAACACAATAAAAAGAGTTGTAATTTCATAGGTCATTAATTTCCCCCTTCAAAAATGTTTTTCCAATTTAAAGACATTGTGGTAGAATTTTATTTGAGGAAGAGATGGAGAATAAGATAATGGTACAATTTTTTATTTATTTTTTTTAAAAAAGATTTTATTTATTCATGAGACACAGACAGAGAGAGAGGCAGAGACAGAGGGAGAAGCAGGCTCCATGGAGGGAGCCCGATGTGGGACTCGATCCCGGGACTCCAAAATCATGCCCTGAGCTGAAGGCAGACGCCAAACCGCTGAGCCACCCAGGGATCCCCCTCTAATTTCATTTTTATGCATGTGGACCCAATGTTCTCAGCACCATTTGTTGAAAACACTGTCCTTTTGGCAGAGCATGAGGAAAATAGGGATATTGAAATAGCGATAGGACAAATTGCTGCTACACTTGTGGTGAACATAGCATAATGTGTCAACTTGCCAAATCACTAAGTTGTACACCTAAAACTAATGTAGCATCATGTCAACTATACTCAAAAAGATATAAACAATCATCTTTGTATTATAGAAAAAACAAAACCTGTCCTTTTCTCACTGAATGTTCTTAGCATCTTTATAGAATATCATTTGACCATCTATGCAAGGGTTTATTTCCGGCTTCCTGATTTCTCCCCAACTTTTAATTTTGAAATACTTTAAACCTGAAGAAAAATCAAGATAGTACCTGAACTCTTACATATCCTTTACCAGATTGTCACTGTGAGCATTTTGTCATTTGCCTTTGTGCTACCGCTCGACATACTTTGTCGAACCATTTTTAAGTTGATTTCCAGACATAACACTTTATCCCCAAATTCATCATCTATCTCCTAGTAAAATTCTCTAAGTCAACTATGTTCCCATGAAGACGAATATTGATTCAGGAATATCATCTACCCTAAGATCGGCATCAAAATTTGCCCAATCCTGGGATGCCTGGGTGGCTCAGTCAGCTAAGCATCTGCCTTTTGGCTCAGGTCATGATCTCAGGGTCCTGGGATCAAGCCGTGGGTCCCCCTCCCTGCTCAGGAGGTGGCCTGCTTCTCCTTCTCCCTCTGCCCCACCCCTGGCTCATGATCACTCTCTCAAAATCTAAAAAATAAAATTTGCCCAATTAGAAAAAAAAAGTCTTAATGGATTTTAAATTTTCACTCCTGGACCCAATCTAGGTTTATATATTGGCAGCCTTTCAAACTATACTTAGAATTACCAATATCACCTAGTAGGTCTACTCCTGGGTAGATAGCCAGAATTGAAAAAAAATTTAAGATTTTATTTATTTATTAACGAGAGACACACACACACACACACACAGAGGCAGAGACACAGGCAGAGGGAGAAGCGGGCTTCATGCAGAGAACCCGATGTGGGACTCGATTCTGGGACTCCGGGTCACGCCCTGAGCCAAAGGCAGACGCTCAACCACTGAGCCACCAGGTGTTCCTGAAAAGTTTTTGTATGCCAGTGTTCACTGCAGCATCATTCACAATAGCCTCAAGGTAGAAACTACCCAAGATGAATGGATAAATAACATTTGGTGTACATAGACACAATGAAACAATGGTCGGTTATAAGAAGGAATGCAGTCCTGGCACAGGCTGCAATACAGAGGACACCGGGAAACATGAAGCCAGGTGAAACAAGCCAAAATTAAGAGGACACTTATTATATGACAATACTAATATGAAATACCTAGCAGAGTGAAATTCATGAAGATAAAAAGTAGAATGGAGGTAACCGGGGCTGGGAGAGGAGGGAACAGGGACTTATCACCTATGGTTTTAGAATTTGGGATGATGCAGAGGTTCTGAAAACATGGTTATACATTTTGAATGTACTTCATAGCACTGAATTGTACCCTTGAAAGTAACACACATTCAGTAGAAACAATACTTCAAATTTCTATCTTTTCCTGGGCTAGCAAAATATGGTCGGACTCCCTCATGATGCTGGGCAGTGGCAGCCACAGCTTGTTCCTGTGATCTGGAAGGTAAACAATTGATATACTTACAACCAACCATTCTGTTTCTCACTGTCGGAGCTATTCAACACTATTACAAAACAGGTTTTGTGCAAGATGCTTTCACTCAACTGTAGGTTAAATTAAATGTTCTGAGCACATTGAAAGTGGATTAGGCTAGGGGTGCCTGGGTGGCTCAGGTCATGATCCCAAAATCAAGCCCCACATCCTTCCATTCTCTACCTGCCCCTCCCTACAACTTGCGCTTTCTCTCTCAAATAAAATCTTTTTTTTTTTTTGAATTTTTATTTATTTACGATAGGCACACAGTGAGAGAGAGAGAGGCAGAGACACAGGCAGAGGGAGAAGCAGGCTCCATGCACCGGGAGCCTGACGTGGGATTCGATCCCGGGTCTCCAGGATCGCGCCCTGGGCCAAAGGCAGGTGCCAAACCGCTGTGCCACCCAGGGATCCCTCAAATAAAATCTTAAAAAAAAAAAAAGTGGGTTAGGTTATCATGTCTGGTGGATTAGGCATATTAAATGCATTTTTGAAATATTCTTTTTTTTAATATTTTATTTATTTATTTATTTATGAGAGAGAGAGAGAGAGAGAGAGGGAGGCAGAGACACAGGCAAAGGGAGAAGCAGGCTCCATGCAAGGAGCCTGATGTGGGACTCGATCCCAAAGGCAGGCACTAAACCGCTGAGCCACCTGGGCTGCCCTTGAAATATTCTTAACTTATGATGGTTTATTGGGATATAACCACACTGTAAGTAAGATCTATATATATATTTCACCCCCATTTAAATACACACACACACACACACACACAATATTATACCCCTCCAACAAAGTCAAGTCACAGAACAGGTTTTTCTTAACAGCAGCACCACTGACATCTTGAGCAGTGGTGGTCCTTTGTTGTGCATGGCTGTCTCATGCGTTACCGGATGTTTAGGAGCATCCCTGGCCTGGACATGATGCCAGTAGCACCTCCTCAGTCGCAACAATCAAAGTATCTCCAGAAATTGCCCAATGTCCCCTGGGGAGAGGCTAGGGTCATCTTTGACAGTGGACCCCTGAACTACACCAACTTTGTTGACCCACTGAATACTGTCTGAAGCTCAACTTTTTTTGGTCCCTCAGTGTCACCCACAGTTTTTCCATTAATAAGAGAATGGTTTCTCCATATACCACATGGATAGTTATTTTTCAAATAAAGTGACCTTTTAAATGCAGCTTCCTGCACTCTGCCCACAATAGAAGGACACAAAGTTCTGGGGGGAGTCATTTCAACATGAAGCTTCCTTCCCCATGTTTTGAATGAGCTCCACTATCACTGGTCTTGCCTAGAATTGTGGTATAATCATATAAAACAAATGTTTGACAATGGTTTAACAAAATTCTTTAATAAAATTTATAAAAATGAATATTTAAGAATTTTTGCAGCTTAAATTGTTTTCCTTTTCCAGACCTAAAGAAAATACAAAATTATCTGTACCCACACACATATACACTCAAAACTACATTAACATTCTCTATACAGGACTAAATTAGAGTTTAAATTGCTGAAAAATCAAGACAATTCCAAGAAGTGATTGCAGGGATGATTTTTTTTCTTTGAAAAACAGCTGACAGACAGTAAAGCAATTTAAGATAAAATGATTTCCCATGGTTGTCAAAAGTTCCTTGAAGTTCACATTTCAATTTAAAAAAGATCCAAATCAAAGCTCTCCCCACCCTCCCTTTGCCAACACCCTTTAGGGTCATATTTTCTTCCTGCTCCTAAGGGGGGGGGGGAGAATTTCCTAATATTGTCAGTTTTCTATGCACACTTAGAATTGGGGCACCTGAGTCCAGATCAGGCTGCATTTTCGGTAGACATTAACAAAAGCAGGCACCTGGGGATTCTTGGCCTCAGGTACAAACTGTGGCCTAAGGATCGCAATAGGACACACTTATAAGGATTCTTCCATTCTTCAGAATTTTCAGGACTAGAGGTAGAGCCACCTCAGTTATCCTCAGCATCAGTTTGCCAAAAGCCAGGCTCAATGACCCATCCTGCCTGCCGCCTCCAAGTCCATTTTTCATGTTGCCCTTGGCTGTGACAAACCGCCTTCAATCTTTGGCTGCAGCACTGCAGGCACTACGCTAAATGTCAGAATAGATCACTCTTCTGTTTGAGTGATAAGTGAACATTAGAAGTTGAGTGGCACCTGAAAATTCACCACCTTTTCTGGTCAATGCTCCTTGTTCAGAACCTAAGTAGCCCAATAATGACTTCCACCTGACAAACACACTTAATGCAGAACAAGTCAGTGGATGGATATGAATTTCAATTTATGTACTTAGGAAATAAAAAAGGAGAACCACTAAAGTCCTTATGAGTCCATAATACCCAGTCACACTACCATCAAACTAAGACCAAGTCTCTTATCCTGAAAGGGCCCAATAATTTCTGCAGCAGAGAACTCCTGTCTGAGGCAATGTAAGTTCAGAAGGAGTTAAGAGTGGTTATTAGAACACAGGACACCAGTGCAGTGATAGGAGAAAAAAGAACACAAATTAAAAATAATGACACACACACGCACACAAACACAATAGGGTAGTTTAGCCCTACCTTCCTTTAAAAAAATGAGACAAGTCAATAAGGCAATCTGCAAATTGCTAGCAGAAATTTCTGGAGGCTTTAGCTATTCTTTTGAAATATAAACATGTGGGGGGTCTTTTGGACAGCATCACCATTTAAAGAATGATGAAAGAAAGAAAAAAAAGCTTCAAAGAATAGGTCAAAATCGTTCTAACAAACACACAGATTAGATCTATAAAGTAGAAATCCTAACTATCCTAACTATATATCACTGTGCATTTTCTCTTCTCCAGAAATTCCTCTCAGATGAAATGGGAGCTGAAAACAGTCACCTCCGCATTTTCTACCACATGGTATAAGGACTCATCTTCATTTGTCTCAAGTCCCCTAGTCGTCCTCGCCACCTCCATACATGTCCGCCAGCTTCTTGAAGCGATTGCCCCATTCATTCAGGTAGTCATAGTCCTGGTCTTGGTCTGACTCTGAGGAGTTCAAGGAGCTCAGACTAGCAGCTTCAGAACCGCTTCCTTCATAGTCAAACACGAGCAGAGAGTCGTAAGGAGGAGCAGTGGGGTCAGTGTCAGCTGCCTTCAGGTTCTAAAGAAGGAAGATAGTAGGATGCTTTAATGAAAGGAATCACACACCTGTCAGGCAAGATGCCTTCTCTAGGTGCCTCAAGCAGCAGCATGTAATGCACAATAACACAACAACCATCCTAGAGAACACAAGGAGGAATCCGCACCAATAAGGTAAATTTGTACAAACTGGCAAGGAGGATAAACAATATGTTGTTTGATGAAAAGAAAACATTATGGGTAAATATGCAGAATGTTTCCCCTAAACTAATGATAAATTATATGTAGGCAGGAGAGAAACAAGCCAGTCGGGATGGACAGAGGCTGAAAACAATGAGGATAGTCATACTGGTTCATACAGCATCGCCACCTGGAAAGGTCTGAAAAGATGAATGCCAAACTGTTACTGGTTAACTCTAGAGAATAGAGTTGGAGGCAGTAAGGAAGGATTGCATTTTTTTATGTACATTTTACAAATTTATTATATATTTATTTATAATAAATTATAACATTTTGTAAGTAATGCAATGACATTAATATTGTAAGTTAAAAAAAAAAAAAGCTACTATCAGATGTGACGATACACAAATGAATGTGAATGGAAGAAAGGACCTGAATTCAGATTTACCTAAGAGGGAGGTTTTTTTGTTTTGTTTTGTTTTTTTAAAAGATCTTATTTATGTATTCATGAGAGACAGAGAGAGAGAGGGAGGCAGAGACGCAGACAGAGGGAGAAGCAGGCTCCACGCAGGGAGCCCGATGTGGGACTTGACCCCGAGACTCCAGGACCACACCCTGGGCTGAAGGCAGGCGCTAAACTGCTGAGCCACTCAGGGATCCCCTAAGAGGAAGGTTTTAACTGGACCTTTCTAATCCCAGCTTTCTAGAAGATCCAGTGGCTAAAATCAATGTGGCCTGGTCACTTCCAACACTGGTGTGCTTTGTGTAGTCCCTGGTGACAACTACCATAGGAAACTGAAGCAAAAAAAAAAAAAAAAAAAAAAAGGAAACTGAAGCAAAACCAGCCTCTACCAGGAAGACTCGCTGAGAGCCACTGGACCATACAGACAAGCCCTGAAAATCATTCAGTAACTGTGCAAGTGATCAGGGAACATTGTTTAAGGAAATAGATCCTGCTGGACTATTATCTTACTTGGTTCTTTGCTCATCTTGACCCCTAATTTGTCCTCATCTTACCCTAAGCTAATTAACTTAATGCCTTATTTCTCATTCTCCCTTGCAGATAAGGACAATCTTGTGACAGTTCTGGCCAGTAACATATGGGATGAATTCCCTACTTGCATTAACACTTTGCTAGAACAAAGATGATTCTTCTTCTTCTTTTTTTTTTTTAGAAAAAAGATTCTTTGGCCTCTGCTCTGCCCTTCCTACTCCTTCTTGACTAGAATACAGACCCAAAGCCTGAAAGTGTAGCAGGCATCTTGTGATTATGTGGCAACAAGCATGGGAACAAGGATTCATGGGGTTAATCTACTCCTATCTGTTTAAGCTTTGAGAGTTTATAGCTGAATGTATTTCTGACATCTACAAATTGATGCCATTTTCCTGGCCCTTAGGTAGACCTGTGATATACACTTACTATCACATCCCAACCAGCAGTGGGATGCAGGGGCAAGAAGACTCATTAGTGAAACCAAATTGGATCTACTTTGAATCTCTTTAGTTTCATTTCTAGTTCTACTAAATTCTTACAAGCAATTCTTGGTTTTGCCATATGGATACTGGAAATTCACTAGGAACAATTTGAAGTGCTTTTAGTTCTGAAATTCTGATGAGACTCAAACAAAAAATAGCATTCAGGGATCAGGCAAGGAGAAAACATGGTACAGCAAAGAATCTAAACACTTTCTCCTCGCTTTCAATACAACTGCTCCTATCTATCTATCTATCTATCTATCTATCTATCTATCTATCTATCATTGAGATGCTCCTGACTTTAGAGATGAGTTGCACCACAGCTTTTGACTTTGCTAACTTACTTCATCAATAAAGTTTCCAATTTCATCAGGATTGGCAGGGCGGGGCCGATACTGGGGCACACTCAGGAGGGTTGGGGCCACATCATTGCGAGTCACTTCGGGCCGAGCATCCAGGCCCCTGTGCAACTGGCTCAAGTCAAAGTCCTTTGGAGAAAAAGATAAAAATAGAGCAAAGAGTTAAAAAAAAAAAAAAAAAGTTCAGGGCTATATTTGGATATATCAGATCATGTCCTGTCAACTACATGATAGTTATAAGCATGTGCCAATATAATCGGAAATGACAGCTTTCAACCTGAGAGTTTTCAAAATATCACTAGAATAAAATACAGCATAAAAAGATTCTGAGGAATAACTCTGGGCGTGGATGTAGACTGTTGTACCTTATTGGATAAATCCCAGCCAATCTACAGATTCTTGTGAGCCTACCTGCCATAGACTGAATGTCTGTGTCCCTCAAAAAATTCACACGTTGAAGCCTAACCCTCAATGTGGTAGTATTTGGAGGTGCAACTTCTGGGAGGTCATTAAGTCAGGATGGTACGCGGAGCCCTTGGGAATAGGATTGGTGCCCTGATAAAAGACACCCTAGAGCTCCCCTTCTGCCTTGTTTAAGTACACGTGACATTATGGCTGCCTGCAAACCAGGAAGCACCCCCCCCTCCCCAAAAACACCAAATCTGCTGGTACCTTGACCTCAGATATCCCAGTCTTCAGAACTGAGAAAAATTTCTGTGGTTTTTAAGCAACCTGTCTGTGGTATCCTGTATAGCAGCCCACATAGACTAAGGCACCAGCTGAGGTCAGCAGTTATCCCCAATGGACACTGCTCTGTACCCTAATATGCTGTAACACCAGGCACTGAAATTCTAATCAGCGACTGTTCTTCCAGACGAGTTCAGCAAACGCACTCATGCATGGCCAGAGCCAAAAGTAGAACTCTGAGATGGGGCCTGAAGTTCCCTTTCTAAACACTTTCAAAAATTCTTCAAAAGGCTTCTGGCTGGTTCAGTCAATAGAGCAACCAACTCTTGATCTTGGGGTCACAAGTTTAAGCCCCACATTGGGCTCAGAGATTACTTAAAAAAACTGAAAACTCCAGGCTAAGGCAAGACCATCTATAAAGGGCTAAAGATTTAACATCCACAAAAAGTAGGGAAAAAACGTTTGCCATACCTAAAAGCTCAAGGGAAACAAAATATTACAACAGAGTAGTTGCTTTATGTTAAAGATAATTTGAAGTTTGTGTCCTGAGGACATCGATGGGGAGGCTAAGCTCTGGAGTCAGACACCTGGTTCTACTGCTTCCTACCTGTGTGACTTTGGCTAAGTTGTTTAACTGCCCTTTGCCTCTGTTCGTTCATCTGGGCGCCAAACAGAACATGCTATTTCAAATGTCTACCTTCTAATCATCGCTTCTTCCAAATAAAGAGATGGCAATTTAGCTTTTTAACACTGTTTAGAAAACATACCTGATCCTCTTCTCCACCTCCTTCTTCATCATAGTAATAAACATTGTCCCGGGTGTCATCTTCTGGGGGAAGTAAGGGCTCTTTGACCACCCTTCTCCTCCGAACAAATAGCAGAAGCAGCAGAATCAGGACTGGTGTGGTGAAGAGAGAATAAGGAGAGCCACAGGTCAAGAAGGCCATAAAATGCAGCTATCACAGAGCACCACTGCCTTGCCCACCAGGCAGAGGGCTGTCAGACAACCCACATGGTGATGCTCACATAACTTGAAGTTAATATATGCAGTGTAACACAGTAGCCAATTACACGGGAATTCAAGTGTAGTCTTTAACTGGACTTAAACCAAACAGTCATTTCCCAGAACCTGACCTAAAATGCTCTAGGGCAGAAGAAATGATAGGGCCAAAGGCCCTGAGGCAGGAGCATAATTGGTATGATTAAAAAGAGGCGAGATGAGCATGGCATAGCAGGGTTAGTGAAGGGGAAAGTGAAAAGGAGTTCAGAGGGGTGGCAGGAATGTGGTAACTACTGGGAGGACTTTGGCTTTGATTCTGAATTGGAACCACTGAAGGTCTGTGAGGAGGGTTGGGTCAGCCTAAATGTGATTGACACATATGTATTATTTTTAATCAGTTCCAAGAAGTGTGACACAGATCATATGATAGCCTGTATATTCCTTATTTTCTCTTAAGACAAAAATCATGTAAGCAACCTCTAAAATCAGGTTAATTTCCAAAGTTTTCATCTGATCTTGGGATATTTTGAGGATACATGTGATTAATAACTAATTGTTAAAAATTTTAAAACTATTTCTTATGAATGAAAAATGTATTAAACTTCAGTGTGTTTTCTTTATAGGCGTTTGTGCCCAAGTATCTCTAAAGGATACACTACTGAAGTAGTATTGCATTGAAACAAGACTTGGAGAAAAGATTTCTTAGAAGTACCCAACCTCCTGGGATGCCTGGGTGGCTCAGTGGTTGGGCATCTGCCTTTGGCTTGAGTTGTGATCCTGGGATCCCGGGATCAAGTCCCGCATGGGGCTCCCTACAGAGCCTGCTTCTCCCTCTGCCTGTGTCTCTCATGAATAAATAAATAAAATCTTAAAAAACAAAACAAAAACAAAATTCCAAGCCTCCTCTTTGCCCTCCACAGTCCAATCAAGCCTTTTTTTTTTAAGATTTTATTTATTTATTCATAGACAGAGACAGAGACAGAGAGAGAGAGAGAGAGAGAGAGAGAGGCAGAGACACAGGCAGAGGGAGAAGCAGGCTCCACGCAGGGAGCCCGATGTGGGACTCGATCCAGGGTCTCCAGGATCACACCCCAGACTGCAGACGGCGCCAGACCACTGCGCCACCGGGGCTGCCCCCAATCAAGCCTTCTCTGTGTCTTCATCAACCATAGGAACCAGTTTGTACATGGGCTCAGGTGAGGATAGTGCTGCAAGGCCTTGCTGTTCCAAGTTGGCCCAAGGACCTGCAACATCTGCACCTCTGGGAGCTGGTTACAAATGTGGAATCTGAGGCCCTCACCCCAGACCTCCCAGATCACCTGATCTGAATTCTCATGCAGGTAAAAGGAAAAAAAAAAAAAAAAGAACCCTAATGTAGGTGATTTGTAGGTATTTGAGCATGAGAAGAACTGCCGTGAGGGACTGAAAGAACAAAACAGAAGGACTGGGCTCCTGCTAAAATTTAATGGAATAAGGCTGCCTTCCAGTCTTGGCCAACTTATCTCTGAACTGTTCAGTAAGGGATAAAGATCCCCTATTTTAGAAGCCAAAGGCTGCAACACTTGCCAAGCATACATACTTAGTAGAGCGAGGATTCCTCCGAGAATACCCAGGATGGCAGGAACCTGCAAGCCTGCTTCGGCATAAGGCGCCGTCCTCTTGCAGCTGTTGACGACACCTTCGCAGTCACACACAAACACATCTAGAGTGGTCACCTGGTCCTTGTTCTGGTTATCTGTGAGCTTGAGATTTATTTTGTAGTCACCCAACTCTAAAGTTTTCTTTGGCTTCAAAATTAGAGATTCACGAGCTGGAGGAAGCAACAAAAATAAATGATGGGACAAGGGGAGAAAAAAAAATCTCATTCTAGAATAAATACTGGGGTAAAGAAAAAGGAACTGTTTGGGCTGCAGATTACTGGGCAGTATGTTGCAAGTCAGATACCAGAAAGGAAAGGGACATTTGGTGGAATGCCTGAAAAGTAGAAGGGGCAAATAAACAAACATCAAACAAAAGCAGTGACATCTGGGAGCTGAGAAGGGGATTTCAGAAGGGGACGGTGTTGGAAGCAAGGAAAGCATGGGGTCAAAGTTTCTGAAGTAAGACTCCAATTCCCACCTGGGTCATTGTACTCGATGGTCCAGTTGACACTTGCGCCGTGTGTTAGTTCTGCTGTGAAGGGAGATGTGTTGGGGGGAAGATCTGGATCAATGATGTTGATGACATGAGGCTGTGGGTTTTTCTGGCAGAAGTCCATATTTCGAGGTTCTGGAATGGGGCCATTGTCATTCACATCAGAGAGGACCAGTAGAAGAGTTCCCGTTCCAGTAGCAACTGGAGAACCTAAGAAAAAAAAAAAAAAAAGGAAATACCATAGCTCAGAAACATTCATTCATGAAGCTCTACTGCCTCCCTCAGACCAAATCCCAATCTTGGCTTGGCTCTTCAGGGCTCCATCACCAGGAGCCCTCCCCATTCCAGGTCATCTTCACTTTAGATTGGGCTGCTCTCTAGCACCACTTTAATGATTATTCAAATTATCCTCATACCAAGGACATCCTCCTCCCTCTTCTACACATACCTTTATGCATCTATTAAACTTTAACCATTCTAAGAATTCCTCATTGCCCCCCTACCAGTTCTCCCTTTTCAGAACTTCTATGGCTTTAAGGTCATTATCAAAGGGTTGAGCTTTTTTTTTTTTTTAAGATTTTATTTATTTATTCATGAGAGACAGAGACACACACACAGAGAGAGAGAGAGAGAGAGAGAGAGAGAGAGAGAGAGAGAGAGAGAGGCAGAGACACAGGCAGAGGGAGAAGCAGGCTCCATGCAGGGAGCCCGATGTGGGACTCAATCCCAGGACTCCAGGATCACGCCCTGGGCCGAAGGCAGGCACTAAACTGCCGAGCCACCCAGGGATCCCCTAAAATCTTTTTTAAAAATTTAAAAATAAATAGATTTATTTATGACAATTCGGCACCATCATACCTTAGTCATTATCAGGTCAGGGGTCAGCAAACTAATGCTTTCAGAACAATTTAGGAACACAGCTGTGCTCATTCCCCTTTTACAGATTGGCTGCTTTTTTTTTTTTTTAATGTTATCTATGAGAGAGAGAGAGAAAGAGAGAGAAAGAGACAGAGAAAGAGAGAGAGAAATAGCAAGGGAGAGTATGAGAGGGAAGGAAAGAGAAAAGCAGGCTCCCCAGCAGCAGGAAGCCCGACACAAGGCTCTATCCCAGGACCCCAAGAATATGACCTAAGCTGAAAGCAATTAACCAATTGAGCCACCCAGGCACCCCTCTATGGCTGCTGCTAGGATGCAAAGGCAATCAAGACCACATGGGTCTACAAAACTAAAATACTCCCTTGGCCCTTCCTTTACAGAAAGTAAAGGCACCAACCTATGTTCAGGTGCCATCTCCTCCACTTATTTCCAGGCCAAGCTGGAGTGTTCCCATGCAGCCAGAGACAGCCACCCAGTGTGGCTGAAGCCAGGGGCTAGCTTTCCCTTCAGGCAAAAGCATTCTGTGACTGAGACCCCATCATAGACTTATTTGCCTTGCTCTCTGCTTTTAACCTGCTTTCAAATTACAGCTGCAGAAGCACGCTTCAGATTCTAACTGACGAGGCCAGACTTATCCAAGGACATTCACAATGTGATGGAGGCTGCATCATTCAACAGCCACCTGTCCAGCTCCATCATGGCCTTACCTGCCCTGCTATGTTTTCAGATCAAGCCTGGAGTTACTACCTCCAGAAGTTGGGGAGTTGGTAAGAGAAAGAGAATCTATCACAATCCTAGGAAGAGAGCAGGTTTGAACAGTTCCCACATGGTTTCTGAATATCTAGCTGAGGGATATACTTGCACATAAAGGCAAGGACAGGGACATTTACTTATAAAACTCATGGAAATAATGAACAAGTGGAAACCACCCCAGTGCTCTTTAAGATGTGAATGATTCATTGATGCTACATCCAAGATAATATTTTCAGATTTATAAGGTATCAAAGTAGATCTGTCTTAAAGACATATTGTAAATAATAAGAATACCAAATAAATTAAAAGTTTAATGGTTTTTGTAATAAAAACAAAACCAGGCTATAAAGGAGATAGTGGCTTCATAATACTATATTTCTATATGCATAAAATGTAATCAAATACATGGAAACAGTCTGGAAGGAGCCACGATTCACTCCTAATGATAAAGATAAAAATGATGATAGTCCTTGTAGAGCATACACTGTGTAGCAGGCACTCTTCTAGGGCACATTTATATAAATGAACTCATTAAAAATCCAGATGGGGGGCGCCCAGGTGGCTCAGTTGGTTAAGCATCTGCCTTGGGCTCAGGTGATGATTCCAGGGTCCTGGGATTGAACCCCACATCAGGCTCCCTGCTCAGTGGGAAGTCTGCTTCTCCCTCCCCCACCACCCCTCCACCCTGCTCGTGCACTCTCTCTCAAATAAGTAAATAAATAAAATTTTAAAAATTTTTATTTATTCATGAGAGACACAGACAGAAACAGGCAGAGGGAGAAGCAGGCTCCATGTAGGGAGCCCAACATGGAACTCGATCCTGGGACTCCAGGATCACGCCCTGGGCCGAAGGCAGGTGCTCAACCGCTAAGCCTCCCAGGCGTCCCAATAGAATCTTTTAAAAAGGGATCCCTGGGTGGCGCAGCGGTTTGGCGCCTGCCTTTGGCCCAGGGCACGATCCTGGAGACCCAGGATCGAGTCCCACATCGGGCTCCCGGTGCATGGAGCCTGCTTCTCCCTCTGCCTATGTCTCTGCGCCTCTCTCTCTCTCTTTCTCTCTCTCTGTGACTTTCATAAATAAATAAAAATTAAAAAAAAATAAAAAAAAAAGAATCTTTTAAAAAAAATTCATATGGGGTATTATCATTTTGTCAGAACAAGGAAGTGAGGGACCTAAGCTTTCATCCTAGATCCAGATCCAGGCAGTCTGGCTCCTGTGGGGAAGGAGTGGGTTCAGGTATAAAGACGGAATGGTGAAAAGAACCTCTGCTCCACCTAATTATTTGTACTTTTGAAAATCATATACTTTTGTTTCAGAATACAAGAAAAAGAATGAATTCTTGCCTCTAAAAGAAGGATGGGGGCAAGGAAGCAAACTAGCCAGGAGAGTGAGGCAGCAAAGGCCAAATGCTAAGGGCACCCTTACCGTTGTCAATGGCTATAATGAGGGCTTCATATGTGCTATTCTTCACGTGCTCAAAATCCTCTCTGTCCAGCTCAGCCCGAGTGAAAATGGCACCAGATTCTGGATTAACCTCCAGCCAACCGGCAGCATCCCTCCAAATCCGATACCTGAAAAGGC